>NC_045960.1:37194316-37794316 GCF_010909765.2 Amblyraja radiata | reverse complement strand
ACCAGCCGGCAAATACAACACATAATCCTCCGCCATTTCCGCCACCTCCAACGTGACCCCACCACTCGCCACATCTTCCCATCTCCCCCCATGTCTGCCTTCCGCAAAGACCGCTCCCTCCACAACTCCCTTGTCAATTCTTCCCTTCCCTCCCGTACCACCCCCTCCCCGGGCACTTTCCGTTGCAACCGCAAGAAATGCAACACCTGTCCCTTCACCTCCCCCCTCGACTCCATTCAAGGACCCAAGCAGTCGTTCCAGGTGCGACAAAGGTTCATCCGTATCTCCTCCAACCTCATCTACTGCATCCGCTGCTCTAGATGTCAGCTGATTTACATCGGCGAGACTAAGCGGAGGTTGGGCGATCGTCTCGCCGAACACCTCCGCTCAGTCCGCAATAACCTACCTGAACTCCCGGTGGCTCAGCACTTCAACTCCCCCTCCCATTCCCAATCCGACCTCTCTGTCCTGGGTCTCCTCCATTGCCAGAGTGAGCAACACCGGAAATTGGAGGAACAGCACCTCATATTCCGCCTGGGTTGCTTGCGTCCGGATGGCATAAACGTTGAATTCTCCCAATTTTGCTAGCCCTTGCTGTCTCCTCCCCTTCCTTAACCCTCGAGCTGTCTCCTCCCATCCCCCCGCCCTCGGGCTCCTCCTCCTCCCTTTTTCCTTCCTTCTCCCCCCCATCAGTCTGAAGAAGGGTTTCGGCCCGAAACGTCGCCTATTTCCTTCGCTCCATAGATGCTGCTGCACCCGCTGAGTTTCTCCAGCATTTTTGTGTACCTTCGATCTTCCAGCATCTGCAGTTCCTTCTTGAACACATGTTTACAATAGTGTTCATTTACAAGCTGACTGAACAGTCCTGGATATTTTAAGCAGCCTATGACTGCTACTTATGCTACTATCCTCAGGATGATGCAATGTTTCTACAGCTCTATGTTTAATGATCAGAAATTTCATGCAGAAGATGCGCTATTCGATAAATGAGGTGCAAAGTAAAGTAAAAAGTGCCTTTGTCCCACCCACAAAATGATAAAATGTCGTCAACCTGAATCATTAACTCATTTTTTTCGCCACAGTTGCTGCTTGACATGCTGAGCAATTTCAGCATTTTTCTGCTTTAATTTCAGATTTCCAGCATCTGCAGTATTTTGATGTTTGAATGTAATGTGAGGTCATTCCTTAGCTTCTCAACCACCTTTCCATAACAGAAAGAAAAACAATAGCTGATCCACACAAGAAAATCTGATCAAAACAAAGGCACAAAGTGCTAGGGTAACTCAGCGGGTCAGGCAGCATCCCTGGAGAACATGAATTATCATCATTTCGGGTCAGAACCCTTCTTCAGAAAATCTGATGATACCAATCAAGATGAAATATTAAAACTAATTGGCTGCTGAGTATTTAGTGTTACGCTGTCATAAGCAATGCTCTGTTGAGGTTAAGGTTTTGGGCTTTAGTCTCACAGAACACTAAGACTCAGACGGCTTGAATTCCCCTGCAATTTATGTACAAACTTTACTTGAAAGGTGGAGGCAAGGCACATGGTTACTGTAAATGTCACAGCAGGTCAGCTTTGTAATGAATGTGAGAGCAGCAAAGGTTTAATCCCAAGGCCAGTTTCAAATCAATACATGTCAGGAATACACAGCATCACGCATTAGTATCTATGTTGCCAAGAAACAAAGATGCATTGTGGAATGGCTACTCAAGTAACATTATAGTCTCAGTTAGTGATGCCATTCTAGTGGACCTGAAAAACAGTCCAAATAAAACTGTATTACTGAACTCCACAGAGAATACACTGGTCACATCTGAGCCTGATAATAATTGGCTTTTCCTTTGAAGTGCATCACTTCTTGTATCCAATAGGTATAAATTGTAAATATAACGAATCCTTAACAGGGATAAATATCATTTTGTTTAAGAAGGAACTGCAGATGCTGGAAAAGTGAAGGTAGACAAAAGTGCTGGAGAAACTCAGTGGGTGCAGCAGCATCTATGGAGCGAAGCAAATAGGCAACGCTTCGGGCCGAAACCCTTCTTCAGACTGTTGTATGGTGGGGGGGGAAGGGAAAAGGGAAGAGGAGGAGCTTGAGGGCTGAGGGAGAGCTGAGAAGGGGAGGAGACAGCAAGGGCTACCGGAAATTGGAAAATTCAATGTTTATGCCGTTAGGGTGTAGACTGCCAGTTGGAGGAGATGCAGGTCAAGGGGCAAGGTAAAGCGACAAGTGTAGCATCTCTTGCGGTTGCAACGGAAAGTGCCCGGGGAGGGGGTGGTGAGGGAGGGAAGGGAAGAATTGACCAGGGAGTTACGGAGGGAGCGGTCTTTGTGGAAAGCAGACAGGGGGGGAGATGGGAAGATGTGGCGAGTGGTGGGGTCACGTTGGAGGTGGCGAAAATGATGGAGGACTATTTGTTGTATGTGACGGCTAGTGGGGTGAAAGATGAGGACTAGGGGGACTCTGCCCTTGTAACGAGTGGGGGGATGGGGAGAGAGAGCAGTGTTACGGGGTATGGAAGAGACCCTGGTGAGAGCCTCATCTATAGCAGGGGAGGGGAACCCCCGTTCCCTGAAGAATGAGGACATTTCCGATGCACTGGTGTGGAACGCCTCATCCTGGGAGCAGATGCGGCGTAGACGGAGGATTTGGGAGTAGGGGATGGAGTCCTTACAGGAAGCAGGATGGGAAGAAGTGTAGTCTAGATAGCCATGGGAGTCAGTGGGTTTATGGTGGATGTCGGTCAGAAGTCTATCACCTGCGATGGAGATAGTGAGGTCAAGACATGGTAGGGAAGTGTCGGAAATGGTCCAGGTGTATTTGAGTGCCGGATGGAAGTTAATGGTGAAGCGGATGAAGTCAGTCAGTTTATGTGGGTGCAGGAGGTAGCACCAAAGCAATTGTTGATGTAGCGGAGGTAGAGGTCAGGGATGGGGCCCTGGTACGCCTCGAACAAGGATTGTTCGACGTACCCGACATAGAGGCAGGCATAACTGGGGCCCATGCGCGTGCCCATAGCTACGCCTTGTATTTGGAGGAAATGGGAGGAGTCAAACGATACGTTATTGAGGGTAAGGACCAACTCAGCTAGGCGGGTATAGGTTGATTCTCCGGTCGAGGAAGAACTGGAGGGCTTTGAGACCATCCTGGTGGGGGATGGAGGTGTAGAGTGACTGGACGTCCATGGTGAAGATGAGGGGATGGGGGCCT
The DNA here is from genome assembly GCF_010909765.2 of Amblyraja radiata. Lineage (NCBI taxonomy): Eukaryota > Metazoa > Chordata > Chondrichthyes > Rajiformes > Rajidae > Amblyraja > Amblyraja radiata. The sequence continues at coordinate 37,791,101 of NC_045960.1, read as the reverse complement.
AGAGAATGGAATGCTCGGAGACGGCGGAGAGTGTCTGAGGTGTCTTGAACATAGGTAGGGAGGGATTTAACCAAGGGGGATAGGATGGAGTCAAGGTATGTGGAAATAAGTTTGGTAGGGCATGAACAGGCAGAGACAATGGGTCTGCCAGGACAGTAAGGTTTGTGGATTTTGGGGAGAATGTAAAATCGGGCCGTGCGGGGCTGGGGAACGATGAGGTTGGAGGCTCGGGGGGGCAGGGAGCCGGAGTGGTTGAAGTCAGTGATGGTGCTTGAGATAGAGGCCTGGTGCTCGTCTGTGGGGTCAAGGTCCAGGGACAAGTCTGTGGGGTCATGGTCCAGGGGTGTCTGTGGGGTCATGGTCCAGGGGTAAGTGTATGCCGATGATGAGGTGCGGCAGAGGTTCACCTGCATCTCCTCCAACCTCATCTATTGCATCCGCTACTCTAGATGTCAGCTGATCTACATCGGTGAGACCACGCATAGGCTTGGCGATCGTTTCGCCGAACACCTCCGCTCAGTCCGCATTAACGAACCTGATCTCCCGGTGGCTCAGCACTTCAACTTCCCCTCCCACTCCGAATCTGACCTCTCTCTCCTGGGCCTCCTCTATGGCCAGAGTGAGCACCACCGGAAATTGGAGGAGCAGCACCTCATAGTCCGCTTGGTCAGTCTGCACCCTAGCGGCATAAACATTGAATTCTCCAATTTCCGGTAGCCCTTGCTGTCTCCTCCTCTTCTCAGCTCTCCCTCAGCCCTCGGGCTCCTCCTCTTCCTTTTTCCTTTCTTCTCTCCCCCCCCACCTTACAACAGTCTGAAGAAGGGTTTTGGCCCGAATTGTTGCCTATTTCCTTGTCTCCTGCGTTGGCATCAGGCAGGTTTTTTTGTATAATGCTTTAGATATACATGAACCAATATAGCTTTGAAAGCTGTGGGATCTGACACATAGAGGAAACACTGGCAATCTGAGTATGAAAGCCATTCCTTGGCTTTACCTGAGCAATTCCTCCAAATAACCTGGACGAATTGGGCTGGTAAATTGAGCCTAATATTGAAATGCTTCAGTATTTTTCTTCTTCCTAGGTAGTCCTTCCAAGTTAGACACAAAATGCTGGAGTAACTCAGTGGGACAGGCAGCATCTCTGGAGAAAAGGAATGGGTGATGTTTTGGGCCGAGACCCTTCTTCAGGCTTCTAATTTGATTCCATTACAGTTCTGAAGGCTCTGGTGTCTGATGATGTTTGTGAAGGATCCACATACTCTGTTGAGAGTGGAATAGGTGGAATTTGAAAGGTGTCGGAGTTCGGTTGATTGTATTCCTATAGGTACTTTCTGCCGAGTGCATTATGCCTCCATATAATCCTGCAAAAATGAGTCAGGGTCCTTTGTGCCTTCCCAGGTCTCCTCCATCACTTTGGCCAAGAATTTCCATGAAACTGGCACGTTTTCCAAGGGGTTTTTGATTCTGCCCTTAATTAATTTTCCCGCTCTTCTTGATCATTAATTGTGGTGACAAAGCTCAAAGCAAAGTAACCTTTTCTGGAATCTGGTGTCAGTCTTGTGGACAATATGGCTCATCTCACTGGAGCTGGTTGGGTCTGAACAGAGCCTCAGTTCCACGGATATTAAACTCAAATGGGACACTGAGTTCCAACAGACTTTTAATTACAAATGTTTTATTGGTCATTGTTGTGATATGAACTGACACTGCTACAAATTATAAGACAGTGAATCAAGACTCTTACTCTAACATAGTCAGACGGATATACCAACACAATGAAAATCTAAACAAGTGAGGCTCCTCACACATTGGGGCAAATTGAATGCACAGTTCAACATTGACATAATACAAAAAATGCTGGAAACACTCAGTTGATCAGCAGCATCTGTGGAAAGAGAAGCAGAGTGGCCAAAGTTCTCGAATCTGATATATATTTCATTTCCATAGACGTTGCCTGATCCACTGAGTGTTATCAGTGGGTCAGGCAACCTAATTTGAGGAAGGACATTCTTGCTATTGAGGGAGTGCAGCGTAGGTTTACAAGGTTAATTCCCGGGATGGCGGGACTGTCATATGCTGAGAGAATGGAGCAGCTGGGCTTGTACACTCTGGAGTTTAGAAGGATGAGAGGGTATCTTATTGAAACATATAAGCTTATTAAGGGTTTGGACATGCTAGAGGCGGGAAACATGTTCCCGATGTTGGGGGAGTCCAGAACCAGGGGCCACAGTTTAAGAATAAGGGGTAAGCCATTTAGAACGGAGACGAGGAAACACTTTTTCTCACAGAAAGTGGTGAGTCTGTGGAATTCTCTGCCTCAGAGAGCGGTGGAGGCAGGTTCTCTGGATGCTTTCAAGAGAGAGCTAGATAGGGCTCTTAAAAATAGTGTAGTCAGGGGATATGGGGAGAAGGCAGGAACGGGGTACTGATTGGGGATGATCAGCCATGATCACATTGAATGGCGGTGCTGGCTCGAAGGGCCGAATGGCCTACTCCTGCATCTATTGTCTATTGTCTATTGTGTTTCCAGCATTTACTACTTTTATTTTCTGGAGAAGATCCAATTGAGTCCTCTCTAGCTATCTATGCCTTTATCACATGGAAATATTTGTTTCTGATTGCATTATCATATCAAGAGACGGTGTCGTTGTGTATGATTACAAAGCCTCCAATTTAAAACTTAGCAGAAAGCTTGCAATAAGCATAGTTCTTCTTTACAAGCCTTCTACATGTAAAGTTTTGATCTGGTTCAAGGATAGAACGAGTTTAAACCACCCAGAATTTGGAGCAAAACCCGATGTTCCTGGAAATGTCTCTCATTTCTCTTTGCAACCATTTTCCAGTTAAAACCAGCTCCTAATTAATTTTCCACCCTCTCCCACATCAGGAAGGTGAATTAGGATAATTCCCCGTTATTCCATCAATGTTAGCCTTAAAATCTTAAAACTTTTAAATCCTTCAGGAAGCCCATGAATAAGAGTATACGTGAATTCCTTTGGGAGCCTTCTTGATAAATCCCAGACCTTTGGAAGGACCCATTCTGTGTATAGCACTCAACATCTATTTCATCACTGGAAGACAAATGGGTTCTTCTGAAGACAATACATCTGAGGATTATCCAGGAAGACTCCGGGACAGTTGGGGCAATGTCCAAGAGCCATTTGATGCACATTTTCAGGTAGGTTGTTAGCTGCAGTATTGTCCTTCCAGGTAACAGTGGCTCTTGCCAAACCCTGCAAATAATTCATTCCCTGAGATTTGGGAATAGATTAAGCAAGGCTTTACTTGCATCCGAAGAATAGACACCAGAGGTTTTGGGGCCAAAGTATTTGGAAATATAACAATAGTGATATTGAGCTGTTTGACTCAGAGAACATTCTGCAGTCTCAGCCATTTTGGTCACCCACTTGTGGTAGTAATGCAGCTGAACAAAACTACTGGGATTTCTTTGTTCATTCAGCAAAGCAAAAACTGTACTGAGTATTTCAGCTGCTGGCCCAGCAAAAACCCCAAAAGAAGCATTCATTAAAATTGCTTACCAGAAATCAGGAGAGTGAAGTATTGAAAAGTTCTCATCTTAGCAGCCTTTGCCAAAACTCGAGGCTTGAATCAATTTTTAACATTTCAAAGAAAGTAGCAGTTTTTAGTTTTCCAAAATAAATATTTTTTAAATTATTGTAATTGTCTTTCCAGTTACGAGCTTCTGACATAGTCTTCTCTATTATTTCCGCAGTTATTTTCACAGTGATCTCTCATTACTATTATTTTCCTATTCTTCTTGGATGTTTTGTTTACCTCGTTATTTGAATCATTTTACATACAAGTGGGAATGCAAGGAAGAAATATGAACCACGCAAGAAGATTACTTCAGGAATAAGATATTCAGCTCCACACACTCGTTCCATGCCTCAATGCCTAATCCTGTTTACCTGCATAGATTCCATGTCTTGCTTCACAGGTCAAGGACAAATCTTTGGAAGTCAGGTTTAAAATCATTAATCAAACCAGTGTTATTGATTTTGGTGAAAGAGAGTTCTGTACTTCTACCACCCATTTTGCAATTTTTTAAAGTTGCACCAGAGTCCTCCAGCAGGAAGGACTATCTCAAATTATCCTACCAATTATTTTCAAAATTGAAAAATACCTCAAGCAAGTAGGTCCCCTGAAAGTTTAATTGCCCACTATCTCTTCAGAGGGTTGAATGCGTTTGTGGAACTTAAAATCGTATTCCTGAAGTTATCTTCATACATGGATCAAATTTCTTCTCCTGACCCAGATCTCACTTAAATGTACTAATCCTGACCCCAACAAGGTGATGGCATTTGGGGAGAACATTTATCCATTGCCCAACATCCTCCAATCACATACCATCCTTCCAACTAAGCTGTGATCCTTTCAACCCCCAGATTCTGTACTCAACAAAATGTTGGTGCCTTCATGCCCTGCTGGGAGTTTCAACTATAGGTGGTGCGTGTATATGGAGTTTGTACATTCTCCGTGCTGTATGTACAGAGTGTGTATGTTTGTGGGTTTTCTCCGGGTGCTCATATTTCATCCCTGATTCCAAAGACGTGAGGGTTTGTCGGTTAATTGGCTTCTATAAATTGTCCATAGTGTGTAGGATAGAACTAGTGTACGGGTGATTGTGGTCGGCGCAGGCTCATGGGCCGATGGGCTTGTTTCCACGCTGTATCTCTGAACTAAACTAAAACTAAACACTACTTCCACAAGTCATGTTTGAATTTCCAATCCCAAACTCCACAAGATGTGATTGGTCATTTCAACACACCACATCCCACAGGGCACAATTAAATCACTATCCTGCTATTGCTAACCCTCTCCTTTGTAGACCCTGTGGACCAAGCTCTACCCGCAGACTTATCTGAGGTTTTTTTTCACATTCTCTGTGTGCTTAGGAAATTGTATGAGGAATTTTCAACTGCACCGATACATCAGGAGCAACTGTATTTTGCTATGGTGAGTCCATGACAAAAGGTAGTTTGCCTGTCATGCAATAATCACATTCTCCATGGTAGATACAATTTCTGATACAATACCCCAAACTGTGGTCAAGACACCAGATATGTCTTTGTTTAGGTGGTGTGGGTCTTCATCTCTTTAAATTCTGGCTCTCTTAGTTGCTAGGACTGACATTCTGTAAACTTTAGATGGATGCAAAATGCTGGAGTAACTCAGCAGGACAGGCAGTATCTTTGGAGAGAAGGAATGGGTGACGTATCGTGTCTCGAAAAAAGGAGAATGGGCGACGTCTCGACCCAAAATGGCATCTATTCATTTTCTCCAGATATGCTGCCTGTCCCACTGAGATACTCCAGCATTTTGTGTCTATCTTCGGTGTAAACCAGCATCTGCAGTTCCTTCCTACACATTTTGTAAACCTTCCTGATTATTCTTAGTATTACCCATTACATTTAAGGAAACTCTAACCAAAGCCAGGTAACATACAAACATGTACGTCTTTGGAGTGTAGGAGGAAACTAGAGCACACGGGGAAAACCCAAGAGGTCACAAGGAGAAGGTACAAACCGCAAACAGATAGCACCCATGGCCAGGATCGAACCGGGTCTCTGGCTTTGCAAGGCAGCAACTCTACCGTTGCACCACCGTGCCGCTTGTGTGGTCTCTGAAACTGCTGCTGGAAATATTATAGAAAATTAGCAAATGGCCTATCATCACCACATAGAAACAAGGAACTGCAGATGCTGGTTAAAACACAAAAGGATAGAAAGTGCTGGAGTAACTCAACAGGTCAGGCAGCATCTCTGGAAAACATGGATAGGTGCAATTCCTTCCGCCAGCCTCAGGAACATGGCATAATTGGGCGTCATGAGACTGCCAGAAATTTGGTCTTTGCTCCATCATGATAAATAGCTAAACTATAACTGAATTAATGCACACAGATTATTTCCTGCCTATTTTGGAATAATTTAATATAATAGCTATTCCAAAGGCACCTCACCTCTATATCTGGAAATGAAAACATAAACCTTGCACAACAGAACAAAATAGTTCATGCAACTAATATGCTAATAAGTCCAACGTATTTAATTATGCTAACAAGGTTGGGGTTTTGAATATGTTAATTATATTAATTGAATATCAACTCTGTCTTGTAACTTAAAAACTTAGATATTTAAAAGAATGTGATTAAAATACATAAACAGAGGAATATGTTTATTGTTACCACTCAGTAATGACGCTTATTGAAAGTCCTACCAGGCTTGTGTTTTTGTTTGCATCTGTAAAAGGAGGACTGACTAAAACAGGGAAACCACAACTTTCTTCCTCTCTTTCCCCGATCTGTATCGCAATTGGACATCAACCATTGCAATCCTCTCTCACAAATTCAGTGGAATTCATTCTGCCACGTTTGTGTACAGGCATTATTCAAGCACAGAAAAATTATTAAAGGAAAATGAACCATTTTCAACCTATAGATAGTTAAAAATATACAAATGCTTATAAATACTCTTTGGTAAATTATGTACAATTTTTTTGAGATATCCAACTCTCTGTGGAATATCGGTCCAAATAAGCACATCATAGTGGAACCAATTCTTTGTGTCTGTATGTCGGTGTCTTCACGGAAAGAAGCATCACGATGCAGTAACGAAGTTGCACATAATTGCCTCCCCATGCTTCGAAGGCGAGAACCAAGATGCCTAACACAGAGCAGGCTCAAACACAGATGTGTTATGCAGCAGGGTGAAATACAGATGCTGAATAAGTAACAGATTCAAACGGAGGAGCTTCATATGTAGCAAATTTCTAGACCTATGCAAATCTAGATCAGTCATTGGAATTCTGTAGGTCACCTGCTTCGTGTGTGTGAGTGCTGCTGATGACAGGGGAACTGTGCATCTCAACGGCACTTTATTAAAGTAGCATTTAGATTTCTATTGATTGCACAGTAAGCATTGCCACCCACAGTTAAGGACCTCACTGACCTGCCTTTCATCCAGTGTAAGCCTCACATATTGAACAAAGGGTATGGTTGCAAATTTGGCAAATAGAGCAACTCAAGTATATATGCTTGTTGGACAAGTGGCACAGTGTGAGTTTATGGTTTTTGCAGAATGTTAAAAAAAAATCTTTCCTGGGCATGTATTTTGAGTTATTTCGGATGTTTTGAGACAAACACCGTATTTAGTTTTTATGTTAAATTAAACCTGGAGAAACAATTCACACAGTGCCCTGTAAATCCAAAACTGCTCGGTCTAGTGACATGGGGGAGACTGAATGAAAAACGGAACTGAAATGCTGGAAATTTAATCCCTGGATTAATCCCTGTCTGCTTTCTCTGTTCTCTTCCAAAAGACATACTTAATGTAGTTCAAAAGTTAAAGCGCATTAATGTGTTTTTAAGGTTATCAACTTTGTCATCTTTGTACATGGAAATAACAGGTTTACCTAGAAAATTCATTATATGTATTGCTATAACAGATTGAAGAAAGATTTTTCTTTTGGTTTTTTTTTCAATTCGGTGCTTATAAAAAAATAGTGCTTAATGATTATTAATGCATTCCCAAAGTGAGATTGCTCAAGGAAAGTAAAGATAGAAAATGCTGGATATACTCAACATGTTAGGCAGCATCTGTGGAGAGGGAAACCGAGTTCATGTTCCTGGTCCATGACCTTCCACCAGAACTAGAGAATGTTAAAAATCAAATATGTTGTGCGTTGCAGAGAGGTGGAAAGAGCAAATTAAATTATTGTAATCCAAAAAAGTCTGAATGACCAAAGGGGTGGAGATGTGTTGGAAGGAACTGCAGATGCTGGTTTAAATCGAAGATAGACACAAAATGCTGAGTAACTCAGGCAGGCAGCATCCCCAGGACATTTTGGGTCGAGACCCCTCTTCAGACTGATCAGACTGATTCAGACAGAAAGGGGTGGAGATACCAACAGAGAGAGGGGAGTGGAAACTTGTTAATCACAGTTAGCCTGGCCACCAGAGACATAAATAAAAGGAAATGATAGAGAGCAGAGGTGAGGATAGGTTTGGAGGGATATGGACCAAATGCTGGCAGGTGGGACAAGTGTAGCCGGGACATGTTGGCCAGTGTGGGCAAGTTGAGCTGTTTCCATGCTGTATCACTCCATGACTCCGAGATGGAGGGGGAGGGGGAGGGGGAGAGGGAGAGGGAGGGGGAGGGGGAGGGGGAGAGGGAGAGGGAGAGGGAGAGGGAGAGGGAGAGGGAGAGGGAGAGGGAGAGGGAGAGGGAGAGGGAGAGGGAGAGGGAGAGGGAGACAAGTTGGAGACACAAGAAAGTGCTGATGCTGGAATTTTGAGTAAAAAATGTATACCTGCTGGAGAAACACAGTAGGTCAGGCAGCATCTGTGGAAGAATGGATAGATGGTTTCAGGTCAGGAAACTTCTTCAGATTGATTAGAATAAGCTGGAAAAGTAAAAGGTAGGGTTAGGACAAAGCTTGGCAAGTGATAGTTGGAATGTGTAGGAAGGAACTGCGGATGCTGGTTTACACCGAAGATAGACACAAAATGCTGTACTAGGGTCCCAGTACAGGCAGCATCAGTCTGAAGGCCTCGACCCGAAACGTCACACATTCCTTCTATCCGTAGATGCTGCCTGTCCTGCTGAGTTACTCCAGTATTTTTTTTGTCTATCTGAAGTGATGGTCACCTACAGGTGAGAGGGGCTGATTGGCAGATGAATGGAGTAAGTGACAAAGACTAAAGGTGAAAATAAGACAAAAGGATGTCAGGCAAAGATGGAAGGAGTGAAATGTAAAGCTGGAGGGAGGGCTCTGGGTGGAAGGGGATAGGGAGGAGGGGAAAGAGGAGTTAAGGAAAATGTGGAACTCGGGAATGGGAGATTAGCATACGGAGGAGAGGAAAAGAGCAGGGTGACCGGGGTGGTGGAAGATTGTGGGGGAAAAGTGTGTGCACCGAGGTTAGGGGAGGCAATGAAAAGGGATGAATTGAGACTGGAAAATTCACGGTTCATATCATTGGGTTGTAATCAACCCAAACGGAATATGCGGTATTTTCTTCCACTTTGCTCGTAGCTTCACACTGACAATGGACGAGACTCAGCACAGAAAGACCAGAATGGGAATGGGAATGGATTAAAATGGTTTGCAACTAGGTGTTCCAGTCTGGTGGGCAGTGCACAAGAATTCGTCGAAACGGTTGCCTAGTCTACGCTTGGTGTCTCATTGATGTAGTTACCTGTAAGTGAGGGAACCTCATGGCTTTCTTTGAGGACAACCATTTCATGTCAAAACAAGGCTCCTTTGTTAAAAGATGCAATGCTGTTCCTTCAAGGAAGTTATTAACTGTTTTCTCTTTTCTGTAGCATTCATCACTTATTTACATTCCTCTCATCAAATCAGCTGCAATTAACGCCTTCACTTCCTTTTCTCAGCTGGCTCTTCCTTTGGTCTCCACTCTATCACAATCATTGCCTTTGCTCTCTCCACCCTTGCCTTACTCTTACTCTGCAATTAAAAACATGTTTGACTTCCAACATTTCTTGGTTCTAATGAAAGGTCAACCTGAAATGCTAACTCTGCTATACACAAAATGCTGGAGTAACTCAGCGGGTCAGTCAACATCTCTGGAGAAAAGGAGTAGAAGGAGTAGGTGACATTTTGGGTCAGACCTTTCTTCGGATTCCAGTCTGAAGAAGGGTTCCAACCCAAAACCTCACCTACTCATTTTCTCCAGAAATGCTGCCTGAGTTACTCCAGCATTTTGAATCTTTCTTCAGTGTAAACTAGCATTTGCAGTTTCTTCCTACACATGTTACCTCTGTTTCTCTTTCCACACATGTTACTCAGCCTGTCAAAGATTTTGAACATTTGCTGTTATTATTTTATTTTATTTGCTTATTAATAGTCGAAGGTTTTCCAACTGCTTGTCATGACTGTCTACAATGGAACATTGTTTTACCCAGTCACTTTCTCTCTTTCCCTCTCTCTCTCTGTCATAATCTTTCCTCCTTTCAAGCAGGTTCCCTTTCCACTCTTTCATTTCATCTATCCCCATTTCTTTCCTCCTGCAGGCCAGCCAGTGTGGCAGTTGAAATATTGTTTTCTCATTGAATGAAAGTTCATGTCTAAATACTGCTGGTTTGGCTCCCACTCCTCGCTAACACGTTCTGGTTCATCACATGTGATAATAAAAATCTTCACTTAATTTAGAACGGTCGTTTAGGTTAGTTTAGAGATACAGTGCGGAAACAGGTCCTTCGGCCCACCAAGTCCACACCAACACTACCCTACACAAGCTAGGGACAATTTACACTTATACCAAGTCAATTACCCTACAAACATGTACGCCTTCGGAGTGTGGGAGGAAACCAAAGATCTTGGAGAAAACTCACACGGTCAAGAGGAAAACATACAAAATCCGTACAGACAGCACCCGTAGCCAGGATCGAACCCATGACTGGCGCTGCAAGCGCTTTAAGGCAGCAACTCTACTGCTGCGCAACTGTTCTGCCCTAAGTACATTTGAGACTTTTCATCCTGAAAGACAAACAATGGGAATTGTAGCAACAGTTACTTGGCAATAATTTATAGCAATTTGGCAAATCTTGGGTAGATGTACAAGTCGAAGCAAAATATGTGATCTGAACTGTTAGCAATAACTGATATGCAAAACTGTGCAATCATTAATCAATGATATTCGCCAAAATTGTTCCACAGTCAAGCTCTGCCTCCTGTTAGGTTTTAAAATACACAAAAGTAGTCACCCTTATTGAAAGGTGAAGCACAAGGTATGCCAATTTGGCTGGCAAAAGGGTTGTTTGTGTGACTGCGATCATGATGAATGATGGATAGTGTGTCTGCTCCTCATTCTCTTGCTGTTCACCATCCATGGAATATATTTTTAATACTCTGAAAATGATCCGGATAATTAAATCAAACGACATCCAAATAGCATATCTTTTATAGTTTAATTGGAAATGTGTAAATATGAATGTAGATTATAGCAGATCAACAGGGAAATGATTCAAACATGAATATGGCTGTGTACCCAATGAAAGAGTTAAAGCTGGCAGGGCCAGTTTGTCATCAGTTCATGTAGAGCACTGGGCCATCGCACATAGGTTCATTGTGTTATAATGACAGATCCAGGGAAAGCAGAATAGTGCCCAGTACAAACTGCTCCCCAGGCCCGCTGGGAACCAGCCTCACCTCCCCTGCATTTCAGGCCACATTTATTTACAGAAAAATAAAGTGGGCCCTCCTGGAAAGAAACATGGCTCAGAGACTGCATATCTCGGTGTTAAATCTTTTATATCTTCCATACCTCTGGGGTTGGTGCTGGATGCTTCTGAGCTAGGGGCTAATAAATAATTTATGCTAAGTAGCAATTTAGTTGTTTGGCTTGGGGTAAGGAAATCTCAGAAATTCATAAATAAGGATTCCTATTTCTGCTTTTCTCGGGAGTTAATTTATGTTCTTCACCAATTAACAAATAGGAAAAAAAATCTAAAAAATTATGACTGTCCTTAATACAAGTCCATTTTGTTCCTCGCTCTTATTGTTTTCAATCTACTTTTGCTCCAGTTGCACCTAACTATCTGTGGCACACTAAATAAATGAATGATGCAGCTTGTAGCCCTCTTCCAGTGCCCTCAAACGGCCTTTTAAGATGTAGGGCTCTTTTGAAGATTTGCGTGATTTCTTTTTCCTTCAGCTGTGCCTGTGCATCAGGCAGTTCTGCATAAATAATAAATAATTTGGCACTGAAGATATGTGAATAGATGGTATCTCTGTGGCCATGCAAGTGTTCTCTGTCATTATGAGGTTAGGTTTTGCGGGGTCAGAAACAGGCAGCTAATCAGTCTACCTGGGATTCAAGGTTCTGCTTCAATGAGCCAGCTCGTTGGTAGCGTTTCGGAGGGCCAATTCCGGGGATGAGAAGCTGTAGATGTGAGGAGAGACCAAAAGGTTGTGGCACGATTTCTACCGGTGTAGAGAAGACTAAAAGAAGAATTAATCGAGGATTTAAAAAACATTAAAGATGATTTGAGGAGCTGGTCAAGTGGGCATGCCAACTTAAAATTGTCACTTATAATGATGAGGGATGTTCGAGTCTAATTTGAGGACACAAAACCCAGCAGATGCCGGAATCTTGAGCAAAACACAAAGAGGTGGAGGAACTCAATGGGTCAGGCAGTACCTGTGGAGGGAAAGGACAGAGAAGGTTACAGATCAGAACCCTTCTTTAGATTGAATTGAATTGAATACTTTATTGTCACATGTCACAGTGGAATTCTTTACTTGCATACCCATGGTATGCAAATATTCGCCCATAAAGGTCGTTTACAAAGTACCCCCGCAGCAGGTCCCCCCTTCCCCTTCTCCCACCTCATGGTGGTCCCTCCATGCTGGGTTGGAGTAGGGGATATAAAGCAGGAAAAGAGAGGTGGGGGCAGGTCTAACCCTGGAAAATGATAGGTGGGCATAGGTGAAGGGGCAAATGGGTGGAGTAAGTGCCAAAGACTAGAGGTGAAAATATGACAACAGGTTGTCAAAGTGGTGAGGATTAGTGAGGGATATGGGTGGAAGGAGTGAAATGTAAAGTCAGAGAGAAGGATATCCCTCCTGATTATTTTATATTTCATGCCTCCTCTCCCCTGTTCTGACAACCGTTTATCTAATTTTCACCTCTAGCCTTTGTCACTTGCTCCACCCATCTGCCAACCAAACCCCTCTTATCTGTATCCATCTAATAGTTTGTCCCGCACCCCCCTGCCTGTTTTGGTTCCGGTTTTCTTCCACCTATTGCAATCATTCTGAAGAAGTATCCCCACTCGAAACGTTGTCTGTCCATTGAAGTGAAACCTGTTGGAGCATGGAATCACAGTGTACATTTGAGGCAAAGAACAATTAAGTTTAAGGAAAGTGTAGAGACTGGTGTAAGGATATGAAAAATAGCACAGGGCACCCCGATTAGTCTTAGCAATGAGTATGTAATGGACAAAATGCACTACTTACATCAAAATGTGCAGACAGAACAATGTGGTTTAAGAAAAAGGCTGTCTCATAGAATACAGATCTTTAAGCATTTTTATTGCTGCATGACTGTATCGTGAATCTACGAGGCCAGAATGGAAATTATTTAGATGCCATTGCTCTATGTTGAGCTTCTGAGATGCGATTATGAAATTATATTTGTTCTGGGTATCTTCTGAGGTTGTAATCTTACATTGTGAATGTTGATTCATATTGTGCCGGATCATTTTTTTATATGATGGTAGGCCGGTAATATAACAATACAAACTCCTTGCATTCAAATCGACGGAATGTCAGGCTAAGTTAACATAAGTGAAACACTGTTTGGCTTGAATCCTATTTTCCACAAGGGAAGCGCAGTATATGGTCAGCACTGGTTAGCTCAATGCAGCTTGGCTTGGCGTAAAGTACAAAAGCGATCAAACCTGCCACTCTGTCCAACATTAGATACTTTTCTTTCTCAATTTAAATGAGACATATGCTTTGCCTTCGCCATATACAGTCATAGCAAAGCATACAGTTTCTATGTGACCTCTATTTGCTGCCTCGCTGACCGTGCAACATCCAGTATCCAAAAGCAAGAACGCTCTTTGATGTCAGTGTTCCCTTTATGCGAAGCCTCATTACACTGTCAGCTTTAAAGTCTGAACTGACAAACTCCCTACTACCTATTTCTGGGAGAGGGATTGCCCAGTCTAACTTGCAAAAGACCCCCACTGTTCAAATGAATAGGACTGTCCCAGCAACAATTTATAAATGGACTTCAGATGGCTTAGATTTTGTGAGAATAATGACAGCAAAATTACTGGTATTCACTGTCATTACTCTGTGAAAATGACAGCATCCTCTGGATTTTCACGCATATGTATCTTAATGTAGAAATCTCAAAGTTGCTTTCAGTATTCAGATGCCCCTTCGCATGCTGAGCTGTTTGCGTCTTTCTCCACTACAAACAAGGTAGAATAGCTTGCTGAATGCAATGTATTTATGAAGTAGTTCCATCATTAAACATTCTGAAAATCTTACACTAAGTTACTTGAGGTCTTAATGAGTATTTAATGGCATGCTAGCCCATTGTCACTGCTAAACAAACCACCTAGCTCTAAGAAATGGATTATGTATGTATATGACATTGTCCTTAATTGACCACTTCAAAATGTGGGCAATAAGCAAAAAACACTATAGATTTTGAAATCTGAAATGTGGGTGAAAAATGTTGGAAATAATCCGAAAATCAGGCACCATCTGCAAACTAATAGAGTAAACAATTTAGGTTGCTTATGAAAACCAGCAAAAGATTGATATACAAATGATGAGTCCTGTAACATTAACAGTTCTTCCTTCCACATGTGCTGCTGGGCGACTGTGTATCTCCAGGAGTTACAATTTGTATTTCAATATATAGCTACCTAAAAATCAGAATGCGTAGCATCACCAATTTCAATGAAGAATAAGAGTTCATGGAATCATGGACTTGAAATATATCTTGAAGTTTGCGATTTTTGTTCCAAGGATAGCCATTGAACCAAATGCTAATCAAACAAGCTTTGACCTGACAGCATCCATTACCAATACCTGACATTTTACTGTTCACCAAACTCCATATCTGATCAGTGATGATAGACCCTGCCTTGTCTACCTTCACCCTGCCCCCATTTCAACCATCGCTGATCCCTTGCTGCTAACTCTCTCCCCCCAACCCTCCATTTAATGTCATGATCCATAATCCTACCTTACCGCATCCCACGTCTGTCGCCCTTGGATATGTTTAAGGTGGAGATTAACAGATTCTTGATCAGAACGGTTGTCAGAGGTTATGTAGAGAAGGCAGGTGAATGGGGTTGAGAGGGAAAAATAGATCAGCCATGATTGGATGGCAGATTAGACTTGATGAGCCAAATGGCCTAATTCTGCTCCTATTACTTACGAATTTATAGAGCCATAGAGCCCTTCGGCCATAACTCGCCCACACTGGCCAACAATGTCGCAGCTACACTAGTCCACTTGCCTGCGTTTGGTCCATATCCCTCCAAACCTGTCATATCCATGTACCTGTCTAACTGTTTCTTAAATGATGGGATAGTCCCAGCCTCAACTACCTCCTCTGGCAGCTTGTTTCATACACCCACCACCCTTTGTGTGAAAAAGTTATCCCTCGGATTCCTATTAAATCTTTTCCCCTTAACCTTGAACTTATGGCCTCAGGTCCTCAATTCTCCTACTCTGGGCAAAATACTCTGTGCATCTTCCCGATCTATTCCTCTCATGATTTTGAATACCTCTATAAGATCCCCTCACATCCTCCTGCGCCCCATGGAATAGGGACCCAGCCTACTCAACCTCTCCCTATAGCTCACACACTCTTGTCCTGGCAACATCCTTGTAAATCTTTTCTGAACCCTTTCAAGCGTGACATTATCTTTCCTATTACATGGTGCCCAGAACTGAACACAATACTCTAAATGCGGTATCACCAACTGCAACATGACCTCCCAACTTCTATACTCAATACTCTGACTGATAAAGGACAAATTGCCAAAAGCCTTTTTGACCACCTTATCTACCTGCAACTCGACCTTCAAGGAACCATGCACCTGTACTCCTAGATCTCTCTGCTGTACAACACAACCCAGAGGCCTACCATTTACTGTGCAGGTCCTGCCCTTGTTCGACGTCCCAAAATGAACACCTCACACTTATCTGTATTAAATTCCATCAACCATTCCTCCGCCCACTTGGCCAATCGATTCAGATCCTGCTGCAATCTTTCACAACCATCTTCACTATCCACAAAGCCACTAACTTTTGTATCATCAGCAAACTTGCTAATCTTGCCCTGTATGTTCTCATCCACGCCATTGATGTAGATGACAAACAGTAATGGGCCCAGCACCGAACCCTGAGGCGCATCACTAGTAACAGGCATCCAGTCTGAGAAACAACCTTCCACCTTTATCCTCTGCTTCCTTCCAGGGAGCCAATTTGCTACCCATTCACCTATCTCTCCTTGGATGTCATGCGATCTAACCTTCAAGAGCAGCCTACCATGCGGCACCTTGTCGAACCTTATTAACCTTATTGCTAACCTTATTAGCATTGGAATAAAAACACACCTAATTCCCCAGATTTAGGTTCTGGTTCAGGTTTATTATTGTCACATGCACTGTGGTACAATGAAGGGCTTTGTTTTGCATGCTCTCCAAATTGATCAGATGTACCTTACATAGATACAATCAGTTCAAACTCAAGTGGAGAGGGCAAAGGGGAAGATACAGAGTGCAGAATATAGTTAAAATATCATTAGAACATTTAGAAATAGTGCTATACTTACAGTGGAAAAAAGATCTAGAAGAGCAGTACAATTGTTTTGGATGGTAGTAGATCCTTCTCTGGGAAGAGCATGCAAAGAGTTGTCATGCTCCGGTGCCACCTTGCAATGTTGCAAGCCTAGAAAGGAAAGACCTTGCCTTATGTAAGGCTGGCTAAATAACCCATCATAATCATGTCACAAATAAATTAAGAAATAATACAGATTAATTTCATAGATTTACAGTGCTCACACCACATGATGCAATTCAGAAAATATTTGCAAATACAACCCGCTGAGTTACTCCAGCATTTTCAGATTCAGATTCAGATTCAAACTTTATTGTCATTGTGCAGTGTACAGTACAGAGACAACGAAATGCAGTTAGCATCTCCTAGAAGAGCGACATAGAATATAAGCAATAAATAAATATATTTACGTGTATACATTCATGGTAGTGCAATTATTTTTTTCCTGGTGGAAGGAGTGTCTGGGGGGGGGGGGGGGATGATTGGCAATTACCGAGGTACAGTGTTGAGTAATGTAACAGCCGCAGGGAAGAAGCTGTTCCTGGACCTGCTGGTCCGGCAACGGAGAGACCTGTAGCGCCTCCCGGATGGTCTGGGGTCCACCCGCTGAGTTACTCCAGCATTTTATGTCTCTCCAGAGATGCTGCCTCACCCGCTGAGTTACTCCAGCATTTTGTGTGTCTCCAGAGATGCTGCCTCACCCGCTAAGATAATCCAGCATTTGATGTCTACCTTCGATTTAAACCAGCATCTGAAGTTCTTTCTTACACATAGAGATTCCAAAATGGATTTTGGTCTCCAGGATGAAAACTGGCACTCCAAATGAATTTTTTATTTTCTGATTATGTCTTATGATGTGCCTTACATTTCTAGTTTGGTGGTGTTGGATAAATTGTTGTCTATATTCCACTAGTAAAGATTTCATGTTTGGATAACAAATAATAACTGAGAAATTATGATGAGCAAATAACAATTGTGGGAAATATTTGCCTAACTCATAGCTTTCAGGAAAAGCTGTCCTTTTTCTTTCCAATGAGGAATGAAGATGCCTTGTTCAATGAGCATCAATTGCTAACTTATAATTGTCGATTGTCAGCCTTCAGTACTATGTCAGAAAATGGTCATTATGTCATTCATCTATTAATGGAAAGGTGATAGCATAGTGTAACAATACTGCGACACCGACCCCTGATGCATAAGTTTAAATTCCACCATGGCAGCAGGAAAATATAATATTAGTTAATAGTATTTATCTCTAAAAAGGAGCTAGAACTAATCATGGTGGCCATGAATGTATTGGATTATTACCTGTGACTAATGTCCTTTGCAGAATCATTCATTCGTACCTGATCTCCTAAAGACGGCATTCAACGAACAAGTCAGCAGCACCCACATCCCATGAACAAATAAATTAAACTATTTTACTGAATAACTGAAATGCTCTTGGTCCCCTAATTTATTATTATTGATTATTAATGACTAATTATTGATTCATTATGGTTGATTATTATATAGTTATTGTATGTTATTGAGTTAATCAGCCCGTTAAGTTGTAACAAGTAAGGATTTTCATTTTACATCTGATAATTAAACACTCTTGACTCTCATGCTACAGACACCAGAAGTAAGTTCTGCCAGAATTTAATCAACATTTTCAGATGTTGAGTTAGACATTGTGTATTTCTTCCTTGGTTTTTTACATGAAGCCCAAGTAAAAAAAATAGCAGTGCTTACTCTTTCATTGCTCAAGTTGCAAGTAACAGGTTATTTAATTTGTTCAACAATGAAATTATAGCATGCAATGGTACAGATGAACAGTGAAACATATTTCCGTGTTAGAGTAAACATTACCTTGTCAAAAAATGTATTTCATTATCTGCTCAAGTTGTCGGGTCAATACTTGAGTCACTCTGTATAGTAAGACTGTAATAATAACAAATAAGATGTCAGATGATGGGTGATTATTCCACTTTAGGATAACTGGTAACATTATGGTTTCTTGTATAACTGCTGAATATACACTTGTTTCACATTATCCTGATAAACAAATAACAACTCTGTTTAGTTAGCGCAGTGAAAGATATGCATTGCTCATTACGAATCAAAGTGATATCTGTACAGTTTAACCGTGGAGAATTATCCGGCTACACTCACATGATTTATATCATTGTTTCTCTATTTTTTTACTCCTTTGCATATTGATGTCTGTGAGTATCCACTATCTTGCTAGCTGAAGGTAGACACAAAAAGCCGGAGTAACTCAGCGGGACAGGCAGCATCTCTGGAGAGAAAGAATTGGTGATGTCACCCATTCCTTCTCTCCAGAGATGCTGCCTGTCCTGCTGAGTTACTCCAGCTTTTTGTGTCTATCTTTGGTTTAAACCAGCATCCTGCACAACTTGCTAACCAGAGTTTTTTTTTTAACGAGAAAAAGTGAGACAATTCCTTTTTCTTCTTCTGAAGTTGTCTCTGGCTTGAGGTTGACTTGCTTGCCCTCCAGTTTTGTGGGTTCTGGGGAGACAAATGAGACTAAGCAGGAACCACAGACTGTCAGATGTCCGATGAGGCAGTTGAGTGAGTAGTTAGTCAGGTGACATGCTCCTTCCACCATGCTACTGTGCGCATCAGAAGCATGTTGGGGTGCACAGCAGTGGAACAAAATTTAGAAAAAATATTAAAATTAAAAAAAAAGATTTATCATTGGGCAATGTTGAATGCAGTGATCTCATCCAATGCAGAGATTAGCAACATGAAAAATGGAAATCCAAATGAAGTTTTTCTTTACTGATTATGTCTTCTGATGTGTCTTACATCTCTATTTTAATGGTATTAGATAAATTGTTTCCTATATTCCACCAGAAAAGATTCTCTGTTTGGGTAACAAATAATAACTGAAATATTGTGATGAGCAAATAATAATTGTGAGAAATATTTGCCTAACTCATAGCTTTAAGGAAATGCTGTCCATTTTCTTCGCAATCAGGAGTGAGAAAGCCTTGATCAATAACAAAAACTTCAGTAGCATAATGAGGGAGTGGCAGTGAGGGCAGAGGAGGAGGTATGTAAATTGTGTCAGGTTGCAAAATTATCTTTGGATTGCAAACCATTGAATCCCCAAATAAAGTCCATCTGTGCGAATTTCAGCATTACAGCTTAAAACATTTCACATTTTTCACATTAGAAAAGGTAGCTTCCACAAATTGGGAACATCTACATAGAACAGATGAAGGCAAAAGAGACTGCAGATACTTGAATCTGCAACAAACGACCAAATGCAAGAACGACTCAGTGTAGCATCTGTGGAGCCAAAATGTGTATGTTAATATTTTGGATTGAGAACCTGCAGCAGGACTGAAAGGGCAGGGGAAGGAGATGCACTTGGTGTGCCTCAGAATTTACAATCTGTAGCAAACTCAATCTGTTGATGAAGATACAATAACAATGATTTGCATTTATGTAGCCCCTAAATATAGCAAATATGAATCAAAGTTGGTTGCCAATTTTTAGTTCAAACTAAGATAGAGACGAAGATTTCAAAGTGGTTAGCTCCAGCAGTTTGTCAGGAATAGCTTTTAAGGCGCATCTTACAGGAGGAAAGAGGGGTAGAATGGGTTGAAATTTTGGAAAGGAATTCCAGAGCTGTTGGCTTTCGTGCTCATAACACAGGGGATGTTTAAGTGGATAGAATGAGAAGATTGCAAACATCTTAGAGAGCGTCTTGGGTTAAAGGAGATTACAGAGATAGGATGAAGCAGGAAAACAGAGAGATTTGAAAATAAAAATACCAATGTAGTTGTACTATCAAGTGTACTTTAAAAATACTTCTGATACCAACACAAATCACATTGCAATTCCTGTAGCTCTTTTCCATTAACTTTATCTGTAAGCATGCACCCTTATGATCACTGAGTTCTGGCTCTCTGCAGGGGTCTGTCGATATGACTAGTTTGAGTGAGCACCAGACACAACTGTCAACCAAGGCAAATCGAAGGTACAATAGAATGTCTGGAACATTTAGGCACTTGTTGACCAAATGTGTGCACCTCATCCAGGACTCAAACATCCAATTAATGTTCAGACGAGGAAGATTTAGATTACCCGTGGGAACAGTCCTCTGTATTCAGGATGACTGGAAATTAATGTACGCACCTCACTGTCCGCCGATCCTCCACTATATGCGATAGTATGACACAAAACAGCCAGAGACGTCAGCTTGTAACGTGCTCCCAGTAATAGCTTTGCACATACACTTGATGCATTAATACACAGATAATTGACCTCAACACTTGGCATTAATTCAGCAGTTCTTGAATGGTGCAAGAAGTCCCCAAGCCAGAATGTTGTGTGCCAACAGTTGGTGCAGCTAGTGAGGACAATGGGAATGAGAGCTGCCAGGATGTGAAGTAAATAGGTTTATCTGGCCATAAACCTGGCGGCAGAATAATGATGGCTTGCAGGGGCAAGGGCAAGGTAAGTCAGATTTTATAGAATGCATTCTCTATCTTCCCTTTGGCATCTGTTGAAGCCCTTTGTCAGTTAGAGGCAACGTTCAGATTATTTGCAGCACAGTAGCGCAGCTTGCAGTGCCGATGCCTCACAGCCCCAGAGACCCAAGTTCAATCCTGACCTCGGGTGCTGCCTGTGTGGAGTTTGCACATTCTCCCTGTGACTGCATGGGTTTCCTCTGGATTTCCCCCACATCCCGAAGATACGTGGGTTAGTAGGTTAATTGGCCTCTGTAAATTGAGTGTGTGGTAGAATCTGGGGGGAAGTGATAACAATGCAGCAAGAATAAAGGTGGATTAGATTAATGCAAGATTAGTTTAAATGGGTACATAAAATTGCTGGGGAAACTCAGCGGGTGCAGCAGCATCTATGGAGCGAAGGAAATAGGCGACGTTTCGGGCCGAAACCCTTCTTCAGACTGATGGGGGGTGGGGGGGGAAAAGAAAGAAGGAAAAGGGGAGGAGGAGGAGGAGCCCGAGGGCGGGCGGATGGGAGGGTGGGAGGAGACAGCTCGAGGGTTAAGGAAGGGGAGGAGACAGCAAGGGCTAGCCAAATTGGGAGAATTCAATGTTAATGCCATAAGGACGCAAGGTCCCCAGACGGAATATGAGGTGCTGTTCCTCCAATTTCCGCTGTTGCTCACTCTGGCAATGGAGGAGACCCAGGACAGAGAGGTCGGATCGGGAATGGGAGGGGGAGTTGAAGTGCTGAGCCACCGGGAGGTCAGGTAGGTTATTGCGGACTGAGCGGAGGTGTTCGGCGAAACGATCGCCCAACCTACGCTTGGTCTCACCGATGTAAATCAGCTGACATCTAGAGCAGCGGATGCAGTAGATGAGGTTGGAGGAGATACAGGTGAACCTTTGTCGCACCTGGAACGACTGCTTGGGACCTTGAATGGAGTCGAGGGGGGAGGTGAAGGGACAGGTGTTGCATTTCTTGCGGTTGCAACGGAAAGTGCCCGGGGAGGGGGTGGTGCGGGAGGGAAGGGAAGAATTGACGAGGGAGTTGCGGAGGGAGCGGTCTTTGCGGAAGGCAGACATGGGGGGAGATGGGAAGATGTGGCGAGTGGTGGGGTCACGTTGGAGGTGGCGGAAATGGCGGAGGATTATGTGTTGTATTTGCCGGCTGGTGGGGTGAAAGGTGAGGACCAGAGGGACTCTGCCCTTGTTGCGTGTGCGGGGATGGGGAGAGAGAGCAGTGTTACGGGGTATGGATGAGACCCTGGTGTGAGCCTCATCTATGGTGGCGGAGGGGAATCCCCGTTCCCTGAAGAACGAGGACATTTCCGATGCCCTGGTATGAAATGTCTCATCCTGGGAACAGATGCGGCGGAGGAATTGGGAGTAGGGGATGGAGTCTTTACAGGGGGCAGGGTGGGAAGACGTGTAGTCCAGATAGCCATGTGAGTCAGTGGGTTTGTAATGTATGTCGGTCAGGAGTCTGTCCCCTGCGATGGAGATGGTGAGGTCAAGGAATGGTAGGGAAGTGTCGGAAATCGTCCAGGTGTATTGGAGTGCCGGATGGAAGTTGGTGGTGAAGTGGATGAAGTCAGTCAGTTGTGTGTAGGTGCAGGAGGTGGCACCAAAGCAGTCGTCAATATAACGGAGGTAGAGGTCGGGGATGGGGCCCTGGTACGTCTCGAACAAGGATTGTTCAACGTACCCAACAAAGAGGCAGGCGTAGCTGGGGCCCATGCGTGTGCCCATAGCTACGCCTTGTGTTTGGAGGAAATGGAAGGAGTCAAATGTAAAGTTGTTGAGGGTGAGGACCAACTCCGCTAAGCGGAGGAGAGTGTCAGTGGCTGGGTATAGGTTGCTCCTCTGGTCGAGGAAGAACCGGAGGGCTCTGAGGCCATCCTGGTGGGGGATGGAGGTGTAGAGTGACCGGACATCCATGGTGAAGATGAGGGGGTGAGGGCCCAGAGAGTGGAATGCGTGGAGGCGGCGGAGAGTGTCTGAGGTGTCTAGAACATAGGTGGGGAGGGATTTGACCAAGGGGGATAGGATGGAGTCAAGGTATGTGGAGATGAGTTCGGTGGGGCACGAACACGCAGAGACAATGGGTCTGCCGGGAGAGCCGGGTTTGTGGATTTTGGGGAGAAGGTAAAAACGGGCCGTGCGGGGCTGGGGAACGATGAGGTTGGAGGCTTGGTCAGGTAGGGCGTGGGAATTGATGAAGTCGGTGATGGTGCTAGAAATGGTGGCCTGGTGCTCGTCAGTGGGGTCATGGTCCAAGGGTAAGTAGGAGGAGGTGTCCGAGAGTTGGCGTGTGGCCTCAGCTTTGTAGAGATCGGCGTGCCAGACTACCATGGCACCTCCCTTGTCGGCTGGTTTGATGACCCAATCTGGGTTTTTGCGGAGTGATTCGATGGCAGTGCGTTCAGAGGGGGAAAGATTAGAGTGAGACAGGGGAGTGGAGAAGTTGAGGCGGTTGACGTCGCGGCGGCAGTTCTGAATGAAGGGTTCCAGAGCCGGGACTTTATGAGGGGGGTTCCACGAGGAGGGGGTGCGTTGGAGACGGGAAAAGGGGTCATCATTGGGGGGCGAGGACTCCTTCCCATGGAAGTGCGCTGTGAGGCGGAGACGACGGTAGAAGCGCTCCAAGTCATGGTGGGCGCGGAACTCATTGAGATGGGGACGGAGGGGGACAAAGGTAAGACCTCTGCTGAGGACAGACCATTGGGTGGGGGAGAGGGGGAGGTCGGGGGGGATGGTGAACACCCGGCAGGGGTGGGAGTTGGGGCCAGAGGAAGGCAGGTGGGTAGACTGGGGACGGGGCGATGTGTGGGGGGGGGGGGTTGTGGGTGTTGGAGGAGTGGTGGGTGGTCAGGGGGTGGGGGGGAGAGAGGGCTGTAATGTGAGTGGGGAAGAGCGGGGGTGACATGGTTGGGGGGGGATGGGGGAGGGTCAGTGGAGCAGCCACTGAGGTTAGCAAGGGTGGGCAGACGGGCGCTAGGACCCGGTGGAGTTAAGTCCAGATGAGTGGGAGTAAGCAGCGTGGAGGCTGCAGGCCCAGTGCAGTGGGTAGTTGTTGATGAGCGTATTAAGTACTAAAGACCTGTTTCTGTGCTGTACATTTTTTTTTTTTTAAAGAATAGAGTGCAGAAGACCTAATGAGGCAGACATGCACCTTCTGCACAAACTTTCAGAGTCTATTCCATTCACTGATTATATTGGGGCACGATGACTATTTAGAATGTGTTGATGGCCTCGGACACATGCCTGACTTTATGCCAGTTGGAAGAGTGGGCTGAAAGATGGCAGATGGAGTTTAATGCTGATAAGTGTGAGGTGCTACATATTGGCAGGACAAATCAAAATAGGACGTACATGGTAAAGGGTAGGGAATTGAAGAATGCAGGTGAACAGAGGGATCTGGGAATAACTGTGCACAGTTCCCTGAAAGTGGAATCTCATGTAGTTTGGGTGGTAAAGAAAGCTTTTGGTGTGCTGGCCTTTATAAATCAGAGCATTGAGTATAGAAGTTGGGATGTAATGTTAAAATTGTACAAGGCATTGGTGAGGCCAATTCTGGAGTATGGTGTACAATTTTGGTCACCTAATTATAGGAAGGATGTCAACAAAATAGAGAGAGTACAGAGGAGATTTACTAGAATGTTGCCTGGGTTTCAGCAACTAAGTTACAGAGAAATGTTGAACAAGTTAGGGTTTTATTCTTTGGAGCGCAGAAGGTTAAGGGGGGACTTGATAGAGGTCTTTAAAATGATGAGAGGGATAGACAGAGTTGACGTGGATAAGCTTTTCCCACTGAGAGTAGGGAAGATTCAAACAAGGGGACATGACTTGAGAATTAAGGGACAGAAGTTTAGGGGTAACATGAGGGGGAACTTCTTTACTCAGAGAGTGGTGGCTGTGTGGAATGAGCTTCCAGTGAAGGTGGTGGAGGCAGGTTCGTTTTTATCATTTAAAAATAAATTGGATAGTTATATGGACGGGAAAGGAATGGAGGGTTATGGTCTGAGCGCAGGTATATGGGACTAGGGGAGAATACGTGTTCGGCACGGACTAGAAGGGTCGAGATGGCCTGTTTCCGTGCTGTAATTGTTATATGGTTATTATATGGTTTACAAAAATTAGGCACAGAATTCAGATACACCCATTTGGCACTGAATTCACCTACACACCTTAGGCATAACAACTAATGTCCCAGTTTCTGGTGCAAGATCAGAGTAATTTAGTGATTAAGATATTGCAATGATATTCAGAGGCCAGTTTCCATTTAGCTTATTGTCATGTGTACCGAGGTACAGTGGAGAACATTTGTTCCGAGCTATTGATCTGAGTTTGAACCCCACCATGGCAGCTGGGCATTTAAATTTACATCACTAACTAAATATAGATTAAAATCCTAAAAAGCCAGGCATTCGCAATTAAACTTCCCTTTTGCTGTAAATACCCATCTACCCCACAGGTACTGATATCTGCCATTGTTACTTGGTCTGGCCTATGTGTGAGCACAGTGCCTTGACCATGGTTGATTTTTAACTGCCTTCTAAAATAGCCTGAGGGATAATTTCTAATGAATGTCAGCCTTGTCAGCAATGAACAGTACAGCACAGAAAAAGGCCTTCAGTCCACAATATCCATGCCGAACAAGATGTCAAGTTAAACTACCTATAAATAATCCATATCTCTCCATTCCCTGCATATCCATGTGCCTCTCCAAAAACTTCTTAACTTCCACTATCACATGTCAAGAATGAATTACAAAACATGTTCAGTTGGGCACAAACATATCAAGAGTCTAGAGAGTTTAATTGTTGAATTAATTTTATTGACCGGGACTGGAACAATAACATTATACAGATCTATATCGGTGAGACCAAGCGGAGGTTGGGCGTTCGTTTCGCCGAACACCACCGCTCAGTCCGCAATAACCAAGCTGACCTGCCGGTGGCTCAGCACTTCAACTCCCCCTCCCACTCCGTCTCCGACCTCTCTGTCCTGGGTCTCCTCCATGGCCACAGCGAGCAACACCGGAAATTGGAGGAACAGCACCTCATATTCCGCTTGGGGAGTCTGCATCCTGGGGGCATGAACATCGAATTCTCCCAATTTTGTTAGTCCTTGCTGTCTTCTCCCCTTCCTCAGTCCCCCTGCGGTCTCCTCCCATCCCCCAGCCTTCGGGCTCCTCCTCCTTTTTCCTTTCTTGTCCCCGCCCACCCCCGATCAGTCTGAAGAAGGGTTTCGGCCCGAAATGTTGCCTATAGATAATAGATGCAAATCCAGTTGGGGCACAGGGGAAAAAATAATAAAAAGGGTGGGTTGTTTGTAGGTTAGTTACCTAAAAATTGGAGAATTCATTGTCCATTCTGTTAGGTTGTAAGCTACCCAAGCAGAATATGAAGTGCTGTTCCACCAGAATTGACCATTCTGTTCTGGGCCTCCTCCATTGCCAGAGTGAGGCCATGTGCAAACTGAAGGAACAGCACCTCATATTCTGCATGGGAAGCTTACAAACTAACAGTACAGACATTAAATTCTCCAATTTTAGATAACTAACCTACAAACAACCCCCTTAGCATCCATCAAAAGTACTTCACTGGCTGTCCTGATGACATCGAAGGTGCCACTTGAATGGAATTATTTTCCTTCTACTTTGAAAACAGTCAACGCAGCAATTTTGCAAGGTCGGGAAACATAAAGCAGCTCTGCAACGCCCCACAAAAGTCATTGACAGAAAAGGGCTGATCATTTTTTTTATGACGTGGAAGCATAAATATTCACTAGGATACTGTTGCTCTTGTTGGCATAGTCTAATAGGATTGTTACATCCCCTTGCAATAATTCATTTCAATGAGCAATGAAAAAAATCATTAAAAAGGGCATCTGTTTAAAAAATCCCTTGTTTAGCCAGAAAAAGCAGCCTACCAGAGGACTGGGAGAAATTCTGGGAGTCCAGCAGAGGAGGACAAAGGGCTTAATTAGGAAAGGGAAATTAGGTCCCTTGCAGTCAGAAACAGGTGAATTGATCATGGGGAACAAGGACATGGCAGACCAATTGAATGACTACTTTGGCTCTGGCTTCACTAAGGAGGACATAAATAATCTGCCGGAAATAGCAGGGGACCGGGGGTCAAATGAGATGGAGGAACTGAGTGAAATCCAGGTTAGTTGGGAAGTGGTGTTAGGTAAATTGAATGGATTAAAGGCCGATAAATCCCCAGGGCCAGATAGGGTGCATCCCAGAGTACTAAAGGAAGTAGCACCAGAAATAGTAGATGCATTAGTGATAATTTTTCAAAACTCTTTAGATTCTGGAGTAGTTCCTGAAGATTGGAGGGTAGCTAATGTAACCCCACTTTATAAAAACGGAGGGAGAGAGTAAAACGGGGAATTACAGACCGGTCTAACATCGGTAGTGGGGAAACTGCTAGTTATTAAAGACGGGATAGCAGCACATTTGGAAAGTTGTGAAATCATTGGACAAAGTCAGCATGGATTTATGAAAGGTAAATCATGTCTGACGAATCTTATAGAATTTTTCGATGTGGATAAGGGAGAACCAGTGGATGTGTTATATCTGGACATTCAGAAGGCTTTCAACAAGGTCCCACATAAGATTAGTATGCAAACTTAAAGCACAGGGTATTGGGGGTTCTGTATTGATGTGGATAGAGAACTGGCTGTCAGACAGGAAACAAAGAGGGGTAAACGGGTCCTTTTCAGAATGGCAGGCAGTGACTAGTGGGGTACCGCAAGGCTCAGTGCTGGGACCCCAGCTATTTACAATATATATTAATGATTTGGACGAGGGAAATGAGTGCAACATCTCCAAGATAGCGGATGACACGAAGCTGGGGGGCAGTGTTAGCTGTGAGGAGGATGCTAGGAGTCTGCAAGGTGACTTGGATAGGTTGGGTGAGTGGGCAAATGCATGGCAGATGCAGTATAATGTGGATAAATGTGAGGTTATCCACTTTGGTGGCTAGAACAGGAAAGTGGACTATTATCTGAATGGTGGCCGATTAGGAAAAGGGGAGATGCAACGAGACCTGGGTGTCATGGTACACCAGTCATTGAAAGTAGGCATGCAGGTGCAGCAGGCAGTGAAGAAAGCGAATGGTATGTTAGCATTCATAGCAAAAGGATTTGAGTATAGGAGCAGGGAGGTTCGACTGCAGTTGTACAGGGCCTTGGTGAGACCACACCTGGAGTATTATGTACAGTTTGGGTCTCCTAATCTGAGGAAATATATTCTTGCCATAGAGGGAGTACTGAGAAGGTTCACCAGACTGTTTCCTGGGATGGCAGGACTTTCATATGAAGAAAGACTGGATAGACTTGGCTGGTACTTGCTAGCATTTAGGAGATTGAGGGGGGATCTTATAGAAACTTATAAAATTCTTAAGGGGTTGGACAGGCAGGAAGATTGTTCCCGAAGTTGGGGAAGTCCAGAACAAGGGGTCATAGTTTAAGGATAAGGGGGAAGTCTTTTAGGACCGAGATGAGAAAAACATTTTTCACACTGAGAGTGGTGAATCTGTGGAATTCTCTGCCACAGAAGGTAGTTAAGGCCAGTTCATTGGCTATATTTAAGAGGGAGTTAGATGTGGCCCTTGTCGCTAAAGGGTATGGAGAGAAGGCAGGTACAGGATACTGAGTTGGATGATCAGCCATGATCATATTGAATGGCGGTGCAGGCTTGAAGGGCCGAATGGCCTACTCCTGCACCTATTTTCTATGTTTCTATGTTTATGTACAACTTTCTTGCCACATTCAAGATGTCCCAAAGCACTTTACAGCTGGTTTTTGAAGTGTAGCCATTGTTGTTATTTGGGAAGAAAATGGCCAATTTGCAAAAAGAAATACTCCCAGAACAGCAAAGTGATAATGAACAAAACATTTGTGTTATTAGATGGAGGGATAAAAATTGGCCGTCACCAAAGACAACTCCCCTCCACTTGTGCAAAGTGCAAAGGATGCTGTTTAACCATCTCCTGTAGAAACTGTAGAAACAAAGAACTGCAGATGTTGGTTAATACACAAAAGGGCACACAGTGCTGGAGTAACTCAGTGGGTCAGGCATCATCCCTGGAGAACATGGATAGATGATATTTCGGGTCTGAAGAAGGGTCTCGACCCGAAATGTCACCTATCCATGTTCTTCAGAGATGCTGGCTGACCCACTGAGTTACTCCAGCACTTTGTGTCCTTGTGTCCAAAAAAGCTGATCTGTCAGTTCAGCATTCCCTTGGTCTTGCCTAGTCGACCTTTGTGTTCAAGTCTCTGACATGGACTAGAGACCAGATAGCTCTGATTTAGCGGCAGAAGTGTTACTGAATGAATCAGTTTATCGTCCCACTTAATTCAGTGCTGAGGCTGTAAGATAAATTTGAGGAACTAATTAACAGAGAAAAGATAGTTAATCAAAAAACAAAAGCATTTCCTTCTTGAAATATAGTCTGCTGATATTTTATGTGGCTGCATTTTTAAAGCTCACTAAAGCCTACCTTGCATATTATAGGATTAAACGTTTGATAAATGGAATGATCCTCAGATGCTTTGCAGTGACTGGGCCACCCTCCCCTACCCATCTGCCCTTTCAACATATGTTTAGTCAATAACCAATTAATATCATACACCACTAGATGTGATATCAATGCAGTGCAGTGCAAAGCAGAACAAGCCTTGTTTTTTTTTAAAGGAGCACTGCGATGCAGCCTGCAGCTGGACTGTGTGAAATGATTTATTACCAGAGAGCAATCCCTATGATGGATGGAACAGTTTAATACTTAGCACTGGCATGTTCCACTGTTTTGTCAACAGATCCATTGGAGAGGAACAAAACTGGGCAGGTGAGAGCCTGGTTTCCAGGCTGCCGGGAGTGTGAAGCTATGCACAGGAGCACCGACTGTGGTGCTCGTGGCAGCTGCGAATTCTCGCCTTCAGCTGTTCATTAGCCCCTATATTCACTTCCATTAATTACTTTGGAACAAGGGGGCATGCTGGCTGAGAATGTGCTCCTATTTCTCAGACAATGCTTCCAGGCTGATTTTACGTTTCAAAAATAAACTTTATTCACAAAAAATATGTATACAAAATAGATGTTTTCTTTACGTTTGTAGTGTTGTCCATGCGTTCCCAGATCATTGTCAATATGTTCTATGTGCCAATCACCAATTTCATTCATGAGGCCTCCTTTTATGGCACACCCTTAAAGTGTTTGTGAAGCTATTACAGAGGACACTGCCACTCAGTGCCAAGTGGGTGCAGGACCTTAGATTGCAGACTTTCCCCACAAAGTCTTTGTGTTGGCTGCACCAAGCTTCAGTGTATCTCCCAACAGGTAGTCCTCCGGTCTGGTATGTGCCAGGTGGCAGCATTCACTTTTGGACATCTCGTCCCACTGGAAGAGCTACAAGTTTTGGTCAATTTGCTGATGCAATTCCCTCTGACTCTGCCTTGTTTTGCCAACATGAAGTTGAAGGACCTCAAAGTTACCCTTAGTTGCTTTCCGCCAGTGCATCGGGGGGGGGGGGGTCAAAGAACATTTTCATGGTTCTCCAACCTGTGCAATATCTCCCGAGTTCCTTGATGTTCTTTGAGGTCAACAGCTTGATGTTCTGCTTCCATATCTCCATGCCTACCTTCTGGTATTCCAGTAGGTGATATCAACACAAAGAAGGCAGTGGTCAAAGAAGAACTCTGGCATGATTTTATTGGATCTGACCAGGACTGCCCTGGAAACAAAGAGGTTGTCTATCCAGGACAGGGGTGAACCATCTGGTAGACACAGGCAATTGCAGTTACTGGAATCTTATGTAGAGCTCAAAATGGTCGAGTAACACTGCAGGCCAGGCAGCATCTCTGGAGGACTTGGATGGGTGACTTTTTGGGTTGGGACCCTTATTCAAATGGAGTCTGAGTAAGGAAATGTCGCCTGTCCATGTCCTCAAGAGATGCTGCCTGACCCGCTGATAGAGAACACTTTTAACAGAAATGTCACTTTGGTCAGATATTCCAAGGTGGCAACACGTTGTGCAGCTGATTGATCTGATTTTCACATCCACAGTTTATGGGTTTAAAGTTCAAGGCTTATTGTCATATTTGTTTGCCCTGTGCCCATAAGTTTGGAAAACCCATGCATTGTTTTGGATTTAGCTGCTGGTACAGATCTTCCCCAGGGCACAGGCTCCCGTCTGGTGAAGCTGGTGATGTTGCTGAGAAGGGATTAGCCTATTTTCCAGTTATTTTCATCTCCAGCTGTGTTCCCATTGCTGGAGTACAGTGCATCTCCCAGTCTCCCAGAGGTAGAATACAATGGGCACTGCACTCTTCCTGGTTGTCTAGAGCTGGTATACTGTGGTCTGGTTGGCTTCCTCGCTGCTTCCTGACTGGGATTTTCTTCTTCCTTTGCAATGGTTATTGCAGCTAAACCGGGTCTCTCACAACATGGGCCAGAAACGTACAATGTTCCCACCTCTTTTTCTCTTTGTAACCTTTGACCTGGGGCAGTAGAGTGATTACACATAGACTGATGTGTCACCATTGATGAATAATCTAATTTATGAACAATGGCTTTTTAAAGAACAGTTAATTGGGTTTATATTTTAATGCTGGGCAAGAAGTGGGCCCCTTGTCATTTTTGGAAAAGCAAAGGGAACTGGACAAACTTTGGGAATTTTGTTTCAATTAGTTTAAATTTAAAGTTGCCTCGGAGATAAAAAAAAGACTTGGTTGAAATGGTTAATTTGCATGTTGTTAGTACACAGGTGTACAACATCAGGTACAGTGAAATCTCAGAGTATTGGGATGGATAAATATATGAGGTTGAGTTGGAGTTTAGTTTATTGTCGCGTGTACGGAGGTGAAAAGCTTTTGTTTCGTGCTAACCAGTCAGCAGAAAAGCAATACATGATTACAAGCGAGCCATCCACAGTGTACAGGTACA
Organism: Amblyraja radiata; assembly: GCF_010909765.2. Classification (NCBI taxonomy): domain Eukaryota; kingdom Metazoa; phylum Chordata; class Chondrichthyes; order Rajiformes; family Rajidae; genus Amblyraja; species Amblyraja radiata. The sequence continues at coordinate 37,759,328 of NC_045960.1, read as the reverse complement.
GATATCTAACATTGAATCCTCATTTGCAGAATTATTTCATCGCGTTTTCCATATCTCCACTTCACAAGAAGGGATATTGTTCAGATAATTAGTGAAAACAAGATTCAGAGCAGTATATCGTGTTTGGTAACTAACACAGAAATCTGAAAACATCCGAGCAGCATCAGTGGAGAGGACAGGCAAATTAACACTTTTCAAAGGCTATTTACCCCATATATTAGTTCCTCTCAGGTGCTGGCCACTCCTCTCAGCAGCCTCACTGCCATCACCAAGCTACAGACCAATTTCAATAATTTTACACAGGTTGGATTTCTTCAATTTATTACAATTTATCAAATTATTCCTTCTCTTTTGAAGAGATGAAAATTCCAGCCATGAATTAGGTTATTGAGATACTTAGATATGTGCCTCCTGCTAATAACAGTGACATAGAGACACCAGCTTTGCTGAGGAGATAATATAGACCAGCACCTTGCTGCTTCAGCCAAATACGATTCCTTAATTAACCTGAGATAAAGGTGCAAAATAACACGTTGATTCCTTGCATAGGACATTTGGGCTTCTGTTTTGTAGAAATTGATCCTTCAGTGATTTTTAGATCAGTCTGAAGAAGCGTCTTGACCCAAACCGTTACCCATTCCTTCTCTCCAGAGATGCTGCCTGTCCCGCTGAGTTGCTCCAGCATTTTGTGTCTATCTTCAATTGTATGTTTATATGTTCTTTGGTCTTGAATGTACAGGAATCTCCAAGACAAAACCCAGATGAGCTGTGTGTCAGACTGTGGAATGTGACTGTAGAGGCAGTCAGAACAATCCAAATCCAAATGCACATACGAATAATTCTTAGGAACCAGCACATTTTGCAATATTAGGATGGAATTTGTACTGTGCAGACTGTCTCCATTCTGTCCACGATAATGAAGGTTGTTACGACTCCCGAATGCAGGTACTTCAGAGCCGCGTAACATAATTCAAAAACCAGGTTCAAGTTCAAAAATAGTTTTAATTATTCAATGGAACACAAAACCCAAACCTGATTCAAACAACCCAGTCAGGGATATGGATGGACTAACAAACAATTAAACAGTGCTCCAGCCAGCCACCTAATGGACCGTCGAACCAGAGACTCTAAAACCTGCCTAAAGAGATATAACCCTGAAACAAAATACCCGAAAACACTAAGGTCAGCCCTTATCCGTTCCAATTCAATATTTGTTAACAAGTAATGCTGAAAGTACACAAAGTTCTATGCCATGTGGCCAGGCCTTCCTCAGCTCACACCAGCAGGCTGCTCACAAGTCAGGGTCGACGAAGAAGAGAGAGAATCCTGGGAAACTCTGGTATTTAAGCTTCAGATGAGTCACCCGTCACCTGACGCAGCTTGGCCAATCGGGTACAGGAGCCTTTAACCCCTTGATTCCGGACTCACAGCCACGAGACCTGTACTCGGGAGAGAAACAGAGAAAGGTAAGTACATAGCATTCACCAGGGGGGGGGGAGCGCCTAACAAAGGTATTCTGAACAATACAAATGAGCCAAAGATAGACATAAAATGTTGCGGTAACTCAACGAGTCAGGCAGCATCTCTGGAAATAGGTGACTTTTTGGATCGAGACCCTTCTTCAGTCGGTCAGAGTCTGCAGAAGGGGCTCAATCCGATACGTCACCTATTCCTTTTCTCCAGAGATGCTGCCTGACACGAGTTACTCCAGCATTTGTGTCCATCTTCGGTGTAAACCAGCATTTGCAGTTCCTTCCGACACCAATTGTATTGATTTGCTTAGCTTGATTCAGGCAGAAACCTCGCCAACTTGGACATTTCAATAGAATCCCATCACAGATTTTCAATTTTTCCCCATACATCACTGAACACCAACCCCACCCCCTCACCTCCACCCTGCTTCCCTCCAATTACCAGCCTATAATGGAGACACAAGGAACTGCAGATGCTGGAATCTTCACCAAAACACATAAATAAGTTTCCTTCAGACTATGAAGAAGGGTCCCGGCCCAAGATACTGCCTATTTATTCCCTCCATCGATGCTGCCTGACTTATTGATTTCCTCCAGCAATTTGTGTTTTGTACCGGCCTCTAATGTTTAATTGCTGGGGTGTCCTGCATTTGAAAACCCAAGCTAGAAAACAAATGACCTGAAAAAAGCCGTGTAATCCACATGTCAACTCCTGACATTTAACTATAGATTAATCGATACCCACGAGTGATTAGGAGGCAGAAGTGTAATCAAGGAGGTTCAGGTGAGATCACATATCTTAAAAATGATGCTAAGCAATTTTTATAGACATTGCCCGAACATTAAAATTAAATTCCTGGTGCTTTTCGCTCTTAACATGCTCATCAAAGAGTTCATCATCATTAATTATACATATTTCTATATTTTCTTTTTAGTTTTGGTTTATTTTGATGCCAGAAGATATACAGGATAGTGCAGATACCTGGGATGATATTTTGTATCGTTGTATTGGTATTTAGTATATAGTACAATTCACATTGCAGAAGACCAGAGGGATATCACCCTTGCAGCTTTACAGAGGAATATTAACTTGACAGTTGTGAAACTCCACTTGCTGCAGTAGTAACTCTTTCTATTTCAAGGATTGAACTTTTCTGGAACAAACTGTATTTAGAAGGGCAGTATGGTGTTTAACAAACTTTCTTAATAAAAGACTGCTATACAGTTGAGAAAAGTAGCAATATGGAAATAGCTATAATAATCAAAGATATATAACATTACAAGATTACATTACTACCCCAATAAAAATCCAGGTTTTGAAAACATTAATTCTTTAAAATTTATAGGTGAAGAATACTAAAATCTCCTTGCTGAAATTCCTACTTGTTTGCACCAAATAATTCTGATTTGCAAATCGTTAATTTCCAAAGAAACTGCCTTGTTAACCCATTCTTTTTTGAATTGAAAATTGAGCAACTCGTGGAGTTGTAATTACAATATAGATTAATCCTTATTTTTTTTAACCTAGTAAAAACATTGCATCTTTTTTTCAGACAGTTGACCGATACACAAGATAATGCTTGTGACCTGTACGGCTAAAAAGGGTCGACTGCATCTGCTGAGAACAGTAGTACATTAATTAAGTAATAATGGCTGCACATGTGTACTGTCTTGGCAAACTGAGCATAGGCTGAATGATTAAGGGACTGGACCAAAGGTCAAGTCTGTCAGTCCCCAGACTCCCCACCCTATGCCAAGGCAGTGCACGTCCACCATCGTTATTAGCGCTTTGTCGTGTTTTAAAGATTTTTGCATTTCAATTCTACTTCCCTTCGTTTAGTTTCGCTTCTGAACAAAAAATCCCCAGTCTTTCTTGCATAACTGCATTGCTTCTGCCTATTTGTGAATATACCTAGTTTACCAACATGACAAAATTAATCTGGCCTAGTTTCCCAAGCCAAAGTCAGGAACGTTGTGCAAATTAAGGATAGGCATGGCATCAGTATTTCTACTTCGATACCAGTGGAGAACAATTGAGCATAGAAAATGACTTTGTTAAGTAATATTTTGCAGATAGAATTTATATGGTCTTCTTCAGCCAGCATGTGTATCATTAATTTAAGCTCCAATTTGGTAGCTTAGTCAGTCATAGTCATACGAGGGGAAACAGGTCCTTCTTCCCAACTTGCCCACACCCATCTACACTAGTCCCACCTGCCTGCATTTGGCCCATATCCCCTCCAAACCTGTCGTATCCTATCCACATAGCGGTATCCTATCCACATGCGGTATCCTATCCACATGCGGTATCCTATCCACATACCTGGTAGCTCGTTCCATACACCCACCACACTTTGTGTGAAAAAGTTACCCCTCAGACTCCTATGAAATCATTCCCCTTCACCTTAAACCTATGTCCATTGGACACAGCTTTAATTACACATTTATCTACATGATCAACAATATTAGCTAATTCATTTCTTGTGAGTGTTGTTGGTATGAAATTTGGTTTAAAGATGCGTGATGTCAGCATCATTGGTGGTTTCAAAACGAGTCTCTGACTGTGATTATATCTTAAGGCATGTCCCTGTCCATGTGGGAACAAGCGATCGGGTAATGAAGATCATAACTTTTGCTGAGCTGCGTAATCTTGGCCAGGGTGTAGAATGGGTGAAAGGATCTATAATTCACTGCAGCCCAAACTGAGGAGAAACATATAAATGGATGTTCTTCAGATCAAACCCCAAAGCTCAGGCTGGAAAGTGCATGACAATGTCACAACCATTGCATAGGAAACAAGGGACGGGGAAAAGGAGCAAGAAAATTAAGAACATTTGTACTTTTTGTACAGAGCAAGAAAATTAAGAACATTTGTTCAGTCTGAAGAATGGTTTCGGCCCGAAACGTTGCCTATTTCCTTCGCTCCATAGATGCTGCTGCACCCGCTGAGTTTCTCCAGCATTTTTGTGTACCTTGTACTTTTTTAATATATGGTCGTGTTGCCTTTTTCTTCTGCCCAAATGTGGAAGATGTCCATGTAAGTTGATATGTGTCATACAGTTACACACATCGAGGTTTATCATGTCACCTCACTCACTTTTTACAGAACTGTTATCTTCATTTATTGCTGTCTATTAAAACAAGATCTATGCTTAGTAGGTTTGGTAGGTTCGGATCACATAGAAACATAGAAACTGAAAAATAGGTGCAGGAGTAGGCCATTCGGCCCTTCGAGCCAGCACCACCATTCAATATGATCATGGCTGATTATCTAAAATCAGTACCCTGTTCCTGCTTTTTCCCCATATCCCTTGATGCATTTAGCCCGAAGAGCTAAATCTAACTCTCCCTTGAAAACATCCAATGAATTGGCTTCCACAGCCTTCTGTGGCAGAGAATTCCACAGATTCCCAACTCTCTGGGTGAAAATGTTTTTACTCATCTCTGTCCTAAATGGCCTACCCCTTATTCTTAAACTGTGACCCTGGTTATGGACTCCCCCAACATCGGGAACAATTTTCCTGTATCTGGACTGTCCAATCCTTTTTATATATTTCTATCAGATCCCCACTTATCCTTCTAAATTCCAGTGAATACAAGCCCAGTCGACCCATTCTTTTATCATATGTCAGTCCCGCCATCCCGGGAATTAACCTGGTGAACCTACGCTGCACTCCCTCAATAGCAAGAATGTCCTTCCTCAAATTAGGAGACCAAAATTGCACACAATACTCCAGGTGTGGTCTCACCAGGGCCCTGTATAACTGCAGTAGGACGTCCTTGCTCCTGAACTCAAATCCTCTAGCAATGAAGGCCAGCATGCCATCAGATTATGATCTGTGACGTTGCTTATTTGGTTAATGAATCAAATGTGAATACAGGCATTATTCAGCATAGATGGCATAAGATTTATTTCCCCGATGTGACACAATAACTACTATTCAAATGAACTCTAGATGCTAGAAATCAGAAATAATTCTCCCTCTCTTTCTTTCTAACCATCTCTCCATCGCTCACTTTTAATATTATGCTGCAAATATATAATTTAATGGGCCCATAGATTTTATGTATATATGTTGTCCTTGAAGGAAACCTCTTTGGCCCACACGTAGGACATTTTTATTTTAGTTTAGTTTAGTTTATTGTCATGTGCTATCCAATCAGCGGAATGACTATACATGATTACCTTCAAGCCATCCGCAGTGTACAGATACAGGATAAAGGGAATGACGTTCAGTGCAAGATAAAGTCTAGTAAAGTCAGATTAAAGATAGCCTGAGGGTCTCCAATGAGGTTGATAGTAGGACAGGGCCATTCTCTTGTTGGTGATAGGATGGTTCATTTGTCTGATAACAGCTGGAAAGAAAATGTCCCTGAATCTGGACACCCTGAATCTCATTCAACACCTCCATCCCCCATCAGGAGGGACTTAACGCCCTCCGTTTCTTCCTCGGCTGCAGAACCAACCAATCCCCGTCTACAAATACTCTCGTCCGTCTAGCGGAGATGGTCCTTACCCTCAACAACCTTTCCTTTGATTCCTCCCATTTCCTCCATATCCAAGGCGTAGCTATGGGCACGCGCATGGGCCCCAGCTATGCCTGCCTCTTTGTAGGGTATGTCGAACAATCCTTGTTACAGGCGTACCGTGGCCCTATCCCCGAACTCTACCTCCGCTGCATTGACGACTGCATTGATGGCTACCTCCTGCACCCATGCAGAACTCACTGACTTCATCCATATCACCACTAACTTCCATCCGGCACTCAAATTCATTTGGACCATTTCCGACATCTCCCTACCATTTCTAGACCTCACTATCTCCATCGCAGGTAACAGACTACTGACCAACATCTACTACAAACCCACTGACTCCCATGGCTATCAGGACTACACTTCTTCCCACCCTGCTTCCTGTAAGGACTCTATCCCCTACTCCCAATTCCTCTGTCTACGCCGCATCTGCACCCAGGATGAGGTGTTCCCAACCAGGGCATTGGAGATGTCCTCATTCTTTCGGGAATGGGGGCTTCCCTCTTCGGCTATAGATGAGGCTCTTACAGGGGTCTCCACTATATCCCGTAGCTCCGCTCTTACTCCCCATCCCCCCACTCATAATAAGGACAGAGTCCCCCTTGTCCTCATCTTCCACCCACCAGCCGTCACATACAACAGATAATCCCCTGACATTTTCGCCACCTCCAACGGGATCCCACCACTGGCCACATCTTCCCATCTCCTCCCCTTTCGGCTTTCCGCAGAGACTGCTCCCTCCATAACTCCCTGGTCAATTCATCTCTTCCCACCCAAACCACCCCCTCCCCTGGTACTTTCCCTTGCATCTGCAGGAAAAGCTAGACTTGTTGCTTTACCTCATCCCTTGACTCCATCTAAGGACCCAAGCAGACTTTTCAGGTGAGGCAGATGTTCCTGCACCTCCTCCAAGTACCTGCACCTCCTCCGTCTCATCTATTGCATCCACTGCTCTAGGTGTCAGCTGTTCTACATCGGTGAGACCAAGCATAGGCTTCACCCAAAACCTCCGCTCGGTTCACACTAACCAACCTGATCTCCCGGTGGCCCAGCACTTCAACTATCCCTCCCATTCTGAATCTGACCTTTCTGTCCTGGGCCTCCTCCATGGCCAGAGTGAGTTCCACTGCAAATTGGAGGAGCAGCACCTCATATTTCACTTGGGCAGTTTACACCCCGGGGGTATGAACATTGACTTCTCCAATTTCAGGTAGTCCTTGCTTTCTCCCTCCTTCCCCTCCCCATCCCAGCCCACCCACAGCCTACTGCCTCTGCCTCTTCCTTTCTCTTCCTGCCCCCCCCCCCCCCCACCTCCACATCAGTCAGAAGAAGGGTCTCGACCCGAAACGTCACCTATTCCTTCGCTCCATAGATGCTGCCTCACCCGCTGAGATTCTCCAGCATTTTTGGCTACCTTCCCTGAATCTGGAGGTATGTGTTTTCTTACTTCTGCACCTCTTGCCTGATGGGAGAGAGGAGAAGAGAGAGTGTCTGGGATGAGTCTCATCTTTCATTATGCTGCTGGCCTTGAATGAAGTGTAGATGGAGTCAATGGAAGGGAGGTTGATTTGCAGGATTGCCTGGGCTGCGTCTACAATTCTCTGCAATTTCTTGCGGTCTTGGATGGAGCTGTTCCAAGACCATGCTGTGATGCATCCCGATAAAATGCTTTCTATGGTGCATCTGTAGAAGTTGATGGGAGTTGTTGGGGACATGCAGAACATCCGAAGCCTTCTGAGGAAGTAGATTCGTTGTTGTACTTTCTTGGCCATTGCTGCAATATGACTGGTCCAGGGCAAGTTGCTGGTGATATTTACACCAAACAACTTGAAGCTTTCAATCAAAGATAGACACAAAAAGCTGGAGTATATCAACAGGTCAGACAGCATCTCTGGAGAAAAGGAAAGGTGACGTTTTGGGTTGAGACCCTTCTTCAGACTGAAACAGCATCTGTCCTTACCCTCCATGGATGCTGCTGACCCGTGGAGTTCAGCTCAAGACTCCAGCATCTGCAGTCTCTTCTGCCCATTTTACTGCTCCATTATGAAATTTCCTCAAATTATATCTCCTTTGACAAACTTCTCCTCCATTCTCCAACAGATCTTCAGTGAGACCCTACCACACTCTTCCCCTTCGGTGATTCCTGCAGCTCTTCTGACCCAGACTCATCTCCAATTTCAAGTAATAAATCCTCCTTATCCCCTGACCCCTCACCTGCCAGGCTTTGTCCCATCCCTGTCCCTCTTTTCCAGCTTTCTCCCTGCTCCTCCAGTCTGAAGAAGGGTCCTGACCTGAAATGTAATCTGTCCCTTCCCTCCACAGATGCTGCCTAATCCGCTGAGCACTTTGTTTTTTACTTTTATAAAACACTACTTGTTTGTTATGTATGGATCTCAGCTGATGGGCTTGGTATTGTAGTGTAAATAGCTGTACTATATGTTTTCACCACACTGTGATGTTGTCAGCTTTGTAATGTGAGCCCATAGAAACAATCGACCTAGTAGTCATTCACATGCACGGCATTATTACAATACACACCATCGTACTGAAGGCATCCGAAGGCTATTATTTGTCCATTCACACTTCTAACCCCGTGCACCTTTCTCTGTCCCACTTCTTTACTATGTCTCACCTTCAAATTGTTTGTTTTAATTTAGAGATAAATTAGTCCCAGAGCAGCAATCAAACAAACAGGGAGAGAGGTCCTCTTATGAGATTATGAATTTTGTGCACCATCAAATGTGTACACTTAATATTACTTTAGCCTGGCCTTGCACGATATACTTTTGGGCAACAATTAAAAGTTTATTTTTAGAATTATTGAAATATCGGGCAGAAATGCTAAATGTGGTGCATTTTGTCTTTGTGTGTGAATGAAAACAAAACAGGCGGCACAGTGGCACAGCGGTAGAGTTGCTGCCTTACAGCGCCAGGGACACGGATTCGATCCTGACTATTGGTGCAGTCTGTACGGAGTTTGCACATTCTCCCTGTGACCATTTGGGTTTTCTCCGGTTCTCCAGTACTCTGGTTTCCTCCCACCCGCCAAAAACGTACAGGTTTGGAGGTGAATTGGCTTCGGTAAAAATTGTAAATTGTCCCTAGTGTGTAGGGTAGTGCTCGTGTACGGGGATCACTCTTTGGCATGGACTCGGTGGGCCGAAAGGCCTATTTCCGCACTGTATCCCTAAACTAAACTGAACTAAACTTAACTAAATTCACTTCCTATTTCACAACCCGAGAGGGTTTAAATTAGATTGGCTGGAGTGTGGGTCCCAGTGCAGGGAGGCAGATGAAGAGTTGGGGCAAATGCCTTAGTCAAAGAGAGCAAGATTAGCAGACAGGACAGGCCCTGTGGTAAAGAGAGGAGAATGACCAATGGCTTAAACGGTGTTTATTTCAATGCTAGAGGCTTACCAGGTAAGAAGGACAATCTCAGGGTGTGGATTGGTTCGGGTGACTGAGATATTACAGCCAAATCAGACACATGGCTGAGTGAAGGGCAGGACTGGCATCTCAAAGTTCCAGGATATAAATGCTGCACAAGGGGTGATAGAGAAGCACCTCCCCATTAAATATGTCCCCAGCCCCTACACCATAGCCTCACATCTCACCCAATCACCCCTACCCTCCCCCCCCCCCCCCCCCCCCCCCTCCACCCCAACCCCTACCAACTGAGTGTCAAAATGGGAGGATTGTCTCCGTATATCATGAGTGTCTTTAATTTTTGGTAGATAGCATCTCCTTCCATAGATAGGTCCTGGAAAGAACAAGCATATTCAGTTCATGAGGAGTTAAGGAGTCAAGGATTAGAAGTGTTTTATTGTCATCTGTCGCAAAATGGGACAATAAAATTCTTACTTGCAGCACAACAATTATGTAATCATTATACTCAGTAGACAATGTTACAAGCAATAAAAAGTTAAATGTATAAAAAACAAACAACGTGGTGCAAGATAAAAACAATACCTCTCGTACAATCAAGGCAGTTTGTAGTTTGGAGTTCAGTTGGATTTGGAGTGTTTAATAGCCTAATGATTGTTTGGAAGAATCTGCTCCTGGACATAGACGTCACAGTTTTCATACTCCTATATCTTCTTGAGCTGAAACACATTTGCATATGTGAAAGGATATACACTGAATTTCCACCAGCAATGGGAATGGAGAAGAAACTATAAAGGCATTCAAAGTAAATACCTCGACGGTTTATGCCCTAAAAGTGGAAAGATTGCATTAGTCTGTAATATGGTGAAACAAAATACCAAATGAACCCAGGCTTATTTAAAAGGTAGCAATCCTTTCTATCTCTCGTTCCTTCTTCAGGAGACACAAAACAAACCGAACAAACTTTTGAACAAAGTTCTTTAACTCAGTTTAAATATTTGCTTGAAAATTCTCCAACAAATTATCTTGAGGTGCTTTTCTCAAATATCTTTACCTTTATAGGGAGTTAAACTTTATGAGGAGGGGTTATGGGGAGAAGGCAGTAGAATGGGGTTGAGAGGGAAAGATTGATCAGCCATGATTGAATGGCGGAGTAGACTCGATGGGCTGAATGAATTAATCACATATGGACTTATGAACTTTACTCCACCTATAACAGAGGCAGTTGTCAAACCTGTCATTATGCCACAAGATGGTCAAAGAAAAGAAAAGAGAGGATATAGAGGAGAAAAGAGATATAGAAGGTCTGCAGGAGAGAATTCCATTAATTCTGGCCTTGCCATCTGAAGAATAGTGCCAACAATTGAGTGATTCAATTCAGGGATGGTCAAGAAGACTAAATTGTAGGAGGACAGGGATTTTTTAGAGTTGCACCTCAAGAAGCAAAGAAAGACTGAGGCCGTAAAGGGATTCGAAGGCAAGGTTGTAAACAAGCAGCGTGATGTGAGTGAGGGATGAGCATGTGAAGAAAGGCCAGAGAAAGACACCAAATCATTTTAAAACATTACGGCTCAGTGCAAAACACACCAGTAAACTGGCGGATAGATTGGTGCGATGCAGAAGTAAGTGATGCCATGCTAAATTTTGCAGTAGATTCACTAGTGTCTGTGGGGTTGTCAAGGCAACATTTGTTCTGTAGCACGTGGATGCTTTCCGAACAGCTGCTGGAGTTTAAATCAGCAGTATGACCTTGTGTACCCATGTAAGGAAGGGAACAAAATGCTGTGTGAATATTTTCTGGCTGCGTTATTGGACAGGACAACCCATGGTACGACTGCCTTTAGAAACTACTGTTTGGCACATAAGTGCACACAAGAATTTGTGAGCTATTCTATTTCCATTTGCTTCCCAGTGCTTTACCTCTATTCAATGGGTCTTCATTAATTATTTTGTAGATTTTATCTGTCAGGTGCACTTTCTTGGCTGTCAGTTCATGCTGTATACTTCCTTTAAATTTGGCAGCCACACCAATATCTTCACGAAACTGTCACTGCAAAAGTGACGTGCTTATTACAATGAGATTTATTAGAAACAGTTCATGCTGATGATCTGCTTGTGTGGGATTCCAATTTTGCATGTAAGTTTCCATTTTGTGTTTGAAATAAAAATTATATCGCCTGGCATTGTTTGATTACATGCAACTGGACAGAAATTAATTGATTTTTAAAAGTTTCTCAGCAGAATTTGGAGAAAGTTTCGAAATAAAACGGCTCCCACATTTAAAATGTGTGTTAAAATGAATCATGTATTGGAAGTTTCAAAACTTCACTGCACAGTTAGAGGCTATTCAGTCCATCGACTCCAGGTTGACAAGGAATGAGACTAATTAGGTTAATGTGTAGGAAGGAACAGCAGATGCTGGTTTAGACCGAAGATAAACACAAAATGCGGGAGTAACTCAGCGGGACTGGCAGCATCTCTGGATAGAAGGAATGGGTCCCCATTCATTATAAAAAGAGATGCTGCCTGTCCCACTGAGTTACTCCAGCAATTTGGTTAATCCCAGCTCACATCTCTTGGTCTATAGACTTCAGATGACGATTCTTCGAACTCCCTCAGATTGAGATTTCCAAGCGCCTACACTTCTTGACTGGAAATTTCTTCTTCCTCCTTCCACTAATCTTTCTGGCAATTAGGTTGGAAGGATACATAACCTAATTTATGGCCACACAGTATGGGCCCCAGCTATTCCGGTCTTTTTGTTGGTTATGATGAACAGTCCTAGCATAGGTGGGCACACCTTCTCCCAACCCCCCAACCCCCCCCCCCCCTCCACCCCCCCAACCCCCCACCCCATCCCCTCTCTACTTTCAGTTTGAAGAAGGGTTCCAACCCAAAGCGTCACCCATCCTTTTTCTCCAGCGATGCCGCTGAATTACTCCAGCACTTTGTATCTATTTCCTCATCCTCGCAGTTCCGTGTTTGTACTTCTAATTTATGGGATTGAGTTTCAATAAAAAGAGAATTGAGTAGGAATTGTGAACTTCTCCTTAGTCTTGTCAAAGTGGAGCAAAATTAGCCAACTCACTCATTATAGAACTTAAAATCTATACTAAGCCCTGAATCAAATAGGGATCAATTATATTAGGAGTAAAATGTGTCCTGCCATATACAATGCATTTTACCAGAAGCGTGCAGAAATTATTTATGAGATATTATTAAGACATGGATTGGGGAGGTTTGGAGGGATATGGGCTGCACGCAGGCAGGTGGGACTAGTGCAGCTGGAACATGAGGGAGTGCAGCGTAGGTTCACGAGGTTAATCCCTGGGATGGCGGGACTGTCATATGAGGAAAGATTGGAAAGACTGGGCTTGTATTCACTGGAACTTTGAAGGATGAGAGGGTATCTTATAGAAACATATAAAATTCTAAAAGGACGGGACAGGCTAGATGCAGGAAAAATGATCCCAATGTTGGGGGAGTCCAGAACCAGGGACCACAGTCTCAGAATAAAGGGGAGGCCATTTAAAACATTTTCACCCAGAGAGTTGTGAATTTGTGGAATTCTCTGCCACAGAAGGCAGTGGAGGCCGATTCATTGGATGAATTTAAAAGAGTGTTAGATAGAGCTCTTGAGGCTAGCGGAATCAAGGGGTATGGGGAGAAGGCAGGCGCAGGTTACTGATTGTGAATGATCAGCCATGATCACAATGAATGGTGGTGCTGGCTCAAAGGGCCGAATGGCCCCCTCCTGCACCTATTTTCTATGTTTCTGTTTCTAAGATGGGCCAAAGGGCCTGTTTCCATGCTATATCACTCTATGACTCTACGAGGGTCTTACTTATAAGGGGCAGCTGGGCAGGCGAGGACTTTATTCCTTGGAATGTGGGAGAATGAGGGATGACCGTATAGAGATTATACAATCATCAGGACCACCGATAGGGAGAAGGTAGATAAAAATGCTGGAAAAACTCAGCGGGTGCGGCAGCATCTATGGAGCGAAGGAAATAGGCAAAGTTTCAGGCCGAAACCCTTCTTCAGACTGATGCAGTCCTGCCACAGTTTGAAGAAGGTTTTCGGCCCGAAACGTTTTCCTATTTCCTTCGTTCAATAGATGCTGCCGCTCCCGCTGAGTTTCTCCAGCATTTTTGTCTACCTTTGATTTTCCAGCATCTGCAGTTCCTTCTAGAACAGATAGGGAGAAGGCATGTTGTTTTTTGCCTAGGGTTGGGGAATCAAGAACCAGAGGGCTTAGGTTTAAGTTGAGACGTGAAAGATTTACTGGGAAATCGCGGGGCAACATCTTCACACCTTGAACTTACAGTATCTGTATTAAACTCCATGGACCATTCCTCAGTCCACTTACCCAACTGATCAAGATTCTATTGCAATTTTTGATAAGCATGTTCATTATCTACCATACCACCCATGTTGGTGTAATCTGCAAACTTACAAGTTTGCCTTGAACTATCTCATCCAAATTGTTGATATAAAGCACAAACAGCAATGGCCCCAGCACTGATCCCTGAGGCACACCACTAGTCATAGGCCTCCTGTCCGAAAAACACTCTTCCACCATCACTCTCTGCTTCCTTCCATGAAGCCAATTCTCTAACCAGTCAAAAGACACAAAATGCTGGAGTAACTCAGCGGGTCAGGCAGCATTTTTGGAAAAAATAATAAATGACCTTTCGGGTCGAGACCTTTCTTCTGACTGAGAGTCAGGGCTCTCAGTCTGAAGAAGCGTCTCGACCCGAAACATCACCTATTCTGCAGAAATGTTGCCTGACCCACTGTGTTACTCCAGCATTTTGTGTCTATCTTCGGTGTAAATCATCATTGGCAGTTCTTTCCCACATGGTGGCACAGTGGCACAGCAGTTGAGTTGCTGCCTCACAGCGCTTGCTGCGCCAAAGACTCGAGTTCAGTTTCGACTACGGGTGCTGTCTGTACGGAGTTTGTATGTTCTCCCCGTGACCATGGGATTTCCTCCGAGATCTTTGGTTTCCTCCCACATTCCAAAATTGGCTAAGGGATGGTATACTTGGTATAAGTATAAGTTTGTATACTTGGTATAAGTGTAAATTGTCCCTAGTGTATGTAGGCTTGTGTTAATGTGTGGGGATAGCTGGTCAGCGCAGTCTCGGTGGGCCGAAGGGCCTGTTTCCGCGCTGTATCTCTAAACTAAATTACACATTCTCTATCCAGTCAAGTAGCTATCCCTGGATCCCATGCAATCTAACCTTCCAGAGCAGCCTCCTTGGTAGAACCTTATCAAAGGATTTGCTGAAGTCCTTATCGACTACATCTATGGCTTTGACTATGTCAACTTTTTGGTTACTTCTTCAAAAACTCATGCTCTTCCTATCAACATTACCATAGTTAAGACAATGTGATCTAGGAATAGCAGGAGTATCCTGGCATCTTGTAATCATCTATCCTTTAAGGTACTAGGAAAAAGCAACTTTGGGTTATCTCCCTATCTTCATTGATTAAACCGAACACAAAACTATATAATAACACAGCAGTTGGTGAAATAACCATCCATCCACAGAAGAAATAATCTTTACTTCATAATGGGCTCAATTTTAAACACTAATTTTAACGCATTAAAATCCACCAATTAGCCATCCAAAAGCATGTGAATAGAAAATTTGATTGAGAGGCAAGAGTCTACCTGACTTTTCCAATTAACAGATATATTGTAATTCTCAAAAGCCAAACTTCAAGCATTTATTTTAGTTTTCGGATTTTCGATTTATGGTTAGGATTTGATTGTTAGTTGTTCAGTCGTAATCAAGTGAGGATGGCGCATTGTATTCCAGAACTAAATGGATCGTAGAAAGATCAGGATCGGTCTGAATTGTAATTCTTAATGCCTGCTTTATCCGAATGTCTGACGCTAGGGTACATGGATGAGAAAAACAAGATCCTTGCTTGCATAATCATGCATCCTGCATTGATTTATATTCTCCACACTAAAACTCAGAAACACATTTGCATATCTCTACTCAGCACAATGGTGAAGCAGTAAAGTTGCTGCCTTACAACGCCAGAGACCCGGGTTTGATCCTGACTATGGATGTTGTCTGTATGGAGTTTGTACATTCTCCTTGTGAACGCATGGGTTGTCTCTGGGTGCTTCGGTTTCCTCCCACACTCCAATGACCTATTGGATTTGAAGGTTAATTGGCTTCGGTAAAATTGTCCCTAGTGTGTAGGATAGTGTTGGGGTACATGGTGATCGCTGGCCGGCACGGACTTGGTGAGCCCAAGTGCCTGTTTCCACGCTGTATCTCTAAAGTCTAACGTCTAAAATACTCCTAGTGTGCATACTGTGTATTGACTGGAGTTTCAGTATCTTCCTTTATGCTAAACTCTTTTAATTGTTTTCCTTTGCTTTCCTATTTCAAGGCTGCTTCTGCCGCAAGCTCCTACCATTACCACCCCCCTCCCCCCCCCCCCCCCCCCCCCCCCCCCCCCCCTCCCCCCCCCTCTCCCCGCCCACCCCCAGTGTACAATCCTGTCTGCCCATCAGTCTTGTTCCCAATGCTGGTTGCTTTTTAACCATTAGGTAGGATTAGCCTGAAGAAGCCCAAGGAAAGATCTGGGAACAGGATATACAAGTGTATCCCTGGAGGAGTATAGGGGGTTGAAGAGCATAGTTAAGAAGGAAACCAGGAAGACAAAAAACAGCAGGTAATAGCTCTGGCAGGTAAAAGCTCTTGCAGATTAGATTATTGAGATTCCAAAGAGATTTTATGTATATTAAGAATAAAATGGTAAAGAGAAAATGAATGCAATCCCTCAGAAGCAAAGAAAAATCAAGGAATTATAAACCAGTAAGACCAACATCTGTAGTAGGTAAGTTACTGGGAAGGATTCTGAGGGATTAGATATAAATGCCTTTGGAAAGTCAAGGGTTGATTAGCGATAGTCAGCATGTTTCTTTTTAATGTGGGGGATAATGTCTCACAAATTTGATTGAGTTTTTTGAAGAAGTAACCAAGAAGGTTAATGAGGGCCATAGAAGTTTACATGGACTTCAGCAAGGTTATTTATAAGGTTGTGCATGGCAGGCTTCTCTGAAAGATTAGATCAAATGTGATCGAGGAAAAGCTAGCTGGATCCTTTACGATGAGGATTTGGCTTTATGGAAGGAAGCAAGGGTGGTGGTGGAAGATTATTGTTCAGACTGCAGGATTGTGACTAGTGGTATATCTCAGGAATCGATCCGGGGCCCATTGCTGTTTGCAGAAATAACCGACTGCAGATGCTGGTTTACAAAAAAAGACACAAAGTGATGGAGTAACTCAGCAGGACCCTTCTTCAGACTCAGACACTTCTTCAGACTGTGTCCCAACCTGAATTGTCACTTGCCCATGCTCTCCAGAGATGCTACCTGACCCACTGAGTTACTCCAACACTTTGTGTCTTCCATTGGTGGTTGTCATCTATATCAACGATTTGGCTAAGGATGTGCAAGGCATGATTAGTAAGTTTGCAGATAACATTAAAATAGGTTGTATCATGTAGAGCGAAGATGGTTATCAAGAATTACAAAGGGATCTTGATCGGTTGGGCAAGCGGGCCGAGGAACTGCTAATGCCGTTTAATTCAGATAAGTGTGAGGTCTGGCATTTTAGGAAGTCAAACTAGGGCTGGACCTTCACAGTGAATGGTGTGACCTGAGGATTGTTGTTGGGCAGAGGGACCCAGGAGTACAAGTACATAGTTCCCTGAAAGTGGAATCAGAGCTAGAAAGGGCGGAGAAGAATGCTTTTGGCACGTTGTCCTTCATCAGTCAGATAACTGAGTATAGAGGTTAGGACATCATGTTACTGTTATGCAAGACATTGGTGGGCCGCACCCAGTTTTATGTTAATTTATGATCACCCTGCTATAGAAAACACATCATTAAGCTGGAAAGTGTACAAAGGAGATTTACGAAAATGCTGTCAGGACTTTAGTGTCTATGAAAAGAGGTTGGGCAGGCTAGGACTTTATTCCTTAAGGGCCTGTCCCACTTATGCGACCTTGGCTCGCAAATTAAGCGACCTCCTGGTCACTTGAGGCGTCGGGCACCGTATGGCCACGCGGGGCAGGTCGCACTTAGAAGCGCGTAGCTGTGCGGGGCTGGTCCCGACATCGCACAGGGCTCCAAAATTCTTGCAGTGGCCAAAATCTTAGCACTGAAGGCCAGTCGGCCTGCGTATGCACGCAGGCGCATTGTGGTCGTACGCAGCGTCTTGACGTCCTACGCAGCTTCTTGACGGCGTACGCAGCATCTTGACGACGTACACCTAGCGCGTGGCGTTGCGTGATGACGTCACCGCCCGGCGTGGCGTTGTGTGATGACGTTACCGCCCAACGCCGTGCGACGCCCAAATTCAGTCGGCTCGCCTCCTGCCCAGCTGATTTGTAAGCATGACATAGATGACGTCACGCGCGAACTTTAGCGCGAACTTTAGCGCGAACTTTAGCGCGAACTTAGCGCGACCTCCGCTTTTGGTTGGTCGCGCCAAATGCACGCAATCGCATGCAAGTGGGACAGGCCCTTTAGAGCACAGGAGGCTAAATGAGAGGTGATCTTATTGAGGTGTATAAAATCATGAAGACAATAGATGGACTAAATGTTTTGTCCCAGAGTAGGGAAATCCAGAACAATAGGTTATAGGTTAAGGGTGAGGGGGGAAAGATTTAATAGAAACATGAGAAGCCATGTTTTTACACAGAGGGGGGAAAATGGAATGAACTGCCAGAGACTGGTACAACAACAACATTTAAAAGACATTTGGACAGGCACATGGATGGGAAAGGTTTGGGGGATGTGAGTCAAACATGGGGAATTGGGGCGAGCTGAAATGGGGCATTGTGGTCAGCATGGATGAGTTGGGCCGAAGGAAATGTTTCTGTGCTGTATGACCCTATGACTCTCAGCTTGCTCGACTGAGAGCTGGCACAGACTCAATAGGGAAAACGGTCTAATTTGGTGCTGTAACAATTCTATTATTGTAAGTGATTACGTTCTCTGATTTTTTTTGTAAACAAACATAGGGTGTAATGGCCAGCACATGGACCTGACGGTAAACCAGTGATTCTGGAATGAAGTAGACTTTGTGCATTCGCAACATGAATGCTATGGTCTTGACGATGTTTCTGCATGCTGACTGTATAACAATAGGGTAAGACATTAAGGAATGGACGGAGATTTATTTTGATATCCCAAAAATCTTAGCGCTGGTGCAATGTGGAGTAACTTGCAGGGCTGAAGAGAAGAGGCTCAAATAGCCATGTACAGTGGTACACAGCAAGGCAATATAAATATCATTTTCTGGTATTCAATTTAAATTCATAGAATGTTCTCTCTGTTTAATATCAAGGTCACTTTTCAGAGAAGAACTGATAATTGGCCCCTCTCCTGACACACTGAACCTATTTAAAAAAAGTGTGCCTCACCAGACCACTGGCGGATAAAAACACACAACTGCTCTGCATTATTAGTGAGCCCGGCGAAGTTGTGAGGAGTGATGTGTGAACTGACAGGAGGCAGCATCCTTTAGATTATATTTGACACTGGTGAGCAACAGATTTTAGAGAGCCATTGGACGAGAGGGAACGTCAGACCTTTCTCCCAATTTAGAGAAAAAACATGTACAGCCAAGAACAATCCATTCTGTTTGATCCTTGTTGTCCATCGGGCTGGGGGGGGGGGGGGGGGGGGGGAGGGGACGGTGGGGATGGAGATAAACAGCAGCAGAGTTGAATAGTTTGGGCTGTCGCTGAGGTGATTGTTGGACGAATCAGCAATCGGATCACAAACTCTGCTTGCATTCCATTATGGTTCATCAGGGTCTGTTGGCACCACAGAAGGTGTCATGAACCTTTTTAGCAGGGGACAGATGGTGTCCCTTTGAGGTCCTGCTAATGCCCAGTTTTCGCATGTAAAACTCATGGGAAAATGACCTAACTCGCAGCTGCTTAGTGAGGCTTGAGCAATTCTTTAGAAGGACCTCTGTCAAGAATTAGTAGATTGTACCATTGCTTGGAAGAGGGAGGGAGCCGATGGTGGGGGGTGGGGGGGAGGGGATCCAGATAGAAGCTGTTATAACATTCTCACATTTAAAATTCCTCCTTCAAAACATAAGCAACTTTAATTTATAGTCTGGTGCGTTTACTCAGACACGGGCAGCACGTGTTGTCTTGTGTTAAACAACTGTTAAAGAAACAAGCAATTCCTCTTAGGTCGGGGATTTTGGCTCCGTTGTGAGCAGATGGTGTGAAAAAGAACACAGAATGTGGTCCAGAAGGGTCAGGAAAGGACAAAAAGTGAAAGATTCCCTATATAGTTGCTAGAAGCCTGGGGTGAGGGGAGGGATCCCATGTGTTAAATGTAGCTGGGGGAAAGTGGAAAGTCTTGATGTGGCAGAGTTGTGTTTACTAATGAACAGAGATTCCCATAGGAGACGCTTTGCTGCAGGTGTGGTATTGAAGTAGCTGAGGCGCTTGTTTTAACAGGGTCACGGTGCAGGGCAGCGCAGGCACTGTCAGTCAATGCATTCAATGGAGTGCAAAACACACAGGCA
Organism: Amblyraja radiata; assembly: GCF_010909765.2. Classification (NCBI taxonomy): domain Eukaryota; kingdom Metazoa; phylum Chordata; class Chondrichthyes; order Rajiformes; family Rajidae; genus Amblyraja; species Amblyraja radiata. Next base: position 37,739,350 of record NC_045960.1, on the reverse strand, counting down.
GAAGTGTGCATGATAGCATCTTGTCAACAGTTCTTGAACACAGCTGGTAAATGATCACAGGGCTGGGTTCCGAAATAAAGCAGCATATTTTTTTCCCAAAATGCGAAAGGACAACTCGTAAATACTTGGTAGGTGGACACAACTGCTGGAGAAACTCAGCGGGTGAGGCAGCATCTATGGAGCGAAGGAAATAGGCAACGTTTCGGGTCGAGACCCTTCATCAGACTTAAATACTTTGTAACTTTGAGAAATAGTCGCAGCTTTGCTACAATTAAACAATTTGTGTTGGATAAATTGTCATAAATTTTGCTTCAGCTTACACTGTAATGCAAGTCAATTTAAATCAAGGTATAACATTCAGCGTCCTTTTTTAGACACAATGTAATTTGTTACTTACTATCTGCTTACTTCAAAAGAGCTATTTGCAGAAGACTGGTTTTGCCGATTAACTCGTTATTTAATAACAATAACTTAATATATTAATCATAAGCATTTAGAGTGCTTTTTATTTTATTTTATTTAACTTTCCCCTTTTGCTTTAAGATTTTATTATTTCAGCTCTCTAACCAAAAGAACAGAACATCGTCTCTGGCACGAAGTGCTGGAGACAATAGTGTCAATGGGCATTAATGCTCTCTGATACAAATCCCCTCAAGGGGGCGCAGCCGAGCAGCACAATGTGATTCAGTCTGTGATTTTTCCTTTGATTTGCCTTTCAGTCTATTTCAGACAAGGTCAGGAAGTCATCACCCCAGGAATCACAGACTTCAAGATGCAAGCATCGCAGTGTGTTCATTTATCAATATGACGGAATAATTAAAACGCAAAAATTAACATGCAGTTTAAATTAGAACTGAATGATGCAGCTAATACAATTATAATATTTTCTATGTGACAGGCCTCCTTACTAAATGGGATTTCTGTAACTGCCATGCCTTTTCTTGCTCAGTTTAATCTGCTAATGTCAGTTTTGAAATCTCAGGGTGGTTCACTCAATATTACATGGTCCCACTGAACAACAGTGCAATACAGCCTGCATTTAACAAAGACCTGAAACTGATTGCTTGAACCCAGTTATTTAAAGAACCCAGTCATTTGAGGTTACAAAACCCCCGAAGAGTTAAACATGGTTGTTTAATTGCCATATGCACCAGCAACAGAACAATGAAGTTCTTACTTTCTGCAGCTTTACGGGCTCATTACAATTAGCATAACACATGCAATAAATATGCAATAGTCAATAATACAAAAAAATTATAATCAGTAATACGAGGTACCCAGACCACAATAATGCAAATACAAGGAATGTAGTGCAACCAAAGCAAAGTCCACAGTAGATCATTGCTGAGGTAGTTTGTGGTTATTGTTGTGCAGCGTTCAAGCCCCTAATGATTTCTAGGAAAAAACTGTTTTTGAACCTGAAGCCACAATTTTCATACTCCTGTACGTTCTTCCTGATGGACGTAGCAATATGAGAGCATGGCCAGTGTGGTGTGGGTCTTTAATGACGTTAGCTGCTGCTTTGAGGCAGTGCCCCCTGTAGTTCCCTTCAATGGGGGAGAGGTCAACAGCCTTGATCGACCGGATAAACAATGATAGACCAATGTCTACCACCTTCTGTAGCCTTCTTCATTCCTGGGCATTTGAGTTACTGAACCAGACCATGATACAATTAATCAGTACGCTCTCTACCATACACATGTAGAAGTTCAGTAGAATATTCAACAACATATGCAATGTCGGGCAGTACGGTGGTACATCAGTAGAGTTGCCGCCTTAAAGTGCCAGGGACCTGGGTTTGATCTTTACTATGGGTTCTTGTCTGTACGGAGTCTGTACATTCTCCCCATGACCTATGTGGATTTTTCCCAGGAGCTCCGGTTTCCTCCCTCACTCCAAAGACATACTGGTTTATTGGCTAATTGGCTTGGTAAAATTGTAAATAGTTCCTAGCATGTGTAGGGGGGTGGAAGATTGCAACCTTCACGTGGTCCGCCCTGTTTCGACTAATGCAATCAACTCGACGTGCACAAACGGAAGATCAAATAGAACAAGTTGTCCAACAACTTTAGGCTGTGCACGCCACACGAAAGAAGAAGAAGAAGCATGTGTAGGATAATGTTAGTGTGTGGGATCACTGGTCGGCGTGGACTCGATGAGCCAAAGGGCCTGTTTTCGCACTGTATCTCTAAACTAAACTAATCTAGACATATTGAATCTATTCAATGTTCTAAGGAAGTAGAGGCCATGATGAGCTTTCTTAGCGATTGCATCAACATGCCGGGCCTGGGACAGATCTCCAGAGATATCCGCACCCAGGAACTCCAGGAATTCTCTCCATTGTCATCACATTGAAGGAGGTAGGTTCATGGATCACCGGCTTTCCTTTCCTGAGGTCAGCAATCGGCTCCTGGGGGAAGGATCAAGGATGTGATTCACCTCATCGGAGGTGAATAGGGTGTCGCATGATCTGGGGGTTGGGGAATTTGAGAGGTTATGTTTCAAATTATTGGCTGGGTGTGGTGAGTGATTTTCAAGGGGGAGGTGCTGGGAATATGGAAGAATGGTTATGGAACTTAGTCCATCCAATGATTCAGAGTAAACACATGGCTGTCCTGGGAATGCCCAGTTTTTTTAGTCTGTTCCTATGACAAAATGGATTAATTTCTCCAGCAACATTCCTTACGAAGTGAGTCCATTATTTAATTCACATGTAGATTGCAATAAAGTTCACAAACATGTATTTTGCTGGGAAGTGCCCAGAATGATACAAACAAATCTGAGATTGTCCTTATTGTGGTTCATTTAGAAAAACTATCTATGTTAGTTGTATCTTTCTAAAATAAGCAAAGCAACACAGTCAAATTTCCAGGTCATTGTTTTCAATTTTTTATGTCAGGAACCCAAAATTGTACTCCTAAACAAAGTAGTGCAAGCAGCTCTTTTTTCCTTTTATCTCTCCAAGTGCTATCATCTACAAGTGCTCTTTAAGTAAAAGATGAGAATTCTAGTGTTCCACTCACATACGGTATAATACACATGCACAGGGAACATTACCCAACTACTGATTACCATGAAATCTAATACAAGTGGTTGACAAATAGTGATGTTCCTTAGGCATTCAACATCCTTTATGACCAATCAGCAGTTAATTAATATTCAAAATAACAACCGGACATGTTCTGAATTAAATAGTTTGAAGCCAGAGATTTGCAATGGTCGTAATGTATGTGTGATTTGAAATGTTATTTATAAGAAATGCAGGCTTTAACTTTGGCAATGAGCCGAAAGGTCACTTTAATTGTCCTTGGAACTTCCTGTGAGCTGCAGTGCTCCTCTCCCTATAAGTGCTTGGCTGACGCATTCAAAATCTCCTCATTTGTTTTTAAATTGCATTGGTGCTCTCAGTTCACTCTTGCACTTGCTGACCTCCCCTGACCCATTCAAGGCAGAACCTTTGCCAGGGAGACCGTGTCATTAAAATCTATTCACACATCTTTGAAATATTTAGAATCCCAATGACTCACGGAGCCAGAGAGCGAAACTAGCCCTGTGACAAATTATTCAGAGGCATTGTTTTAAGCTGCGAGTGAGGTCATTTGCAGGGAATGTGGGACATGCAGCAAAGTTGCCTCAGTGACTCCAGCTGCATACACTATGTAAAGTGGGAACAGTGGCAGACCATTATAACATAGTGTATGTGCTGGAAGGAACTGCAGATGCTGGTTTAAACCGAAGATAGATGCCAAAAAGCTGGAGTAATTCAGCGGGGCAGGCAGCATCTCTGGAGAGAAGGAATGGGCGATGCTTCAGGTCGAGACCCTTCCTCAGATGGAAGAATCAGTCTGAACCCGAAAAGCCACCCATTCCTTCTCTACAGAGATGCTGAGATTCATTCAGCTTTCATAAAAAGCTGAATGTGAAAACAAACAAAACGGATAAAATCTGATGCAAACGATGTGATGAGCCGTCATGGCACATAGGATACAACTACAAAGAGAAAATGGTGTAAAGTTGATATAATAGAGTGATGTCACTAATATTGTAGGTTGTACCGTGCAAAAGGACGCAAACTTAATGTAATAAGGAAAACAGGTGATGATGAATCAGCGGCCTTATTTAAGTCCTTTTTTTGTTTCCACCAAAGAGAAGATATTTTCCATGGAATATTACAAGAAAAATTACACCATAAATAAATGGATATAAAACGGCGATATTTTAATGAGCAGGGGAAGCAAAACAAGGTCAGTTAAAAGTCCTCTTTCGATCTGTAGCTGCCAGAAAACGCATGGATAAATGTTGCGTGAGTACAGGAGTAGAATTAGTTATGACAGTATCATGTTGACACTGACTAAACTCTGTGGCACATCAACTATGTTCACTTGGGTGAGATCTGGGATGGCTGTCAATGGCAGAGGAAGAAAAGAGGTGAGAACATTATTGAACAACAAACATCAAATGTCATATTCTAAAATCAATAATGACCCTCAATTAGGAAGGTGATGAAATACCATGGCACTGTACAAATTAATGACCATTCCTGGTATCTTGCAATTATTATGACTGAAATATGAACATTTTTGGTAATCACAATATTTTATTTAAAAATGCAATGCCGGCTTAAAGATTTCTGGATTTTTTTTCTTATGTGGCTCAGTTCAGTTCAGTTAGTTAATTGTACAGTGAAAAGCTTTTGTTGCGTGCTAACCAGCCAGCGGAAAAGATCACCTATGGATTAAAAGTAAATATATGTGTGTGAAGAGATTAATATTGATCATTGGTTGAAGCAAGTACCAGTCACTATTGGGCATATGCAAGGTCGCGGGATGATTCTATCCTGCTTAAATGGAAGTGATGAGCAACCTTCAAGTTGTGAGGTTGGGTTACAGAGGGTGACTGCTGAGTTACAGGCACGGGCCCCAATAGTCATCTGACTACTCATTCGGTGTCTCTTATAGAAGAGGACAAGCTTTATGTCGCTCGCTTGAATTTATAGTAGATCTAGGTGAAGGGGAAGGCCTGAAAATGCATTTGTTATCCATCAATTTCTCACAAAACTCGAATATTGGATATATCAATAGGAGCAGGTCACGTGGTACAAGAAATTGCAGGGATAAGATATGAAGACAAACGTCTTCCTTCTTTTGGAAATGTGGAGCCCTCAGAACCATTTATTCCACTTCCCACACATCTGCTCTCACAATCCCCCTCCCCCCCCCATCATCTCCTCAGACAGAACGACAGACAGGAACAGTTCCTTTTTCCTCATCTTTCACCCCAGCATTCCGCATCCAACACATCATCCTCTACCATTTCCATTAGGCACACAGGGATCCTATCATCAGTCACAAGTTCCCCTCTACCCCCAATCCTCTTTCCATATGGACCACTCTCTTTGTGACTCCTTGCTCTGCTCATCTCTTCTTACCCAACCCTTCCCATCCCCTGGCACTTTGTTCTACAACTATAGGTGGGTATAACACCTGGAACTTAATCTCCTCCCTCACTACCATCCAGGGACACAAACAACCATTCCTCATGAGCTTACAATGTAAAACCAAACATAGATTAGGCAAATACTTTGAGCAGTACATGCACTCTGTCTGAAATGACTATTGTGAAATACTAATAGTATGTCATTTTAATTCCCTCTCCCGCTCCCACACTGATATGTCTGTCCTCAGCCTTTACCATTGCTACATAGAGGCCAGACGTGAAATGGAAGAACAACACCTCATGTTCCACTTGGGTGGCTTTTAACCCAATGGTATGAACATTGAATTTTCACATTTCAGGTTAGTCACACCCCAATGTTTTTCTCATACACAAACTCACCCATGCACCCAGTTTTCTTCACCCTTTCTTGACCTCTGTCATATCCACGTTCCCTATCTGTCCCATCTCTCATCCTCGTTCCCCATCTGGTTCCATCTATCGTCTACCATCCTCCATCCCACCACTCATATTGCCATAGACTGGCAATCTTTCCTCTTCCCTCTCATAGCTGATGCCGGGACGCAACCCCTTTGTCTCCAGAGATGCAGCTTGAGTGACTTAGTTCTTCCAAAGGGCAGCACAGCATCAAAGCCCAATGTCCAGCCTAGACCTTGGGTACTGTCTGTGTGGAGTTTGCACGTTCATCCTGTGCCTGCGCAGGTTTCCTCCGGATGCTCCGGTTTCCAACCAAATCCCAAAGGTGTATGGATTTGTAGGTTAATTGGTCTCTGTAAATTATACCGATTGTGTCGGAAGTTAATGAGAAAGTGGAGAAACTCGTGTGAATGAGTGATCAATGGTCTGTTTCTATGCTACTGTATATCTCTAAACTCTAAGCTCTAAGTAACATTTTTGTTGTGGAAGGAAGAGAGTTCATGTTGTCCGGAGTTTCCTATGCCTTACTTTCCTGCATCCCTCCTCCATGCCCATTCTGACATTAATAGCCATAAACATGGCACACACCAAGATGGAGTATAAAAATTGAAGACAAATTCCACCTGCTCAGTAGAACGCTTGGATAGCTTAGGGTGGGAGTGCACTGTTGGACATGTGACATCAGAGTGCCCAACATAAAGTATGTTGTGAACCCATGAAAAGTAAATTGGCTTAACAGTATATTCTATGATAGTTTAGTTTAGTTTGGTTTATTATTGTCACATGTACCAAGGATAATGTAGTGTAGTTACTGTAGTGTAACACTTTGATTCATGAAGACGTCCGTAAGTATGTTTTATGGCAATGTGTATTACAAAGCAACTTTACTGTGACTAATATATACCATACTACATTGATGTATCTTGATGCTTTTTTTCAGGTAGAACATAAAACATATGACTATGATTCCAAATCTAAACTAACCCCATCTGATTGCATAACTCTCATATCCCTTTATTCGCTGTCTATTCATCTGTCTGTCTAAATAATTTTTTAAACATTATTCTCATTCCTGTTTCAATCACTTCTCCTGGCAGTGTTCTCTGGGCACCTGCTACTCTCTCTGTAAAGCATCTTGCCTCATAAATCTGCTTTAAACATTCCCCCTCTCACTTCAAATCTATGCCCTCTAATATTTAACATTCTGGAAAAATAGACTCTGACCATCTACCCTACTTATGCCTCTAAATGTTTCATATTGCTTCTATTTGCTTGCGCCTCAGACTCCTGTGAAAACAATCCAAGTTTGTCCAACCTTTCTTTACAGCTAATACTCCCCCAATCCAGGCAACATCCTCGTTAATTTCTCCTGCACCCTTTCTAAAGCCTTGTTATCCTTATCAAAGCCTCCATGTCCTTAAAGAATTTCAGCTTTTTTTTAAATGTGCTGCTTAAAAGTAACTAGTAAGTCTTACATGGAGTAGGATTTTTTAAATTCATTTTCAACTTTCTGAACAATCAGTGCAATGAAGCAATGCTGCATTGTCCTTTTTGACTAGTTCAAGTGAGTTTGCTGGTTGATCAGGTGCAAGCATTGTGCTGTCACTTGCAGGCCAACCTAAAGGTCAGAGGTGTTTGGAAGAAGATCAGGGATGCATACCAATCGCTTCCAGTTGTCTGTCTATTTCTGTTGAATGATACTCCTTGGGTCAATGCTATCTGAAGGAGCAGCCCAGAGGATAAAGAGTCTGCAGTTTTTTCATTTTCGCTCAATCCAATCTCAGCCAGAATTTACCAATGTTATCTCTGGGTAACAACACCTTTATTCACCACCGAGATCAGAGTGTGTAGGAAGGAACTGCAGATGCTGGTTTAAACCGAAGATAGAAACAAAAAGCTGGAGTAACTCAGTGGGACAGGCAGCATCTCTGGAACGAAAGAATGGGCGACGTTTTGGGTCGAGACTGAAGAAGGGTGTCGACCCGAAACAATACCCGCTCCTTCTCTCCAGATAAGCTGCCTGTCCCCGCTGAATTACTCCAGTTTTTTGAGTCTATCTACAGAGATCACTAAGTGCTACAGTGCAACGTTATAATTTGGCGTGAAATGTTACATTAATCAGTCTGGTAACAATCCATTAAAAAACCAAAACACAAGGAAGGATTTGATCAGTCTGTTCCCAGCACACTAAGTAACTGAGTACAGTGTTGCTTCTGTGGTGTAACTCTTTGATTCACGGAGAAGTCCATATGTTGCTCGCAGCTATGAATGTCAAGGCCAAGGGTTTCAGGTTTCAGTATTCAGAAGTAACGTTTGCATTAGGCTGCCCCGTGCATTCCCAGTTTTACCAATGTAACATATCAATATTAGAAACAAACAGTGAATTAACTCCTGCACGTTACACAAGTATTTGTGCTATTTTTGATGCATGTGAAGCAGAGTCTGATTCGAACTACAAAATAGTAGCCCTTGCAGAGGACAACAAGGAACTCTTCTCCCCCTCTATCCCCACCTGACCTGCTCATCCCTCTCCGATAAGATGGATGTTCACAGGATTCTACTGGATAATCGTTCCTGTGGAAGAGCACAAAAGCAATAGTTGGCTAGCTGTTTAACATTCCTCCCAGACCTCAGGGAAATCACCTTATTTCCTTTTGGTACTTCCCCCAGACATACAGACTGAGCCGTTCACTCATCCTGTGGGAACTCATGAAGGAGGATTATGCTACCACACCATGGTAGATATCGGCTTTTTTACTTCAGAGGGAAAAAATATATATTTTGAGTTGAAATAATGTCTTAAAATTATTGTTCAGTCCTTGGCTATTTTGGGATGAGTCTCGGGTAAGGTGATGTCAGAAATGATACACCTTCATTGCAAGTACACTGGGCGTGTTGTGAAGTTTAAATGATGACATTGGTTCTCACTGATGATGCTGTTATGCTTGAGTGTTTCCTGGTGGCTTTTTTTTCTGCATGGGAGCAGAAAACTGACAACAGAAGCTTTAGAAACCAAAGGTTTAGGATTGCCGCACAAACTGTTACTGATAATTAGAGTGGCTTCCTCTGGGATCGGCAGATGGCTGTAATTAGAATTTAGTGACAGCTATTAAAGACTATTGATATTCTGTGGTATCAAACAAGCCTATATGTTTTAATATTGTCTTTAATAGTAACGCAAGAGTGATTATCCTGAAATCTATTTCATTTTGAGGTCCGTGATACATTTCTGTGTAATTTGAGTTAAACATGGCTCACGTGTAGCATTCATTATGGAATGCAAATTTCAAGGTGGTTTTACTTACCTTTTGCTATCTTCAAATGATAGGTTTGCAGTTTTCTAGCGCCGAAAAGTGTATTTAGTATTGCAATATATCACGCAAGATATAATGTGACAAAATATGGCAAAGGTGCAGAACAAAAGTTGACTCTGAACGTTTTCTTACACTATTAAATTATTGAAGTGGTTTGCTCCTCCAGCTGGGGATGCAAGCAAGGAAACAAGGTGGGATTTCTTGATTCCTGTGCCAGCAATATGTTTCAGTTGCTTATCCAGAGGCCTGTCACGTTCCCCGTGCCACACCTCTGTAGGAAAATGGAGGGAAATCTGTTGTAGCATTGTCATTTAATTTAGTTTAGAGATACAGTGCGGAAGCAGGTCCTTCGGGCCACCGGGTCCGCTCTGACCAGCGATCCCCGCACATTAACATGATCCTACACACACTAGGGAGAATTTACACTTATGTCAAGCCAATTAACCTACAAACCTGGGCGTCTTTGGAATGTGGGAGGGAACCAAAGATCTCGGAGAAAATCCATGCAGTCACGGGGAGAACGTACAAAATCCTTACAGACAGCACCTGTAGTCAGAATGGAACCCGGGTCCACTGGCGTTGCAAGGCAGCAACTCTAGCACTGTGCCACGGTGCTGCCGTAATCTTGCCGCAACTTCCACCTGGGGACCCTACCACTGCTGGTCTCACCCCCCCCCCCCCAAACCCACCACCATTACAATCAATAACAGTGCTTACAATATAATGGGGGTTTCCGAACAGGCCTTGCATTAATTTTCCTTTTGCTTAACAGTTCATTATCGGCAAATGAAAGGGAGGATGGTCCTTTTAACTGCTGGCACAGCAACAGTCCTTCCTTCCTTCTCTCCGAGCACCCCCAGGTGAAAAAATGTTTGGCACTAACCCATTCCTAAAGCAATTTACATATCCATCCGGAAACATTCCATGCCAAGCTGCCAGATAGAACAGATTTTCCATTTGCGCTGTGGTACATATGATTGCTTCAGTCTGCATTTTCACTGATGCTAATGGTATAGAGGTGAGCATCAAATCTTCGATCTGGAAGGTACAAGAGACATTGCGAGTTGAAGCAATAAGTAAAACAATATCTGTCTGGCATAAATCAATCTCAACTGGCATGACACATTGAGGAGTAGCCAAGAATTGCTGAACAGAAGCCATTTTACTCGTAACTGATTTGCAATTTTACAAGGTGTCCCCGGAGTGATTTAATATAAGAATCTTTGTTTAAAAAGAAACACATGAAGTAATTGTGTAATTGCAGTGTCAAAATGCTCTTTGTGTATGTGGTGATAAAAACTTAAATTGTGTTTTCACTTGCACAAATCCTTGTGAAATTGTACGGTTCCATCAAAGGAAGGTCAGGTAGTAAGCAAGTGAGTTACTTTATCCTCTCCTCCCCCTTGCCCCCCCCCCCCCCCCCTTCCCATCAGCTTTGTGTCATCTGGTAAAGCAAAGAGGAAGCACCTCATTTGCATTTGAACTTGTGAAGAACATTTGATATCATAATGCTGCTTCAGCAAAGCTGGCCCATTGCCAGTCAGGAAGAACACCTCTGAAATGTGACTAAAAAATAATGGCACTCTCCGCCAAGCCCAGAGTTTGTGTGTGTGTGTGCGCTCCTAAAAGCCTCCAACTGGTCTGCTATTTGGTTATGGGACTGAACACATCTGTTTTTGTCAGCTGTTACATATCTAATTCTCTATCATTGTGAAGCATTGGAGACCATTTTGTTATATTACCTGTGTCAAAGTCTTCCAGTTCCCCTGAGGCTTGTGTTATTTGTGAGTCTCCTGGCTGTGAGCTCTGAAAAATGTTCCATACAGGGGTTTAAATAGGGTTAAAAACCTGCAATATGTTGGCGGTGAGTTGTGATTTTTTTTTCTCGTTCTTATCCAGAATGCCGCCTCATACCATGAAAGTAACCCTGAGACCCTTGCTCTGCCACCTGTTGAATATGATGGGACCTAAGCCTACTTAAAACCTGGCTACATTCCATAGCAACATCCCATCCTGCTTGTTGTCATCCATCACTGCTGGGACCGAGCTGCAGTGAAATCTCGCATATGCTATCTTACTTTTAAATTATACGTATTTGTGAGTGAATAAAATTTCAGTCGGCTTTTTATATAGAAGGTACGATGATATACTGTGATCATCAGAGAACTAGTAACGCAAATAATATTGGTAGTATATCCAACTGCCTCAGTGCCGAAAAATATTTTTGTACTGGAGAATGTTTTAATGGCATTTGTTACAATGTAGCCAAAAGGAAATGATTGCTTTTGCATTTCCTTGAACTAATCTGGTTTCCTGTTCAAAGATTATACCCTTTGCCCCAAACACTCTCTGAGCTTGTTTCTCTCTTTTTGAATACGCTTGTTCTTATTTTCCCGTATCAGAGGTAATAGCCTCAGAATAAAAGGATGTACCTTTGAGAAAGAGATGAGGAGGAATTTCTTCAGTCAGAAGGTGGTGAATCTGTGGTATTCATTGCCACATGAGGCTGTGGAGGCCAAATCAGTGGATATTTTTAAGGCAGGGATAGATAGATTCTAGATTGGTATGAGTGTCAGGGGTTGTGGGGAGATAGCAGGAGAATGGGGTTGTGAAGGGAAGATAGATCAACCATGATTGAATGGTAGAGTAGACTTCATTTGCCGAATGGCCTAATTCTGCTCGTATCATTTACAAACGTATGAAGGCACTGGCAATATATGTCTGCACAAATGGCCATTGGAGATGATGCACTACTATGCTGAGGACTATATTCTGTGCTCTGTATCTTCTCCTTTACTCTATCTATTGGTAGGGATGCCTGATTGTATCTAAATATGGTATATCCGATCTGTTTCAATAGCATGCAAAACAAAGCTTTTCACTGTACTTTCGTACACGTGCAAATAAGAAACATAAACCTAAACCTAAAGATGTAAAGGTCAAATATCTGCATGCATTTTCCAAGTGAGAAGTAAAACAAAAAAAAATCTGGGTAAGAGAAGCAAATCTGTAATGTTGCAGTCAAACTCACAGTCTCATACATGCTAAGTGGCAATCTGCTTTGTGGATTGATTGTAATCACCCTTAAAATTTACTTAGAATGGAACTTTGCAATCTGAAGATGACTTTTATTTCTGGGTAGATTCTGTCCCACATGCTCCAGCCTCTTAGAACATGCATGTAGTTCCAAACTCATGTCTGAAACGTATGCAAGGAAGAGGGTGCTAAGAAATCAGATATTATAGTACTGTCTGCATGGGAATTAAACCTATGCATGACTCTTGTAACCCAGAATCTCAGAATTAAATCTCAGAATTAAAGGACGTTCTTTTAGGAAAGAGATGAGGAGAAATCTCTTTAGTCAGAGGGTGGTGAATCTGTGAAATTCTTTGCCACAGAAGGCTGTGGAGGCTAAGTTTGTGGATATATTGTTAAGGCAGAGGTAGATAGATTCTTGATTATTACAGATGTCAGAGGTTATGGGGAGAAGGCAGGGGAATGGGGTTAGGAGGGAGAGATAGATCAGCCATGATTGAATGGTGGAGTAGACTTGATGAGCCGAATGGCCTAATTCTACTCCTATTCGTTACAACCTTATGAACTTGGCCCATTGTTGGTAGACATGGATCAAGTGATGCTAATGGATGTTGTCACCACAAATCTTAATAACATTTCAAAATCAAGTGAGGACATCCATTCAAAATAATTGTTTCTGCTTTATGTTTATGCAGGAAGATTGTTCCCGATGTTGGGGAAGTCCAGAACAAGGGGTCACAGTTTAAGGATAAGGGGGAAATCTTTTAGGACCGAGATGAGGAAAACATTTTTCACACAGAGAGTGGTGAATCTCTGGAATTCTCTGCCACAGAAGGTTGTTGAGGCCAGTTCATTGGCTATATTTAAGAGGGAGTTGGATGTGCCCCTTGTGGCTAAAGGGATCAGGGGGTATGGAGAGAAGGCAGGTACAGGATACCGAGTTGGATGATCAGCCATGATCATATTGAATGGCGGTGCAGGCTCAAAGGGTCGAATGGCCTACTCCTGCACCTATTTTCTATGTTTCTATCACTCTGTCACTCACCTTAGAAACTCTTGATGATATGTTGATGCTGAGTTTTATGCCTGAGCGGTCAGCCACCGTGATCTGTAACTCTAGAGAATCTTCATAAACGGTTTACATCTGTGAGCAGTTGAGTCCTCTCAACTACTTATCATCTCAACCATTTATCTTCTCAACCATAAACTTCAAAGCTACTCTTTCACATTATATTATTTTTTATTACTTCATATTTCCTTATAACAAAAAATGAGGCCAATCAGTATATTATGTTTATACTAATTCGCTGAACAATTGCATCAACCCCATTTCCATGTTATTTTCCTGCATCCTATTCTCTCCCATGTGCTGGGACATTATTTTTTTTCCATTAATTTTAACTCCACATTGAATTGGCAACCATCATTAACATAGATTAGCGTTGAATGGCAGTGTTGGCTCAAAGGGCCAAATGGCCTCCTCCTGCACCTATTTTCTATGTTTCTATAGACTGGAGTGTGGCAAATGTTTTTCCTTCATCAAATAAGGTCTGCAAGGATAAGCTAGGGAACTAAAGGCCAGTGAGTCTAACATCAGTGGTATGTGATTCTGAGACAGGACCCATCTGCATTTGGCAAGGCAAGAACTGATTGGAGATAATCAGCAGAGCTTTGTGCAGGGGAAATTGTGGCTCACAAATCAAATTGGGGTTTCCCAAGAAGTGGCCAAAAGGATTGATGAGGGCAGTGGTAGTCATTATCTACATGGGCTTTAGTAAGGCTTTTGAAAAGGTCCCACATGTTATGATGGCCTGGAAGGTGAGATCACATGGGACCTAAGATGAGATTCAGGATGAATATACAAATGACTTGTGGATTGGTGGTTGTTGGTTCGATTGAGGCCTGTGACCAGTAATATACCACAGGGATCAGTGCTGAGTTCTCTGTTGTGTGGCATGCGTATCAATGATTTGGATGGGAATGTAGATGACGTAATTAGTAAATTTGCAAATTAATGTTGAGGTGTGCAGTGGAGAAGGTTATTTAAAATTGCACCAGAATCTAGATCAACTGGGAAAGTGGACAAAGGAAAGGCAGATTAATTAAACCAAGACAAGAGTGAAGTGATACTTTTGGGAAGCTAAACCAGCACAGGACTTGTATAGTAAATTACAGAGTCCTTTTTGTCAAAAAAAAGACCTAGGGTTAAAAGTACATATTTCTCTGAAAATTGTGACAAAGGTGGACCAGGTACTGAAGAAAGCCTATGGCATGGTTGCCCTCATTAGATAGGGCATTAAGTATAAGAGTTGAGATGTCACCTCCTAGCTGTGAAAGGCGTTGCGAGACACAACCTGGAACTGTGTTCGATTCCGATCACCGAACCATAGAAAGGATGTGATTAAGCTGGAGAGAGGACAGAAAAGATTCACAGAGATGTTGCCGGGACTGGAAGGCTTAAGGTATGAGGAGAGACTGGTATTTTCTGGAAATGTTTTCCTTGGAGTAAAGGAAGCTGAGAGGTATCCTTGTAGGCTTTTATAAAATCACGAGGAGCATAGATAAGATGCATGGTCCCATTCTATTTCTCAGAGTAAGGGAGTGGAAAACTGGATGTCAAAGGTTTAAGATGAGAGGAGAATGATTTAAAGTAAGGGCAAGTTTTTCACACAGAGGTTGGTGGGTATGTGGAAAGAGTTGCCAGTTAAAATAGTAGAGCTAGATACCATTACGACATTTAAAAGTTGTTTGGATAGGTTCATGGATTAGAAAGATTTAGAGAGACAGGCAAATGGGACAAATTCTGGAAGGCAATTTGATCGGTATGAACAAATTGGACCAAAGATGTATAACTCTGTGACTATGAGCAAAAAAAACCTTCTGCTACGAAACAAGCCCAATTAATAATTCCTCATCAATTAATAAAATGAACCACTTTGATCTTTAGATCAAAGGATTTCTTTTACCATTATTTAATTATAAAACAACAAAATGCTTACAAATGCAACACTTGAACACCTCAATTTACAAAGGTGATGAAATAGTCAAATCTTCATTCAATGATAAGCATTGCATAATAGTTGAAGCATGGTTAGAAGTCTGTTATCCCCAGCAGTATGCTCTTTCTATTTTTTTTAAATTAGCGATGGTTCAAATTCCTTTCACTTGAGATATTGCCTGAACTGGGCAAAATTCACACAGTTGTAAGTTTTGTGAAAATGGTACATACTGTATCTGTAATATTAAAATGAGATTATTCCTAACACTTAAGGTAATTATGCCACAATCATGATTCATTAATTGTTATTGAGCATGGCTGGAAATAGGCACTTCACTGGTCCAAATAATCGCCATGACAGTGAAATGGGCTTTAAATTGAATAAACTCTTTGAGTAAAATTAAACCTAAATTTTATTTTAAAATAATCAATAACAAAAAGTGATTGCAAAGCATAATCTAATTTTGCATTTCAGGAAACAGTTATCAATCACTTTTACTTCATTCTACAGCACTGTAATACCACCCATGCCCCCTTCTTTATTGATCTCCATGTTTTAATTACTCCCAACTTCTTGATTATTTGATATATTGCCACAAGTGTATACATTGCTGCAGATCTGTGCGATATTTTAGATTGACTTCCCCTTCTGGTTTATTGTCCACAACCAGCAAATTACACAATTTTTCTCTGCCATGCAATCCTATCAGTGGAACGGTCAACTGTGAATTCTTTCCTTTCTCAATCACCCAGTCCACTACATAGGTTATAAAGCCTGGGATGGGGTATACTAAATCTAATGATGTTGATGTGTCTATCACGAAACATGGAACAGGATATTTGTAATTTAGCCACGGATCTAATCTTGAGCCATGTCGTAGATCCGTTTCTGTTGTCGACAGTGCCGTAGCGCTGTGACAAACAATTGCCTTTTAACTATTATCAGAAGGAAATAGATGCACTCCGGTAGTTAACTTTTGATCATACAGTAATTCTGTGCATTTTTTAGTGGCTTTTGGCAGTTCTAAACACACAAAAACTCAGAGCTGCCATTATTAGCCACAACTGCATGTTCTTATTTGTCATCAGAGATGAAATGTGATCAATTGGCAATGACAGAGCAGGTTTTTGTGTAGCTTGTGCATATGCCATTTTGTTGTTATGTACCATCTGCTTATTCTTGATTGTACGAACAGCCACACTGTAATTGCTTCTGCCTTGCCGTGTGTGAAAGGAAAGTGGGCAGTTGACAAGCTATGATCTCCAAATAGCCATGAGTAAGATCCAAATCATTTCAATTCATGTTTATATTAATTATGCAAAATAATGAGCAAGTTACATGGTAACTCTGCAGGTAGGCTCTTCCACTGCCTCCCAATATTATGGGGATCATTACTGATAATGTTCCTCTCTCTACAGGGTTAGGGGTGGGATTAATTTTGGAAACACAAGATTGTCTGGTGCTTTCTCATCCTGGGTCTGAATCTCAGGCTGACATCACAAGGTTATAAAAAAAGTTCAGAACTCACTCAGAAGTGCAGGAGAAAAAAAAGATGAAATGTTATTCAAAACTGGCATCTCTTACAGAAATTTCTTGTAGGAGGTAAATATTAAAATAACATAAGGGCATAAGAATAGGAGCAAGAGTTTTTAACCTTCTGAAGTTTATATATTCATTCCATGAGATTACAGCTCATCCATGAAGATCTCTACATCAGTTAATACTGAATGTTTTTTAAATATCGATGATAGTCATAAAGCACAGAAACAGATTATTCAGCCCACCACATCCATGCCAATTATTTTGCCTATCTACACAAATCCTATTTACCACCATTAGAACTGCATCCTTCAACCTATTGCCCTATGTGGCGACTTTCACATGCCTTTGGTATGGAAGCAAAGAATTTCACTGTGACTTGTCACATGTGACAATAAAGCATTCATTCATTCATTCATTCATTCATTCATTCATTCATTCATTCATTCATTCATTCATTCATTCATTCATGCATTCATTCATTAAAATGTCTGCCCAAATGCTTTTTAAATGTAGTACTGTATTTGTATCTGATTCCATAACTTCCACTGACAACCAGGTATCAACTCATTCTGTGCAAAAGACTTAAGATCCTCTGCAATACTCCTTCCTTTCACCTTCAACCTATTCCCTCTAGTTTTCCGTGTCCCTCCCTTGGCAAAAAAGATTCTATCTATTCTATCTATGCCCTTCAGAACTTTATATACTTATTAGGTCACACATCAGCCTTCTTTGTTCCAGGGAAAACAAGACCAGCCTATCCTATCTATCCCTATGACTAAAATCCTCCAGTTCAGGCAAGATACTAAAGAATCGCCTTTGCGCTTCCGCAGTGCAATTAAATCTGCCTGAGAAAGTGGAGATCAGAACTGTACATAATATTCCAAGTACAATTTAACCAATGATTTGTAATGCTGAAATATAATAACCCAATTCTTATGTACTAGGCCCTGCTCTACAAAGGCTAGCATGCCAGAGGCCTTCGTCACCACCCCATTAGCCTGTTTTGCCACTTTCAGGGAACTATGAGATTGGACCTCTAATGGGCCGGTCCCACTTAGGCGACTTTTTAGGCGACTGCAGGAAACTATGGTCGCCACATGTTCGCCGGTTGCCGGGAAGTCGCCTTCATGGTGGTGAGGAGTTCCCACATTCTGGGAACTAGTTGCGGCCTCATTATGGTCGCCGCGAATTTTTCAACATGTTGAAAAATTAGCGGTGACTAGAATGAAGCTGCCATGGAGAGTAGCGAGAATTCTCGTGCCGTAGGTGGGTCGCCAGGAGGTCCTAGTGGGTTGCCAGGAGGTCAAAGGTTCTCTTAGGTTCTCGTAGGTTGTAGCCGATGCTGACTGGTGAATTTCATTGGCTCATTGGGAAAAAAATAACATCAGCAGTAATTTTCAGAACCAAGGATAACCGACCGGTAATGTTAATGTCTGCCGAGCTTCACAGCCGTGTATCTCTGCCTTCTCCAAAGTTGTCTCCACTCCTTCCCCCCCCCCCCCCCCCCCCCGCTTGCCCTGTCCCCCGCCTGCATAATGGGCTGGTGAAGGAAGCGATGTGTGTGTGTGTTCCACTCTGACAGTCGCCGTTCCAGTTGCTGGTTTTTCAGGCAACTGCCGGCAACTTGACAGTCACTGGCAGTCGTCTGATAAATCGCCTAAGTGGGACATGCCCATAAGTCTCTCTGTTTATCAACAATTCTTAGTGCCTTATCATGTCCAGTTTTCATATTTCAATAACATTTAAGATGCATTGGATTAATAGTGACATGTGGGAGACTTTAACAGCCACCACCCTGACTGGGGTTACCCAGCAGCGGATCATGATGGGGAGGCACTTTCAGACTGGGCATCCAGAAATGACCTTGCTCTCATACACGACCCAAAACAAAGAGGAACATTCCACTCTGCCAGGTGGAACAAGGACTACTCTCCTGACCTGTGCTGGGTCAGCTCTTTGAATGGAACCCATTACCCTGCACAGACCCTCATCCTGGAAGATTTCCCCCACAGTCAACACCGCCCCTCACTCATACACATCGGCCTACACCTCCCAGTCATAAACAGTCCAAGAAAGATGCGCTGGAATTTCCGCAAAGCCAACTGGAAGAAATACAGTGAAACTCTAGACCAGAGTGTTGTTACCATCCCACTCCACACCATCACTGTAGATGAAGCATACAACCGTTTCTGCAGCGCCATCTATAAAGCTGCCCACAAAACAATTCCAAGAGGCTACCGTCCCCTCTACGTCCCATGCCTGGATGGAGAAAGCGCTGCCCTCCTACAAACCTACAAAACATCAGGGGACCCTGAGATAGCAGAACATCTCATTGAATCACTATCTTCAGCTCGGCAAAGGAAATGGGAGGAGACAGTAACAGAGCTAAACTTCACCCACTCTAGCAGAAAATGCTGGAGCCTCATCCGCCGCCTAGGAGCTGCACAGAAACCCCCTACCCAAAGCCGACCTTCTGTCACACCCAACCAGGTTGCATCCCACCTACTGAATATTGCAAAAGCACCCCAAGACAAGTCCACCAGAAGAGCTGTCGCAACAGAGCTAAGGACACTTCGACGAACACCTGGAAAGGAAAGAAACCCTGAGCCCTTCGAGGTGGCTGAACTGGAGAAGGTCCTGCAGGGCCTGAAATGTGGAAAGGCAGCAGGTTATGATAACATCTCTCCAGAGTTCATGAAACACCTGGGCCCCCGAGCTCTAACCTGGCTGACCCAACTCTACACTAGGGCCATACAGACTAACTCCATCCCAAAGATATGGCGGACAGCAAAAGTCATTGCTATACCAAAACCTGGCAAAGACGAAAAACTACCAGCAAGCTACCGCCCAATCTCTCTACTCTGCGTCCCACTCAAAATCTTAGAACGCCTTATACTACAACGTATATCTCCAGGAGTAGAAGAGATTCTCAGTGTGGATCAGGCAGGTTTCCGCAAGGACCGCAGCACAGGAGAACAAGTTCTGGCCCTAACCACCTGCATTGAAAACGGCTTCGAGAACAAACTGAAGACCGGGGCAGTGTTCCTTGATCTCACCGCAGCCTATGACACTGTGTGGCACAAAGGCCTCCTCCTAAAACTCACCAAAGCACTCCCTGCCTGGGCATCAGAAACCATCAAATCTCTGCTCTCCAACCGCAGGTTCAGAGTTCACCTTGGACAGAACAAGAGTGCATGGAGAATACAGAAGAATGGGCTCCCGCAAGGGTCAGTTTTAGCCCCAACCTTGTTCAACCTTTACACAAATGACCTACCCACCACCAAATCCCGCAAATTCATCTATGCAGATGACATCTGTTTGGCCTTCCAAGCACCAGATTTTGGTACATTGGAACAGGTGCTCAATGAAGACCTTGCTAAACTGGACGAGTACTGCAAAACCTGGCGCCTAAAACCAAGCCCAGCAAAAACGGTCTCTAGTGTGTTCCACCTCCATAATGCAGAAGCCACAAGAGAACCAAACATCTATCTGAGCAGGACCAAGCTGAAGTATGCCCCCACTCCAACCTACCTCGGAGTGACCCTTGACAGGACCCTATCCTTCAAGGAACATCTTAAAAGAACAGCAGCTAAGGTGAAGTCCAGAAACAATCTCCTCAGTAAGCTTGCTGGCTCAAAGTGGGGGGCAGCAGCCCCCACACTGCGCATTTCAGCACTAGCCCTTGCATTTTCTTCAGCCGAATATTGTGCCCCTGTTTGGTCCAGGTCATCCCACACACACCATGTGGATACCCAATTGAACTCAACAATGAGGATCATCACAGGAACAATCCGATCAACACCACTCCCCTGGCTCCCTGTCCTATCCAACATAGCCCCTCCACACATCCGGCGAGTAGTCCTCACTCAAAGGATGCTCCAAAAGACCAAAAACTCCCCTCATCTGCCAATTTACATGGACATCTTCAACCCACCCACTGCTCGACTTCCATCTAGACGACCAATTTGGAAGAACCCACCACCAGCTGATTTCACCATCCAATCAGCTTGGAAAATGGAATGGGAGTCCAAGGACGTCCCAAATAAACATCTGGTGTCAGACCCCACCCTACCGGTCCCTGGCACCAATCTCCCAAGGAAGCAGTGGACGACGCTGAATAGATTCAGGACTGGACATGGCCCCTGCTTGGCCAGCCTTCACAAATGGGGCAGCAGTCCAACCCCATGGTGTGCTTGTGGAGAGCAGCAAACAATGCAACACATCATTGAAGCATGCCCTCAACAAAGACTCAAAGGAGGACTTGTCACCCTTCATACAGCAGATCAAGAGGCAACTGCTTGGCTAAAGGACTTTGCATTCGCTAAATAAAAATAGTGACATGGTTTAAAATGCACGGGATTAATGGCGACTTGATATACTTAACAGCATTGATATACAGTGGATACAGGCTCCTGGTCCATAACTCCCTGAAAGGGGCAATACAGTAGATCGGGTGGTAAAGAAGGCATATGGTATGCTTGCTTTCATCGGTCGGGGCATGGCATATAAGAGTCAGGAAGTTATGATGCAATTTTCTACAACTTTAGTTAGGCCACCTTTCTAGTATTGTATGCAGTTTGGTCACACTATTACAGAAAGAATATGGAGGCTTTAGAAAGGGTGCAGAGGAAGATCACCAGAATGATGTCCGAATTAGGGGGTATTAGCTACAGGAAGAGGTTGGACAGACATAGATTGTTTTCTCTGAAATGCCTGAGTTTGCGAGGAGACCTGATAGAAGTATAGAAAATTACGAGAGGCATAAACAATCAGAATCTTTTTCCTTGGATGGAAAAATCAAATATTGGAGGACATAGCTTTAAGGTGAGAAGGGAAAGTTTAAAGTAGTTGTGCGAGGCAGGTTTTTTTATACAGAGGGTGGTGAGTGCCTGGAACGCACCATCAGAGGTGGTGGTTGAAGCAGATATGTTAATGGCATTAATAAGACTTATGGATAGGCATTGGATATGCAGGGAATAAAAGGATATGGATTATGTGTAGGCGGTTATGGGTAGGTAGTTAAGTGATGGTCTTGACATCATGTTCGACACATATATTGCGGGCCAAATGGCCCATCTGTGCTGGACTGTTCTATTTTCTATGTTCTATTTATTGATCAGTTTCAGAATGATGAATAATAATTGACAAGCATCAGTTTTAATTTACAAAAGAGATTTCCAAGTTCTTTCCAAGCCCTCTGTGAGTAGCAGTGATTCCTAACTTCACACCTCAAAGACGTGGTATTAATTACTGGACCCTGCTTCCTGTTCTGAGATAGTCCAGCTTGCCTAAATAGTTTTTTTTTCATCTCATCACAGGGATAAGGTAGCAATGGTGATATTAATAGACACTGACATTGGCGAGTGTATTTTGCATGTGTTTTGTGCACACCTTATGAGAGCCTTATAAGGTAGCAGCATACCTTATAAACTTTACTCAGGCCTACCATGCTGAACATGATGCCAAGTTAAAATATTCTTCTCTGCCTGCAAGTGATCCATATCTCTTTCCCCTGCATATCTACATGCTCATCTAAAATCCTCTTAAATGCTGCTATCATACCTGCCTCCATTATCGCATTCTGCACTGTGTTCCAGACCCACACCCCCTCTATGTAAAAAAAACTGCCCTGCACATCTTTAAATTCTGCTCCTCTCACCTTAAAGTTATACCTCTGGTCTTTGACAGTTCCATTCTGGGGAAACAGTTTGGACTGTCTATCCTGTCTGCCTACACGGACATACTTATATAATGTCTCCCCTCAGCCTCCAACGCTCCGAGAAAACAATCTAGTTTGTACAACATTTTCTTAGAGGAAAAGGCGAAAACCAACCAATGCAACTCTTGTGTCTATAACCATTGGGAGTTAAAATACTATTTTGGCAACTCTACGTTGTACTTTGTCCAAGGTCAATATATCCTTTCTAAAATATGATGACCTGAATTTCTCACTTGTCCACATGTGGTTGAACCAGGTCTTTACTCTGTAGCATAAAGTGCATTCAGTATAAAGGTCACTATTCCATTACTTTCTTCACCTGCACATTACATTTTAATCGTTCGTGCATTAGGGTTTCCGAATTTCCTTGGATCTCTAGCTTTTGGATCTCTATTGTTAGTTTTTCATCATATAGAAATTATTTTACCATTCTGAAAATGTACTCTGACCATTACCAACAATGAGCTCAGTGTAACTGATGGAATTTGTTAAGAAGTTTGATCAGGACATTGTCAGTGGGGAATTATTGAATGGCTTTTTGGAGATCAACTCTGGAAGCATCATATCTGCCATTTAATGGGCTCACCTAGTGAGTTCATGTTACTTTTAAGAGTAGAGCCAGCAATAGAGATAAAGGAGTTTTCAATGTCATGCATTTGATAAGTGTCCTCCTATTCTTTGGATGTGCCTCTTTGTAAAACCATATACTTTTAGATAGCACAGGGATAAGGTTGCAATGGTGATACTAATATACATTGAAATTGGCATGTGCATTTTGTGTGATTTTGTGCCAGTTTGAAGTCCTGTTCTTCAAATATTTTTTTTGTCAGATGGCAAATGACTCTGCTGGCACAGTACATAGAATAGTTAATTTTATCATTAACACCATTCTCTCTATTTCATTGTTGATGCTAATCTAAATCTGTAGGTTGATTTAAATCACAGCCAGCATTTTGTTCTACTCCTGCACCAACACATATCTTTTGGAATAATTCCATCTTGCATCTCGATGGATCTGGTAACCCTACATTCCCAGTGAAACCTTCCAGTGAGATTTAATCTCTGACAGGGCAATAGATAGCACTTTATTACTGGCTGTGTTTATTTTGTCCTTTTAGACTTCTCAGGGTGGCACTGTATGGCAGCAGTAGAGTTGCTGCCTCACAGCACCAGAGACCCACGTTCAATCCTGACTACGAGTGCTTTCTATGCAGAATTTGAACATTCTCCCTGTGACCATGTGGGTTTTCTCGGGGTGCTCCAGTTTCCTCCCACATTCCAAAGATGTGCAGGTTTGTGGTTTAATTGGCTTCTGTAAATTGCTCTTAGTGTGCAGGATGCAAAAGTGGAATAATATAGAACTAGTGTACAGGTGATCAAGGGTCGGTGTGGGCATGGGCGAGCCAAAGGGCCTGGTTTCATGCTGTATCCCTAAACTAAAACTAAACAGATCATTTATTGTGAAAGCATTGCAGCTTCTCTTCTTTGTTGGTCTCCTCTCTGATTTTATTCCATTTTTGTTGGTGTCTCATTTACTAGGTAGTCCTTTTTGACAACTCAATCTCTCATCTTGCGCATCACCTCAGGCTATAGCTGAGATGGTGTATCTGCTGATGTCATTTCATTTCATAGTTTGTTTTTCAGAGTGAAATCATAACCTTTGCAGTTTTTTTGCTGTTCTACATTTTATATTGTTGTAGATTTGCTACAGGAGTATCTGAGCACTTCCTACTTTCTACTACAAATTCCCTCTTGTTGTGACAGATGTGGAACTTCTTGGATCTGTTAATAGCTCACAACCGATGTATATGTATCTTGTTTCTATCAACATTTAAGCTTCAGATACTGTTGCGAGCCATCTTTGAGGAGCAACTTTATAAATCCTTAATAAAGCCATCAAACTTTTTTAATTTAGTTTAGTTTAGAGATACAGTGTGAAACAGGCCCTTTGGCCCACCAAGTCTGCACCAGCCATTGATCCCCGCACACAGTACACCTGTAAAATTAAAGTATTTTATTTTTGTCATTGCATGACAGGCTCATCTCAATGCACACCACGTCCTTGAGTTGGGTAAAAGGATTTTTATGGAATTGTGATCGCTGGTTCCTAGGCACCTTCTTTCATTAGTTCCCTCAGGTTTGTTGTGCGTTCTAACATGTGAGGAATGAGAGAATCCATCAGTTGAATTTGCCCTAGAAATGTTCTCAGCGCTTTTCTGTCCATTGCTGGTTTCAGTTCAACTATTTCTGGGCTTGACTTAATTCCATTTGGAGTGTATGCCTTTCCAAAGAACTGGCAATATCTCTTCTAATGAAATCATACACTCACATTGATCTCAAACTTTGTGGTTCTTTCATAAAGTCATAAAGTCATAGTCATAGTGTCATAGAGTGTGGTTACTGGATGATGTTCCTACATCTCTCAGTGAGGAATGTGGTGAGCTCTATCATCAGTGCCATAAATCTGGTGTCACCTTCTATGCCAGCTCCCTTTCAATGTTTGTCAGAGTACTGCAGTCACTTTCTGCCAAAGCACAGCCTGACCTAAAATGAGACATTAGAACTTGTATGGTCTCACTGTATTAAATCTTGTCAGCAGTAAAAGTTCCTCATCTAGCTTCATAGTCCAGTAGCATCATATTTGCTGAAAAATTTAGCCTTAACCGATGTTGCAATGATTTTTTTTTATTATCTCATTCAAGTTTATTGACCTGGGCAGATCCTTAGACATCTGTTTGGCTTCTGAATGTCCCTTGCATATTAATACTACCCACATTGATCTCATTATTCTCATTGTCCTTCCCCTTGTTGAATACACAGCTGTGAAGTATTTGTTTAGTAATGCCCATATTCTCTAACTCCAAGCATAAATTCCCTTCTTTATCCATATGGTACTACCTTCTCCCTAGTTACCATCTTGTTTTTAATGTACATATAAAAAGCCTTGACGTTTCATGGCCCCTTTTGGTCCTCCTAATTCCCTGCTTAAGTTCTTTTCGGCTTGATTTATATTCCTCAAAGGCTCTGTCTGATTTCATATTCCTTTAGATCTATTTTGGTTCTTATTTTGCTTTCAATGCTTGATGTTCTCTCCATACTGTGGTTTATTGAGGCCAATTGTAGTTCTTCACAACTCGACAGACACAGAGCAACATTTTTTTTCCATTTCTGTGATGTGGAACGTATTATTAACTTAATTCCCTTTGTTCATCCATGTGACTTGGGCCATTCCAAGTCATGGAATTTTAGTTCTTACTAAACCATCAGCACCACATTGCTTTGCTTCACTTTCCCTAAGATCTTCTTGTTTTCAGAGAAGATGCTTTCGTATAAGGTCGTACGATCATAAGCGATAGCAGAATTTGGCCAGAATTTGGCTGATCTATCTCTTCCTCCTAACCCCATTCTCCTGCCTTTTCCCCATAACCCTTGATACACTTGATAGTTTGTGTAGTGTTGATGTTAACCATTACTCTCGCATATTTACCTGTAGCTTAATGTTGATGGAATCTCTAAGATAGGATTTCCTCTCATTTGGAAGAGAATGGATAATTAGTGACAGTCAGCATGGTTTTGTGATGGATTGACCTGAAATGTATCCATCCATTTCCTTCCACAGATACTGCCTGAATCACTGAGTTTCTTCAACAGTTTGTTTAGTATGCTTCTGATTGAATATGTTTCCTGAATTAGCAAGAGAGTGACAATACCTTAGGTATATCTTTGTTTCACTTTTTAACATTTGATGTAGTTCAGCAATCCTTGATCAGGTTACTCTCAAGTTGCTGATTGAATGAATTAATGTCTTTGTGGTAAAGCATCAAGAAGCCAGATTTTGCACTAAGCACTATTTGTTAGTTACAGCGTTGGATACATAAATATTAAATATTATGTGTATGAATGTAATCAGAGAATCCAGCAGTTGAAAAGCATATCTAAAATACATTTGGGCAGGTACATGGATAGGAAAGGTTTAGAGGGATATGGGCCAAATGCAGGCAGGTGGGACTATTGTAGATGGGGCATTTTGGTCAGCATGGGCATGTTGGGCCAAATGGCCTGCTTCCATGTTGTATGACTA
Source organism: Amblyraja radiata (assembly GCF_010909765.2). Lineage (NCBI taxonomy): Eukaryota > Metazoa > Chordata > Chondrichthyes > Rajiformes > Rajidae > Amblyraja > Amblyraja radiata. Next base: position 37,712,788 of record NC_045960.1, on the reverse strand, counting down.
TGACTCTGTATTAATGGTTATTTACTAACAATGAGGTTTAAAAATTAACATGCCATTCAGTATATCACAGTGAATCTGCAAATGTGCATAAATATTAGCAGTAATAAGAGTATGAGTTACTTTTTTACTTTACTACTACTGTAAAACTTTTCCAGTAATTCCTTAGATAGTTGACAAGTTAACAGCTTTACGTGCAGTTTAAGTCAATGTGCTTGATTATATTCGGAGCTTACATAATGTTAAGGAATGAGCGGCACGGTTCAGTTAATGCCATTCCATGTATGGGACATAGGTACTAGCGTCTGGTATTTTAAGCTGATGAATTTCTTCTCTTTGGGGTATTAGCTTCATTTAGAATTTTCTTCTGATCTAATCTACCATATTTGTGAGTTGATGATATTTGAATGAACTTCTTTTCCATCTCTCATGATCTTAGATTTCATGTAATTAACTAATACTCTTTGCTGCAGCGGAAATACTGGTCTCACCTCAACTTAGCTCTTTGAAACTGTGTCCCTTTCAGCTCTTATCTGTCAGGGGTTATGGTGGGTCTGGGTCACATAATGTATTTCAGAAAGAGTTAAGGACGATTGTGTCAAGACAGAATATCAATTAAAGAGTTCTTCGAGTTCTTTTTTTAGTGGGCACTTACTGTTTCTCTGTCCTTTTAGAGTGTCATAGAGCAATAGTGCAAGGAAGCATGTCCTTTGTATGGGCCATTGAGCGCCTGTCTATACAAATCAAATTTCCAGCACTCCAGCTATAGCCTTCCATGCCATAGCACTTCAAATACTCGTCTAAATACTTCCTAAATGCTGTGACAGTAACTGACTCCATCACTGTTCAGGAATGTTATTGCAGATTTCAACAACCTCCTGGTTGAAAGATAAAATCTCGCATCCCCCCCTCTAAAACATTTACACTTTATCTTAAATGGAAGTTCTTTAATTGTAGACATCTCTGCTCAGAGGAAAATGTTCTCACTGTTTTCCCTTTCTGTGAACCTCAGACCCTTGTATAGCTCTATCGTGTTTATCCTGAGCCTCTTCTGCTCCAAAGGAACCAAGCCAACGCAGACAGAAGGTTGGTCCTGACCCAAAACTTTGCCGCTCCATGTTCTCCATAGAGTCTGCCTGATTTGCTAAGTTACTCCAGCACTTTGTGACTTTTTGCGCAAACCAGCATCTACAGTTCCTTGATGCAGTGTCGCATAGTTGAAACACTCCAATCCAGGCAAACTCCCCGTGAATCCCCTCTGCACCCTCTCCAGCTCAATCACACCTGTCCTATAGTTTGGCAACCAGAATTGCACACAGTGCACCAGTTGTAGCTTAACTAATGTTTTATAAATGTGTACCATCATCCCTTTGTTCTTATATTCTATTTCTTTGCTAATGAAACAAAAATTATCCCAGATGCCTTTTTAATAACCTTGGATGATGTTCACCAATGTTCCGCAGGGTCTTACATGCATTGTGTATATCTGGGAGATTGGACCTTCCGACATGATTAAACTCCATTTTTCCGACCATCTTACCGACTCATCAATGTTATCCTGCTGATGCAGTGTCACATAGCTGAAACACTCCAACCCAAGCAAACTCCCCGTGAATCCCCTCTGCATCCTCTCCTGCTCACACACCTGCCTTGGAGTGCCTAAGAGTGCCCTTCACACTATTGATGACACTATCAATTATGGTGCCATCTGCAAACTTGCTAATCGCACCTCCTAGATTCACTCGCCATGAGTCGCAGGTTTCCAGTCTCAAAACAACACTCAACACTCACTTTCTACAACCTCATTCTGAGCCAATTTTGGGTCCAGTTTATTAAATTGTTCTAAATCCCATGGGATCTATCTTGCATTGTTGATCAGTCTCCAACATGAGACTTTGTCAGACTTCTTGATTAGTACCGGTGTCAGAGGTTATGGGGAGAAGGCAGGAGAATGAGGTTAGTAGGGAAAGATAGATCAGCTATGATTGAATGGCGGAGTAGACTTGATGGGCCGAATGACCCAATTCTGTTCTTAACACATGATCTTATGATTTAATGAACTTTGTGTAAACTTCATGAACTGTACCACCACCTTCAACATATTTCATCACCTTCTCGAAGAATCAAATGAGTCAGACAGGATCTCCCTGAACAAAGCCATCCTTGATTAATCCCTACCTCGCCAGGTATAGCTCAATCCTGCTCCTCAGTTTTTTTTTTCCAATAATTCCCATCTCACTGATACTAGGCTCACCAGCCTGTGATTATCTGGCTTATTCCTGCTGCGCTTTTGAATATAAGTATTAAATTTGTTGTCCTCTCGTCATATGATACCTCTTGTGAGAAGTAGCAGTCTCTCTCTTGCAATCAGATCTGGTAATGCAACATCTTATACCTGCTGAGTGAAAGTTCTTTCAGATAAAGGAAATATGTATTTTCCTGATTGCCACAGTGAGTATGCTATTTCTAGTAAAAATGAAGAAAAAGCAGAGACTGCCATTCAGCACCCACTGATTCTCCTATTTTGAAGAACTCCTCAATTAAGAACCTGACCTTGACTCCATTCTAAATCTGCTATCTGACCCAGTTCCATTTTGACACCAGACCACTCAAAGGTTTTAAAAGCCATTTGGCAACTGTAAAGCAACCAGTACTTAGTATAACAATCAGAGGAGAGAAACCTGTAACATGAATTCAAAGTCTCCCATATCTGGGAATATGAAGACATAGAAACATAGAAACATAGAAAATAGGTGCAGGAGTAGGCCATTCGGCCCTTCGAGCCTGCACCGCCATTCAATATGATCATGGCTGATCATCCAACTCAGTATCCTGTACCTGCCTTCTCTCCATACCCCCTGATCCCTTTAGCCACAAGGGCCACATCTAACTCCCTCTTAAATATAACCAATGAACTGGCCTCAACTACCTTCTGTGGCAGAGAATTCCAGAGATTCACCATTCTCTGTGTGAAAAATGTTTTTCTCATCTCGGTCCTACAAGACTTCCCCCTTATCCTTAAACTGTGACCCCTTGTTATGGACTTCCCCAACATCGGGAACAATCTTCCTGCATCTAGCCTGTCCAACCCCTTAAGAATTTTGTAAGTTTCTATAAGATACCCCCGCAATCTTCTAAATTCTAGCGAGTACAAGCTGAGTCTACCCAGTCTTTCTTCATATGAAAGTCCAGCCATCGCAGGAATCCGTCTGGTGAACCTTCTCTGTACTGCCTCTATGGCAAGAATGTCTTTCTCAGATTAGGAGACCAAAACTGTACACAATACTCCAGGTGTGGTCTCACCAAGGCCCTGGACAACTGCAGTAGAACCTCCCAGCTCCTATACTCAAATCCTTTTGCTATGAATGCTAACATACCATTCGCTTTCTTCACTGCCTGCTGCACCTGCATGCCTACTTCCAATGACTGGTGTACCATGACACCCAGGTCTCGTTGCATCTCCCCTTTTCCTAATCGGCCACCATTCAGATAACAGTTTACTTTCCTGTTCTTGCCACCAAAGTGGATAACCTCACATTTATCCACATTATACTGCATCTGCCATGCATTTGCCCACTCACCCAACCTATCCAAGTCACCTTGCAGCCTCCTAGCATCCTCCTCACAGCTAACACTGCCCCCCAGCTTCGTGTCATCTGCAAACTTGGAGATGTTGCATTCAATTCCCTCGTCCAAATCATTAATATATATTGCAAATAGCTGGGGTCCCAGCACTGAGCCTTGCGGTACCCCACTAGTCACTGCCTGCCATTCTGAATAGGACCCGTTTATTCCCACTCTTTGCTTCCTGTCTGCCAGCCAGTTCTCTATCCACATCAATACTGAACCCCCAATACCGTGTGGTTTAAGTTTGCATACTAATCTCTTATGTGGGACCTTGTCGAAAGCCTTCTGAAAGTCCAGATATAACACATCCACTGGTTCTCCCTTATCCACTCTACTAGTTACATCCTCGAAAAATTCTATAAGATTCGTCAGACATGATTTACCTTTCATAAATCCATGCTGACTTTGTCCAATGATTTCATCACTTTCCAAATGTGCTGCTATCCCATCTTTAATAACTGACTCTAGCATTTTCCCCACTACCGATGTTAGACTAACTGGTCTGTAATTCCCCGTTTTCTCTCTCCCTCCCTTTTTAAAAAGTGGGGTTACATTAGCTACCCTCCTATCCTCAGGAACTACTCCAGAATCTAAAGAGTTTTGAAAAATTATCACTAATGCATCCACTATTTCTTGGGCTACTTCCTTAAGTACTCTGGGATGCAGCCTATCTGACCCTGGGGATTTATCGGCCTTTAATCCATTCAATTTACCTAACACCACTTCCCGACTAACCTGAATTTCACTCAGTTCCTCCATCTCAGTTGACCCCCGGTCCCCTGCTATTTCCGGCAGATTATTTATGTCTTCCAGAGTGAAGACAGAACCAAAGTAGTTATTCAATTGGTCTGCCATGTCCTTGTTCCTCATGATCAATTCACCTGTTTCTGACTGCAAGGGACCGACATTTGTTTTAACTAATCTTTTTCTCTTCACACATCTATAAAATCTTTTGCAGTCAGTTTTTATGTTCCCTGCCAGTTTTCTTTCATAATCTATTTTCCCTTTCCTAATTAAGCCCTTTGTCCTCCTCTGCTGGACTCTGAATTTCTCCCAGTCCTCTGGTAGGCTGCTTTTTCTGGCTAATTTGTATGCTTCATCTTTTGTTTTGATACTATCCCTGATTTCCCTTGTTATCCACGGATGCACTACCTTCCCTGATTTATTCTTTTGCCAAACTGGGATGAACAATTGTTGTAGTGCATCCATGCAGTCTTTAAATGCCTTCCATTGCATATTTACCGTCAACCCTTTAAGAATCAATTGCCAGTCTATCTTGCCCAATTCACATCTCATACCCTCAAAGTTACCTTTCTTTAAGTTCAGAACCCTTGTTTCTGAATTAACAATGTCACTCTCCATCCTAATGTAGAACTCAACCATATTATGGTCACTCTTGCCCAAGGGGCCAAGCACAACAAGACTGCTAACTAACCCTTCCTCATTAAGTGGCGGCACTGCCTTGCAGCTGCGGCTTGCCTGCAGTCCATTTGTCTGTTCTTTTTTTGTTTTCTTTTGTCCTGTTGTTACAGTTTATTTTGGTTTATTTAGTTGTGTATGTGTGGGGGGGTGGGTGAAACATGTTTTTTGACTCTTCCTTCGGGGGGGATGCGACCTTTCTTGTCGTATCCCCCGTCTCCGTGTCCGTCTGCGCTGAGGCCTATCGCAAAACTGGCGGCCTCCAACTGCGACCGACCTCGAGGCTCCGGAGGCAGAGCCAGGACTTACCAATGCGAGGCTGGCCGACTTCGGGGCTGTGGTGACGTGGCGACCCAACTTCCGACCCGACTTAGGAGCCTCGGAGGCTCGGCCGCGGGCCAATGGACGACATCATCGGGAGCTCGCAGGTCACAGGTTGGTGACCTGTTTTTCTGGAGCTCCCGCAACAACAGCTGCGTTTTTCTGGAGCTCCTGCAACAACAACAACGCTGGACTGGAGGGCGGCAGCTTCGGCAGCTTCGACCGCCCCGGGCCGCGGAATTTGAACCCACCCGTTTGCGGAGCTCGGATTCAGCCGCGGGACTTGCTCACCATCACCCGGCGGGGTCACAACACCGGTGGCCTGGATTGCCTCAGCGCAGAGGGAGAGCAAGGAGGGAAGAGACAATTACTTTGGGACTTTAAACTGTGTTGAGTGTTTGTTTTGTTATTTATTCTATGTTATGACTGCAGGCTAAACCATTTTGTTGCACTGAAAAGTGCAATGACAATATAATTGAATCTAATCTAATCTAATCTAAATTACTCAATACCCAGTCTAGAATAGCTTGCTCTCTCGTTGGTTCCTCTACATGTTGGTTCCTCTACATATTGGTTCCTCTACATGCCTGAAGACCTCAGAGATGCTGACCATCTTCAGAAAAGGAGACAATTCATATCATGGTCATCACATAGATTTCTGCCTGCTGTCTGCCACAGGAGAAGTTATTGCCAGAGCCCTCCTCAATACCCTCTGTCTACGTCCTACGAGCTTTATCCATAGGTACATTGCAGATTCCATCCATCAAAAATTAGAATGGATGTGATCTTTGCTGGTACCTCTCAAAACATAAATGCAGTATCATTCAGTAAACATGGCCTTCCGTCATTAAAGTCTTCAATTGCGAGGAAATTGATACAAAATTTGGCTGTCCTCGGAAATTTGGCTCCAATTCTTTGTTCACAATTACAGACAGCAGTTCCACCACAGTTCCACTACAACTCCTAAGCAGAGAGATATCAAGCATGGATAGATACAAAATGCTGGAGTAACTCAGTGGGTCAGCCGGCATCACTAAAGAAAATGATTAAGTGATGTCTCGGGTTGGGACCTTTCTTCAGACTCAATTTTATTACATCAAGTAAGATTGTGTTATTGCTTTCATCTTCTCGTTCTTGCTGCATTGTTGTTCCAACAAACTTTCCACTGGAGTGTAGCAAATCAATGCAGGATCAAAGTACAGGATCACGCACCATCTGCACTCTAGATCCAAGGTTACTTCAAGCTAATGATTAAGAAACTAATGATTGACTTCAGAAATAGCAAGGCAGGAAACCATGTGCCAGTTTTCAATGGTTGGTCAGCGGTGGAGAGAGTAAGCAGCTTCAAATTCCTGGGTGTTAATTTCTCAGATGACCAGTCCTGGGCCCAGCACATAATCACAAAGAAGGCACGGCAGTGCCTCTACTTTTTAGACATTCAAAAACATTTAGTGTGTCACCCCTCTCATGCGATTCCACTATTCAATAAGGTCATAGTTGATTTTTTACTCAGTGCCATTTTCATGCGCTTATTTTATATTCCTTAAAATGACCATAACATGGTGGAATTCTGTATTAGGATGAATAGTGACACGGTTAATTCAGAGGTTAGGGTCCTGAACTTAAAGAAAGGAGACTTTAAAGGTATGACGGGAATTGGTTAGGATAGACGGGCAAATTATACTTAAAGGGTTGACAGTGGAGATGCAATGGCAAAGATTTAAAGATTCAATGATGAACTCCAAAAATTGTTCATCCCTGTTTGGCGAAAAAATAAAACGGGGAAGGCGGCTCAACCGTAGCTAAGGAGGGAAATCAAGGATAGTGTTAAATCCAAGGGAGAGGCATATAAATTGGCCAGAGGAAGCAGCAAACCGAAGGACTGGGAGACATTTTGAATTCAACAGAGGAGGACAAAGGGGTTAATTAAGAGGGGGAAAGAGCATAAAGAAAGCTTGCGGGGAATATAAAAACTGACTAAAAGCTTCTTTAGATATGTAAAAAGGAAAAGATTAGTGAAGACAAATGTAGATCCCTTACAATTAGAGACAGGTGAATTTATAATGGAAAACAAGAAATGGCAAAACAGTTAAGTGAGTACTTTGGTTCTGTCTTCACCAAGAAAGACACACATAATCTCCCAGAAATACTAGGGGAGCAAGGATCTAGTGGCAGGGAGGAACTGAAGGGAATCCACATTAGTCAGGAAATGGTGTTAGGCAGATAAATCACCAGAGCCTGATGGTCTGCATCCCGAGTACTCAAGGAGGTGGCCCTAGAAATCGTGGATGCATTGGTGATCTTTTCCAATGTTCTATAGACACTGGATCAGTTCCTGTGGACTGGAGAGTAGCCTATGTAATTCCACTTTTTAAGAAAGGAGGCAGAGAGAAAACAGGGAATTATAGACCAGTTAGCCTTACATCGGTAGTGGGGAAGTTGCTGGAGTCGATTATTAAATATGCTATAACAGAGCATTTGGAAAGCAGTGACAGGATTGGTCAAAGTCAGCATGGATGTATGAAAGGAAATTCATGCTTGACTAATCTTCTGGATTTTTTGAGGATGTAACAAATAGAATGGATAAGGGAGAGCCGGTGGATGTGATGTATCTGGACTTTCAAAAAGCCTTTAACAAGGTCCTACACAAGAGATTAGTGTGCAAAATTAGAGCACATGGTATTGGGGGTAGGGTATTGACATGGATAGAGAGCTGGTTGGCAGACAGGAAGCAAAGAGTAAGAATTAAAGGGTCCTTTCCAGAATGTCAGGCAGTGACTAGTGGGGTGCTGCAGGGCTCGGTGCTGGGACCCCAGTTATTTACAATATATATTCACGATTTAGACGAGGGAATTAAACGTAACATCTCCAAGCTTGCGGATGACACAAACCTGGCTGGCAGTGTGAGCTGCGAGGAGGATACTATGAGGCTGCAGGGTGACTTGGATAGGTTGGGTAAGTGGGCAGGTGCATGGCAGATGCAGTATAATGTGGATAAATGTGAGGTTATCCACTTTTGTGGCAAGAACAGGAAGGCAGATTATTATCTGAATTGTGTCAGATTGGGAAAAGGGGAGATACAAAGAGACCTGGGTGTGCTTGTATATCAGTCATTGAAAGTAAGCATGCAGGTACAGCAGGCAGTGAAGAAAGCTAATGGCAAGTCAGCCTTCATTGCCAGAGGATTTGAGTTTAGGAGCAAGGAGGTCCTACTGCAGTTGTACAGGGCCCTGATGAGACTGCACCTGGAGTATTGTGTGTAAATTTGATCTCCTAATATGAGGAAGGACATTGTTGCTATTGAGGGAATGCAGTTTAGATTCACTAGGTTAATTCCCGAAATGGCGGGACTGACATATGATGAAAGAATGGGTCGACTGGGCTTGTATTCACTGGAATTTAGAAGGATGAGAGGATATCTTATAGAAACATATACAATTCTTAAAGGATTGGACAGGCTAGGTGCATGAAAAATGTTCCTGATGTTGCGGGAGTCCTGAACCAGGGGTCACAGTTTACAAATAAAGGGTAGGCCATTTTGGGACTGAGATGAGGAAATACCTTTTCACCCAGAATCTGTGGAATTCTCTGCCACAGAAGACAGTGGAGGCCAATTCACTGGATATGTTCAAGAGAGAGTTAGATTTAACTCTTTGGGCTAAATGAATCAAGGGATATGGGGAAAAAGTAGGAATGGGGTACTGATTTTAGATGATCAGCCATGATCATATTGAATGGCGGTGCTGGCTCGAAGGGCTGAATGGCCTACTCCTGTACCTATCTTTCTATGTTTCTATGTTTCCTTGATTTGTTTATCATCCAAATCATCCAACCATCTCTGTCTTAAATATTCTCATTGACCGAGCATCCACAACCCTCTTGAGTTGAGGGTTCCAAAGATGTTTGGTGAAAAAAAAATCTTCTCGTCTCAGTTCTGAATGATCAATCATTTATTTTGGATGATGTTATCCTTGATTCTACACACCTCAGCAGATGAAAACATCATCTCTCAATCTATGTGGTACAGTAGCAGCACAGTGGCATAACTGATAGAGCTACCGCTTCACAGCTCAAGCAACCTGGGTTCTATCCTGGATGGAGATGCTGTTTATGAGGAGTTTGCACGTTCTCCCTCAGATTGTGTAGGTTTCCTTTGGGTGCTCCCATTTCCTCTCATATCCCAAAGGCAAGCATATTAGTAGATGAACTGGGCACTGTAAACTGCCCCTGTCAATAACAACCCATTAGTCCCTTTATCATGTATTTGTACATTGTGGATGGCTCGATTGTCATCATGCATTTTCTGCTGACTGGTTCGCATGCAACAAAACCTTTTCATTGTACCTCGGTACACATGACAATGAACTAAACTACACTAAACTAAGCTAAGCCCAAATAATCACACCCATTGGTTTCCTCTCATCTATCTTGTTAGGTTCAACCTAAAAAAAAATGATTTTTCTTTCATTAATCCATGTGCCTGTTATCTTTTTCTCAGCTACTCAGCAGATCATGCTGTATCTATAAAGATGCCATTGAAGTGATCACTCTTGCATCAGGACTGTTCTGATTATTGGTTGACATCTTTCTTTCCACAGATCTTGCCCGTTTTGATATAATAGTAATTTACTGTTGTTACTTCCTTCTGTTGGCTAAATGAGGAGAAAATTTAAACTAAGAAAACTGACATGTGGAAAAGGTGCAAAATGTTCCCTCTGATATTTTGATAATCAGAGGGTGCTCTGTGTTTCTCAGCCAGAATGAGTAGGGAAGCATTCAACAGAGTGCTTCTACCAGAGCAGTGCTGAACTACTACCTACCTCATTGGTGACCATTGGACTATCCTTGATTGGACTTTGCTGACTTTACCTTGCACTAAACGTTATTCCCTTATCATGTGTCTATACACTGTAAACGGCTTGATTGTAATCCTATTTTATCTTTCTGCTGACTGGTTAGCACGCAACAAAAGCTTTTTGGTGCACGTAACAATAAACTAAACTAAAATAGCATATGAAAACATAAACCATTTCATATGGAAACATTTTATTGAGCTATGTTGTCTCAACAGCTTAATGCCTAGAAATAAAATTTTGGGAAGCATTATGACATGCAGCGTACAAACCTGATGCTGATATTCAGATTTATTGAAATCAATAGAATGAATCTTGGAGGTAGGTTGCACTGTCATGATGAATGCTGAGTTTAGAGCTATTGACTAGATGCGTATTTCTGGGCACATTTGGTATTGGAACTTCTCAGCTCTTCTTTCTCAGTGATATTATAAGCTCGTCCTCCACAATAAAAGTGCATTGATTCCTATATATTGTGTTACCAGATAATGAATATCAATTTTTTTATAGGGTAACTTGTGAGTCTTCAAGTAAAGGAAGTGTTTGGTTCAGCCTTCTGAGAAGTATAGCATTCTTTGGATAAATGTAGGGAGTTGAAACAGCGACCACTTGTTGAATTTGGTGGGTTTAACTAGAGGATAGTTTGAAAGTTCACATTAGGTGTTTAACCTGGAGAATTCCAGTGTAGTGCTTTTGTTGACCACTGGACATAAACAATTTAATTAAATGTTTAACAGGAGCTTGTCTGTCTGATTTGGAGAAGTACATGTGTTATTTTCTTTCTGCCACGTTGCCTTGTAACTTTAATGAACATTTACCATATCAGAAGATATATTGTGATCATATAAAATCTTGCATGAGCTAAACCTGTTTGGTGGCCGAATTGATTTAGACTTTAGTCTTTAGAGATACAACATGGAAATAGGCTCTTCAGCCCATTGAGTCCGCACTGATCAAGATTACCCCATACACTTGCGCTATCCTACACACTAGGAACAATTTACAATGTAAGTCTTTGGAGTGCAAGAGGAAAGCGGAGCACCCGGAGAAAACCCACGCAGTTACAGGGAGAATGTACAAACTCTGCACAGACAGTACTCGTAGCCAGGATTGAACTCGGATTTCTTGCGCTCTCAGGCAGCAGCTCTACTGCTGAGCCACTGTGCCGATCTATTTGTTGTCCTGTTCAATCCAATGCTGCCATGAAATACCCTGTGGCAGTTTTCAATCAATGAACTACATAATAAAGCAATCAATGCCAATTTCTACATCCTATAATCGAATCATTCATAAAATATGAATGTATCTGGCAAGATGGCAGTGACATTCATCCAGTTATTGTCAACTACATTAACCAGTCTGAAGTCACATATGGGCCAGGCCAGGTGATGCTGGGAGATTTTCTTCCCTGATGCAACCCCAAATGTTTCATTACAGCAATGTAATACTTTCATGATCAGGTCACCATTACTTAGACACTGCAGGAACTGCAGATGTTGGAATCTTGAGAAAAACACCCAAAATGCTGGTGTAACTCAGCGGGTTGGGCAGCATCTGTGGAGGAAATAGATAACATTTCGAGTTGGGACCCTTCATCTGACTGACCCAAAGCATTGTCTGTCCATTTCCTTCACAGATGTTGCCTGACCTGCTAGAGTTCCTCCAGAACCTTGTGATTTGCTCACCATTACAAAAGTCCTGTATTATTTAATTATATACATTTAAATTCTCCAGATTCAAATTTTGGGTCTAGAATTGATGTCTCTATCCAATAATATTTTATTATTAATGTTTAATGTTTTATGTGTCATTCCTAACTGTCACTTTATGTCATGTTGTCACTTGCGGGTGGAGCACTAAGGCAAATTCCTTGTATGTGAATACTTGGCCAATTAACATTCATTCATTCATCCATTCATCCATTCATTCATTCATTCATTCATTCATTCATTCATTCATTCATTCATTCATTCATTCATTCATAGACCAGACTTCTGGATGCTAGTCCCCTAATTTAACCATTATGCTGTAATACAATTCATTGCAGCCATATACGCAAAACTTTAACGTGGCTACTTTCTGTTTAATGGTGGTACAGTGAAAATTGATGTGCGAGTGGGAAGTACTTTACTCACTGACGGTAAGTACACAAATAAATGGACCTCATCAGGAATATTCCACTTCAAAACATTTCAAATTTGGATTCAGCAATCCTACAAGGTAATCTTGCTGATGAAATGTAGAAAATATCCTAGCATCTGCAGCCTCTTGTCTCTAGAAAACATCTCTCGCTGCAAGTAGAAACTTTTTATTGCTGTTTTTCGCGTTAAACATTTGAAGTTAGGAGTACAACAATACTTTTTTTTAATTTAAGTTTCAAGTGTGATTTTGTGATTGGGGAGAGAAATCAATAATTGGTGCAACTAATATATGCAGCTCAATGATGTGCGTAGGTCCAAATAAAGAGATAAGAAGGCAGCAATGCTGACTTTTTACTCTGAATGCAATCAGAAATTGTACAAATTCCCAGCTTTAAACATTTTTTTAACTACGATTCTCTATTCAAACACATTTGCAAAATTTACCTCAAAAGATTTGAAAATGATCTAATTACAAGCAAATCAGCATTTTCCATTCATGTCAGCCACCAGTGTTGTCAAAACCTTAGGCTTTCTTCGTGTCCTGTTTAAAAGATCAAGCTACATTTAGGGGACATTTATTTCCAGAAATTCCTAATTTAATTTATGGATATGTCCATTTTTGAGGGTGAGCCATCGTACAACAGTGGAAAAGGTTAAGGAAACACTATCTACAAACAGGACAATGTACGCAAAGATCGTTTGATACTTTTGGCCAGTTTTCATGGAGTTGATGGGAGAATAAATCATTTAATTGCAAATACACAGATCTTTTGCAGAAACACGTTAGATGATATTTTATTGTCAGCCCAATTTACAATTTTCAGGATGTTATATTTCAATTAAATGGAAAAGCAAAACTGGACTGCCATTTCATAATTGTCCACTTTTGCCTCTTAACAAAAGTTAAAACTTCAATCCTGAGCTTCGGAACACCACCGGAGAGATCGCCAATGCCACTCAAACCACACCGGGAAAAAGGGAATAGTTGTCAAATCCTGCTGTTCCACATTTAAAATTTAATTGAGGCGTATAAAATTATAAGAGGCCTATGCAAAGTAAACAGCAGGAACCTGTTTTGCTGGCATGGAGGTCAGCATTAGGAGGCATAGCTTAAAGTTAATTGGTAAAAGGATTAGAAAAGAATTGAGCATAAAACACTTCATTCACTGAGAGGTAAGGCTCTAGAAATCATTGTTTGAAGGGATGGTAGAGGCACAAAGCCCTCTTCAAATTAAAATAAAAACTTGGATGAGCAACTGGTGAGTGGTAACCTGTGAGGCTACAACATGTGCAGTGAAGGAAAATGAACCTAGAATCCACTTTTAGTGAGGATGAACTGACGGGCCAAATTGCCTTCTTCGATGCCATTTCATGATTCTAAAAAATATTACATGAACAAGTTTTGGCAACGTGATATTACCAGTCTGAAGAAGGGTCTCGACCTGAAACGTCACTTATTCTTTTTCTCCAGAGATACTGCCTGACCCGCTGAGTTACTCCAGCATTTTGTGTCTATCTTCAGTGTAAACCAGTATCTGCAGATCCTTCCTATACTTTACATAAAGAGTTTGTGCCTCTAAAAGCAAAAATCAACAAGGTGGAGTCTGGTTATAGGCCAATAAAGTAAAATGTTAAAATCTTTGTTTTTTATTTTGGTCCAATGTAGGAAAAGTTTATAACTTTTAATTACATCTGGTATCGCTTCTGGGATCCACATTTGGCTCTCAAAATCTTTTAGAATCACTTGAATTGCAATGCTGAAATTTGATGCAGCGGCATGCATATAAAAGGGTTGGCAATGTGTTATTACCAGATTCACTGGCACTTACCCAAAGGCTACAGGATATTTGTCAGAAGAGGTTTTTTTTGTTTTTATTATTGGGATATAAAGGGTTCATTTTAATTACTGTAACATCCTGGGAAGGTGCATGATGAGCTCACATCTATTAATTCAAACACATTCAGCTACAGCATGCTAATGTGATATAAGCAAAGGTTTTGCCAAGTCTTGCTTAGTTTCTGATGTACCCACTTTGAAGTATGGCCACTTCTAGTCTGTTGCTAATTCTGTGGCTCTGCGATCTGTATGTGCATTAACAGTAGTCAAGGGTTAATGCGCTGGTATTTCCCTCTTGTATGCAAATATATTCTCATCCGGCTGTACAGGAAAATCTGGTTGCAGTTCTTTTTGTTTGCTTGTTTTGATCAACTGTAGGAAAAGTATTTTAGGCGAGATATTGAAAGGATAAAGCCAAAAAAACAAACTCCTGTCCAAAAGATAACCTTTCCAAAAACCCTGTTTACAAATTGGGCAGCCAAATCTCAGATCTTCAAAGCCAATTTTGGCATTCCATTTGCAGTTTCAAAATATGACCTGTAGTGTGTGCCCACTAATACTGAATGAATCATGCTGGATGCTGTACGTTGAGGGCAATAGGGAGCATGTGAAGAACTAACTATAGATAAGCACAATGGGCAGACTATGACGACAGACCTAATTTGATGCCAGTACTGACATTTTAAAGCTCAACGTTCCAGTCTTATGCCCCTGTCCCACTTAGGAAACCTGAACGGAAACCTCTGGAGACTTTGCGCCCCACCCAAGGTTTCCGTGCGGTTCCCGGAGTTCACGGAGGTTTTTGTCAGTCTCCCTACCTGCTTCCACTACCTGCAACCTCCAGCAACCACCTGCAACCTCCGGGAACCGCACGGAAACCTTGGGTGGGGCCCAAAGTCTCCAGAGGTTTCCGTTCAGGTTTCCTAAGTGGGACAGGGGCATTAACCACATGTGACTGAATATCTTGAGTTAGAAGTTTCTGGAATCAGATCTCACTTGTTAACAGTCCACAAACTACTTTCTCTATTCCAGTTACTGAGTAGCCTGACCCAGATCTAACGACAACTTTAAATTTGTCAACGATACCACCATTGTTGGACAAATAATGGGTAAGAATGAGTCAGAGCGATTTATAATCTGATTGCATCTTGCCAGAACAGCAATCTTGTCCTCAATGTTAGCAAGGCCAAAGAGCTGATTGTTGACATCGGGAAGGGAAAGTCAAGGATCCATGAATCAATGGGGCAGCAGTTAAAAGGGGGAAGCACATTGTTTATGTTCCTGGGCATGATATTTCTGAACATCAGTCTAGGACTCAACACATTGTTGCAACCGCACACAAAACTCATCGATACCTCTACGTTCTTAGAACATTGAACATAGAAAATTCTATATACTGTATCACCAAATTTGTCATACGTCCCAAAGACAAAAATAATTTCCCCAGGTCTATGTAGTTTGAAGCTTATTTGAAGGTTGTAGTGTTTAATAGACTGATGGTTGTAGGGAAGAAGCTGATCCTGAAGCAGGACATTACAGTTTTCAGGCTCCTATACCTTCTTCCCGATGGCAGGAGTGAAATTAAAGAGTGTTCAGGTGGTGTGGGTCTCTGATGATGATGGCTACCTTTTTGAGACCTTGTAGATCTCTTCGATGGTCAGAACCCATGATGGACTGGGCTGTGTTCACAACTTTTTGCAATCTTCTTCATCCGTGAGTGTTCGAGTTGCCGAATCAGACTGTGATGAGACCTTTCAATATGCTCCCTACAGTACACTTTAGTAGTTCAAGAGAGTATTCTTTGACATACCGAATCTCTTCAATCTTCTTAGGAAGTATATGTGTTGATGGGCTTTCTTTATGATTGCATTAATGTGCTGCATCCAGGAGAGAACTTCAGAGATATGCACACTGAAGCTTTTGACCCTCTCCAACACTATCCTGTTGATGAAGACAAGTTTGTTGATCTGTGTCCTTCCTCTTCCAGAGTCTACAATTAGTTCCTTGATCTTACTGAGGTTGAGAGCAAGGTGTTATTCTAGCACCATTTGGCCAGTCAATCAATCTCCCTCCTAAACTCCCTCTCCAACTCTCATCAGTCTGAGGGAGGATCACAACCCGAAACTTCACGTCCATTTCCCCCACGGATTTTTCCTGACCTGACCCGCTGAATATTTCCAATATTTTTTTGCTTTATGCCAAGCCATCCAGAAGGTTTAAGGAGTAATTATTCACGACCCTATACAAGTTTATATCCTAGGGGCACCATGCAGTGAAACAAGTTCACAAGTTATAGTAGAATTAGGCCATTCGGCCTACGGAGTCTACTCTGCCATTCAATCATGGCTGATCTCTGCCTCCTAATCCCATTTTGCCTGCCTTCTCCCCATAACACTTGACACCCATTCAAATCAAGAACTTGCCTATCTCTGCCTTAAAAATATCCACTGACTTAGTTTCCACAGCCCTCTGTGGCAATGAGTTCCATAATTTAACTACCCTCTGACTAGGGACGTTCCTCCTCACCTTTTTAAAAGAGCGGCTTTTAATTCTGAGGCTATGACCATTGGCCATAGACTCTCCCACCTGTGGAAATATACTTTCCACATCCATTCAATCTATGCGTTTAATTATTCTGCAAGTTTCAATGAGGTCCCCCCTCAACCTTGTAAACTCCAGCGAGGAGAGGCCCAGTGCTGTCAAACGCTCATCATATGTTAATCATTGCTGGAATATTTTTGTAAATCTCCTCTGGACCCTCTCCAGAGCCAGCACATCCTTCCTCAGATATGGGGCCCAAATTTGCTGACAGTACTCCAAATGCGGCCTGATCAGTGCTTTAGAGAGCCTCAACATTACATCCCTGTAATGATGACGACGAAACCCCTCTGCTATTGATGTTTGCTTTCAGTGTGGCAGTTCTGCATTTACTGATGCCAAAGACATTGACCCATCTTAAAGGGCATCTCATTATCCATCGTCGCTAAAATCTGCTTCCGCCACCCCCTTCTCCCTTCCTCCACATCAACTCTGAGGTCTTGAGTGTTGGGGAAAAGAAAACGATGACGTGCGAGGAGCCAGAGATTTGTAGAACACAGAGGGAAGAACGAGAGTTATAGGGGGTAAAAGTGGCATGGTATTGGGGATTTGAATAGATGGATGAACATTTCAAAATGTAGCCAAAATATTGTGAGGAAATGGGAATCATGACTTGCTGCACGTTGCCCACCTCCCTCAGAACCTGCCATTCTCCCTGATGATAATACCTAAATCTGGGGTAAAGACTGCAAATGTTCTGTATATAGGTGAACAAGATGCTTCCAAATCATAAATAAGCTAGGTTTTTCATGCAGCGTTTTATTACGCAAAATACTGATTGAACTTGTACAGATGTGCAGCTATATCAGGTGGGGATGGAAGTGCTGAATGAGGACTATGGATGTTTGGATGCAGCATAAATCAGGAAAAATAAGAATGACAGGTCGGAGATGGAAAGATGCTGCCTGTTTGATGATGACATTTCTCACAAGCTGCTCGGTTGCCTTGCTTTTCGATTCACCCTCTCTGGAACATAATTCACCCCAAGCTCCTGAATGAAAATTTAACAATCCCATTCTGACACCTTAAAGAGAAGTCCCACAAACCAACTCACAAAGCAGATTAATAAAACTTATCTGCAATCCGGTGCCATCCTAAGTGTAAAATAAAAGTCCAATAAATAACATATCAATCTCTCCCCTTGTCCAGAAGCAATCTTCTGTTCTATGCTGTGAGCGAACATTTTGAAAGCTATTAGCATGTAATTTTGCCAGTGAAAATATCACTTTATGGTGCTGAACAGCAGGCTCTCATTGGTCAAGATAAAAAGGGCTTTACTCTGTCAAGGCTTTGCTTAGCGTTACCTAGGAGGACTTGACTGTGCAAGATGCAATATATGAAACGAGCCCACACCATTGCTGTGTACTTTGCATCATACACGATGCAAAAGAGCATGTTTCTCAAATGTAAATTCCACACGTTGCAGGGAGTGAAATTCATGGAAGTAGCCTATGGGTCTGCAGATGATTTTAGTTTAGTTTAGTTTAGAGATACAACGCGGAAACAGGCCCTTCAGCCCACCGAGTCCACACCGTCCAGCGATCCCTGCACATTAACCCTATCCTACACACACTAGGAACAATACACATATACCAAGCCAATTAACCTACATACCTGTACGTCTTTGGAGTGGGGGAGGAAACGGAAGATCTCGGAGAAAACCCATGCGTTCACGTGTAGAATGTACAAACTCCAGACAGACAGCACCCGTAGTCAGGATTGAACCCGGGTCTCTGGCGCTGCATTCGTTGTAAGGCAGCAACTCTACCGCTGCGCCACCGTGGGGGAGAGTAGAAAATAATTGAGTGAGAGTGGAAAAGAAAGGTGGGAGAGTAAAACAGGATTGGAGACAGAATGATCAGTGGCGGGGAACAGAAAGGGGAATCAGGGAAGGGAGATGGGATGTCAATGAGGGAGTTTAATGAAGGATATTGATCAGAGACTGCTATGGTGTTCGGAGAGTGCAGGCTATTTTGTGGTTGATCAAGAATGAAGAGAGTACGGTGAGAACTGGGATCATTCATTAAGAAAGTACTTTTAGAAGAGGATACCTTTAAGAAGAAGGATGCATTGGACTCTTTGGAAATAGGTAAGGTGCGGCTTATAAATAACGCTGAAGCAAGCATTAGCATAGATTGCTTTTGTGAAAGAGACGTCAGAGTGAGCATTGTCTATAATTTGGTATAATTTTAGCTGTCTTGCAATCACTTTGCATATGTGCAGCCTCTGCCTGCAGCAGACTCAATGCCAATCTAGATAGGATTTTTGATAATATTACAGCATGTTACACTCAAAAGCATTGTGTTCTGCAATAGAAATTTAAACCATTAACTTTTTTGATATACAATGCATACACAGTCATGGCACTGGAGTCTTATCTTCTCTAAATAAACTCACGACCAAATTCTAAATTATGCAGTGTTTGGCTACATTTGTAATTCATCAGAAAGATTCATATGGCCTAAGGATTGAAACATTTCCAAGTTGAGCTGGTAAGTGGTAAGGAGCATTTGTGCCGGATGTGTGTAAGGTCTCAACCTTCATCAATATGAGAGAATGAGACTTAAAGGCAGAGGTGTTAGGACAAAACTAGTAGAACTAATAGAAAACAAATTTTCAAATCAGGCCTAAAACTGTGCCACCCACTGTATGAAAGTAACGTAATGAGTTGGATGGTGGTGCAGCTGGTTGAACTGCTGCCACTTGGAGCCAGAGACCTGGGTTTGATCCTCACCAAAGGTGTTGTTACTGTGGAGTTTGCACATTCCTCCTGTGACCACGCGGATTTACACCATGTGCATAGTTTGGTTTAGTTTAGAGATACAGCGCGGACACAGGCCCTTTGGCCCACCGAGTCTACTGTGAGAAGGATGCAATGAAGATGCAGGGTGACTTGGACAGGTTGGGTGAGTGGACAGATGCATGGCAGATGCAGTTTAATGTGGATAAATCTGAGGTTATCCACTTTGGAGCCAAAAACGGGAAGGCAGATTTTTATCTAAATGGTGTCAAGTTGGGAAAAGGGGAAGTACAATGAGATCTGGGGGTCCTTGTTCATCAGTCACTAAAAGTACGTATGCAGGTACAGCAGGCAGTGAAGATAGCGAACGGCATGTTGGCCTTCATAACAAGAGGAGTTGAGTATAGGAGCAAAGAGGTATTTAGCAGTTGTACATGGCCCTAGTGAGACCACACCTGGAGTATTGTGTGCAGTTTTGGTCTCCAAATTTGTGGAAGGACATTCTTGCTATTGAGGGAGTGCAGCGTAGGTTTACAAGATTGATAGAATGGAGCGGCTGGGCTTGTATACTCTGGAATTTAGAAGGATGAGAGAGGCTTATTGAAACATATAAGATTATTAAGGGTTTGGACACACTAGGGGCAGGAAACAAGTTCCCGATGTTGGCGGAGTTCAGAACCAGGGGCCACAGTTTAAGAATAAGGGTAAGCCATTTAGAACGGAGAAGAGGAAAAACTTTTTCACTCAGACTGTCATGAGTCTGTGGAATTCTCTGCCTCAAACAGCGATGGAGGCCGGTTCTCTGGATGCTTTCAAGAGAATTTAGATAGAACTCTTAAAAATAGCAGAGTCAAGGGATATGGGAAGAAGGCAGGAACGGGGTACTGATTGTGGATGATCAGCCATGACCACATTGAATGGCGGTGCTGGCTCGAAGGGCCGAATGGCCTACTGCTGCACCTATTGTCTATTGTCTATTATCTTTGGAGTGTGGGAGGGAATCAAAGATCCCGGAGAAAACCCATGCAGGTCACGGGGAGAACGCATAAACTCCATACAGACATCACCCATAGCCAGGATAGAACCCGGGTCTCTGGTGCTGTAAGGCAGCAACTCTAACGCTGCACCACCGTGCCGCCCCAGTTACATCTCAAAGACGCACAGATTTTTCGGCTGATTGACATCTGCCCTTTAGGGAGTGGATGTGACCTCTGCTATTTAGGGAGTGGATGTGAAAGTGGTATAACATAGAACTATTGTACCTGGGTGAGTGATGGTCGGCTCCAGTGGGCCGAAGGGCTTAGAGTCACAGTCATAGAGTAATACAGTGTGGAAACAGGCCGTTCGGCCCAACTCGCCCACACTGGCCTACAATGTCCCCGCTACCCTAGTCCCACTTGCCTGCGCTTAGTCCATAACCCTCCAAACCTGTCCTATCCATGTACCTGTCCAACTGTTTCTCAAACAATGGGATAGTCCCAGCCTCATCTACCTCTTCTAGCAGCTTGTTCCATACACCCACCACCCACTGTGTGAAAAAGTTACCCTTCTGATTCCTATTAAATTTTTTCCCCTTCACCTTGAAACTATGTCCTCTGGTCCTCCATTCCCCTGCTCTGGGTAAAAGACTCTGGCATCTGCCCAATCTATTCCTCTCATGATTTTGTATACTTCTATAAGATCTCTCCTCATTCTCCTACGCTCCATGGAATAGGGACCCAGCCTACTCAACCTCTCCCTATAGCTCACACCCTTTAGTCCTGGCAACATCCTCGTAAATATTTTCTGAAACCTTTCAAGCTTGATAATATCTTTCCTATAACATGGTGCCCAGAACTGACCACAATATTCTAAATGTGCTCTCACCAACGTCTTATACAACTGCAACATGACCTCCCAACTTCTATACTCAATAAGCTGACTGATGAAGGCCAAAGTGCCAAAAGCCTTTTTTGACCACCTTATCTACCTGCGACTCGACCTCCATGGAACCATGCACTTGTACTCCTAGATTCCTTTGTTCTACAACACTAACCAGAGGCCTACCATTTACAGTGTAGGTCCTGCCCTTGTTTGACATCCCAAAATGCAACACCTCACACTTCTCTGTATTAAATTCCATCTATTCCTCCGCCCACCTGGCCAATCGATCCAGATCCTGCTGCAATCATTCACAACCAACTTCACTGTCTGCAAAACCACTAACTTTGTATCATCAGCAAACTTGCTCATCTTGCCCTGTATCTTCTCATCCAAATCATTGATGTAGATGACAATCAGTAACGGGCCCAGCATTGAACCATGTGGCACACCACTAGTCACAGGCCTCCATTCTGAGAAGCAACCTTCCACCATCACCCTCTTCTTCTTTCCATGGAGCCAATTTGCTATCCATTCAGCATTTCAGCTATCTCTCCTTGGATCCCATGAGATCTAACCTTCCAGAGCAGCCTACCATGCGGCACCTTGTTGAACACCTGACCAAAGTCCATGTACACAACATCTACAGCTCTGCCTTCATCAACCTTTTTGCTCACGTCTAAAAAAATCAATCAGATTTGTGAGACCCAACCTCCCACGTACAAAACCATGCTGACTATCCCTAATCAGCCCTTGCCCATCCAAATGCCTGTATATCCTATCCCTCAGAATACTCTCCAGCAACTTACCAACTACAGATGTTAAGCTCACCGGCCTATAGTTCCCAGCATTTTCCCTGCAGCCCCTCTTGAAAAGAGGCACAACATTTGCCACCCTACAAACCTCTGGCACCTCTCCTGTATTTAAGGACGACTCATAAATTTCAAGCAGGGCTCCTGCAATTTCCTCTCTAGTTTCCCGCAATGTCCTCGGATATATCTGATCAGGCCCCGGAGATTTGTCTACCTTCAAACATGACAGTACCTTCAATACTTCCTCGATGGTAACCCTAACTGTTCTCCAGACAGACACTTCCAGTGACTGCTCCAATTTCCTCCGTCCTACTGTCTTTCTCTTCGGTAAATACAGAGGAGAAATACTCATTGAGGACATTGCCCATCTCTTGTGGGCTGTGGCTCCACACAGAGGTCACTGCTTAGATTCCTGAGAAGTCTCACTCTCTCTCTAGTTACCCTTTTCCCCCTAATATATTTATAAAAAATGTTGGGATTGTCTTTTATGCTACCCACCAGAGCTATCTCCTGGCCCCTTTTTGCCCTCTGATCTTTCTTAATTTGCTCCTTAGTTCCGAAAACACCTCCAGGGATGCATTTGATCCCAGCTGCCTATACCTGTCCCTTGCATCCTTCTTATTTTTGACTGGCATCTCAATTTCCCTCGTCAGCCAAGCTTCCTTACGTTTGCCTGCTTTGTCCTTAACTCTAACGGGGACGTACACACCCTGAGCTCTCTTCAGTACATTTTTTAAAACATCCCACTTGGCCAATGTTCTTTTTCCCCTCAAATCACCTGCTCCAATTAACGAGCGAGCCCTTCTTTCATAGCCTCAAAGTTGGCCTTACCCCAGTTGAGCATTTTAACACGTGGACCATCTCCATCCCGATCTATAACTATCTTAAACCTAATCGAACTGAGGTCACGTGTCCCAAAAGGCTCCTCCAAGTTGTTTCCAAGTTGTATCAATCAATCAATTATTTGGACATTTTCAGTTTTTAATCCTCTATTATTGAAGGTCATTACTATTAAAAACTACCCCATAAGGCCTGAAATTAGGAAGGCACGTGGTCAAATCTAATGAAGAGATAAAAAAACAAATTAACTGCAGTGTTTAGCTCCCAGATAAATGTATCCATTGAGATGAACTCTGCCTCTTGAAAGATTCATCAGGTTGAGTAGAATAGTGACTGTGAAACCTTGTTTGCTTGAAGATCTGTGGCAAAGGACTTGCTGTAACCCCTAGGTCTTTATTTTATAATTGAATGAAGTCTTCCAGCCATAGTGAGAGCTGTGAGAGCTGTGTCATGCTAAAACAATAACATGGATTGTAATATAATCCATCCTCTCACTGAAGTGGTTCTCCAGTTAACCTAGAAAAGTTATTTATCATTTACAA
Source organism: Amblyraja radiata (assembly GCF_010909765.2). Lineage (NCBI taxonomy): Eukaryota > Metazoa > Chordata > Chondrichthyes > Rajiformes > Rajidae > Amblyraja > Amblyraja radiata. Next base: position 37,689,201 of record NC_045960.1, on the reverse strand, counting down.
TTTATTGTTGGCTAATCAAATATAATCTGAATTTGACTTTATGTGAGTGGATGTTATCCTTTCACTCGCTTCAAGAGTTGTTATAATGAATTTACAGTGCACTAATTGTATCCTTTCCATGCAAGCCTCTACTTTTCAAACACAAGATAGACACAAAATGCTGGAGTAACTCAGGGGGTCAGGCAACATCTCTGGAGAAAAGCAATAGGTGACATTTCGGGTCGGAACCCTGCTTCAGACTCCAGTCATCTACAGTTCCTTCCGACACTTTTCAAACACATCTTGTTAAACTTTTCCTTTCAAGCCTAATATTTTTGCAATGTTACATTGACATATTTGCGAGGTGATTAGTGATCAAATTGAGACCTTAATATACAAGGCATTGTTGTTATTTAGAAAAACAGATGGAATACAAAAGGGTTGGGCATTGGTGGGGATGTGGGGTGGATTGAAGTTTGTGGACATCGCTAAAAGATGGGGAAAGCCAGCGATGATGAAAAATAGCGGCTCAGCAGATCAAGAAGATGACTAAATATGGATGGTAATAAACAGCAAAACCCAAAGTGCTGGAGGAACCCAACGGACCAGGCAGCATTCAGGGAGGAAATAGACAGGTGATGTTTCAGGACAGGACACTTCTTCAGACTTTATGTTTTATTCAAAATTCTAACATTTCTTGTGTTTCTTGTGTTTTTTGGTGGTAATAAAATAGAATAAAAAAATAAAAAGTTTGGTGGAAATAAATTATGGTAATTCCACAAACACTCGTGGAGCACTCATAGAGCATCGAACTAAGACCAATCCAGCACAAGAACAGTCCCTTTGCCCCACAATATTCACACCAAACTTGATGCCGTTCAACTAATCTCCTCTGCCTGGATGTGATCTATATCCCTCCATACCCTGCATATCCATGTCCCTATCCAAAAGGCTCCTAAATGTCATTACTGCGTCTGTGTTCCACCACCATCTCTGGCAGCGTGTTCCAGGGACCCACCATCATCTGTGTGAAATCATGCCCCATACGTCTCCTTTAAACTTTGTCCCTCTCACCTTAAAGCTATGCCCTCTAGTCTTGGGCATTTCCTCCCTAGGGAAGAAGTTCTGACTGTCTATCTTAGCTACGCCTCTCATAATTTCATATACTTCTATTAGGTCTCCCCACAATCTCCGGCATAGAAACATAGAAAATAGGTGCAGGAGTAGGCCATTCGGCCCTTCGAGCCTGCACCGCCATTGGATATGATCATGGCTGATCATCCAACTCAGTATCCCATCCCTGCCTTCTCTCCATACCCCCTGATCCCTTTAGCCACAAGGGCCACATCTAACTCCCTCTTAAATATAGCCAATGAACTGGCCTCAACTACCTTCTGTGGCAGAGAATTCCACAGATTCACCACTCTCTGTTTAAAAAATGATTTTCTCATCTCGGTCCAAAAAGACTTCCCTCTTATCCTTAAACTGTGACACCTAGACTTCCCCAACATCGGGAATAATCTTCCTGCATCTAGCCTGTCCAACCCCTTAAGAATTGTGTACGTTTCTATAAGATCCCCCCTCAATCTTCTAAATTCTAGCGTGTACAAGCCGAGTCTATCCAGTCTTTCTTCATATGAAAGTCCTGCCATCCCAGGAATCAGTCTGGTGAACCTTCTCTGTACTCCCTCTATGGCAAGAATGTCTTTCCTCAGATTAGGAGACCAAAACTGTACGCAATACTCCAGGTGTGGTCTCACCAAGACCCTGTACAACTGCAGTAGAACCTCCCTGCTCTTATACTCAAATCCTTTTGCTATGAATGCTAACATACCATTTGCTTTCTTCACTGCCTGCTGCACCTGCATGCCTACTTTCAATGACTGGTGTACCATGACACCCAGGTCTCGTTGCATCTCCCCTTTTCCTAATCGGCCACCATTCAGATAATAGTCTACTTTCCTGTTTTTGCCACCAAAGTGGATAACCTCACATTTATCCACATTATACTGCATCTGCCATGCATTTGCCCACTCACCCAACCTATCCAAGTCACCTTGCAGCCTCCTAGCATCCGCCACACAGCTAACACGGCATTCCAGAGAAAACAAGTTTATCGAATCTCCTGGTAGCTATTACCCTCTAAACCAGTCAGAATTTTGTTAAACCTCTTCTGCACCCTGTCCAAAGTCTCCACTTTCTTTGTGTAATGGGGTGACCAGAACTGCACACAATACTCCAACCTAACCAACCAAGTTAGATAAAGCTCTTAGGGCTAACGGAATCAAAGGATATGGGGAGAAAGCAGGAACAAGGTACTGATTCTGGATGATCAACCATGATCATATTGAATTGCGGTGCTAGCTCGAAGGGCTGAATGGCCTACTGCCGCACCTATTTTCTATGTTTCTATGTTTCTAACCAAAGAACTATAAAGCTGCAGCATGACTTCCTGACTCTTATACCTGATGCCCTGACTGGTGGAGGCAAGCATACAATACACCTTTGCCCCCTCTTCAAACCCTAACAAAGACGATACTGCTGGAGAAAATACTAACGAAGAAATAAGGAGAGCTTGTCATGAAGGAATGATCACAGAGTTCTTTTATTTGCATGTAGACTGGAAAACTTCATTTAAATAGTTCAGAGGATTAATTCAAAGAAAGTATTCCAAAAAGTTTCCCGGAGAATTCAACCATGGATAGGATTAATTTATAGCCAAATATTTCCTAAGGAAAAATGATCACAATATCATAGTAAAACATTTAATTCAGAAGCCACAATCTTGAGCATAAATGAAAACAACAATAACGGTATTTGGAAAAATTCACTTATCTGGATTGGGAATTTATTCTGATATGTCTGACAATTGATAAACAATGAAAAATGTTTCAATAAATATTTCATAATTCATAACAAATGTATATTTCTTTACAAAATATATACTCCTTGTGCAAATGATTCTTTCAATGCCTATCTAACAGAGGTAGAATAAAAATTTTTTTTAAACGAGACTCACAAAAAGAGTTTACAGGACCATGGAGAGAAAGCAGATAATGAAACTTGCTGGATTTCACTTTCATGTAGCTGGTATGGACTTGAGGGGCTGAATGGCCAACTGTGCAGTAATCATTCTGTGCTACTGTGCAGAAAGAGTTATAACCTTATCAAAAATGTATAAGATTAAGGAGCTATAAGCAAACCTTCCACAGGTGGCCAAAATGAGGTGATACAGTAAATAGAATAAGCAAGCAAACCAGCAAGAAATACAGAAAAGGTTATGTAACTAGCACTGTAAATAATAGAGCTCAGAGGTACAGCTGGTAAAGCTGCTGCCTCATGGCATCAGCAACCCAAGTTCAAACCTGATCTCTGATGTTGTCTGTGCAGAATTAGAGTTTTATCACTATGTGTTGCTCTTGTTTCTTCCCACATCCCACAGATGTCCATGCTGTTAGGTTAATTGTCCACTGTAACTTTACTGTACCTTAATTGGTACACGTGACAATAAAATACCTTTGAACCTTTGAACTTACTCATTGGGGGTAGGTGTGCTCGAATGTGAAGGTAGTTGAGGGGAATGTGTGGGGAGTAAATGGGATTAGCGTAAATGCATGTGTGATCGTCAGCATGGGCTTGATGAACTTGAGGTCCTGTTTCCATACTGTACGACTCTACATGAATTTTTAAATGGCATACTCAGTGCTACACCAATGTTCATTCCATAAAAAAACAAAGCTCATAGATTTCACCTAATCTATGAGCATCAATGGGGATTTGGTTGAAGGTTAGACATGGAGAGTGAAAATAAACATATCATTTCCAGGTTGGAGGGTAGTAGGGTGTCACAAGGGTTATTCTGGTGCTGCACTATTTACATTCTCTATTGATGGCATAGGTGAAAGGACAGCCTGTGATGTATCCGATTATGCTGATAATACAAACCAGAATGGGAAGCTGGAGCTGTGAGGTGGTTGCAAAAATACTGTAGAAGGAAATACAAGGTTGTGAACAGATAATAAACAGATGATGGGGAATAGTGTGGGAAAATTTGAGGTAAATTATTTTGATGAAGAAAGATGCTAGATATATAAATGATGAAGCATTAATAAACTTTGTAGTTAATCAAAGTCTTTATGAATTACTTGCACAGGACACATTTAACATGCAGATGCATCGAACAATTAGAATGGGAAATGGTATGTTGGCATTATTGCACAAAGATTGGAGTACAAGGGTAAAAATTATAAAGAGCCACTTTGAGACTATTCACAATCTGTAATTTTGGATTAAGGTTCCCTTGGAAGTGGCATCGTTTAGATTTAGTAGAATGATCTTTTCAATGTGGGAGTTTGTCCTTTAAAGCCAACGAGCATAATATCAGTTTAACGGCAATGAATTAGATTTAAGAAGATGTGAAATCTCTTCAAGTTCTGTGAATCTTGGGGATTTTGTTGCACACAGAGTTACCATTGCTCAGTCATTAATTATATTCAAGGTAAGATTGAATAGTTTTTCAACTATTAAAGAAATCAAGGGATATGGGAAGCAGGCAGAAATTGTACTTGTAGTGGAACATTAGCCATGATCTTATTCAATGGCAAAGCAGACCCAGAGGCCACATGACCCAACTCCAACTGTGTAAGAAAGAACTGCAGATGCTGGTTTAAATTGAAGGTAGACACAAAATGCTGCAGTAACTCAGCGGGTGAGTTAGCATCTCTAGAGAGAAGGAATGTGCGACATTTCGTGTCGAGACCCTTCTTCAGACTGCAATAAATTTCAGTGTAATAAGGGGGAAATGGAGTGTGTATGTTCTCCCTGTAACCATGTGGGTTTTAACTGGGTGCTCCGGTTTCCCTCGACACCCCAAAGACGTACGGGTTTGTGGGTTAATTAGCTTCAGTAAAATTGTAAATTGTCCCTAGTGTGTAGGATAGTGCTGGTGTGCAGGGTGATTAGTTGTCGTTGCGATCTTGGTGGGACGAAGGGCCTGTTTCTCTGCTGTTTTTCTCTGAAGTAAGAAAAGTGTATAAAATGTTTATACATTTTGAAACGTACATCATTCTCATAGTATCAAACATTTTCATGATAGTCTAATGTGAAGATTGTAATAGTCATAGAGTCATAGCAATACAGTGTGGAAACAGGCCCTTCAGCCCAACTTGCCCACACCGGCCAATATGTACCAGCTATAGCCCCACCTTCCCGCATTTCATACATATCCCTCCAAACCTGTCCTATCCATGTGCCTGTATAACTATTTCTTAAATGTTGGGATAGTCCCTGCCTCAATTACCTGCTCTGGCAGCTTGTTCCATAAACCCACCACCCTTTGTGTGAAAATGTAGCACAATTATCTTGTAGTGTTCTAATAAATGCATTTTTGATTGGTTTTGCACCACAACATACTCAACTTAATTCTGTAATCCTGATGATTATAAAAACACGACGTACAGTATCAGTTATACTCTGCACAGAAGTGTTCTACCTTCAGGTGCTGATGTGTACAGATTATATAGTTTAAGTTCATGTATAATGTGACTGAGTTGTTAAAGGGCAATAATGTCTCAAGAGAAAATCTTTAGAGAGAGACTCTTAGAAATATTTCTCATTTTAGGTGCTAAACTTTAAACAGCAAGAATAATTGGTGTTAGAACATTTTCAACTTTTCCCATTCATACGATCACATTGAATCAATGGAAATGTTTTTTTAACATTTATCCAGGAATTGTAAAGCTATTTTTTTGATGACGCAGCATATGCTTACACAGTTGTACAATTCCAAATTGCTTTTACCTTTGTTCCTCTGTGTCTTTGTTTGTTGAAACTTGAGCAAATTTTTCATCCATTTTACAAAATACAATAAATCACATATAATAGAAGGGAGTTAGAAATCCGAGGTTAAGATTCCTTATTTGTGAGTCAAAAGTAAAATATTCTGACTTCCACATCTCGGCTTCCAACAAATGCCGGTTGTTAGCACAAATCTGTTGCACATTAACAGTCTTAAGTAATTTGTAAAAGTTAAAAATACCAACAATGTTTGGTCCTGAGTGTTCAAAACATTGTAACTGTTCCGATGTACAGCATAGAGGTCAGAATGACCCTGTCGATCACTTGCATATGCAACACTGTACATCTGGTAAATTGTTTAAGCTGAGGGGAAAAAAATTGCAGTGACACAAAGGGGTAGCCAGCTTTTTTGAAGTGTAATTTTTTTTAAGTGAAATTGGTGACGAATGTGTTATAAAATCCCACTAAAAATTCAGGTCATTTATTTCTGAACCATTGCCTCCAGTACGAGTGAGTGTTTCAACCTCTGCCGTAACATCAATTTAACTTGTCTGTGCATTAGGGATTTTAACTGAATTTCCTATGCATGAAGAGTACAAGAATCAGATCATTTCGCCATCTCCAGTCCTTGCCTGAGGATGTTCCCCAGCTAAATAAATTGCTGGGAAGCAGCGACTGACTGTGGTCCAAATTGCATTTCTCCTAGTCAGCTGAATGGCTTTTTAATTACAGCTCTGATGTCCACATACTGTCAACACTGCTTAATACTGAGATTGTATTGATGTGACCTTTAACTTTATTGTAACAGGGAAGGTTCTACCAGCTGGATGGTTTCAGCTAAATGTATGCCTTACCTACGGATTTAACCCTTGCAGCACTGAGAGGAGGTCAAACTCTGACAGCCTGGTTTATGATGTGGAAATGCAGGCAGAATGCTGATCTTTGCTGCAAAGCTAATTTAATCTAATATCTTTGGCAAAATTGCAGTTTAATAATCTTAGTCTGAGCAAGAAATTAACTCAGGGAACGTCTTGTATAATAATAAAATGAAGCAACTCATTTTCAAATGAACACACTAGTAATGTCAAACAATCACAGTTTTACATATTTAAGCCTGTATGTCAAACATAATGTATTCACTTTATTTAGTACATCAGTATTTAATATACGTTAAATTTATTTCAATGTACATTAATTTAATGGCTTTTTATTGTAATTTTAGCTTGATTTTTGTGTGGCAAGAATGTAGTTTTGAATATATACCCAGGGCATCCAACAATTAATATTGGGAAGCATTTTATTCTTAGGCCTGTCCCACAGGCATTATGAATTGAATGGTGGTGAATGAAACCAAGACTCATTGACTATCTTTTCAAATATCCCTCCTCACTCTTTCCCTCTTAATCTTTGTCAAGTTGATTTAATGAGATCTCTCTCTGATCATACATCACATTGGCTGCACTTGGCCTTACATTGTCTTTCCCGGCAAAGCAATTATCATTATTTGTTGCCTAAAAGCATGAAATTATGAGCAATAAGTTCAGACAAAATGTTATGTGAAAACAGCCAACATTCTTTTTTTATATGAAGAAAAAAGGGTTGTGGCTAATACAGAGAGCTCTCCAAAACAATTACAAGGGTTACTATGCACAATTAATCTGCACCATTTGCTTCCCATGCAGATGAACAGGCTTCCTTCTAACTATTACAAGGTGCTGCATGCTGCTAATATTAACTGCAATGTGGCGTGTTTAGTTTAATTTAGAGATACAGCATGGAAACAGGCACTTCAGCCCACCGAAATCACACCAACCAGCGGTCCCCGTACATTAACACCATTCTACACACACTAGAGACAATTTACAAATATACCAAGCCAATTAGCCTACATACCTGGACATCTTTGGAGTGTGGGAGGAAACCAGAACTCCCTGGAGAAAACACACGTAGCTAACGTATATGAAAGTCAGGTTCGAACCCGGCCTCTGGCGCTGTAAGTCAGCAACTCGATGCTGCGCCACCATTCTGCCCTGCATCCTCTGGCTCGGGAAAAAAATAGCAACAATGTCTGGATTTTTTTTAAAGCCAAGCTGTACTTCTCAAAACCACCCTGCACTTCTTGAAAAGATGGGTATAAGGGATTCATCAAACAGTGGTGGGCATTCTGTTCAGGACACATTCTCACATTTTTGTCTCTGCATCTCTGGCTTTTGTCCAACCATCTGCCTATTCAAACCTCCACTCACATGTATCCACCTATCACTCGCCAGGCTTTTCCCCGCTCCCCCCGCTCTACCAGCTTTCACCCCCCACCCCACCACAATCAGTCTGACGAAGGGCGGCACAGCTAGTGGAGCCGCTGTCACATAGCATCAGAGACTCGAGTTCAATCCTAACCTCAACTCCATGTGGAGTTAGCACGTTCTTTATGTGACCATGTAGGTTTCCTAAGGGTGCTCCGGTTTCCTCCCATATCCCAAAGGCATGCAGGATTATAGGTTACTTGGCCTCTGTAAATCCCCCCGCTGTGTAGGTGGTGGATTCAAAAGTAGGATAACATAGACGGATGATCAATGGACTCGGTGGTCTGAAGGGCTTGTTACCATTCTGTGTCTATAAACTAAACTAAACTAAACCAAACCCATAATCCATGTTCTCCAGAGATGCTATTTGAGCCATTGAGTTACTCCAGCACTTTGTGTATTTTTTTTCCAAATCCATTTATTCTATTGTTCGATCCTCTCCCAGTCTATATGTTCAATTTTCCTTTTGGTGAATCCAATTTCTCATATCTTGAACCATATCTTCAATGGAACTTCCTCAGATCCTTTCTTGATAAATGACAATTACCGCCTATCCTTTTGCAAACTTTCTGTAATCTGTCAAAACTTTAATTTACATTATTTAACCATGACTAGGAATTCACAAGCTCATGCTGACCTATCTCTGATCAGGCTCTCAATATTTGCCGATGTTACTGCTGGTCATCGTTACTTTCTCTTAAACAAGCTAATCGTGTCACGTTTACTTGGGTTATGCTTTCCATCTTTTTCAGCAAAGGTTTAATATTTTCCACTCTCCAGTCTTTTGATATGTTACATGGTGAATGGAAAATGTTAAACTAGCCTCAGTAATCTCCTTCAGTATCCTGAGATGCACAATGTCTGACCCTGAGTAGCAATCAATTTTTAGCTCCACAGCTCTTTTACAAATGTTTTTGATTAATGTGCAATATAAATGACAAAGTGGAAGGCCATCTAATATATTTAAATATAGATTACACTTCTGCTTTCTGATTCACAAAACTTTGAATTCTTTCACTCTATTAAATAATGGGACACAATATTAAGCAACTCACCGATTTTGTGTTTATACAATTAATATCATTATACTTCCCTTTAAGTGCGGACCCCGGTTTACTGATTTCCTTTTCCAAATTAATGTTTTCAGCCGGTTGATGATAGAGTATGTACCTGTCTGGAGTGATTTATTTTGGCCACACAACACCAAATATTTTCTGTCATAATGAAACCTGTGGCACAATATGACGTCTTTCTAACAGAAGATTACTATCAAACGCAAATGAAAGCAGTGAAGTAAAAGCATCAACGGCGAAGGGGGAGCAAAAGTCTAAATTTATTCATAAATTAAGAAATGTTTTATTTAGGTAAGATGCGCTCTGGAAACAGCTGTTGAGCTGGATTACAAATGAGATCCTCTTCAGCACCTTTAGTTTAGTTTAGAGATACAGCAATGTGGCCGAAGGGTCTGTTTCATGCTGTATCTCTAAACTAAACTAAAGGTGCTGAAGATGATCTCATTTGTAATCCAACTCAACAGCTGTTTCCAGAGCGCATCTTAATCCTTCACTCCATAGATGCTGCCTCACAAAATGAATTTATTGCAGAGTGCTCGAATCTTGTGAAACAACACATTTTGCTTGAGAGGCAATCTGCAAAGTACTGCAGATTGCTATAATAGATGCCACGCCAGATTCCTCCCATATTGAACAAACAACATTTCTTTTGAGATCGAAGGTAGACAAAAATGCTGGAGAAACTCAGCGGGTGAGGCAGCATCTATGGAGTGAAGGATTAGGTGACGTTTCGGGTCGAGACCCTTCTTCAGACTGATGTGGAGGTGGGGGGGTGGGGGGGGGGAGAAGAAAGGAAGAGGCAGAGACAGTGGCCTGTGGGAGAGCTGGGAAAGGGAGGGGAAGGAAGGAGAAAGCTAGGACCACATGAAATTGGAGAAGTCAATATTCATACCGCTGGGGTGTAAACTGCCCAAGCAAAATATGAGGTGCTGCTCCTCCAATTTGCGGTGGGACTCACTCTGGCCATGGAGGAGGCCCAGGACAGAAAGGTCGGATTCAGAATGGGAGGGGGAGTTGAAGTGCTGTGCCACCAGGAGATCAGTTTGGTTAGTGCGAACCGAGCGGAGGCGTTGGGTGTTGAGTCCACGCTGACCATCCATCACCTGATTATACTGGTTCTATATTATCCATATTCTCATCCACTTCCTACACATTTGGGGCAATTTACAGAGGCCAATTAACCTACAAACCCGTATGTCTTTGGGATGTGGGGGGGGAACTGGAGCACCCAGAGGAAACAGGGATAACATTCACACTCCACACAGACATCACCCGAGATCAGGATCAAACCCACGTTCCTGGTGCTGTGCCAACTGATTTTTTTTTTATCAACAGCTTGAAATAATTCACTTTACAAGCATATATGGCCTTGACCTGACACTGTTCTTGAAGAAAATGGAATGTAATATTCATCAAGTTTACCTAAACTGTATCTAAACTATCCTTCCAAAAATGTCCAGTTTTCAGGGTCCTTAATGGAGCTGAACTGAGAAAGGAACAGCTGTCTAATAGCATGAGTTTAGACAAATTTGTCTCCCAATTTGTTGCTAAAATTCTAATCTGACCAATAACTGGGAGTTATCAAAACCCAAATGACTTAGATTTAAGGAGTAAATTAATCAAGGTTCCCATTCACAATTCTCCTCCAACTACAGAAAACATTTCAACTCAGCTGTGTTGGTTCTATTGATCAAATCAAAAGCCTCTATTCATGGTTAATATTCATGCATGATCGAAAACCTGTTGAACCCTTGCTGTTAACATAGAAACATAGAAAATAGGTGCAGGAGTAGGCCATTTGGTCCTTCGAGCCAGCACCGCCATTCAATATAATCAAGGTTGATCATCCAAAATCAGTACAGCATTCCCCATATCCCTTGATTCCTTTAGCCCTAAGAGCTATATCTAACTCTCTATTGAAAACATCCAGTGAATTGGCCTCCACTGCCTTCTGTGGCAGAGAATTCCACAGATTCACAACTCCCTGGATGAAAAAGTTTTTCCTCATCTCAGTCCTATGTGGCCGACCCCTTATTCTTACACTGTAACCCCTGATTCTGCACTCCCCCAACAACTTGGAACATTTTTTCCTGCATCTAGCTTGTCCAATCCCTTAAGAATTTTATGTGTTTCTATAAAATGGTGGCACAGCCTTCTAAAGGCTAAAGGCTATCTAAAGGCTATCTAAAAAATCTCCTCTCATCCTTCTAAATCCCAGCGAATAAAACCATTGTCAATACCTTTGGCCCAGAATTCAGTCAACAGTAAGGCACCTGCGCTCACTCTTAACCCATTAAGCTGTTCTCATTCATCTTACTTGATTCCGGTGATGGAAAGTTGCTTGAAGAAGAGACCCAATATTCAGTGGTATGACTGTGACTGGCATTGGGACCTTCTATTCATAAGTCATTTTCCATGGCGGGAGGTCAGATGAACTAGCCCTGCTCTCAAAACTACAGAAATAAAGTCTTATCAAGTACTTTAGACATGAGCTTTCCCGACCGCCATCTAGCAAAGCTGTCAATGTCTTTGAAAATCTTTCAAAATCCACTGATAATTACTCAAGCCTTAATTATTTTAAAACCTATTTTAGCAGGTAAAAACACAAAATAAATCAAAACCTGCTCACCCCCAGTTGTTGGAGCTAATTTCCGTTGAAATCAATGGAGAAGAACTCCCTGCACCAGGATTTTTGAGCTAATTACCCAACAAAAGTAGAGACGAATTTGCACAAATTTGCATTTTCTCACTGCATTTAACTCTAATGTTAGAGTGCTTGAGCAGCCATCAGCAAATTTGGGAGCACCAAAGTCACATGTATATGTTTGGAAATCACTAAACGCTAGGGAAGTGACAATGGTTACGTGCAGAACCATTGCCATTTACCAACGTCATTCAGTTTAGTTTAGTTTAGAGATACAACATGGAAACAGGTCCTTTGGCCCACCGAGCCCGCACCAACCAGCGATCACCACACAATAACACAATCCTACACATACTAGGGAAAATGTACACTTATACCAAGTATACAAACCCAAGCCAATTAACCTACGTCTTTGGAGTGTGCGAGGAAACCGAAGATCTCAGAGAAAACCCACGCAGCTCACGGGGAGAACGTACAAACTCCATACAGACAGCACCCATAGTCGTGATCAAACCCGGGTCTCCACCGCTGTAAGGCAGCAACTCTACCACTGTGCCACCATGCCGCCATTTCTCTGCAAAATCCGAGGCGATGTCAGAGTGAGATGCAACAGAGCGTTCAGTCCATAAGGCATAACTCCTTACTCTGTTAAACAGGTGGAGGAGACTACCCACTCACCCATCCCCGATTAATTGCTGTGCTCACGTTTAATGTTTGGCAATATTAGAAGGAACCCTTTTGAATTACCCTTTTTAATCTGTACTGCTAAATTAAGGAAACAAGCTTCAACTTCAAAATCCATAAAGGAGGTTAAATTGCCATCCACTATCTCACAGGTACTTGAAATTAGCCTAATTAAAAACTGGTTACTTGATTTGTCCTTTTGCATATCTTTTATTCATTTGTTTTATGTACCTTTTCACATCTCTCATTTCCCTCTCAGAAAAGACCCGAAACGTCACCTATTCATTTTCTCCAAAGGAGTTGCCTGACCCACTGAGTTAATCCAACTTTTTTTGTATATCTCCTGGAGAAAGTTATTGCAATCTCTGAAACTGAGTTAATGCAATCTCAGTTTGTATTGACATTCAAACTGCGAGCCCTTAAATATAGTGATTGAATATTGCATGCGTTTCCAGCTAGTGTCTTGTGAATATCTGTAAGTCTGCCTCGTCCAAATACCTGAAAAATAAAATGCAATGGATCGTTGGAATTTTAATGACAAGAAACAAAATTTGAAGTCTTGGACAGTATTTGCAATTTGTGACCTAGATCTATTAGTCATTACCTCTTCAGTGAGAAAACCAACCTCACTAAAGTAGTGGAAGAAGTGGTATCAAGGAGATAAAAAGAATGGTGCATGCAAAACATTCCTGGAGATCTATGAATTTGTATAATTTACTATTCTGAAGGATTCAGGGTCACCTCTTCTACATGTGTTAGACTTTTTTAAGTGCACTCATCAGCAGTACTTGTTCTGTTGCACCTTTTCACACAATCTGATCGCAGTTCTTTGTCAACTTCCAATTGAAGAGTCAATTAAAGTGAAGTGCTGCACTTTGTTGCTTTCAAGCTTCTTCTGGACGAGAGCTGTCAGGTAAAATGTTCATTATTACTCAGCAATTGAAACTGAAGACAAAACTATCTCAAAAATATCCTCATTATTTCAAAAGAAGTCTGTTCTCTTATGCAAACTGTAAGTGCACAGAGGGTCCTTCCTGAATGAAAATGCCTGCAGTGCTTGTAAAATATGGGTCATTTTGGCAGGGAATAAAAAAACAATGGCTGAGGAATCCTGTCCTGTTGTGTATGATTTTATATGAGACTTGATTGAATTGCAAAGTAAGACTAAAAAGTTGATAACTGAACGTGGCTGGGACTTTATGCATATTGAAATTTGGATTAAATAAATGTACAGACACAAAATGTCGGAGTAACTTGTAGGTTAATTAGTTTGGCATAAATGTAAAAGTTGTCCCTAGTGTAGGATAGTGTTAATGTGCGGGGGGTCGCTGGTCGGTGCGGACAGGGTGGGCCAAAGGACCTGTTTCCATGTTGCATCTCCAAACTAAACTGAACTAAACTCAGCGGGTCGGGCAGCATTTCTAGAGAAATGGAATAGGGTCAGAATCCTTCTCCAGACTCCCTGATGTAACATCACCTACTCCTTCTTTCCAGTGTTGCTGCCGTTGAGTTACTCCAGCATTTTGTCTCTATCTTCGGTATAAACCAGCATCTGCAGTTGTTTCCTACACAAATGTTTCCTAGTAATGGCTGTACTGTATCCTGAAGATATTCAGTACAATAATCTAACTTGGGGTATAGAAGAGGAACATTAGAAAATATAGAGCAAGGAAAATAACATATTCATTTATGTCATTCCATGACATTTGAAATTTGGATCCTGTGCTCCTGAGTGCATCGTGCTTCCATATACAAATAATGCACTGCACTGACATCAACTATCATGCAATGCACATTGCATACCGATGTGGTTGCATTAGAACATGGATGTGCAATGAACAGGTCTTGAACAGGAATGCATCCCATTCAAGTACCTAGAGATAAATCTTATCTGTATCTTTGTTAGACTACCTCAACACCTCCAGATCCAGCAACAGTTTCTTCCCAGCTGTTATCAGGCAACTGAATCGTCCTACTGCAACCAGTGAGCAGCGCTGAACTACTATCTACCCCTTTGGTGACTCTCGGACTATCCTTGATCGGACTTTGCTGAAGGAAAACATTAGTGCAAGAACACAATTTGAAAACAAGTCAATGATAATGCAAGAGGTGGTTGATTGTCCCGTTAGTGAGCTGGAGGTGGCACAGTGGCGCACCAGTAGAATTGCTGCCTCACAGCGCCGGTGACCTGGGTTTAATCCTGACTATGTGTGCTGTCTGTATAGAGTTTGTATGGGACTCTGTGGGGGGGTTTTCAGACCATCCGGTTTCCTCCCACACTCCAAAGACATGCAGGTTTGTAGGTTAATTGCCTTTGGTAAATTGTAAATTGTCCCTCGTGTGTCGGATAGTGTTAGGGTACAGGGTGATCGTTGGTCGGCACGGACTCGGTGGAGAAAAAGGCCAGTTTCCATGCTGTATCTCTAAAGTTTAAAGTCTAAAGATAGGATTACGGTTGTGCAGGTGGGTTCAAGAACCTGGTAGTTGTCGGAAAATAGCTGTCCCTGAACCTGGTGGTGTGGGATCTCCTACCCAACAGTAGCTAAATGAGGCACAGCAAGGATGGTGAGGTCCCTAGATTATACATGCCGCCGCCTTGCCGCAGCTCCTCAGATAGATGTTTTTGAAGTAGGGTGGGCTATATGCATGATGGACATGACATGGTCAACCAATCTCTGAAGCCTGTGAGTTGGAATTGCCAGACTAGACCAGAATGTAATCAATCTGGATACTTTCAACAGTGCATCTGGGGAAATTAGTTAGAGTAATCAGTGACTTAACAAATCTCCTTAAGCTTCTCAGAAATTAGATGTGCTGGCACACCTTCTTTATCATTGCAGCCATGTGCTGGACCCAGGACAAGGCATCTGAGATGTTGGTTTACTTTAGTTTAGTTTAGGTTAGTTTAGTTTCATTTAGTGTAGTTTAGAGATACAGCGTGGAAACAGGCCCTTTGGCCCACTGACCCATGCCGACCAGTGATCACCCCGATCACTAGCAATATCCTACACACTAGGGACAATTTACAATTTTTACCAAAGCCAAATAACCTACCAACCTGTACATCTTTGGAGTGTGGGTGGAAACCGGAGGACATGGAGAAAACCCACGTGGTCACGGGGAGAACGTACAAATTCCAAACAGACCGCTCCCGTAGTCAGGATCACACCCGGGTCGCTGGCGCTGTAAGGCAGCAGCTCTACCACTGCGTCACTGTGCCACACTGTTAGCATCCAGGAATTTGAAGCGACAAACTCTTTACACCCCAATTCACCAATGAAAACTGGCACAAGGTCTCTTGACTTCCCCCCTTTCTGAAATGAACGACTAACATAGAAACATAGAAAATAGGTGCAGGAGGAGGCCATTCGGCCCTTCAAGCCGGCACCGCCATTCATTGTGATCATGGCTGATCGTCCCCTATCAATAACCCGTGCCTTGGTTTTGTTGATATTGAGCAACAATAGTTGCTACATCACTCATTCAAGAGTTTTATCTCTCTTCTGTTTGCTGACTCATCCTCACCCATGATTAGGCCAACAACACTGGTGTTGTTGCTAAAATTGTAGATTTCATTGGAGATGTGTTTAGCCATGCAGTCAAGAGTTTCGAGCAGAGGATTAGGTACACTCTACTTTCTTTACACCCATGATTGCGTGGATGTCAATGACTAGACTTTTTCAAATAACTAATCATTTTGTGGAAATATTGATTATGATACAATTCTTAGTTTGCGTCAGATGAATTCATTCTTTCCAACCAATGGTTACTCACTTTTCATTTTGCATGTTTTCATTTCAATTAGTCACTGCTTGGATTTATAGAGCATTCTCTTAGTTTAGCAATTGTGTGGAAATATTGAAGAGGTACTTTGAAACCAAATTGAGAATGTTTGTGTTAAAGATTGGTGGTAGTTTTGTGATCAGTTAAATGGATTGTGTTATTTTTCTTGCTCTATATTACCTAATTGCGAAGAAGAAGAAGTAGAAGAGGAAGGAGCAGAAGAAGAAGTTCTGCTTCTAAAACACGTTAGATTATTATTGTAAGGATTGCTGTACTGAATTTCTTCAGGAGTGGTTCAATACAAACATCCCTGGGAAATATCTTTGCAGTATCATTTTGTAAATTAAAAATGCTGAGTAAAATGCTAAATAGATATTTTGCTACTGTGTGTTCCTTTGTGGGGGAATTGGCTTGCTATTCATTGTGGAGTAAACTAATGTTAATCAGTGATATATACCTTGAAAAATCTATGTATTATGATAAAAATATGTACCTTGAACATTTATAAATCAAGGAACTGTTGATTCAGATTCTGAAGTTTTGTATTTGCACATCAAATCCAAATTGATATATTTAAAGCTTAATTAAAATTGAATTATGGAATTAGATTTAAATTGTTGCCAAACATTTCTCTAACATAAATCTTTGATTTAATCAAAGATAGGTTTATGTATTATGTAATTTAGGTTCAGAATCAAATCATTGAATTCTGATTCTCAATTCTATTAAAAAAAACAGAATCTGATTTCTGTTACACTGAAATCTAAATTGACTAAGAATGTCATAATGATATCTGTTACTTTAATTTGAAATTTAGATTTGAATTCTGTTTGAAATTTTTTGTATTGGTTAATTTTACATTCACAATATGATCTGAACTGTTTTGAGTCTAAAATAATTTACTGCTCTTGATTTATATTTTTGTCTGCATATTTGAACACTTAATTTTTAGACAGAGAAGAATTATTTGGAAAATGGAATATGAATTTAGAACCAGATTACATAAATGGTTAAAAAAATCATTTTATTTGTCCATACATTCGCATAGAAGGAGCAGATATCTTTTCAAAGCTGTGCAAGTTTGAGAAGCAAATGAAACCCGGAATAGATCAAAACTTGGGTAATTCACATCATATCAAATATTTTGTTTTACACTTCTTAGCATGTTACGAGTAACTGATTGGTAAGGTTGCCGGTTGTATTGCTGGATAAGCATTTCTTCTTCCATGAATACATTTTAATGCACCTTGTTTTAGACTGGGAAAGGAGAAGAGCTGTCCTTTTACGTGAATATATTTCTAAAAACTAAAAACACAGTTACAGTGATCTATTTGTGCTGGTAAAGGACTTTTTTTTAACAGCACATCATTCATAAATGCCCTTGATTTCTGCATGACAGGATCCTATTTGTGGGCATTCTGATTTTTTTTAGAAAGGCCTAAAGTAAACTCTAAGTAGTTGTACAGCTTGTCAATTTCAACATATCTTCTGTTTGTCAAATGCATCAAGCACTGACAATGACATATCAAGACATCTAACATTCGAAGAGCTAAGCGTCAGTAGGATTTTTTGACATCGCAATAAATCTCTGGCTGAGATTGCCAGCTACTTTTTTTTAATCATTAGTGAAGTTGAGGCAGCGGTACATATTGATCTCAAGCCACTCAGTACCTAGCCCTCTTTCCAGGTGTACATGCCTCAAGGGAGGAATGTCATATATTGAATTGTTTCCATACAGTATTTTTAGTGGCTCCTTGTGTGGCTTATCTGAACTCAGAGACCAGATTGTGCGAAGCAGCTAGAGTTTAACTTGGGGAAAAAGAATATTCGAACAAACAGTTTCAATAGTTCACAATGATTCATACATGAGGGATCTGATTAATGCCAGGAGCAAGGAACTCATTCACGGTGTCTTTGTCAAGCAAAACACTTTATATTTTGCATGATTTGCCAAGATAAAAGAGGCAACACAGTGGAAAATGTATTTACCTAAATTAGTTTTAATTATATCAATATAAACCATTTTTTCCATAATGAGTGGAAATAAATGAAATGTCTCGGATCAGAGAAGCTTATCAATATGAAAAGAACTGTAATTACAACCTTTTGAAGACCTCTTCTGTGTTTGTGTCATTAAACTCCAACATAAATTACAATAAATATCAGTATTTCTAAAGTGAGGCTTTGTAATTTTGCTCCTACATACAGTAAATGAACAGATTTCACCCTAAATTGAAAATATGATGGTTAAGATGTGTCAAATGTAATTCCTTAGGAACTTTTTTTTTAATTTAGCAGCTGTGCTCAGTCTAACTTGCTTCTACTTTCTAGTTGAGAACACAGTCCTGAGAGGCTCAGTTACGATACGATACGATAGAACTTTATTTATCCCAGGAGGGAAAATGATCTGCCAACAGTCATAAAAAACACAAAATACATGAACATGAAATTAAAGTGACGAGTGGAAAGGATTGGGGATGTGCATAGATTGGGAAGGGGGGGGGGGGGGGGGGGGGGGGTAGGAGTCAGCCTCAGTTTACCCCACGACAGAA
The DNA here is from genome assembly GCF_010909765.2 of Amblyraja radiata. Taxonomy (NCBI): domain Eukaryota; kingdom Metazoa; phylum Chordata; class Chondrichthyes; order Rajiformes; family Rajidae; genus Amblyraja; species Amblyraja radiata. The sequence goes on along the minus strand of NC_045960.1, from coordinate 37,670,387 downwards.
GGGGGAGGAGTTGCACAGTTTGATAGGTGCAGGGAAGAAGGATCTCCTGTGGCGTTCTGTCCTGCATCTTGGTGGAACCAGTCTGTTGCTGAAGGTGCTCTCTGGTTGATCAGTTGGGAACATCACATTAAGAACCAGCATTTGTCCCCATTCAAGCATCTATTTGGAGTGTGGGAGGAAACCGGAGCACCAGGAGGAAAACCACGCAGTCACAGGGACTGTGTACAGACAGCACGGTCAACATCGAATCCAGGTCTCTGGCTCTGTGAGGCAGCAACTCTACCGCTGTGCCGCTGTGCCACACAGTTTGAGAAGATATGTGGAGAAGAAGCAATCGGGATGGTACTTAGACCCAATGTCAGGCATTGAAAGCACAGAAAATCCCAAGTAACAGGAACAGAACAGTAAACCTCATGTTGTCCATCCACTTGCCCACCAGCAGTTGCGCTGTCCAGTCCAATTAGAATTTTGGAGTCATTGAATCATAGAGAAATACAACACAGAAACAGGCCATTGAGTCTATGCCAACCAGCAGCCCCCCATTTACATTAAACTTACATTTCTCCCACTTTTTTATTCTCCTCACACTCTCATCAACTCCCCCCAGATTACACCACTCACCTAAGCCTAGAGTCAATTTACCATGACTAATTAACTTACCAACCTACATGTTTATGGGATGTTGGATGAAAATCGAGCATGTGGGGGTAATCCTCGTGCTTTTTGGGTGAAAATACAGACTCCATACAAATAGCATCTGAGCACAGGATTGAACCTGGGTATCTGGCAATGTGAGGCAGCTGTCCTACTAGCTGAGTACTCCTAAAACGTATATATAATGACCCCCTCATAGCAAGAACCTCATTCCTCAAATAAGCACACCAATATTGCACACAATACTCAAATTGTAGTCTCACCGAGTCCTATACAATTGAAGAAAGACATTATGCTCTTCTACTCAAATCTTCTCACAATGAGGGCCAACATGCCTTTTGCCTTCTTGACCACCAGCTGTACCTGCATATTGACTAGAGGGCGGCACAGCGACGCAGCAGTAAAGTTGCTGCCTTACAGTACCAGAGACCCAGGTTCGATCCTGACTACGGGTGCGTGTCTGTACGGAGTTTGTACGTTCTCCCTGTGACCTGCGTGGGTTTTCTCCGGGAAGCTCGGTTTCCTCCCACACTCCAAAGACATACAGGTTTGTTGGTTAATTGGCTTGGTATAAATGTGAATTGTCCTTTGTGTGCAGGATAGTATTAATGTGCGGGGATCACTGGTCGGAGCGGACACGATGGGCTGAAAGCCCTGTTTCCGCGCTGTGTCTCTAAACTAAAGTAAACTAATCTAAAGGTGCATAAGGATACTAAGAATAAGACGTCAGTAAGATGATTCTAGAGAGTTAGGAGGACAAAGAGATTTTAGAATGAAGATGTTTTATATCAGTTCACCTGTACTCAGGGCGTCCAATGATTTTTTTTTGATAATTTCTGCTGCCTTCACTTTGGGATGTCATTGGTAATGGTATTCAGTGAATAATAGTATGGAGCAAGGAAGATTGATCTCTAAACTCAGATGCATACAGAGTGTGTAGCTTACTTACCCCAGATATGCTTCATTTGTTTCCATTTGCAAAGATTTCACATGGCACTCAGAGCAGTAAGCAAACTAGTACAAAACGCATTTGATCATGGTTTCTTTTAATTAATTAAAATAAAAGAGATTTCAAGGGTGTTATCTGGCTGGCAATGATAAGGGAAAAGAATGCACAAGGACTGTAGGAAACTGTCCTGTTTCATCGTTACTGGCCTTGTGCAGGAAGATTGATATCACAGTTTTAAGGCTCTTACAAATTACTTTTTGACAAGGACAGATTTATTTCTGAGTGACCACAATTTTTTAGATTCCGTTTTTAATACGGGTTTACTGGTATATTTTGTGTCTAATGCAATAAATGAAGGGGTAGTGACACTTCAAAGCTTCAGGGGGTTCCGGAATATTTTCAATTCAAAGTTTCAGATGAAAATTTTCACTTGTATAAATATAAAGAATATTTAAATATGCACTTTTCTGCATCGTGTAAATAAAGAATTTAAAAGTGAAGAGCAAAATACAAAGACCATTTAATTTTCAAGATAACAACTTGAAAGATTTCAACTTGTTTCTACTTATTGAAAGGATTTATTCATTAAAGAGCAGCCTGCAGGTATGGGATTCTTAACAATGTCATAGAAGATCAGTTAAACTGGAACTAAATCAAACCAGGCTTATAACAACCATTCAATTATGGATATTTATAAAAGACAAACGGATTTTACACTTGCATATCTGTGGTTTTTCACCCATCTGAAGTTTTTTTCCCCCTGTGCATGTCAAATTTGATTTGTATACAACAGGCCCTTCATGCTCTCCTCCCCCAGCTTAGCATCCCCGCCCAGCTCCAGAAATAATTGTTTGGAGATCAAGACCTCAAACCCAGCATAACGTCTTGGCTTGTCAGGAGAAAGTGATCCCGACGTTTCTGTATGCCCTGAGACTTGGGCTACACACCATAGGCACCACATCCACCATAGGCACTACATCCACCATAGGCACCACATCCACCATAACCACCACATCCACCATAGGCACCACATCCACCATAGGCACTACATCCACCATAGGCACCGCAAAGCACTATAGTTACCACCAACAGGGTATCTGCAAGATCCTCCAAATCCACTCGAACAGCAAACAAAACAATATTTGCATCTTTTCCCAGGCCAACACCCCAAGCATTGAAGCCAAAATTATATTAGTTATATTTCATTCAGCAGGTCTGGCAAAGATACCAGATACAGACAGTCTATCCGAAGGTCTGTGAGAAAAGTGGAAAGGTTTCAACTCAAGGATGGTCTCAGAGCCTCCCAGAAAAAAACATATTGTCCCCACCAACTCATGTGAACCAACGTCATCAAAGACCCACATCACACTGGCTCTCATTTCGCTGATACCATCAGAAAGGAGCTTGTAAAATGTAACCACCATATTCACCAAGAGCCTCTTCCAAGCAACTATCATGCTCTTGAACACCACCCGACACTAACCTCAGCAACGATTATCTTCTGTGGAATGTATCTTTGATTGCACTATGAAACTCAGTTTTTGCGCTACTATGGTTACCTGGTACTGCGGTTATTAATTTATTGTATTTTTAATTACTATATATATTTATCTGTATGTCATTACATTTATGGGTCTGTTTAGCTGCAGCAAGTAAGAGTTTCATTGTTTTGTTATTGGTATATACGACAATTAATCACCCTCGACGCTCCAGAACCCCTGGTCCAAAGTGGAGAATGAGCACTTGGGTGCTATTAGAAACAGAACACAAATGCCTTGTGTGAATACCTCCCAAACTAGCCACATGCCAGCCCTGTCAAACATCTCTTGCTCAACATTTGACTGTTTCTAGGTCCTCTATTGGCTTCATCTGGTAACTCCGAACCCAAAGACTGGAGTTTAGGCAAACCACGTTTATCCCAGACAAATTGGCTTTGATGTAAGATCATAAGAGATAGGAGTAGAATTAGGACATTCAGCCCATCAAGTCTACTCCGCCATTCAATCATGGCTCATCTACAGTATCTCTCCTGGACATCCGGTGGTGCTGTTACTGGCTGCCTCCGCCCATGGTCTCGTTGTCTTTTTTATTTTTTGTTATGTTTAGAGTGTGTTTTTTTTGTTTTTTTCAGTATTTTATGTGGTGGGAAGCGGGTAGGATAAGTGGGAAACCTTCCTTCAGTCGCTTCCTGGCGAGGATGCGGCTATTATCCGAGTTGCATCCTCGCCCCCCCCCCCCCCCCCCCCCCCCCCCCCCTCGTGGCCTACCAACTGGATTGGCGTGGCCTTTCCTGCCGGGACCGGACCAGAGCTTCAACAGCTGCAGCGCTGCGCTCGATACATCGCAAAGCGGGCGAGGCCTTACCTGGGATCGCCACTTGGAGCTCCGGAGTGTTGGGCCGCTGTTCCAACATCGCGGAGCTGTGGGTGCGGAGCTCCCAACGTGGGCTGCGCTGACTTTAACATCGCGGAGTCCTGGGACCCTTTGCCGGGGGTTGCCAGCGCGAATCACCGCCCAGCGCAGCCTGTGGACATCGGGTGCCGCGGACTCCGGTGGAAGGTGGCCGATTCAGAGGTCCAGGCCGCTGAGGATGTTCTCCAGTTCCATCGTGCCCGGCGAGAGGGCCTGAACATAGGGTCCCCCATAGACTACGGGTTGCTCGGGAGGTCCCGACCACTGGTGAACATTGGGGAATATCAGTGAGGAGATTAACTGGACTTTGGTTCCTTCCCTCAAAGTGGGGAACTTTGAGTATAGGAACAAAGAGGACCTTCTGCAGTTGTATAGGGCCCTTAGTTAGACCACACCTGGAGTATTGTGTGCAGTTTTGGTCCCCTAATTTGAGGAATGACATTCTTGCTATTGAGGGAGTGCAGCGTAGGTTTACAAGGTTAATTCCCGGGATGGCGGGACTGTCATATGCTGTGAGGATGGAGCGGCTGGGCTTGTACACTCTGGAGTTTAGAAGGATGAGAGGGATTCTTATTGGAACATATGATTATTGAGGGTTTGGACACACTAGAGGCAAGAAACATGTTCCCGATGTTGGGGGAGTCCAGAACCAGGGGCCACAGTTTGAGAATAAGGGGTAAGCCATTTAGAACGGAGACGAGGAAACACTTTTTCTCACAGAGAGTTGTGAGTCTGTGGAATTAAACATAAAACATAAAACATCCACCACAGTGGGACCAGCACTTCCCGCAGTGATGGAAGGCGCAAAAGATCAGTCAGTCGTCCTCATTCTGTGGACCCGTAGTTGGGGCCCTGAACCCTCTGCAGTCGCCGCAACGGGTGGCCCGATGTACAGATCCTCTCGCTGGGGTGATGGAAACTCCGACGTCGGGACGGATCGGAACCCCCCGCAGCTCGGAATTCCCAAATCGGCCGCTTCATACCAGAGACCGCGGCTTCACGATGCCAAGTGCACAGGCCCAGCGGTCGGGGAATCTCTCCTGACGAACCCCGGCGAAGGTCGCAGGCAACCCCACGATGGTAAAGTCCATGCCACGCCCGCGGCTGGAAGCTCCACAGACCGAGCTCCACGATGTTAGAGCACGCCCCCACGGTCGGAGCTCCAACACTGGAGCTCCGTGATGTTGAAATCCACTCTGCGCCTGCTGCTGAAGCTCAAGGCTCTGGGCCGGTCTCCGGTCAAAAAGGCTGCACCAATCCAGCTGATAGGCCGCAAGAGGGGCGACAAGGCGACACGGAGAGAAGTCGCATCTCCGCTGAGGTAGGTGACAGGAAACGGTTTCTCCATTCCCCCGCCAGCACCCCCGGCATAAGTCCCACCGAGAGACACTAATACATACATTAGGACACACTAAAAATAACAGAGTGGAAAGAAACACACAAGCTGCTGGTGGGGCTGCCACACGCAGTGCCATCTTGGGAGTAAGAGTTGAAAATTACTTTTCAAAAAACCAACACAATAAAGAAAATGTTAAAAAATTTGAAATGAAGTAAAACACCCAAATGTTGATTATATTAGATTAATCGGTACCTAAAAGGACACACACTCTTCTTAATGAAATTAATAGGAGCTCTGTAATAATTAACAAGTATGTGCACAAACATACACATTGAAATGGAAATTAAACTATAATCAAATCCTTTCATTTAAGTATTCATGCAGGCAAAATATGTTATTATGTTGAAGTAAGAATTAGAAGTTTACTTGTAAGTTTGTTACGTAATCTTTTCAAATTTCAATTAATGCAATTTACCAAAAACAAATCAAAAAATTATTTCCTGGAACAAAAACAGAAATGCTGGAAGAACTCAGTCCAGTAGTATCTAAGCAATGAGGAACCAGAAATGATGGAGCATAACCTGAAACATTAACTGTTTTATCTTCCCACTCTTGCTGTTTGACTGGCTGAGTTCATCCAACATTTTTGTTTTTGTTTCGGATATTCAGCACTTAGTTTAATCCAGTTTAGGTTAGAGATATAGCGCGGAAACAGGCCCTTTGTCCCGCCAAGCAGAGATCCCCGCACACTTACATGATCCTACACACACAAGGGACAATTTACAATTTTACCAAAGCCAATTAACCTACAAACCAATGTGTTATAATTCCAAGGCCCAAATGTTATAATAACACCAAGCGCATTGTGTTTTATTAAATAAAATCTGGTCCATGAATCAGTTTGCACTTGAAGGCACACTTATTGCAGGAACTCTGGATCTGCCTTAAATGCAACCCTGCAAGGGCATTTAACACTAGGCAATGCCAGGCAGCTTAGTGGCCAATGAACAATAGACAGTCTACATACTTGGTCAGATACTCCGCCACTTCAAACTGGACTTCCACTGTTACGCCGATGACACCCAGATCTACCTCTGCACCAAATCCCCCCACAACCCCCCCCCCCCCCCCCCCTCTCTCCATATCAACTCCTGTTTGTCAGCTATAAAAACCTGGATGCAACATAACTTCCTCAAACTCAACAGCGATAAGACAGAATTCCTCCTCATAGGCTCCAAAGCCACACTCAGCAAAATCAATAACCCCACTCTCACCATCGACGGCACCACTGTCTCCCCATCTCCCCAGGCCCGCAACCTTGGCATGTTCTTTGATTCCACCCTCTCCCTTGAGCCTCACATCCGCCATGTCATTAAAACCTCCTCCTTTCATCTCCGCAACATCGCCAAATTCAGACCCTCTCTCACACCTCCCGCTGCTGAAAGACTCATCCATGCCTTCATCTCCTCCCGACTGGACTATTGCAACTCACTTTTCCTTGGCATCAGCTCCACCTACATCAACCGACTCCAACTGGTCCAGAACGCAGCCGCCCGACTCATCACCCACACCAAATCCTGGCATCACATCACTCCAGTCCTCAAACAACTTCACTGGCTTCCCATCTCCCACCGGATCACCTACAAAATCCTGATCCTCACCTACAAAGCCCTCCACCATCTGGCCCCCCCATATCTCACTGACCTCCTCTCCCCCTACCAACCCTCACGGTCCCTCAGATCCACATCAGTCGGTCTCCTCTCCATCCACAAGTCCAACCTCCGCAGTTTTGGGGGCAGAGCCTTCTCCAGGGCAGCTCCCAGGCTCTGGAACTCCCTCCCCCAACTGATCCGCAATTCCGTGTCCCTCACCATCTTCCAGTCCCGCCTCAAGACCCATCTCTTCACCTCTGCCTATCCTTAGCCCCACGTCCCCCTCCCTTTTCATCTGTGCATTAATTGCCTCGTATTGTGTTTTGAATTGAATTCTGTCTTTACTTTGTGTACTAGTCATGTCTCTACTATTTATTTCATTCCCCTTACATGTTTTTCCTCTACCTGCTAAATTTTTGTAAGGTGTCCTTGAGACTCTTGAAAGGCGCCCATAAATAAAATGTATTATTATTATTATTATACATGGTAAAAGTTGTAATTTAGAGACGCAGAGGAAGCGAGCAATGGATTCAGTTATTCGGAAAGTCAGGAAGAGAGAGTCATAGAATCATGGAGTCACACAGCGCGGAAACAGGTGCCGTACAGCACGGAATCTTCTGCTCACCTTGCCTAGGCCGACCAAGATGCCCCATCTAGGCCAGTCCCAGCTGACTATGTTTGGCCCATATCCCTCTAAACCTTCTCTATCCATGTACATTTCCAAATATATTTTAAACATTGTTTTAGCATCTGCATCTCGTTTTAGTATCTGCATCTGGCAGCTCATTCCTTGTACATCGTTAATGGTATTCAATGAATAGAAACATAGAAACATAGAAATTAGGTGCAGGAGTAGGCCATTCGGCCCTTCGAGCCTGCACCGCCATTCAATATGATCATGGCTGATCATCCAACTCAGTATCCCGTACCTGCCTTCTCTCCATACCCTCTGATCCCCTTAGCCACCAGGGCCACATCTAACTCCCTCTTAAATATAGCCAATGAACTGGCCTCGACTACCCTCTGTGGCAGGGAGTTCCAGAGATTCACCACTCTCTGTGTGAAAAAAGTTCTTCTCATCTCGGTTTTAAAGGATTTCCCCCTTATCCTTAAGCTGTGACCCCTTGTCCTGGACTTCCCCAACATCGGGAGCAATCTTCCTGCATCTAGCCTGTCCAACCCCTTAAGAATTTTGTAAGTTTCTATAAGATCCCCTCTCAATCTCCTAAATTCTAGAGAGTATAAACCAAGTCTATCCAGTCTTTCTTCATAAGACAGTCCTGACATCCCAGGAATCAGTCTGGTGAACCTTCTCTGCACTCCCTCTATGGCAATAATGTCCTTCCTCAAATTTGGAGACCAAAACTGTACGCAATACTCCAGGTGTGGTCTCACCAAGACCCTGTACAACTGCAGTAGAACCTCCCTGCTCCTATACTCAAATCCTTTTGCTATGAAAGCTAACATACCATTCGCTTTCTTCACTGCCTGCTGCACCTGCATGCCCACTTTCAATGACTGGTGTACCATGACACCCAGGTCTCGCTGCATCTCCCCTTTTCCTAGTCGGCCACCATTTAGATAATAGTCTGCTTTCCTGTTTTTGCCACCAAAATGGATAACCTCACATTTATCCACATTATACTGCATCTGCCAAACATTTGCCCACTCACCCAGCCTATCCAAGTCACCTTGCAGTCTCCTAGCATCCTCCTCACAGCTAACACTGCCCCCCAGCTTAGTGTCATCCGCAAACTTGGAGATATTGCCTTCAATTCCCTCATCCAGATCATTAATATATATTGTAAATAGCTGGGGTCCCAGCACTGAGCCTTGCGGTACCCCACTAGTCACTGCCTGCCATTGTGAAAAGGACCCGTTTACTCCTACTCTTTGCTTCCTGTTTGCCAGCCAGTTCTCTATCCACATCAATACTGAACCCTCAATGCCGTGTGCTTTAAGTTTGTAAACTAATCTCTTATGTGGGACCTTGTCGAAAGCCTTCTGGAAGTCCAGATACACCACATCCACTGGTTCTCCCCTATCCACGCTACTAGTTACATCCTCGAAAAATTCTATAAGATTCGTCAGACATGATTTACCTTTTGTAAATCCATGCTGACTTTGACCAATGATTTCACCACTTTCCAAATGTGCTGCTATCCCATCTTTAATAACTGACTCTAGCAGTTTCCCCACTACCGATGTTAGACTAACTGGTCTGTAATTCCCCGTTTTCTCTCTCCCTCCCTTCTTAAAAAGTGGGGTTACGTTTGCTACCCGCCAATCCTCAGGAACTACTCCAGAATCTAAAGAGTTTTGAAAGATTATTACTAATGCATCCACTATTTCTGGAGCTACTTCCTTAAGTACTCTGGGATGCAGCCTATCTGGCCCTGGGGATTTATCGGCCTTTAATCCATTCAATTTACCCAACACCACTTCCCGGCTAACCTGGATTTCACTCAATTCCTCCAACTCCTTTGACCCGCGGTCACCTGCTATTTCCGGCAGATTATTTATGTCTTCCTTAGTGAAGACGGAACCAAAGTAGTTATTCAATTGGTCCGCCATATCCTTGTTCCCCATGATCAACTCACCTGTTTCTGACTGCAAGGGACCTACATTTGTTTTAACTAATCTCTTTCTTTTCACATATCTATAAAAACTTTTGCAGTCAGTTTTTATGTTCCCTGCCAGTTTTCTTTCATAATCTATTTTTCCTTTCCTAATTAAGCCCTTTGTCCTCCTCTGCTGGTCTCTGAATTTCTCCCAGTCCTCCGGTATGCTGCTTTTTCTGGCTAATTTGTACGCATCATCCTTCGCTTTGATACTATCCCTGATTTCCCTTGTTATCCACGGATGCACCACCTTCCCTGATTTATTCTTTTGCCAAACTGGGATGAACAATTTTTGTAGTTCATCCATGCAGTCTTTAAATGTCTTCCATTGCATATCCACCGTCAACCCTTTTAGAATTAATTGCCAGTCAATCTTGGCCAATTCACGTCTCATACCCTCAAAGTTACCTTTCTTTAAGTTCAGAAACATTGTTTCTGAATTAACAATGTCACTCTCCATCCTAATGAAGAACTCAACCATATTATGGTCACTCTTGCCCAAGGGGGCACGTACAACAAGACTGCTAACTAACCCATCCTCATTACTCAATACCCAGTCTAAAATAGCCTGCTCTCTCGTTGGTTCCTCTACATGTTGATTTAGATAACTATCCCGCATACATTCCAAAAAATCCTCTTCCTCAGCACCCCTGCCAATTTGATTCACCCAATCTATATGTAGATTGAAGTCACCCATTATAACGGTTTTGCCTTTGTCGCACGCATTTCTAATTTCCTGTTTGATACCATCTCCAACTTCACTACTACTGTTAGGTGGCCTGTACACAACACCCACCAGCGTTTTCTGCCCCTTAGTGTTTCGCAGCTCTACCCATACCGATTCCACATCCTGCAAACTAATGTCCTTCCTTTCCATTGCGTTAATCTCCTCTCTAATCAGCAACGCTACCCCACCTCCTTTTCCTTTCTCTCTATCCCTCCTGAATATTGAATATCCCTGGATGTTCAGCTCCCAGCCTTGGTCACCCTGGAGCCATGTCTCCGTGATCCCAACTATATCATAGTCATTAATAGCTATCTGCACATTCAACTCATCCACCTTATTACGAATGCTCCTTGCATTGAGACACAAAGCCTTCAGGCTTGTTTTTACAACACTCTTACCCCTTATACAATTTTGTTGAAAAGTGGCCCTTTTTGATTTTTGCCCTGGCTTTTCCGGCCTGCCACTTTTACTTTTCACCTTGCTACCTATTGCTTCTACCCTCATTTTACACCCCTCTGTCTCTACGCTCACACATTTAAGAAACCCTTTCCCTTTAACTCCATCCTCCACTAGCCCATTCGACACCCCACCCCCCTTATTCAGTTTAAAACCACCCGTGTAGCAGTGGCAAACCTGCCTGCCAGAATGCTGGTCCCACACCTGTTAAGATGCAATCCGTCCCTTTTGTACAGTTCCCCCTTACCCCAAAACAGATCCCAGTGATCTAAGAATCTAAATCCCTGCCCCGTGCACCAGTTCCTCAGCCACACGTTCAGGTCCCGTATCTCCCTGTTCCTGCTCTCGCCAGCACGAGGAACTGGAAGCAAACCGGAGATAACAACCCTGGAGGTCCTGCTTTTCAGCATTTTTCCGAGCTCTCTAAAGTCACGCTGCAGAATATTCATCCCCTTCTTTCCGACATCGTTTGTGCCGACATGCACTACCACTTCCGGATGTTCACCTTCGCCCTTGAGGATTTTCTGCACTCTGTCCGTGACATCCTGGATCCTGGCACCAGGAAGGCAGCACACCATCCTCGCATCCCGTCTGTTGCCGCAGAAACCCCTGTCCGTACCTCTCACAATGGAGTCTCCCACTACAATGGCGTTGCCTGCCTTAGGCCTTTTTGGTTTTGGCTCAACAGCCCTATTCGCATCACAAGCCAGTCCGCCGCCCAGTGTAAACACCTCTTCTGTCCCGACAGCTTCTAAGTGGGTGAACCTGTTCACAAGAGGTACAACACCCGGGGACGTTGGCATTCCATGCTTCCCTCCCGTTCTCACTGTCTCCCACCTTCTCTCTTCCAGTACCTTACACATTCAAACACACAATAATGCTTGTATTCATACTCTCAGGCTGATGCAGATTCACATACACTTGCATGCATCCACTGCATACCTAAATCCATACACATATCCCTTGCACATTTGCTCATATACATCTGGGATTTAGAAGGATGAGAGGCTATCTTATAGAAACATAAAATTCTTAAGGGATTAGACAGGCTAGATGCAGGAAAAATGTTCCCAATGTTGGGGGAGTCCAGAACCAGCAGTCACAGTTTAAGAATAAGGAGTAGACCATTTAGGGCTGAGATGAGGAAGAACATTTTCACCCAGACAGTTGTGAATCTATGGAATTCTTTGCCACAAAAAGCAGTGGAGGCAAATTCCCCATTTCATTGGCCCAGCCAAATGAAATCTGCCTACTTTATTGCTGCAGACTAACAACAGCGATTTGTACCTAGAATAATGAACATTACTAATTGTCCTCTGCCAAGAGTCAAGAGTGTTTTGTCACATGCACCGACAGAGAGAGTTAGAAATAGCTCTTCAGGCTAACGGAATCAAGGGATACGGGGAGGAAGCAGAAACAGGGTACTGATTTTACTTCGGAGTCACGTTAGTGACTACGTGAAGAACCCGTCCAGCACGCATGCGCGACATGAGCGTTCACGCAGTGCAACAGCGACGAACGGGAGTACGGGCGCTCCCGCTACAAGCTTGAAAGAACAGACCGTCAGGTAAGTACTTACCCACAGGTTCGAATTGCCAAACTTGCTCTTCTTTGTGCACCAGATGAAAGCTGGAAAGAGCAAAGCAGCACAGAGGAAAACAGCCCCCGTTCGACTCCAGGGAAGGAGCGTCCCATCAGTGGAGGGGGCGAGAGGCGGCACCTGGACCGCACACGCTGCGGTCCACAGACATGGGTACCGAGCCGAGCCAGTCCGCTAGAGCTGCCTGACCAACAGCAGCGGACTGGAGGGAAATCAACATACAAACCGGCCGGTAATCCCTGCATACTCCGACAAGGAGACTCGCCGCCCGAGAACGGCAGAGGCAGCCGCCTGAGCAAAGTTGGCGACCAATCATCGGGCTGGAGACAGACACACGGAAGACGGACAGCCCGGCTCATTCAGAGAGCCGGCACTTCAAACTACCGCCTGAGAGTGAGAAAGTGTCTGTCTCCAAGCCTTAGACAAAGGTCATGGAGTAAAAAACTCCAGCGAGACTTGCCTCGGGAGCTGGGGCAAGCTCGCCAAGGGAGCACAAACACTCCCGTTCCAGTGCACTAACAGCACTGGCCATCGCCCTCATCAGAGGAGATCGGTGGCGACCAGGGCTGGGCTGGTCAAGAAGAGGGGTCACTGGCTGAACAACATCGGGAGTATGCTTGAGGTACAGGATCAGGAAGAGCTGCTGGGTATGAGATACCGCTACGTGGCTACACCACGAGCGAGATGGCCGTTACAGCCTAATCTGGCGGTCAGCTTACTACCTGTCTTTTCTAAAAACCTCTCCAAGACAGGTAGTCATGAGGCGTTGGACTTTATCACGCATCCCCAAAATTACATTTGCTCGAAGTGCCTACCATTGTTGGGGGTACATTGAGCAAGACATTTAAAAACCCAAAATCTTAATTTGCAATATTGATACCCCTGACGTCGGCTATCATTTTGCATGCTCATTCCAGAGGGGCAGGGTAGTATGGCAAAACACCTGACCCTACTGTCCAACACAGTATGTGATCCGCAACCTCTCGAAGGAAGTCATAAAACCTGCCCTCAACCTAAAAAATTCACAGGACTGTGAGAACGCCGACCTCACAACCACAGATCCTGCTATCTGGCAAAGTTACCAAACCAAGCCTAAAAACTGGACGAAGTGTCCAAGATATTCGGCATCATGAGGGCAGGACCTGGAATGAGCAAACCACACAAAACCAGACAGCAGTACCTCCATGCAGTACCTCCACCAGTAGGCGTCTACTTTATGGTACTGGTGAAAGCTCGGGGCCCGCATGCCAGTCCCCGCTAGCCTTTTCAGGACAGGGCCCAGAGCGGGTCCCGTGGAAAATGCGCCACCCCCCAACAACAGTGGAGGTAGGTGAGTATGGTTCCTACCATCACACAAAAGGTGAAGGGTTTGTGCTAACAGGGGGGGGAAACCACACCTGGTTTTGGAAGCATGAAGAACTATCACACTTGGTAGTTATATACCAAAAGTATTCAAGGATAAAAATTGAATTAAGAAAACTTGCCACCAGTTCAGCATGCACCCCATAGGGGTTTTTCCGTCCAACTAAAAAGGAAACATGAGGGACAAGCTGAACTGGAGAAGACATACAAAAGGGTCATAAAGAAGTCTAAATATGAACCTTTGGAACCGTATTAAATTTACCAAAAAACCCAAAAGATGGTGAATGTCGCACCATCATTGACTTAACCACTTGAATATTTTCACCAGGTATACACACTTCAATGGAAAACTTTGTAACTGCCAAACGTGGATTTCCTTAGGATACTTTATGGTAGGCATCGACTTAAAAGATGCATACTATTCAGTACTCATTCATAAAGATCTTCGGAGATACCTAAAATTTACCTGGATGGGGTAACTATGGCAGTATAAGTTATTGACTAATGTACTAAATATGAGCCAAAACTATTTTCCAAGATATTCAAACCAGCCCTGACACTATTAAGGAAACATATTGTCATGGCATGTCGCGATGATATTTAACGACAGACAAAACCATGGATATAGCTAAATCAGCAGCATTAGCTATTATAAACTTATTTAGCCTGGGCTCTGTCACACAATCCAGATAAATCTACGTTGACACCATCCACAACTATGGACTATCTGGTATTCAATAACTCAATCCACTTGTCTATAACGTTGCCAAAAGGAGAGTAAGCGTAATTGGCACAAACCTGTAACAAATTAATGGTTAACAATCAACCAACCATTCGACAAAGTGGCAAGAGTAATTGGGAAATTAGTAGCAGCATTACCAGCTACTTAACTTGGACCTTTCCATTAGAGCTAAGGTGCTAGTGTTTAAACAAAATAACCCATATCCAGAACAGGTGGTAAATGGACTAATCTGGAGTCATCATCACTACAGACACTGGACATACAACCTAGTTGGAAATGTTGGGTGCGTTCTTATGGGTTAAAAGCATATTGTTCAATAGTGCACCTTTCGGCATGTTCGTTTATAAATTGACAATATCACAGTGGTGGCATATACTAAACCACATGGGCTGAATAAAATCGATATCATGTGACAAATTTGATTAACAATTTGGTAATGGTATGTCGTCAAACATATTTGACTATCAGCAACTTACCTACCAGGTGAGCCAAATACTATGGCAGACATATTAAACCAAAGTATTTGCCGAAATTACAAAGCAATATGGAACACCAGATATCGATTTCTTTGTATTCCGATTGAATCACCACGTACCGATGTATGTCGCATGGGAACCAGACCTTGAGGCAGCGGCAATGGATACATTCTCGCTGAACTGGGGGGGGGGGGGATCTAATCTCTATGTTTTCTCCCCTCTTTCTACCTCATCAATCAGGTACTACGGCCTCATTAGTCGGATACTACGCAAAATACAGATGGACTCTGCTTCAGGTATTTTGATAGTACCCGACTGGCCCACACAGCCATGGTTCCCAGTGGTCCTCGAAATGGTCATCGAAACCCCAATGACTTTCCCAGTAGACCAGACTTATTAACTCACCCGGTATCAGGCATAAGCCAACCATGCCACGATAAAATCAAACTACTGGGTTTGCAGATTTTGAAAAGGCCACTGCTGGGCCTGGGATTGTCAGACAGCACTATCAACACAATGACAGCATCCACCGCATGTCCACAAGGAAACAATACTTGTCGAACATCAAGAAGTGGGAAAGATACTGTTCGAATACAGGAACTACATATTCAACTACTACAATAACCAATGTACTGTAGTTCCTGGCAGTCCTTCACCACAATGAAGGACTTAGCTACAGCGCCATTAACACAGCCAGAAGTGCTCTGTCAGCCTACTTAATTCAGGCACCAGGACAACAGGCATCTAATCTCTATGTTTTCTCCCCTCTTTCTACCTCATCAATCAGGTACTACAGCCTCATTAGTCGAGTACTACGCAAAATACAGATGGACTCTGCTTCAGGTATTTTGATAGTACCCGACTGGCCCACACAGCCACAACCACTAGGGTCCCAACCGCTGGTGATCAAACTCATGAGAGGCATATTTAACTCTAATCCCCCAGACCTAGATACACCCAAATCTGGGATGTCAGTGTGGTCCTGACATACCTTAGGGGATGGTCACCAGCCAGGTCCCTCACCCTGGAACAGCTAACCCTGAAGACGATCATGCTGATGGCACTTGTCTCAGCACAAAGAGTCCAGTCCTTCCATTTACTACGATTGGACAATATGGTTATAACACCAGACCGTGTCTCATTTACCATTCAGGGGCTGGTCAAACAGAGCAGACCAGGAACATCAGGTCCAGTCATGGAATTCCGGGCATACCCACCTGAACCACGGTTATGTGTCATGACCCACTTAATGAATTACATCGACACAACAAGAAATTCCCGAGGGAGAGGAAAAACCTTATGGGTCAGCCACAAGAAACCTCATGGTCGGGTGATGAGCCAAACTATCTCAAGATGGCTCAAGCAGGTACTGGGAGCTGCTGGAGTATATACTAACGTGTATAAATCGCACTCCACCAGGGCAGCATCCACATCAGCGGCTAAGAGGATGGACGTGCCTATGGACCACATCCTGGCTACAGCGGGGTGGTCTAGGGAGAAAAACGTTCCAAATTTTTTTTATAACAAGCCGTTAGCAGAACCTGTATCGTTTGCAGAAAAAGTATTAGAATCTGCAAATAACTTTACTATGTTTATTTCAATTATTGTGTCTTTCTGTGATTCCATACCGCTGCTTTGAAGTATGTCGCGCATGCGTGCCGGACGGGTTCTTCACGTAATCCCTCATCGTAACTCCTCATAAAATACAGATCAAACTTCGAACTGGCAAGTTCTCGTTTAATCTTAATATTTTGGATGATCAGCCATGATCATATTGAATGACGGTGCTGGCTGTCATTTGCTTTATTCCAGTTCTATATCTGTGCTGAGTAAATTCTAAATCTACAAGCTTTTACTGTATTTATTTCTGCCTTACCCTGTAAGGAATGGGTTATTTTATATGCACCAGCATATTTACAACATTATTGCAATAAATAGAGCAAAACTAATGGGAGGTGGAAGTTGAGCTTCAGTGCCATTGTTTGAGGACTGTGAAATGCCATTGTGATGTTATCACCACAGCATAATAGTGTCACAGGATTGACAGCAGATATACAATGAGGAATGGCTTCGCAAATTTAAAGAATTATAACATAACCAACATATTAGTTTATCTGTTAATTCCATTTTCTCTAATTCATGTTAAATGCACCTTTTAAATCAAACTATGCACATTCAACGGTAAGGGCAGGTTTTAGGCATGGAAAATAAATAAGCTTGTATAAAGCCAACGCAACATTAAATTAATGAGAGATATTTCTTCCACATATTGCTAATAGCTATGGATGGGTAGGTGAAAAGTTAATCCTTTTGTGATGAGGCTGTTTTCTGGATCATACCTGTTTCCATTTAAAAAATAAAAGGTAATGGTACTTAAGCATCCTGCAGGGTTTCAGCAAGATTGAACTAGTGTAATGTTTCCGTGAAGAGACAGTCACAATCAATCACAATTTTACAAATTTTGAAAATCATTGAAATTGCAAACTTTCTTTATAAATATTCACGTGCCTGATCCTAACAAGACCGAGATATATGGTAGGTGATGAATTGGGTTGGGTCGGACTTATGTACTTTATATATGTTAATTTAAATTGGTGTTGGTAGACAATAGACAATAGGTGCAGGAGTAGGCCAATCGGCCCTTCGAGCTAGCACCGCCATTCAATGTGATCATGGCTGATCATCCCCAATCAGTACCCCGTTCCTGCCTTCTCCACATATCCCCTGACTCTGCTATCTTTAAGAGCCCTATCTAGCTCTCTCTTGAAAGTATCCAGAGAATTGGCCTACACCGCCCTCTGAGGCAGAGAATTCCTGTTGTGTTTTGTGTTCTTTCTTTCTTGCTAGGAGAGGATTGCTCATCCGCCCAGCTTAACCTGGAGCAAAACTGCGCAATGCAGACGGCACCACTGGGTCTAAAAATATTGGTTGCCAGGAACAAAGGGGGTCCACTTCATCAGGGGCCCACTTGATATAGATGGCCTACTTCATCAGGGGCCCACTTGCCATCGGGCAAGCTGACACCCTGGCCCGTCCGCCACTGTGTACGTTCTCCCCATAACCTGTGTGAGTTTACTCCGGGAATCTCCGGTTTCCTCCAATGCTCCAAAGACATACTGGTTTGTAGGCTAATTGGCTTGGCATAACTGTAAATTGTTCCCTAGTGTGTGTAGGATAACATCAATATGCGGGGATTGCTGCTCGGCACAGACTCGGTGGGCTGAAGGGCATGTTTCCGCGCTGTATCTCTAAACTAAACGAAACTAAGATCATTCAGCATTCGTGGAGGTTGGAAACAAAGCTAACATATCTTTCATCAGAACTAAGAACAATTAAAATGGAAGCATGCTTTGAATTGCAGTGAAGTGGGAGAGGCAGAGAGAATTAGGGGCATATCTGTAAGAGTGGCAACTCAAAGAAAGTGACTGACTCAGATGATATTGGTCGGATTAAGTAGTGTGAGATGAATGAGAACAAAGCAGAGAAATATAAAATGATGTTGGAACTGCAGGACAGGCAGCTTCCATGGAGAGAAAAGAATTGTGTTAACTATGCGACTTTTCATCAGAACAAACCAGTTCCGACACAGCTGAAAAGGCTGGTGATTTGAATCAGTTACATTTACATTTGAGTTGTTAAGGCTACCTTACACCTAGGCAGATGTGTGATGCTGTTCCTTGAACTTACCTTGGGCTCCTTTGGATCAATATAGGTGACCAAAGCTGGATGGGTGAAGCTGGGAGGGGGACAGATAATTTGTGGTGGGGAACAGGCAGCACTGGGGAATCTCCACATGGACCAGACGACTACTTCGTATATTCTAACTTACACAAAACTGTGAACTGGGTCTTTTCCAACTGACATTAAGACAATGCACCCAATCGTTTCCTTAAATGTATAGCTTTCCATGCTGAGGTGTTGAACTGTTTAAACATGAAAGCATGAAATTGGGAGCAAGTGTTCACCTGACCCCTCAAGTGGGTCCCACCATTCAATATGAACATGGCTGATCTATGCTGAACATAACTACACTTCTGTGCCAGTTCCCGGCTGTCCATATTTCCATGGTCTTTCAAACATTTATCTTAAATACTTCTAATGATCTGGCCTTCACAGACTCCAGGGTAGAGAATTCCCCTCTGCAACAAGACATTTCTACACTCCTTTCTTCAAAGAACTGGCCCTTTATCTAATAATTATGTCCCCTCACTTGTGACCCCACCTTTAGACGACAGAGTTTCAGTGCAGAAACAGGCCCTTCAGCCCACCGAGTCCGGGCCTACCATCAAGACACGATCCTACACATTAGGGGCAATTTACAATTTTACCAAAACTAATTAACCTTCAAACCTGCATGTCTTTGGAGTGTGGGAGGAAGCCGGAACACCCGGTGAAAACCCATGCAGTCTCAGGGAGAACACATAAACACCATACAGACAGCAACCATAGTCAGGATCAAATCCTGGTCTCTGCCGCTGTAATGCCCCTGTCCCACTTAGGAAACCTGAACGGAAACCTCTGGAGACTTTGTGCCCCGCCCAAGGTTTCCGTGCAGTTCCCGGAGGTTTTTGTCAGTCTCCCTACCTGCTTCCACTACCTGCAACCTCCGGCAACCACCTGCAACCTCCGGGAACCGCACGGAAACCTTGGGTGGGGCACAAAGTCTCCAGAGGTCTCCGTTCAGGTTTCCTAAGTGGGACAGGGGCATTAGGCTGTAAGGCTGTAAGGCAGCACCTCTACTACTATGCCACTGTGCCGTCCGAAAACTGAAAACTTCTTTGTTGGAAGTTTCTGTTGGTCACCGTCCATCAGTACTATCATCAACATTTCCAGTGACACACTCGAAGAAAGCGAAGGAGGAGATGGCCTGATTTTTTTCCAGCATCATTTTAAATCTTAAAGGAAGCATTATTAAACAAGCCAATGTGAGAAGGCAGAACTAAAAATCAGCACATTGTAAACTCGACCATTAACAACGAATAATAGAGATGAAGAGTGGGAAAGTTGAATTTCTAATCTACATTGATGTCAACATCAATTTAATCTGGGCTTCATTGCAAACTAAGCCATTTAACTGCAGTTTATATGTGGTTACAAAGTGCAGTAAAGCCAAACTCATCTCACCCTCTCTGAACTTGGCACTGAATTGAATACAATTCCAATCCTTGCCTGCAGTATTTGTCACAAATGTTGTTTATTTCCTTTTTAGAGTATCTCCATTTTCCTTGGTAAGTTTTGGTGTCTTTTCCTATATATTGTTTAACAATCAAGTGAACATTCAAAGAAACATGGCGGGCTTCTGGATTTGTCCCAAGTTGTGTGTTTCAAAATGGGAGCAAGAATTCTGGCTCTCCAACACTGTTGCAGAAATGAGATGTACCTTTTCAGAATAAAAAAAAAAACTGTTCAATTTGAACAAGTCTGTTAACTTCCAAAATATGGCACTGACTCTGTAAGGAATGTACATTGTGCAAACTGCTCAAGCTTAAATGGTAGATAACCTGAGCCATGGAAATAATCCATTTTATGTTTTAG
Organism: Amblyraja radiata; assembly: GCF_010909765.2. Lineage (NCBI taxonomy): Eukaryota > Metazoa > Chordata > Chondrichthyes > Rajiformes > Rajidae > Amblyraja > Amblyraja radiata. The sequence continues at coordinate 37,649,862 of NC_045960.1, read as the reverse complement.
ATTTGCCCTAATTTGATTTATTTTGCAGCTTGCTCATCTTAGTTTTTCTTTTGCATATTTTTTTTTTAATCTTTCTAAAATTGGATTGCTGCAGAAATATGAAACACAAACTTTCTATGTACTAAAACGATTGGAGTCAGAATCTGTCAGTATTTACTCCATTCACTGTTAACAAACATCATGAGAAAAAGCATTTATCTCTCTCCGAGCTCTGTGAAAAGTGAATGGCATTGACGAATATTAGTGTTCTAAAGGCAAAATCTTCATTTCCCAAATAATAAATAAGCAAACAAATTGATCAAGTGCTCTTCTGCAGGATCATTACCATTTTCTTTGCCCCATAATATATTATGCTTGCGCACTATTTCCTGCAATGCTAAAATGGTGGTATAATTACTCTTCCTTTCAGTTTACTGCGCTTAATAAAGAGTGTGATGTCATTATTTAAACACTACTGTCACTCTTTGATGCTATATGTTTTCACATAATTTGTTGCACGCCCTATCTCGGATTTAAAATTCTCTTTGCTCAGTCTTTTCAATATCAAAAAAATCAACATAGAAGTGGACTGAATGAATTTGAAATTTTTGTAAAAAGAAAAGCCTTTACCAATGGTTTATCCATGCTGATTTCTCATTTCTAACTTTTTGTACCTCAGAAACAAATCAAAAAGGATAAATGAATTTCCTATTTGTGATCTGCAAGTTTTCCATATTTGTTTCTGGGCGCTGCATTATCTATTCTTTGCTAGATTTTTTTCTGTCCTGTCAACCACTGTGTTTCTCTCACTATGGGTCTGGGTCTATCCTCATGGCAACAATTTAAAAAAAAAATATTTGTTTGTAAAACTTGATATGGGATTAGGAGTGCAGAGGAATATGGGTCTGGAGGGTAGTGAGGGAGTGTGTAAAATGATTGACACCATAAAAGTGGTAAACATTGTAAACATTGTATTGGCTTCCACTTACTACATTACATTAAGTGCACTCTGCATATTTTGCTTCTTCTCTTCAGAATAGCAAACAGGTTAACGCCTTACAAAAGATGTTTACTGCTACTTGTCAATAGTGCAACAGAACTGTAATGTCTGTAAAAAGAAATCCATTTAGTGCTATTATTATATATATTTACATGCGGCATGTATTTCAGAGGGTGAGTTTAAATCTGTGTTCTGTGGACTTAATTACAGGTATGGGTTTGGACTTATTGATGCTGCCTTAATGGTACAGCAAGCTCTTCTCTGGACCCCTGTAAAACCTCAGTGGATGTGTTCAGAAGAATTGCCTCTCAAGCCTGTGATGTGAGTACCCTGATTTTTGTTTTTGAATTCAGCTTTGTAAAGTTCAAACGCTAAAATCAAAATGATCAATGCCTAGCCATTTTTATTGTGGTAGATTTTACAAAATGGCAATATGTATGGGGGCGGAACCTGGGAGAAAAGTATTTTGATTAAAGCCCTTTAGAGATGTGCAGTCTAATCAAAGTTGAAGTAATTCTACAGAAGTGGCTGATGAATGATTAATAATTAATCAATACCAGTGATGTGGCATTTTTGAAATGTAAATTTGATGCATAAAGCACTATTATCATCAATGGAAGCAGATGTGAATTACAGTGGGAGGGGGAGGAAAGAGAAATAGAAGGAAGGTGGGCGAAAGTAATAAGCAAGCACGGTTACTCACTCAAAGAAGCATCTCGGCAAACATTTTGTGCTCGGTTTATTTACTGCTCTGTTGCCTAAGCTGCCTCTTGATTGCAGTGGCAGGTTTGGAGGGACATCAAATAACATAGGCAAATGCACATTGAGAGAAGGCAGATAAAATATCTCAACAAAAGGAAAAGAGACTCCTTAAGGTTCTCTTGTGTCAATGATATCTTGTGAAAGCTTCTTGGAGAACACCACTTGTTAGTTGCTCATTAAATCAGGTATTTTAAATTCTCTCCTAACCTCTACCAGCTTAACTCTCTATTAATATATACATGCACATTATACCAATAAGCCACTTGGATATATTTGACCATTCAACTTTTGTATTATTAATTACATTTAAAGTTCTACACATTCAGTTGCACGGGATCATTAAATTGCAATTTTCCACATTTGAAGATTGCTTGCTTCTAGGGCGATGCGCAATGATAACTATCTTCCAGGTCTATGTGCAGCACTCTGGAAATTCAGAAGTGTAGCATTACACTTTTACACATTGAACGAAGAATGGAGAATGATACGGCACAAGAACAGACCCATCAGCCCAGTATATCTATGCGGAACAGGATGCCAAGACCATCTCTTATCTTTACACTTTAGATGTTGTAGATACAGCGTGGAAACAGGCCCTTTGGCCCACTGAATCCGCACTGACCTGCGATCACTGTGCAATTTACAGAAGCCAAATAATCTACAACCTGTATGTCTTTGGAGTGTGGGATGAAACTGGAGCAGCCAGAGAAAACTAACGTGGTCACAGAGAGAACGTACAAGCAGCATGCGTAGTCAGGATCAAACTCGGCACTCCAGCGCTGTAAAGCAGCAACTCTACTGCTGCACCATTTTGCCGCCCTGAACAAGGACAAGATAAGAAACCGTTAACTACCTGTGCATAATCCATTATAACATAATCCATAAAATCCATAACCCATATCCCTCCATTCCCTGTATATCCATGTGCCTAGTCTTAAATTGGCGAACACATTGAGACCACGCCCTCTCGTTCTGGACTCCTTTGTGAGAGAAAACATCCTCTCCACGATTATATTCTCCAGGCCCCAGCGATTTTTGTGCATTTCGGAAAGATTACCTCTCACGCATCTGAACGTCAGTCAGTAGAATTCCAATGTATTTAACCTTTCCTTGTAGGACAAGTTTTCCAACCCTGGAAACATCTAGTGAATATTTTCTGAACCCCTCCTATGAGATAAATATTTCCTTAAGCAGCTGGACCAATACTGTGTACTGTATTCCTGTTGTGGTCCCATCAATGCCTTGTATAGTTACATTAAGATTTCCTGACTGTTATACTATAACCTACTTGAAACAAGTGTTAATATTCCATGAGATTTCCCCATAACCTGCTTGATTGGTATGCAAGCTCTCTGTGTTTTGTGTATTGGGACCTCCACAACCCTTTGTGTTGCTATTTTCTGTAACTTCTCTCCATTTAAATTAAATTACTCTGCTCTTTTGTGGTTTCTTGCAAAATGAACACATTTATCACATTATGCACCATTTGTCAGCATTTTCTTCCCACTCATGTAACCTGCTACTTTCTCTTTGAAAACGTTTTGTATCCTCCTTGCTACTTGCCTTCCCATCCACGTGTTCTGCAAATCTGGATAACTTGCATTTGCTTCCTTTCTCCAAGTCATCCATATATGTGATAAACAGTTGTAGTCCCAGCACAGATCCATGTATTCACAGGTTCACAACCTGAAAATCCCTATTTAATGCTTGTTACTCTATCTGTGCAAATATATTACCTCCAACAACATGAGGCCTTGGCCCAATATTTTGAAGATACTTTGTTGTTTATCTTCTGGTTTTCCTCTTTTTACTCAGGTCTAGACTCACTCATAAAAATCTCATAAATATTTCAGACACAATTTCTCCGTCAAGAAGCCACAATGACTCTGCCTGATTAGGTTATGATTTTCCAAATATACTGATATTACTTGCTTAAAAATTGATTCTAATATTTTTCCAACTGGACATTAGGCTAATCAATTGAATAAGGGAGATATATTGCTTGTACAAAGTACTGGAAAGAGATCGAGAACCCAGGACAACAACCATGCCCTGAAAGTCAGCAAGATGAAAGATTTGCTTGTTGACCTAAGGAAATGGTCATATGGACTTTGTCCTCATGAATGGAGCTTCTGATGAGCTGATCTACATCTTTAAGTATAGGTATCCATATCACCAGCAACCAAAACGGATCCTTTCACATTGAAGTGGTCACCAAGATAGTACATTGGCTTATGTACTTTCTTAGGCATTTGAGAAAATTTAGCATATCCACAAGGATTCTCTAGAACTTCTGCAGATGTGCTATAAAAGGTATTCTGATGGGATGCATCTCGACCTGGGTATGGCAACGGCTCTGCTCCTGACCATCTGAACCTGCAGAAAACGGTGAACCCTACCCAGTCCATCACAGGCTTGTTGCTATCTTTCATTCATTCCATTTTCATAGTGTGTTGCTATCAGGTGTGTGCTTTTCCAGGTCCAGGTATAACCTTGCTATTCTATTTTCCCTCTTCTATCTTCATGGAACACATACAAGATTCGGGAAAAGATACAGGGCGGCACAGTGGCACAACGGTAGAGTTGCTGCCCTCACTGCGCCAAAGACCCGGGTTCAATCCTGATCTTGGGTGCTGTTGTATGGAGTTTGCACATTCTCCTTGTGACCGTGTGGGGTTTTTCCAGGTCCCAATGCCATGCAGGTTTGTAGATTAATTGGCTTCTGTAAATTGTCCCTCGTGTTTAGGATAGAACTAGTATAGGGGGTGATCGATGGCCGACATAGACTCAGTGGGATGAAGGGCATGTTTCCATGCTGTATCTCTAAACTAAACTAAACTAAACTAAACAAAGCTTGAAACCTCAGAAATCCAGACTGAAGAACAGCTTCTTCCCCACTGCCATCAAACTCTTGAACCGATCACCGGAAGTGGTGCCACATGTATCATAAATTCACTGGAGAATAGCAGATTTCACATTAATTGTGCTTCACTTGCTGATTGGTGCCACTTAAAGGTTTACAGAAGCTCTATGCATCAGCATGTCACATGTACAGATAATCATGGCAGAATATTCAGGAGTATGTTATTCATGATGTAAATCAATTAAAGAATGTGGAAAGATATTGCACACTACCATAGCATTTCCAACATGAACACAGAAAATATTGGAAATAAACAACAGGTCAGCTGGGAGCTATGGGGGGATAGGACATGTATAAGCAAGACAGCTTACACCTTAACCAAAGTGGGATCAATATCCTTGATGGTACAATTGATGGATGTTCTCATGCATCCACGAGGGGAATAGCTAAGGTAAATGCACAGAATCTTTTATCCAGAGTTGAGGAATCAAGAACCAGAGGACATAGGTTTAAGAAGAGAGGGAAAGATTTAATAGGAACCTGAAGGGCAACTTTTTCACACAAAGGGTGGTGGGTATATGGAACGACCTACCATAGCAGGTACTATCACAACATTTGGACAAGTACATGAACAGGAAAGGTCATAAGGACATAATGTGATATGTGATAGGAGGAGAATTGGGCCATTTGGCCCATCGTCTACTCTGCCATTCAACCATGGCTGATCTATCTCTCCGTCCTAACTCCATGCTCCTGCCTTTTCCCCATAACCCCAGACACCCGTACTAATCAAGAATCTGTCCATCTCTGCCTTAAAAATATCCATTGACTTGGCCTCCACAGCCTTATGTGGCAAATAATTCCACAGATTCACCACCCTCTGACTAAAGAAATTTCTCCTCATCTCCTTCCTAAAGGAATGCCATTTAATTCTGAGGCTATGACCTCTAGTCCTAAACTCTCCCACTAGTGGAATCATCCTCTCCACATCCACTCTATCCAAGCCTTTCACTATTCAGTACATTTCAATGATGTCTCCCCCCTCATTCTTCTAAACTCCAGCGAGTACTAGGCTCAGTGCTGTCAAACGCTCATCATATGTTAACCTAAAGGTTTAGAAAGATATGGCCCTAACTTCAGGCAGGTAGGAATAGTGTAGATAGGGCACCTTGGTCAGTGTAGGCATGTTGGACCGAAGGGCCTGTTTCCATGCTGTGTGACTGTATGATTCTATCCACCTTCTTCCATTATTGGAGTGTTCAAGAAGGAACTGCAGATGCTGGAAGATCGAAGGTACACAAAATTGCTGGAGAAACTCAGCGGGTGCAGCAGCATCTATGGAGCGAAGGAAATAGGCGACGTTTCGGGCCGAAACCCTTCTTCAGACTGATGGGGGGTGGGGGGGAGAAGGAAGGAAAAAGGGGAGGAGGAGGAGCCCGAGGGCGGGCGGGTGGGAGGGTGGGAGGAGACAGCTAGAGGGTTAAGGAAGGGGAGGAGACAGCAAGGACTAGCAAAATTGGGAGAATTCAATGTTAATGCCATCCGGACGCAAGGTCCCCAGGCGGAATATGAGGTGCTGTTCCTCCAATTTCCGCTGGTGCTCACTCTGGCAATGGAGGAGACCCAGGACAGAGAGGTCGGATTGGGAATGGGAGGGGGAGTTGAAGTGCTGAGCCACTGGGAGGTCAGGTTGGTTATTGCGGACTGAGCGGAGGTGTTCGGCGAAACGATCGCCCAACCTCCGCTTAGTCTCCCCGATGTAAATCAACTGACATCTAGAGCAGCGGATGCAGTAGATGAGGTTGGAGGAGATACAGGTGAACCTTTGTCGCACCTGGAACGACTGCTTGGGTCCTTGAATGGAGTCGAGGGGGGAGGTGAAGGGACAGGTGTTGCATTTCTTGCGGTTGCAACGGAAAGTGCCCGGGGAGGGGGTGGTGCGAGAGGGAAGGGAAGAATTGACGAGGGAGTTGCGGAGGGAGCGGTCTTTGCGGAAGGCAGACATGGGGGGAGATGGGAAGATGTGGCGAGTGGTGGGGTCACGTTGGAGGTGGCGGAAATGGCGGAGGATTATGTGTTGTATTTGCCGGCTGGTGGGGTGAAAGGTGAGGACCAGAGGGACTCTGCCCTTGTTGCGAGTGCAGGGATGGGGAGAGAGAGAGTAGTGTTACGGGGTATGGATGAGACCCTGGTGTGAGCTTCATCTGAAGAACGAGGACATTTCCGATGCCCTGGTATGGAATGTCTCATCCTGGGAACAGATGCGGCGTAGGCAGAGGAATTGGGAGTAGGGGGTGGAGTCTTTACAGGGGGCAGGGTGGGAAGACGTGTAGTCCAGATAGCCATGTGAGTCGGTGGGTTTGTAATGTATGTCGGTCAGGAGTCTGTCCCCTGCGATGGAGATGGTGAGGTCAAGGAATGGTAGGGAAGTGTCGGAAATGGGAGTGTTTAGTTGTCTTCTGAAACACTGGCATTCTGCCTTTTATCAGCTGCTAGGACTATCCAATCGAAATGTTTAACCCACATTCTATCCCAATTTCTTGGAGAAAGATCCTCAATTCAACTTTAAAAAATAATAATAGATGTGAATGTGAGGGTAATGGATTAAAACATTAGGAAGACTACATGGTGGGTCAAGGAATTTGTGACTACTTGTTTGTCACCAGCACTGAACATTAAAGAGCAGACAATGCAAAATAAATTCACTCCTTACCTCATTCACTCCTTGCATCATTCACTCCTTACCAATTCATGCAATCTTCTGAGATCCAGGGAAACAAGAAAGGAAACAGACCTACCAATTCAGGGACATTTGGTCAAGAAATATTGCTTACAAAATGCAATACTGGAGTAATTACACAAGATCTCACTGTTATTATTATGTTTTAGAATCAAATAGTTTGATTTGTTTTATTTTAGGCATGGTTTTAATTCCCGTGATTATTTTTGGTTGATTTCTCACACATTATATCAACAGAATTATTCCAGCAGGCGATAGTGTGAATCTCCATCTCACTACGGATGCCTGTGAGGCTACAGCTAGAGCCATCAATACACTGGAGCATGTGCAGGTTGGGGAAATAAATTAATTTAACATTACGCGATGATCACTTTTTATTAGTCCAATAAGTGTTCACCAGCTTTGAGTTGAGTTTATTGTCACTTGTACCAAGGTACAGTGGAAAACCTATGTTGCGTGCTAGCCAGTCAATGGAAAGACGATATATAATTACAATCGAGCCATCCACAGTGTACAGACACAAGATAAAGGGAATAATGTGAAAAAAACGTTAAGTGCAAGATAAAGTTCAGTAAAATCCAATGAAAGATAGTCCAAGGGTCTCCATTGAGGTAGGCAGTAGATCAGGACTGCTGTCTGGCTCTGTAGCTGTTAATAAACTTGTAGAGCATAGAGACTTTTCATCAGAAGACAATAACTTTCCCATAAATGGTAAACAATTGAATAATTCGTTAAATATTGCATGTTTCATTTATTATACATAAACTCAGAATTTCACACCGACAGAAGTTTAGGATGAACTGCATGCAAGTCCCCATGATATGGTCAGTGTGATTTATAACTCAGAGAGCACAATTCAGTTTGATTAACTGTTGCACTCCCAAGCAAACTGAGAAAAGGGCAGCATGGTCATTAAATGGTGTGGATCTGGCAGACCATTCAAGATGAGGTAGATTCCCTGATGCCAGGTTTTGCTGTTAAACAGGAATTAAATAAATTAGTTGATAGCTGTTGTTAGTTTTCTGATACCTAGTTAGAGTCATAGAGATGGAAGCAGGGCAGTCGGGCCAACTCATCCATATCAAGCAAGATGCCCTATCTAAGCTAGTTCCATTTACCTGCATTTGCCCCATAACCCTCTAAACTTTTCCTATCCATGTACCTGCCCGTGTCTGTGCTGCACCTGCTACAGGTGAAGACGGTGGGAGGAAAAAGTGTGCATTTTGCTCTGGGCCCTCGTCATCAGGTTGATGAGCCTTGGCCCTTCTCATTTCTTCCAATACCCTCAGTCTCCAGAGGTAATCTCATAGCAAGAGTCTCTAGAGGTCCCATTTATAAGCAGCCATCAGAAGACAGCAATTCCCTTCTTATTTCCAAGTGGATACTGCCATCTTCATAATAATGCCATTATAAAGAAACACTAGGCTAAGTGGGACCCGTTGGGTCCCAGTCACATGGGAGGCCAGGTCCCCCAATGCAACCCCTTCACCCAACGCAATATTCCACCACTCACCCGTTCCCCCAACGCAACCCGTTCCCCCAACGCAATATTCCACCACTCACCGATAGCCCCTAACTGCGCAGGCACGGCTCATTTCTCCTCATACCCGAGCACTCCCTTCCCCTCCTTTTCATGTATGGGAGGGGAGGAGGGGAGGAAGGGAAGGGGGGTAGGAAGTGGGGTGGGTGGCGGGGGGGTGTGGGGTTGGAGGGGAGGAGGGGTGTGTGTGGATGGGGATGTGCAGGAGGGTGGGAGAGGGTGGCTGGGGGGAGGTGGGGTGTGGGTTAAGGGGGGGGTGTGGTGGGGGAGGGGTGTGGGAGGGGTGGAGGAGGGATGTGGGAGGGGGAAGGGGGTGTGTGGGGGAGGGTGCGTGTGTGGGAGGGGGTGTGTGTGGCGGGGAGGATGTGTATGTGGGGGGGGGGCGGGGTGGTTGTGGGGGAGGGGTGTGTGGGCTGGGGGGTTGTGGGGGCGGACGTGGAATTTGTGGGGGCGGGGGGTGGGGTTGAAGGGGCGGGGGGGGCGGTTTGTGGGGGCGGGGGGTTGTGGGGGCGTGGGGGGTGTGGGGGGTGGGGGTTGGAGGGGGTGGGTGGGGTGGGGGGGGGTGTATGGGGTGGGGTGTGGCGTGGGGGGTATGGGTGGGGGGTGTGTGGCGAGGCAGGGTGGGGGGTTGTGTAGGGGAGAGGGGTTGTGGGGGCGGGGGTTGACAGGGGGGTTGTCGGGGCAGGGGGGTGGTTTGTGGGGGCGTGGGGAAGGGGGGGGTGTGGGCGGGGGGTGTGTGTGTGTGGGAGGGGGGTGTGTGTGTGGGCGGGGAGGGTGTGTGTGTGGGAGGGGGGTGTGTGTGTGGGCGGGGAGGGTGTGTGTGTGTGTGTGTGAACAGGGGGGCTTGTGGGGGGGAGAGGTGTGTGGGCGGGGGGGTTGTCTGAGGGTAGAGGGATGTGTGGGCAGGGGGGAGTTGTGGGGGAAGAGGGGTGTGTGGGCAGGGGGTAGAGGAGGGAAGTGAGCTTGGAGAAAAGATGGGGAAGAGCAATGGGGGAGAGGGGGGCATCATGGGGAGGGGGTATGAGCCAACAAGGGGAGCCAGAGGGATAGTGGCTGGAATTGACGGTGCGATGGGGGCTCACAGCGGGCGCTTGTCGCTTGTCACTCTCCTCCGTCGGGATCAGAGTCTCTGCTTTCTGTTTGGTGACATCAGCGACATTTCCGACTCAGGGGTGGGCTGTGTCTCCGACTGTGCTGGGCTGGGTCTCCCACGTTGGGCTGGGCTGGGTCGGGTCTCCGACGCTGAGCTGCTTGGGGCTGAGCTGCTTGGGGCTGGACTGCTTGGGGTTGGACTGTTTGGGACTAGGCTGCTTGGGACTGGGCTGCTTGGGGCTGGGCTGCTTGGGGCTGGGCTGCTTAGGGCTGGGCTGCTTTGGGCCACCCTCAGCTCCAGTAAAGATACAATGGCGCAGCAAGGGGCGGACCGTCCCGGGGACGCTGCCTGACCAGCTGAGTTACTCCGGCACTTTGTGTCCTTTTTGAGTAAACTAGCATCTGCAGTTCCTTTTTCGTACAAGCCCTACACATTAATATGTAGTTAACCCATCTACACTTGTTAAGCAGTAGTTGGCTTCTCTGCACTGAATATCTGTATGTCACCTGTAACCCTTTTAAAAACTATGCAATTAAATTATAACTGGCAAGTATAGAAGGATAATGATGACTGATTTTAACTGGATATTCACCCTGTTCTCATTGTTAAAATCAATTTGATTTTTCACATATGTGGATCCAATGCCATCTTCTTACATTTTCTTACAACATAGAAGACAATCAGCCCATTAAATCAGCTTTCATCAATACCATTCCCCAACATATGTCTCTGTAACGTATTATTTTCCATGTGCCCATCAACTGCTCCAATTCATCTGCCACCCATCTGAACTGGGCGCATTACCTACAGGATAACTTTCTGACTTCAGTCGCATTCCTGGGAAAATACTAAGGAAAAGGGCAATTCCAAACGGTAGGCAAGAGAAAGAGCAATGCTGATCATTTCTCACACATTTCCTATTGACTGGTCTTTAAACAGAATTGTGAGAAGCTTGAGAGCATGTTGCTGGCCCAATCTATCAAAGGTGGATCGATGCATAATGCAGGAGCCATGAAACAGGGAGAATGTGAAAAATACCAAAAGAAGACATTTCCACCCTCCTTCAGAAAAAATTGATTGAAATGCTACCAGTATTCACTGAAATTGCATTACTCTTACTGCTGTACAGAAAATTTCATTTGTGCTCTCCTGAACAATCTGTGTGCTTGGAAACAATTTAATATTACTGGGAATTGAGTTCCAATAGGAAACAGGAGAATGAAAATTTCCTACTTTGTTCTTATTTTGTGCCTTGAATTAATAGATGACCTTGTGCCATGATAGGATACCACCGATGAACAATGTAACTGGATATACAGAAGAAAGAGAAGTGTTGTTTAAGCATTTGAACACTAAACACTCCCGTCTCAACATCCTTCACCCCACCCACTAGTTTAAACTCAGCCCCTGCAATAAGGTTTAATCTCCCAACATTGCAACAATATTCAATTGCAATTATATTAATACATGTTTGCAGCCATTAACTTAATAGTTGATTTTTGATGATGATTTATTTCTGTCTAAAAATGTATCACTATAAATCAGATATATTTTTATGATAAGGCATAGAAGCCGAATATTTAATTTTATGCTGGAAATAGAGTAGCTAAAACATTTCTAATACTTTTGTCTGTCAAACATGTACTTGGAGGATTGATACTTCTCACTCTGTTGTCATAGCAACAAACTGCACCTATTTCTTTTCAGTGGGTAACATCTGCCTGCCCTAAATGTAAAGTAATATATTTATTTTACCTGAAGTCTTGGACAGGGACTGCCAGTCATAAAGAGTGCAATGACTGACTTTTTAATGCAGGAGCCCAATCAGTAAAATCTTTTTAGTTGAGTTTATTCTTCTTCACTACCCTTTATTATGACTGCATCGTATGAGTGTGATTCAATTTCAAGTGTGATTCAATTTCAAAGTTTCAAGGTCAAGGTCATGATCAGTTTATTGTCACATGTACCGTTTTAAGGTACAGTGAAAGTTGAGTTACCATACAGCCGTACTAAGTGAAGAGCAACAAGCCACACAACCACATAAAAGTTAACATAAACATCCATCACAGTGGATTTCACATTCCTCACTGTGATGGAAAGGGAATAAAGTTCAATCTTCTTCCTCTTTGTTCTCCTGCGGTCGGGGCAGTCAAATCATCCGCAGTTGGGGTGATCAAAGCTCCTGCAGCCGACGATCGAAGCCCCCGTCGGGGTGATCGAAACTCCCATGTCGGGGCGGTTGAAACGTCGTGGCATGTAGCTCCCGAATTGGTCTCTTCTTACCAGAAACCGCGGGCTTCACAATATTAAAGTCCACAGGCCCCACGGTTGGAGCATCGATCCCCGGAAAAGGGATCGCAAGCTCCGCGATGTTAAAGTCCCGCAGACCTCCGCAGCTTGGAGCGCTCGTCGGTATCAAGGAAAGGCCGGCAACTCCACGATGTTAGGCCGCAGTGGGGACGGAGATACGATATGCAAAAAATTGCATCTCCGTCCAGGAAAGAGATTGAAAAAAAGTTCCCCCCAACCACGCCCCCCACCCGCCAAATAATACAAACCAAGGAACACTAAAACATACTTTTTAACACATACTAAAAATAACAAAAAGAAGAAGGGACAGACGGACTGTTGGTGAAATTTCATGTGGAAACAATAAGATCCAGATATCAGGACATTAACAGTATGCTAGTTTTATGAGTTGAATTAAAGGTAAATGTTTGTATCGAACGGTATATGATTTAAGTTTTTTTAGCTTACAGATAAAGCATGGAAACAGGCTCTTTTGCCGAGCGATTCTGCGCCGACCAGCGATCCCTGTACACTAACACTACCCCACACACACACACACTAGGGACAATTTACAATTATACCAAAGCCAATTAACCTGCAAACCTGTATGTCTTTGGAGTGTGGAAGGAAACCGGAGCACCAGGAGAAAACCCACACAAGTCACGATGGGAACGGTACAAACTCCGTACAAATAGTATCCATAGTCAGGATCGAACCCGGGTCCCAAATGCTGTCAGGTAGCAACTCTATCGCTCACCACCATGCCACCCATTTCAAAATGTAGTTTTTTAACTCCTTCCTTGTAAAGCATCTCTCTGTAATGATGTGTGCACTTTGGAAATTAAATGATTTACTAATATCTACATATTTGTCAGCCATTATAACTAGCAATAATGTATGGCTACAATGCTGATACCAGCTACCTGCAGGGTATGTAGGATCTATGGAAGTTACTTCCATTTAATCACCCATGATAGGTGATGGCACCTCTAAAAGATTCCTCACGTTGTTTCAAACATGTCCCTTCAAATATGTTTCACATGCTCCACAATAGCGTTTGTGAGAGGACCAATAATATTGGTATATAAAGATAAAAAGTCTGAGGATCAAGGTTGTAATTTAGATCTGTCTCCCAGTTGGGCTAGCTCAACACAGCTGATCTATCCCAGCCTAGCATACTGCCCTTCAAATGTGCGCAAATCGTGTGTGAAGTTAACGTCACAAGGTTTCTGACATTATCCCCTCAGTGTCTAAACGTCTATGTTATATATGTATCTATGTTCCTCACGGATCAAATGAGAAAGCACTCAAAGATCTCTATGGATACCTATCCTTTATCATGCCTTTAATTTCTGGCTTACTTTGTCACCAATGCTTTTTTTTAATTGCTTATTGCAAAGTCTCTGATCTTTATTCTGCAATTCCCATTTTTCCTGCCGTTTCCCCTTCTTCACGCAGATACCTATAGAAATGATTTTTAAAAAAGCATGGAGAATCACTTGTGGGCCCTTCATTATAGCACTTGGTGACAAGACTTGTTCAGTTCTCTTCTTGACGATAACGCTAGGCTAATTGAAAAGTTGGATTTTACTGAAAGATTTTGACTCACTTGTATTAGCACCTGAACTCGTGCCACCCTGTCTGTCACCTCAGAGCAACGTAATTATAAAACAAAATGTTTCAGTGAAAAGGAACAGCAAGGTCTCATGGACTCTACATGCAGGCAATCTGCAACCCATGTTATCTTGATTTCATTGGGTAGGCGCTCAAATTATGTCATGAACACTGTGATTAGAAATTAAATATCGGCAATGCGTTGAATACTTTTGTTCTGGCAGAAGGCAGATTCGAATCTGAAAATGGATATTTAGAGATACTCAGGAGAAATGTCATGTCACATTATTCATCATTAAACATCTCTGTTTAGTTTCTCATCTAAAGGTTACTAAATACAGTGGCAGGCGATGATATCAAGTATACAAAGATGTGAAAGTTTTTGTAGCAGTTCAACACCAAATTCTGAATATGTGTCATTCACAGTGTTTGATCAGTTTTCAATAAAATTATTCCAGATTTTAGTGATGATAGACAGCCGCGGGAAGAGTTAAAGGCTAATGTCCAGAGGGCAAACAATAGTGGAATTACCCGTAAACTCATTTTACTCAAAGCTTTAGGGACACGCAATCCGTTTGACATTATTGAATGAATGCTTTTATCTAATCTTCTGCCAGGCTGTTGTTAGCATCACCAGCATCTGCAGGGGTGACCTCAGTGTTGACCTGATCTCTCCCTTTGGAACAAAGTCACAGCTTCTGGGGACGCGAATGTTTGATAAGTCTAGTGCTGGCTTGAATAAATGGACCTTCATGTCAGTGCATTCGTGGGGGGAGAATCCGTACGGCACCTGGACACTGAAGGTAGGATTATTACAGCATTCAGTTGCAACCTGTGAGTAATATTTCAGATTTGATTTTCTCAAAAATGTAATATTCTTTTCCAGTTTGTTTTCAAAGCTCTATCAGTTTTCAATAAAATATTTCCAGATTTCCAACACTGAACAATTAAAATGGTCAGCAATGCTACTTTCAGTTTAGAGTCAATGAAAACAAAATACTGACTCCTGTTTAATCTTGGGGCAATCTGACAAGACAAAGTTGCAGCATTCCATTTATTCTTTGACACAATTACTGTTAAATGTTAACATATATCTTATCCTGGGGAAGACTATTTCATTGCCTTAAGATTTGCTTGACTGGTTTGATACTACATATAACCTTGGAAATTGCTATGAGGGATGATCTTATAGGGAGGGGTGTGTAAGATCATGAGGGGAATAGAGAGGGTAAATGCACAGGTTTTCTTTACCCAGAGTAGTGGAAACACAAACTAAGGGACATAGGTTTAAAGTGATTGGGAAAGATTTAATAGGAACCCGAGGGGCAACTTTTCTTCACAGAATGTGGTGGGTATATTGGACAAGCTGCCAGAGGAAATAGTTGAGATAGGTACTGTAACAGCATTTAAAAGCCATTTGGACTGGTACATGGATAGAGAAAGGCTTAGTGGGATATAAGCCAAATGTGGGCAGGTGGGACTAGTGTAGATGGGGCATCTTGATCGGCATGGGCAAGTTGGGCCAAAGGGCCTGTTTCCACGCTGTATAACTGTTTGGCACTATGTTTCTATAGACAATATTAACTGATGAAAACTTTATATGTTTGTCTGAAGTTTATATTCTGCTATTTTAATGGAAGCTTTGAAGCTTTAATCTTTAAAATATGTTCTTCTTCTTCTTGCGTATGGCGAGCACAGCCTAAAGTTGTAAGACAACTTGGTCTGTTTGATCTTGTTTGTGCACGCCAGGTTGATTGCATTTGTCGAAACAGGGTGGACCACGTGAAGGTTGCAATCTCCCACCCCTAAAATATGTTAATTTTATTAATATTGCAATAGGTATTTCCTCAGCTATAAATATGAAGTGATATTAATAAGTGCGAACCAAGATAAGGAATTATTGGACGTGTGCATCATCCAATGTGTGGCTGGATACATAGAGCAAAGTATTGAATTTATGAATGTATGAACTTAATAAACATATTTCTTCATGTTCACCTTGACAATTAAATTTATTCTTCAACCAATGGACTTTCCACTCCAGCTCAGTTCTTTTGGTAAATATTTTAGATAGTATAGAAAACGTTTTTTTTGTGCATTTTTAAATAGAGAGCAAATTAGAACAAGGAAGTTATAACCCAAATGGGACAAGAACCTTTGAAGATATGTTGCAATTTATAGTGAAAAACATTCAAGTAATTGCAAATTGAGCACTGGGTGATTGAAGTTTCTCCTCGGGGGCTTTGAAAGCTATGAGGAAAGCAACATAGCATCTGTGTAGTAGAACTAATGTAACAGAGAATTTATATGGTACAATTTCAAACAGTGTGAAATAGCACCATTTCCGGCATAACCTCAACCTAAAACATTTCATCGCTCTAAAGTTCAACTCTTTACATGCATTCTGCTTATAAAAGCGGTTTATGTTTCCTTTTTATATTATCCATTCATCTTATCTTTCCCATTATTTCCCTCAGCCCCCCTTTCAACATTCCACATCATTAATCTTCAATGTTGTTAGTCCTAATTTTATTATGTCTCCCTTTTAAGTTGCTGTTATTTTAATCTGTCGAGTTTTCCGTGGGACTCTACTAATGCCCATACATCCTTTCCTATTAAAACAGCATATCAACTTTGTACTCTATCAAGCTCACATTTGAAGATTTCCACTGCTCATCGATAATATACGATGGTCAGATATTTTGAAAGGGATTCATGTCCATCTCCTTTCACGTTTCACTTTTTTTTAGTACAGCACTTTGACACTGTCATCTATTTGGGTTATCAAATGAACCATAAATTTGTCGCTACTATCAAACTTTCTTTATATCAATAATTTGCCCCCACTTTATTTCACATACATGTCAAGCAATGCTGTATGCATTTTTGTTCCATGTGAAGTGTCATAACTAAAATGTTCTCTCGGTTACATTTGCCTCCACCATGAAGGTTTCTACCTCATGTTTAAATATTTATCCCTCCTTACATGTTTAATCTGTTCAAGGCTAGCAATGCTCCTCCCCACAAGGTCTCCGTTCCTTTAAGTTCTGTGAAAACCCCTTCTCTGCACACCAATGACAGCTGTGCCTTCAATTATTTAGGCTGGATTGCAATTCCTTTCCTTCCATTTCTCACTCTGCCTTAAAACCAACCTTGTGCGTTGACATCCATCTCCTGGATCAGACTTCTGGTCAATCTTTCAGAACTGGCTTATTCATAGATGACAGGGGGTTCTAGTGGAAGGTTGATATTCTGGCTGTGACCAGTTGAGTTCCGCATCTCTGCTGTGCTGGGACCTCTGCTGTTTGTGATATGTATAAATGACTTAGATATAAACGTAGGGATCCAACCAGTCAGTATGATCTCTCTTGCACAGCTATCGAAGATCGATAGAGCATTTGGCAACATATCCTCAATCTTCTAAGGAAGTAGAAGCATTGGTGAGCTTTCTTTGTGATTGCATTGTTCTGCTGCGCCAGGTCAAAAAGTCAGTGATCTGAAGCTCAGGAACTTGAAGTTGTTGATTTTCTCCACTGTCGTCCCATTGATAAAGATAGGTTTGTGCTACGGCTTACTCTTTGCCCAAGTCAACTGTCATCTCCTTGGTCTTTCTAACTTTAAGAGCAAGATTGTTGCTCTGGCACATTCAATCAGATTATCAATCACCCTCCTGTACTGTTATTCCTCCCAAAACAGTGGTATTGTTGGCGAATTTGTAGGGAAAAGGCAATTCTGGAGTTGGTGTTGTGTAATGAATCATATTTGTTTAGAGAGCTTAAAGTGATAGAAACCCTAGGAGGCATAGGATCATAATATGATAGAATTCAACCTGCAGTTTGAGAGAGAGAAGCTGAAATTAGATGTGTCGGTATTACTACAGTGGCATGAGGGAGGAGCTAGTTCAAGCTGATTGGAAGTAGACAACTATAGCAAGATTTATTGAAGTAATTCGGAAGACGCAGGATCTTTTCATCCAAAAGAAGGAGAAACATACTAAGGTGAGAATGAGGCAGCGGTGGCTAACAAACAAAGTCAAAGACAGCATAAAAGCAAAAGAGAGGGCAAATGATATAGCAAAGAGTAGCGGGAAGCTAGATGAATGGAAAGCTTTTAAACCCAACAGAAGACAACAAAAAAAATATTAAGGGGAGAAAAGATGGAATACAAAGATAAGCCAATTAATAATTTAAAAAAGGGGAAACCAAAAGATGTTTCGGATATGCAAAGGGTAAAAGATATCTATTGGATTGCAGGAAAATGATGCTGGAGAAGAGGTAATGGGGAACAGAAATGATAGACAATCTTAATCAGTCTTCACAATGAATGACACAAGAAACATGCCAAAAATTCAAGAAAATCAGAAGGCAAACGTGAGTGCAGTCGCTATAACTCAGGAGAGCTGAAAGATCAGAAGGTGAATAAGTTACCCAAACTAGTTGGACTATACCCCAGGGTTCTGAAAGAGGAAGCTGTAGAGATGCTATTTTCCTGCAATCCAATGAATGTCCTCATTTACTCTTTGCATATCCGAAAAAATGTTTAGTTTCCCCTTTTTTATTATTAGTTAGCTTACCTTCGTATGGTGTAGGCATTTGGAGTGCTCTTTCAAGAATCACTAGGGCCAGGAATGGTTCCAGAGGACTGGAAAATCAAAAATGTAACTGCACTGTTTAAGAAGGGAGTGAGACAAAAGAAAAGCAATGAGTGGGAAGAAAGGAGGCCTTTTCAGGTTGGTTGCCAGTGACTAGTGGTGATTCGTAGAGGTCGGTGCTGGGTCTGCTACTTTTTACATTATATGTAAATGATCTGGATGATGGAATTGCTGGCTTTGTGGCCCGGTTTAGGGATAATATGAAGCTATGTGGAGGGGCAGGTAGTGCTGAGGAAGAAGGGACTCTGCAGAAGGTCTTGGACAGGTTGGGAGAGTGACAGACGGAACACAGCATAGCAAAGTGTATGGTCCTGAACTTTGGTAGAAGGAATAAAGGTGTAGACTATTTCCTAAATGGGAAGAGAAATTGAGAAATCAGATGCGCAAAGGGACTTGGGAGTGTTTGTGCAAGATTCTCAAAAGGTTAACTTGCAGGTTGAGTCAGTAGCAATCATTTGGAGTGGAGTATAATGTAAAACCAATGTTGTAATGCTGAGGCTTTATAAGGCTCTGGTCAGATCATATTTGTAATATTATGTAGCTGAAACAGAGTGTGTTGGTGTTGGAGAGGGTACAGGGGAAGTTTATGAGAATGATCCCAGGGATGGTTGGGTTAACTTATGACGAATGTTTGTCCTCACCGGAGTTTAGAAGGATGAGGAAGGAACTCATTGAAGCCTACTGAATAATGAAGGGCCTAAGAAGAATGGATGCAGAGGGGATGTTTCCAGTATGTGGGAGAGTTTAGGACTAGAGGCCACAGCCTCAGGATAAAAGGACATGCCTTTAGAATGCAGATGAGGAGGAATTTCTTTAGTCAGAGGATGGTGAATCTGTGGAATTCATTGTCAGACAACAGATGAGGCCAAGTCATTGGGTATTTTGAAAGCAAAGGTTGATCGGTTCTCAATTAGTAAGGGAATCAGAGGTTATGGGGAGATGGCAGGAGAATGGGGTTCAGAGGGGAAAATAGTCATCCGTTATTGAATGATGGAGCAGTCTTGTTGGACCGAATAGCCTAATTCTGTTCCTATGTTTTATGATCTTATGAATTTATAGATGGCATTGGAGCTTTGGCAGGTTACACCTGGGAATAGAGAGATTAGAGCAGGTGAGGTGCTCCTGTGTTAATGGTTATTGAGGAGAATATGTTGGCAATTGTACTGGTCTGCCGATAAGATAGTTGCTTGGATTCAGGACCTTACTGAGTCAGGAAATTATATGCTTCATAACCAGCTTCTCAAAGCATTTAATCACCACAGATGTTATGGCCATTAGTCGGTAGTCAATGAGGCGTAACATCTTACTTTTCTTGCCCATCAATATTTTTGAAGTCTTTAAAATTATTAATATTAGTATGAAGTTGGGAGGTCATGTTGCAATTGTATAAGATGTTGATGAGGCTGCATTTAGAGTATTGTTGATTTAATATAATTTTTAATGTGGAAATATTAATCTACTTCTCCGGTTTCTAAGAACCCTATTAAAGTCGTGTGAAGGTGTATTTATGCACCCGAAGAAAAATGAGTTGCATGGCAACTATTTTGACATCATAAATATCTTAAAACTGATTGGATCATTCTGATAGCCTTCATTGTTGGCTCACAGCTAACATTGCTTAATGATCTTGCCTACCAGTAGAAAAAGTTCAGTTTTGGGCACCATCATCATATCATATCTATATTACTAAAAGTCTGATCTTGACCGCTTTTGGCCCACTGTGCTGCAATTTCCGAGAGAACGCCGCCGCCTACGGCCGTCATTTTTGGCCGCTTCGCTCAGAGCCCCACTCCGCCTTCCTGGACCGGAGGATTTTTCCCATCAATGACAAATCAGAGAGATATTAATGGGGTTTTTTTAAATCACCATTCTCTCTGCTGCCCCTGCTGGAGGGAGGGGGAGAGACTATAAAACCAGGAAGTGGTGTGCCTCACTCAGTCTCTGCAAAATGGATGAAGACAAAGGGTCACGTCTCTCTGAGCTCTGAATAACACTGAACACATGTCTACTCAGCTGTGAGTCTCCTTAATGTGGTTTGAAAATGAAAATATGGTTTGTTTGAAATAAAAAGGCACTGCCTGCAAATGGTTGTTTGGGTGCTTTGGCAATGTTAAAAGGCACTACTTACTGCAAATGGTGGCTTGGGTGTTTTGGCGTGAAGTTAAAAGGCACTACTTACTGCAAATGGTGGCTAGGGTGCTTTGGCTTGAAGTTAAAAGGCACTACTTAATGCAAATGGTGGCTGGGTGCTTTGGCTCGAAGTTAAAAGGCACTTCTTACTGCAAATGGTGGCTTGGGTGCTTTGGCTTGAATTTGAAAGGCACTACTTAATGCAAATGGTGGCATGGGTACTTTGGCTTGAAGTTGAAAGGCACTATCTGCAAATGGTGGCTTGGGTGCTTTGGCTTGAAGTTAAAAGGTACTACTTACTGCAAATGGTGGCTTGGGTGCTTTGGCTTGAAGTTGAAAGGCACTACTTACTGCAAATGGTGGCTTGGATGCTTTGGCTTGAAGTTGAAAGGCACTACTTACTGCAAATGGTGGCTTGGGTGCTTTGGCTTGAAGTTGAAAGGCACTACTTACTGCAAATGGTGGCTTGGATGCTTTGGCTTGAAGTTGAAAGGCACTACTTACTGCAAATGGCGGTTTGGGTGCTTTGCTTGAAGTTAAAAGGCACTACTGCAAATGCACTTACTTCCTGTTTGCACTGTATATTGATTTTGGATAAAACGCTACCACTTACGGCTGTGATTTTTGGCCATCTTACTCAGCCCCCCTCTGCTCAGCAGGTGCAGAGAACTCTTCCCATCAATGAAAAATAAATGTGTTATTAGTGTTTAAAATTTTTTGAGAATCTCTCTCTTGTCAATCACGCCGTGAAGGCCACACCTTTTCGGTGGGAGGGGGAAGGGTTATGGTTATTAAACTCGGAGGTGTGGGTGTGGCTCAGTCTCTGCATGATTGGGGGGGGGGGGGGGAGATCACGACTGTCTGAGCTGTGAATCAACTGAACACACTGAATGTCTACTGAACTGAGTTTGGTGTTTTGTCTGGTTTTATGGTGGTTTCACCCTGCATGAAATGGTATGAAGCTGCATTTGAATTTGGTGGCCTTGCACCCTGCTTGAAATGGAATGAAACTGCACTTGAATTTGGTGGCCTTGCACCCTGCTTGAAGCGGAATGAAACAGCACTTGAATTTGGCGGTCTTGCATCCTGCTTGAAGTGGTCGGAAACTCCACTTAAATTTGGTGGCCCTGCACCCTGCTTGAAGTGGTCGGAAACTGCACTTGAATTTGGTGGCCTTGCACCCTGCTTGAAGTGGTTGGAAACTGCACTTGAATTCGGTGGCCTTGCACCCTGCTTGAAGTGGTAGGAAACTGCACTTGAATTTGGTGGCCTTGCACCTTGCTCAAAGTGTTAAGAAACTGCACTTGAATTTTGTGGCCTTGCACCCTGCTTGAAATGGTAGGAAAATGGATTTGAATTTGGTGGCCTTGCACCCTGCTTGAAATGGAATTTCATGGAATAGCCTTGAGTCAACTGCCAGCCCACCAGCTGTGAGTGAGCCGCCAGCAGATCAGGCTTGAGGGACTGACCTGCCACCCCAAGAACCCATACCAGCACTCTAGAAAGCCCCCCCACTGGCCACCAATATTGGAATTGGTGGAGAGGTGGAATATTGCGTCGGGGGACCAGCCCTCCCGTGTGAACATGGGACCCAACGGGTCCCACTTAGTCTATACTTATTAAAAGTCTGATCCTGTTAGTGTTTATATGTGGTTGTCCTTACATCTTCGCAAAAACACTACGTGGTAACAATTACATTTTTACATATTCCGATTGACATTTTTCCCGTTGAGGCTGGGTTTACAACTGAACATTTCATGCTTTCTTTCGCGACTTATTCTTGACTCATTACTGGTTAAAAGTCTAAAAAAGTCAAAAGACTTTGAAATTAAAACCACCAGCTTCAAATGATGACATCACAATGGCTCAGCTAGCAGTGAACAGCCTCAGTGAAGACTTCATCCTATATGTGACACGTCATTCATGATTAAAGCTATAAAAATGCCAACTTTAACAAGACTTTTACATATTCTGATTCACATTTTTCCCCTCGAGGCAGAGATCACTTTCACTGAACATTTTATGCTTTATTTCTCGACATTACTGATTAATTACCTTGAATTTTAAACCGACCAGCTTCAAATTATGACGTCTTTGAATTTCAAACCGACCAGCTTCAACTGATGACGTCACAATCAAAGATCCTATAGCGGAGCAAGATAGGCTACTCCTGCGAAATGCAATGGGCTGACGTGTAGTACGCTACGGAGGGGATCCTGGGCATTTTCCCCCACCCATTTTAGTAACCGGAACCTACCCGATCCGACCCGACTCGCAGTGTAATCAACGTTGCGGGGGAACAATTTGTGTGTGTGATATAGGGTTAGATTCATAATTCTGTCAGTTCATACTTCTGTTAATTCTTGTCAAGAATAAAATTTGACTCTGGTAATTGCCTTTTTTAATGTTTTTTAAATCATTTATTTTTAAATGGCTCATATGCTGTGTTTGAGTTGATTTTGTAGTAACCGGAACCTACCCGACCTGACTCGCAGGGTAATCAATGTTGCGGGGGAACAGTTTTTGTGCGTGATATAGAGTTAGATTCATAATTCTGTTAGTTCATACTTCTGTTAATTCTTGTTAAAGAATAAAATGTTTATAAACACACATACATGAATGTGATATAGATGTATATAATCATATAACACACACAATTATATTTCTTCTGATTTTTATATCCAATGATGAACTTTATTTCAGACTAGACAAGGGACATTAAATAATAAACATTGTAAACCTCCCCGCAACTTCACACACACTAGGCCCTATCCCACCCCTCAACTCTCCCCCCCCCCCCGGCACTCCCCCGCCTCCCCCCACACTACAATGTCTCCCCCCCTTCCTATGCTGTAGTCCCTTAACCCACTAGCCCCCAACCCCACATCTCTCCCCATGCTCTCTGCACCCCGGCCCCTACCCCACCTCTCTCTCCCAAAGATCTTATAGCGAAGCTCCGCTATAAGATCTTTGCTCTCTCCCTCCCCCGGCCCTATCCAACCCTCCTGTCCCCCACTACCCCACTTGCACTACTCCCCTCCTCTCTCTCCCCGCTGCCCCGGGCCGCGCACCTCCCTCTCCCCACTGCCCCGGGCCGCGCGCCCCTTCTCCCCGCTGCCCCGGGCCAAGCACCCCCTCTCCCCGCCCAAGTCAAAGACTTGCGAAGATGCGGAGGCGGAAGCAAAGATCCGATCTTTGGCCGGAAGCAAGATGGCGGAACAAGATGGCAGAACAAGATGGCGGAGGCTGGTTGCTAAAATGGGTCCTATAATCACCCATGAATCTGCCCATGACCGTACTACGTGTTTTGCGTAGGAGTAGGCCATCTTGCTCTGCTGTAAGATCTTTGGTCACAATGGCTCGACTAGCAGGGGGAGGGCGAATTGCTATTGCAGCACGCAGGGCAAGTGTACAAAATAATGAGAGGAATAGATCAGGTACATGCATGGAGAGTAGAAGAAACAAGAACCAGAGGATATAGGTTTAAGGTGAGGGGGGAAAGATTTAATATGAACCTGAGCAATAACATTTTCACACAAAGGGTGGTGGGTGTATGGAACGAGCTGCTGGAGGAGGCAGTTGAGGCAGGTCCTATCACAATGTTTAAGAAACATTCAAGCAGGTACATGGATAGGACAGGTTTAGAGAGATATTTGCAGGGGATACTGGTTTAGATGGGACACGTTGGCCAGTGTGGGAATGTTGGGTTGAAGGACCAGTATCCACGATGTAAGACTCTAATATTTTCCATATTCTTCATATTTTTGGCATTGTTACAAATCCATCTTTTGAAAATAATAAATAAATGAAATTTATAAAGCGGACAAATATCAATGACAGCGTTAACTGCTAAGCGTTTTATCTGAATCGAGAGAACAACTATCCTTATTCGAGGAACTTCCAAGTAAATTTCCTGAGGGGTGAGCGTGATAATAACTGAAGAAGCAAAATCACTAACCTTGCTAAGCTCGCTTCATATTTCAAATTAATCATATAGCTTTATGATGTTGATTTAATATAATTTTGAATGTGGAAATATTAATCTACTTGTCCGGTTTCTAAGAACCCTATTAAACAGTCGTGTGAAGGTGTATTTATGCACCTGAGGACAAATGAGTTGCATGGCAACTATTTTGACATCATAAATATCTTAAAACTGATTGTGTCATTCTGATAGCCTCCATTGTTGGCTCACAGCTAACATTGCTTAATGATCTTGCCAACAAATAGGAAAAATGGACTGTTTGATTAATGGACCTAGGGGATGATGCAATGCATTAGAGTAATACTCTCTGTAAAAAATGCTGAACATTTAGAGATTTCTGCTGCCATATTTGTGGGGTTTTTCTGGGTACGTGCTCCAGTAGAAGCACGTACTTATTTGTTCGTCATTTGCTTTAAATGGTTGTGATTATTTTAAATAGTCTCCATACAAAAGAATGATTTTTTTTTTTTTTTTGAGAAGAGTATTTTGACATAAATACTTACCAAAAAAAGGTTCTGGAAAAATATCGCTACCACTCTCTGATTAGTGGTCACAACAACTGATACACCACTTACTGTATTAGGCACAGCACAGTGGTGCAGCTTGTTGAACTGATGTCTCACAGTGTTATGCCCCTGTCCCACTTAGGAAACCTGAACGGATACCTCTGGAGACTTTGCGCCCCACCCAAGGTTTCCGTGCGGTTCCCGGAGGTTCCCGGAGATTTTTGTCAGTCTCCCTAATGGTCGAAAGTGGTTTCCGCTTCTTCTATGTTCCGGCGATTATTTCAAAAAATTCAAAAGCAGCCGCGACTAAAAATAAGGTTGCCGTTTTAAAAATTGGTAATTTTTTAGTCGAAGCCGGTTGCGATGCGAGTTGAAGGTGGTTGCCGGAGGTTCCAGGTAGTTCCACGCCTTGGCAGTCCGTGTTACCATCGACTGCCTGCTGCTTGGACCCACGAATGGCCATCTTGACCAGGCCCAGGAGCAAACCGACAGGGAGGTCCCATCCCCCTCCCAATCGGCCCTCCCCACTCCCCGCCTTATGCCCAAACGCCAGGATCGTGGGACTAAAATGCAACCAGAACTTGAGGAACAGCCCCTTTAGATATTCGTACAGGCGCAACAACCTCACACATTCCATATACGCGTGGAACACAGTCTCCTACTCGCCGCAGAAAATATAGGCGGCCGGTGAGCCCGTGAACCGATTCAAAAGTTTATTACACGCCACGGCTCTGTGCAACACTCTCCACCCCAGGTCTCCAACGTAAAGGGGGAAGGCTCCCCTGTAGAGAGACCTCCACCGGGGACCTCTTCCGCCTTCAGATGGTAACACGGACTGCCAAGGCGTGTCTGGACAGAAGACAAAGGCAAGGAGGTGCAGACTGTGCAGGAGCATTCTAATCAGTATGTGTCTCTCCGCATCACGAAACGGCACGCTGAGCATCTTGGAAAGGCGACTCATGTTGTGTGGGGCAGGCGCCCCCGGAAATATCCCGGAGCCTGGGCCCGATGAGCAATTCCGGCAGAGCGGCGGTAAGCTCCAAGCACACGCCTCTCCTTGACACCCGCCATGACAGGGTGAGGACCGGCCACCCTCGCAGCCACAACACCCCCTTCACCTGTGGAGCAACACGCTGGCTGAAGACGACCAAATTCCTCACTGTTAACACATCGGGATGGAAACTAGGCAGACTGATCCCGCCACCGGGAGCTGCGAAACCCCCCTTAGGCAACAGCCCCGGCGGAAAAAATGTGGCCAGAGTGTGTCATCTGGGGGGGGGTGCTCCGCATACATGTACCTCCGCAGAGTCCTGAGACAGAGAGCTGCCATCTGGGTACACACGCATACCAAGGATCTCTCTCTCTCTCTCTCTTTTTTTTCTTTTCCAAGTACTTTATTCAGCAAAATGCATAATACAGCATATCAAAACACATTCAAAGGTTACAATACATCAAGCAATCATTATAGTACAATGATGCAGTCATTATTTACAATGCTCTCTACCCCACGTGGCAACCAGCGTTCACGGAAGACCTCCAGAGTCCCCGTGAACACCGCGTGTTTCCTCTCCAGGGACACGCGAGCATGGACATAGGCCCGGAAGAGGGGCAGGCAGCCGACTCTGATGTGACCATCGACCACCCGCTGCCTGGACCCGCAAATGGCCATCTTGGCCAGGCCCAGGAGCAAACCGACAGGGATGTCCCACCCCCCCGATCGGCTAACCCCACTCCCTGCCTTGTGTCCAAACACCAGGATCATAGGACTAAAATGCAACCAAAACTTGAGGAACAGCCCCTTCAGATATTGGGACAGGGGCAGCAACCTCACACACTCCATATACACGTGGAACATTGTCTCTTCCTCGCCGCAGAAAATACAGGCTGCTGGCGAGTCCGTGAACCGACTCAAACGTTTATTACACGCCACCGCTCTGTGCAATACTCTCCACCCCAGTTCCCCAATGTAAAGGGAGATGACTCCCTTGTAGAGAAACCTCCACTGGGGACCACCCCTGCGTTCAGGTGGTAACACGGACTGCCAAGGCGTGTCCGGATGGAAGACGAAGTCAAGGAGGTGCAGCCACAACAGCCCCCTCCCCCTGTGGAGCAACACACTGGCTGAAAACAACCAAAAGCCGACAAAACCTGTTGGCAATCACTCATCCTCCGCAGGTCACCAGGGTCAGTGAAGATAAGGATGACATCATCAGCATAAGCCGAAAGAGCCACCTCCACGCCCAGTCCTGGCAGGGCCAGGCCTGTCAACCGCCTCCGAAGAAGATTCAGGTACGGCTCCACACAGACCGAGTACAACTGACCAGACATGGGACAACCCTGGCGTACCGTCCTCTCAAAGTGAATGGGAGCCAACAACACACCATTAGCCTTCACGAGACACTCCACTGCATCAAACAAAAGCCGGACCCGGGCCACAAAATACGGTCCCAATCCGAACGCTTGCAGTGTCCTGAAGAGGTAGTCATGATCTACCCTGTCAAAAGCTTATCCTGATCAAGAGGCAGAAAAGCAGCTGACTGACCAGTACCCTGTGATAGATGAATCAGGTCCCTAACCTGGTGGATGTTATCCTGAATGGACCGGCCAGGGACTGTATAGGACTGGTCCGGGTGGATCAGTTGAGACAGCACGGAGCCCAGGTGATTTGCCATCGCCCATGCAGACCGTTTATACTCAGTACAGAGGAGCGAGACCGGGCCCCAGTTCTTCAACATGCGGAGTTCGCCCTTCTTGGGCAGCAGGACAACGACTGCCCTACGCCACGAGAAGGGCATCTCCCAGGCTTTCCCCCAGGACCTTCATGTAATCACCCTCCAGGATATCCCAGAAGGCTCTAACAAACTCAAGCGTCAGCCCATCCGGCCCAGGGGACTTGCCCCTCCTGAGCTGGTGCAGGGCACGAGTTAACTCCTCCAATGATAAGGGGTCATCAAGAAGTTCAAACACCTCCCTGTCTACAGTCGGTTGACCCTCCCACAGGACTGGCTGAGCCTCCCCGCTGAATCCATCTGTGGAGAACAGGGACCCATAAAAGGACCGAACTAAAGCACTGATCCTCTCTGGATCTGTGACAGAGGAGCTCAACGAGCTGCCTGCAGGCTCCCCGCCCTTTCTCCAGAGAGAAAAAGAAAGGCGATGCGCGGTCCAGATCGTGCAGCATCTGGACCTGCGACCTCACGTAAGCGCCTCGGGACCGCTCAAGCGGCAGGTTCCTCAAAGCTTCCTTCCTCTCCGACTGAATGACTCCCAGAAACAATGAACCTCCAGCAGTCGGTTATTAAAGTGCAAGTACGCGGACCCAGCCCGTGTGTGCGCTGGATTAAAGTCCACTCGTACCAGACAGTGGTCCGAGCACGGCACCAGCTGCATTAAGGCCGCCGAGACACGGGAGACATACGCACCGGAGATGTACATGCGATCGATGCGGGAACCACCCCCCTCAGACCTCCACGAAAAAGCGCTGGAATCAGGGTGGAGGTTCCGCCACGCATCAACCAACTCAAAGGAATCAATCAAACCTCTCAGCTTCTTCACTACAGCAGGGGTCACACTGAGTACCAGAACGAGCTTGCACCTCAAGTGTGCAATTGAAATCCCCCCCAAGGAAGACACACTCTCCGCTATCAATAGTGCTCAACAGAGCAGTCACCTCCTGAAGTAGTCTGGCCTGCATCGTGCCGGTGCTGGGGGCGTACACGTTAATGAAATGTAACGGCATGCCATCCAGACTCACGGCCAGATGGAGCAAACGACCTGGCACAACTTCCTGCACCTTCAGGATCTCTGGCTGGGGGCCAACAGGAAAGGCCACCCCACTCGAATTTGTGCTGAGGTGGCTCATGTAGACCCCCCCTTCCCACTCCAGTCGCCAGGTGGGTTCATCACCGACAACAGTATGCGTCTCCTGCAGAAAACTCACTGCATATTTCCCTTCTCTGAGGACTGATAGATGATGAAATCTACGAAGGTCCCCCCTACCACCATTTAGGTTAAGAATGGAAACTGTGAACACACCAGGATTTTTTCCTCACATTCCTCATGGGAGTGGGGACCCTCTCTCTCTTGGGAACTTCAAAAAGTCCCCAAACTGATGCTTCCCAGACTCGGGAAGACCACTGTCTTTGCTGCCAAGGATAATATCAAGTGTCGTAATAAATCCCAGCAGATCCATCCAACATCTCCCCGTTGCTTCGATTTTAGTTTTAGAGCACTTGTTTATTTTCAGAAAGTCACGAATCTCGCAGATAACAATGCCTCGAGACACAGCACTGGAACCTGGGCAATTCACCAACCTATTGACACCTGGAGCACCATCCTCCCCTAAACTGCACTCAAGGTCATCATCTGAGTTCGGAGGACTACAGTTACCTGTCAGCTCACCCACCCCACTGCACAAGCTGGCCATCACTCTCCCCCTCCTCCAGCATGACACCACCCCCAGGATCAATGTTGAGGGAGGGTCCCGATACCCCTGACAGTAATGAGCTGTCCGGTGAAAGGCCAGGCTCCTGCACCTCTCCCACCATCCCCTTGGTCTGGGCTTGGGGAAGAAAAAACAAGAGGCACCCCCAGGGTCCGCGGAACGCAAGCACCCCCGGAATCCGAATGAGGGTCACGACCCGAAACAGCCCCGACCCCCACCACACCGAGGGTACCTGCTCCACCGGCAACACCCAGAGTCTCTACCCTCCACCTTCTACTCTCCACCCCACCCCACACCGCACGCAGCACACCCCACAGCAACTCTCGTGGTTCTAATAAGGAGCACAGACTGGAAACTGCCTCTACTCCTGAGACTCCCCCTTCGGGTTGTCTCTGCTCACCCCCCATCCCAGGGGACACATTTCCAGGGGAGCCAACCCCAAATACTGGTGTGATAACACCCTCGGAAGGCTCCTGAAACGAAGGGACGTTCTCCGGCTCAGACTCAGAGGACACACTCCCGGGGGAGCCAGCCCCAACAACCGGTGAGATAACACCCTCGGAAGGTCCCTGAGAACCTCCTCAGCTCCTTGCTGAGCCACACCAGATATGTCTTGGACCTCACCAAGGACAACAGGCACCCCTTGGGTGGGCTCAGATCTGGGCAAGGGCCCATCCACTTGCAATTGACTTGCTTGGAGCTGCTTATTCTTCTTCTTGGACTTCATCTTTCTCTGCACCACCCATGCCCCCCCCCCCCCCTCGCCGTTCCCCTGCGCCTTGCCGTCAACCACCACCACAGGTTCAGGACGTAGGGGGCAGGGGGCAGCACAACCCTGGACCACCGAGGTGGAGCTGGCAGCCCCAGCCGGATGGGCCAGCCAAGCATTCCTGGACCGCTGTGATAGGATTTCTAGCATCGGCACGGCGATTGGGACAATCCCTGTGGAAATGTCCACACTCTTTGCACGCATGACACCGTGCCTCTTCCCAACTCCAACGCACGTGGTAGGGGTCACCTTCATACTCCACAACGAAGCTCCCCTCAACGTCCGACCCCACTTCCACCTTCATGAAAACCCACCTCTTGAAACTCAAGATCCCTTTGAGACACGGGTCACTCCAGGGGTGCATAAGCCTAGTCAACCTAGACCGCACCTCCCCAATCTTTGCCAAGTGTGGAAGAAGTTGCGCATCCCGGATGAATGTGGGAACGTTCCACAGGAGAACTGGTCTCACGGTAGACACCCACGGTTTCATCGGTACAAAGATTCCCCCCCCCACTGTGATCCCCTTCTCCAGAGCTAAGGCCACATCCTTCTGGGACTTTAGTATCATCCCACACTTCCCCCTTGCAACGTCGGCAGAGGCAATTATAACCTTCTGGAAGAGATCATGCATGCCTTCTTTAAAGCATCCCTGCTCCACAGGAACCCGGTTTGGACCGAGATCCCGTATTTTCCATGAGCGAAGTGAACATAAGGCTCATCCTCGATTGACCCCGAAGCCACAGTCGAAACCGCAGCCGCGTAACTCCGAGTCCGAGACCGAGCCCCCACCATCTTGGCAGTGGCACAAACCAGCACCAGGGACACCAGCAGCCTCAGCTCAAGAGCAATCTCAGAGTCAGACGCAGTGCGAAAAAGTGACAGAAGCAGATCTCTCCAATTGAGTAAGGAAAATCCCCACGCTCAACTCCACAGCTGAGATCAGCTCTTGGGAGGCTTTCAAAGCCCTTCCGAGCCTCCGAAAACTGCTGGAAGCGAAAAGTACCTTCTCATTAAGCCCGGGCAGCCTGCTCTGGGAAAAACAGTATGGGGGCAGAGATCCAGTGTTAGAAACGACAAAAACACCGCACACTTTTCTACCCCTCCGATCTCCGGGCACTCTTGGCAATCCGCCAGCCACAGCCACTCCCACGGCGCTCCAGAAGAACGCAGGAATTCCACACTTAATGGAGAGATCCTTTAACAAAGGAAAGTTTCTGCAGTCCAAAGTTGTCAAACTTTGAAGACTCACTGCCTCTGTCCCTCTTCCTTTGACAAAGGTTGCTTTGAAAACTTCTCAGCCGTCGGAGCAGAGAGAGACACAACCTCTCTCTCTCCCCCGCCTCTCTCTCTCTCTCTCTCTCTCGCGCGCTCCTCCCTCCCCCTCTCCCCCTCTCTGTCTCTCTCCCTCTCTCTCTCTCTCCATCTCTCCCTCTCTCTCTCTCCGTCTCTCTCTCTCTCTCCCTCTCTCCCCCCCCCCTCTCCCTCCCCCCCTCCCTCTCCCCCTCTCTCTCCCTCCTCCTCCCCCTCTCTCTCACTCTCCCTCTCCCTCTCCCTCTCCCTCTCCCTCTCCCTCTCTCTCTCCCTCTCCCTCTCTCTCCCTCTCCCTCTTTCTCTCCCTCCCCCTCTCCGTCTCTCTCTCTCTCTCTCTCTCTCTCTCTCTCTCTCTCTCAAGATTAATAGTCACAACAACTGATATTTTCTCTTTTCAATGCTACTGTAATGCACATGGCCAGAGGTGAATTAAATAATGACATATTTATCCTAAATCTCATCTATAGCCATTGACAACCCATAACATTGCAGGAGTAAACGAGCTAATATTCTATAGCTGTCATCTTTGAATTCCACTTAATGTCTATGACTTACTTCAACTGTCTTTGCAACAATTTTATTGCAATCAAATATGATAATTTCAACAGTTCCTCATATGCCACAACTGCTAAATTATTTTGGTTAATCATAATTGGCAACTAATTTTTAACAATGTTTGGAAATTGCAATTGTTTTCTTCTTGAATTATAATTAAAGCCGGAGAACAGATTTGATGGATTCTTCTTTCTAAAGTCTAATAAATCAATTGCAGGTGTACAAACTCAGTTCTCTATAAAGAAGTTCCCTAAAAACACAGGGTGATTCACTTGTCACTTTTGAGAGGTCACAAGGTTGAGGAGACAGTGAATCCATTTCACGAGGATGATTTTGTGAGACTGGAATTGCTTTTCACTTAAGAAAATACAGCAGGGTTTTATTTATATCAATTGATAGAGGTGAAACCAAGTAGTGACAGCGATGCATCACTCCCAAATCAATGCTTTCTGGGTTCACTTTGAAAGGAAGAGCCACAATGCGCCTTCACAAGCCCCCTCAGCCCCTTGATTAGTACGGGTGTCAGGGGTTATGAGAAGGCAGGAGAATGGTGTTATGAGGGAATGGTCGATCAGCCATTATTGAATGGCGGAGTAGACTTTTAGTTTAGTTTAGAGATACAGCACGGAAACAGGCCCTCCTATCGTACACACATTAGGGCCGATTTACATTTATACCAAGCAAATTAACCTACAAACCTGTACGTCTTTGGAGTGTTGGAGGAAACCGAAAATCTGTGGGAAAACCCACGCAAGTCACGGGAGAACGTACAAACTCTGTACAAACACCATTCGTAGTCGGTATTGAACTAAGGTCTCTGGCGCTGTAAGCTCTGTAAGGCAGGAACTCTTCTGCTGCGCCACTGTGCCGAATGGCCTAATTCTGCTCCTATCACATATGAACATGACAACCTGTGATCCCAGTTTCTGAGGCAGACATCGAAAATCCTTCTCCAGGGTGAATCGTCGGAAAGCGTCTGGCCCTGATGATGTACCTGGCTGTTTATCTGTAGACGTTTGCTCGAATATTCAGTGATATGCCGAATCTCCTCAAACCTCAGAGGAAGATAAGGCATTGATGAGCTTTGTAATTGCATCAACGTGCTGGACCAAGGACAGATCATTAGATCATCTCAACACATGCATGGACCAACTGGATGAAGCTTTTGTGGCATCTTCAATTCTCACTACAATAGTCCAAGGTCCCCAGCTGCTTTAAACAAACTTTCATAATACCAGTTTTGGTTTGGTCTTGGTTTGCTCGTCCCGGGGCCTGCCCTCATTAGGCCGAAGGTTTTCGATGCTTCCTCCATCTCCTTCAGATTTTTATTGAGATCCTTCCCAAATAGCAGCGCGTCCGTCTCCGCAGCTGGGGCTTTACACAAGCCAGAAAATTTGGGGTTGAGGGCAGGTCTTATGTTTTCCCTCCGGAGATTGTTTATCTCAAATTGTGTGGTACACATTAATGCCAGCACATCCTGCTGGCAGGTATCCATCTCCGTGGTCTCCACGGAACGAGCAAAGGCTGTGATGGCCGACGTCAGGAGCCTTAGGATCCGCTGTAGCTTAAGTTCTTGGGTCCTGATGTGTGACCCCACATGCCCCCAGATTTGGCTGTTGACACTCTTTACTTTGAGTGCCTCACCGTTTTCTGGTGCTGTGTGTTGTTCCAGCACCTCAGCGAGCACCTTTTCCAGTAATGGTTTATTGGATAGATGGTTGATGCTGGCCGCCATTCTTGGTTCCAGCGTTGCTCCAGCCCGTGGGGTTGCTACAAAGCGGTCCACCACACCCAACAGCTCTTCCTGTTCCTGCACCCCTGGCATACTCCCGAATTCGTCCGCCTGCCCCTGTTCCAGACCAGCCCAGCCCTGGTCACCAATGCTAGCCTCCAGTAATGAGGAAGCAGAGGGCAGTGCACAAGACACTGTGGAGGAGGTACCTGTCCTTCCTCCCCGGGAGCACTCTTGCTGCGTGTCCCGGTGGAGCATCTGCTCCAGGAGCTGCTGAATGCAGCTCAGGCGGCTGTCTCTCCTCCGCTTTGGTGGAGACATGTCCCCCTCCGACGAATCGGAGATGACCGGCCGGTTGGACTTCCTGGCCGCTTTCCCAGTCCGCCGTGCAGGCTTTGGCGAGACTGGGCTCGGCTCGGTCTCGGGGATAGCGAAACGCTCTGAGAGCGACGCTGCCGCCGGTTGCTGCCCCGCTGGAATGGAACGCTCCTCTGGTGGAGTTGAAGCGGGGGCAGTTCTCTTGGAGAGTTTTCTATGTTGTGTCGACATTTTTCTGCAAAGCAAACACAACTCCAACTCTCCTCTTCGTTATTTCACACGCACCGTATACTTACCTGACGGTCCGTTTTAAAGTGCAGCTGGAGAGCCTGACTCCAGCTGCCGCCGCTGTTGCACTGCTGGCGTAATGCCGCGCCTGCGCACTGAGCGGGTTCTTCACGTAGTCACTCACGTGACTCCGAAGTAAAATTGGCAGCAACACCTCCTCCTCACTGTCCATAAGCACAAGAGCACCTTAGAGTTGCACGCTCAGTCTCCTGCTCTGCACACTCTATACCCATGACTCTGTAGCTAGTCTACAGGTGCTATATACCTAGAACTCTGTAGCTAGTCATAGCTTGTACCATCTTTAAATGTGCTGATGAAAGATATCGTCGTTGGATAACTAATGGGTAATGATGAGTCAGACTACAGGAGGGAGATTGATGATGTGATAGGGTGGTGCCAGAACAACACTTGCTATCGGCAGTAGCAAGACCAAGGAGCTGATTATTGACTTCAGGTAAGAAAAGTCGAGGGACCATTCACATGTATTAATCAGCAGGATGGCAGTGGAGAGAGTCAACAGCTTCAAATCTTCGAGTCATGGAAGGAAAGAGAAGGTGATGGTGGAAGGTTGCTTCTCGGACTGGATGCCTGTGACTAGTGGTGTGCCTCAGAGTTCGGTGCTGTGCTCGTTACTGTTTGCCACCTACATCAATGATTTGGATGAGAACATACAGGGCAAGATTAGCAAGTTTGCTGATGATACAAAAGTGGGTGGTATTGTAGATAGTGAAGATGGTTGTGAAAAATTGCAGCAGGATCTTGATCGATTGGCCAGGAGGGCTGAGGAATGGTTGATGGAAATGTGATACAGAGAAATGTGAGGTGTTGCATTTTGGGACTTCTAACAAGGGAAGGACCTACAGAGTGAATGGTAGGCCTCTGGGGAATGTTGTAGAGCAGAGGGATCTAGGAGTGCAGGTGCATGGTTCCTTGAAGGTCGAGTCACAAGTGGATAAGGCGGTCAGAAGGCTTTTGGCACATTGGCCTTCATCAGTCAGAGTATTGATTATAGAAATTGGGAGGTCATGTTGCAGTTGTATAAGACGTTGGTGAGACCACATTTAGAATATTCAGATTCAGATTCAATCTTTATTGTCATTGTGCAGTGTACAGTACAGAGACAACGAAATGCAGTTAGCATCTCACCCAGAAGAGCGAACATAGAATAATGGAACAGTAAAATATATGTATGTACATACAGTAGCAGTAGTGCAATTTTTCTGGTGGAAGGAGTGTCCAGGGGGGGGGGGGGGGGGGGGGGGTTACTGGCAATCACCAAGGTGCAGAGTTAAGTTGTGTAACAGCCGCAGGGAAGAAGCTGTTCCTGAACCTGCAGGTCCGGCAACGGAGAGACCTGTAGCGCCTCCCGGATGGGAGGAGGGTAAACAGTCTGTGGTTGGGGTGAGAGCAGTCCTTGACGATGCTGCGCGCCCTTCGCAGACATCGCTTGCTCTGGACAGACTCAATGGAGGGGAGTGAGGAACCGGTGATGCGTTGGGCAGTTTTCACCACCCTCTGCAATGCTTTCCGGTCGGAGACAGAGCAGTTGCCATACCATACTGTGATACAATTGGTAAGGATGCTCTCGATGGTGCAGCGGTAGACGTTCACCAGAATCTGAGGAGACAGATGGACCTTCTTTAGTCTCCTCAGGAAGAAGAGACGCTGGTGAGCCTTGACCAGTGTTGAGGTATTGTGGGTCCAAGAGAGGTCATCAGAGATGTTGACCCCCAGAAACCTGAAGCTGGAAACACGTTCCACCTCCGTCCCGTTAATATGGATGGGGGTGTGCGTGCCACCCCTAGACCTTCTGTAGTCCACAATGAGCTCCTTGGTCTTCTTGGAGTTAAGGGCCAGGTTGTTGTCAGCGCACCATGCTGCTAGGAGCTGGACCTCCTCCCTACAGGCCGACTCATCGTTGTCCCTGATGAGGCCAATCACCGTTGTATCATCTGCATACTTGGTGATGGTGTTAGTGCTATGTACAGGTGTGCAGTCGTAGGTGAAGAGGGAGTAGAGGAGGGGGCTCAGCACACAGCCCTGTGGAACCCTGTTCAGGGTGAGGGTTGAAGAGGTATGGTTGGCTGACCGAACAGACATGGGTCTGTTAGTTAGAAAGTCCAGTATCCAGTTGCAGAGGGAGGGGTCGATGCCCAGGTCGCTGAGTTTGGTGATCAGTTTTGAGGGGAACTGGTGTTAAATGCTGAGCTATAGTTGATGAACAGCATTCTCACGTAGGTGTCTCTGTTGTCGAGGTGGGAGAGGGCGGAGTGAAGTGCTGTTGTGATGGCATCCTCCGTACTCCTGTTCTTGTGGTAGGCGAACTGATAGGGGTCCAATGTGGGAGGTAGGCAGCCTTTGAGGTGTGCCAGGACCAGCCTCTCGAAGCACTGGCTTCGCACTGAAGTATTGTGTTCAGTTCTGGGCACCATGTTATAGGAAAGATGTTGTTAAGCTTCAAAAGGTTCAGAGAAGATTTACAAGGATGTTACCAGGACTATAGGGTCTGAGCTATAGGGAGAGTTTGAGTAGGCTGGGTCTCTATTCCTTGGAGCTCAGGAGGATGAGGGGGGATCTTATAGAGGTGTATAAGATCATTAGAGGAATAGATTGGGTAGATGCACAGAATCTCTTGCCCAGAGTAGGGGAATCGAGGACCAGAGGACATAGGTTCAAGGTGAAGGGGAAAAGATTTAATAGGAATCTGAGGTAGACAAAAATGCTGGAGAAACTCAGCGGGTGAGGCAGCATCTATGGAGCGAAGGAATGGGTGATGTTTTGGGTCGAGACCCTTCCTCACTGAAACGTCACCCATTCCTTCGCTCTATAGATGCTGCCTCACCTGCTGAGTTTCTCCAGCATTTTTGTCTACCTTCGATTGTTCCAGCATCTGCAGTTCCTTCTTAAACAATAGGAATCTGATGGGTAACTTTTTCACACAAAGGGTGGTGATGGTATGGATGGTATGGAACAAGCTGCCAGTGGAGGTAGTTGAGGCTGGGACTATCCCAACGTTTAAGAAATAGACAGGTACATGGATAGGACAAGTTTGGAGGGATGTGAACCCAACGCATGCAGGTGGGACTAGTGTAGCTGAGACATGTTGGCCGGTGTGGGCAAGTTGGGCTGAAGGGCCTGTTTCCACACTGTATCACTCGATGACTCCTTGGGCATGCATGCCTCTGATCATCTATCCTGGATCCATCACATTGATGCAATTAGAAAGCTCACCAATGCCTTTCTTATTTTGGGGTTTGAAAAGATTTGGCATACCGCTGAATAATCTCGCAAACTTCTACAGGTGTATGCTGCAGAGCGCACTGACTGCTTGCACCTGGTTTGGTTACTGGAATGCTCAAGGGCTGCATGGTGGTTCCCCTGTTGAGTTGCTGCCTTACAACACCAGAGATCCGTCTTCTATCCTGACTACGGGTGCAGTCTGTATGGAGTTGATAGGAAGAGACCCACCAATGTGTTTGGCTTTTAACCAGCCGAGCAAACAGTTCTGATATAGACAGATCATCACCACTTTTTCAAAGACCATGAATGTCCTTCATGTGATGCCCAGATCCTGAAAACGAATAAGCAAAATAATTGTTGGTGGTATCCGCAGCATTAATTGTGCTGGATGGTGGGAAGGAAATAAAAAACGTATATCTTTTTGGAAAGAGTTAATATAAAATTAAACTTTTAGCAAAGATTCCTTGTGTGCTTGAGTGATTAGAAGCGAGAAGAAAAGGTCCTTTGCTACTCTCTGTAATTACATCATCTGGCAAGAAGTGTCTTATCTGCCTCGAAGGCTGCAGTTGACTGTTGATTCCCACTGGACATGTCCTCTGCTAAATTTCATTCTGCCAGGGGTGGAGATTACAGTGCACATATGAACTTAGGTTGGGTTTTTCGATCAAATTAAAAAATGAGAATTCAAAAATCGCAACGCCTCATCCTGTGAGCCTTACCGAAGAAATCTGATGACAGCAGAAAGCTGAACCCAATATGTTTCTACAGTATCAAATAAGACATGCCAAGAACCAAAACATTATGTTACTATTTTACAAAGGATGATGTCATAACTTTAATTTCTCCCATCGTAAGGTGCATATTTTGAGGCTTTCAATTCATCAGGCTTCACAAATGTATTGGATTTTCTCTGCACTTTAGAATAGCGTTCCAGTATTCTGTACAGTCAGAGAGATTACTTTCTGTCCTCACAACATGGTCCCTGTTTTAGTCTGGAACATGAAGCAAATCAAGAAAAACTATTTATCCTCAATCACAATTTCATTTTTCAGTCGTTCTGCAGATGTGTGAGGCCAATTCTCTTTCCACGTAATCTCAGCAAGGTAGCTTTTTTTATTATTTTTCTAAAATCTGACCTGCTGTATCCAATTTTAACTGAACTTTTCCTTTTCCTGTTCGATCATAAATGCTGAACAAATGCTGAACTTCTTGAAGTCACTATTCCCAGGTGCCCACAGCATTTATTTCATCCCACCAATCTATTTCATTATTCAAAACTTCTCAATCTGAAATGTTCATGATTTTACTTTGACTATATTATGATTTTCGTCTAATTCCAATGCTCTCCTACATATTTACAAAACAGAAAATTAATCATGCTGGAGTAACTCAGCAAGTCAAGCAACATCTCTGGAAAAGAGTAATAGGTGATGTTTCAGGTCAGAACCTTTCTTTAATTGAAACATCATCGATTCCTTTTCTCCAGTGGTGCTGCCTGACCCGTTAAGTTACTCCAGCTTTCCTGTCCATCTTTGGCATAAACTAGCACCTGCAGTTCCTTCCTGCACAGAAAATCATTCATATCAGCCAATGGTACATCAATCTATGGGTGATTTTCTGAGATTCTTTAAGACTTTCAAGTAAAGATGCCTAAAATGATATCTCCACCCACTTCACTACCCCAAAAAGGAAGTATACTGCTGGCTAACTATCTGACAACACCTACTCCATTTTTTGAAGATCTACAAATGAATTTGAGCTACAAAGTGGCATCATACTAACTGTCATTACATTTTGGCAGGGATTTAGAATCAAAGACATAGAGTTATACAGCCTAGGAAACGGTTCTCCAGCCCACCTTGCCCATTCTGGGAGAGTGCCATTTGCCTGCATTAGCCTGTAGCCCTCTAAACCCTTCCTATCATTTAACCTGTCCAAATGTCTTTTAAAGGTTGTAATTGCATCCACTCTGTTGCTTCCTCTGGCAGCTCGTTCCAGATATGGACTACCTTCTAATGAAAAAGTTGCCCTTGAGGTTTCCCTATCACCTTCAGCCTCTGTCCTTTTGTCTTAAAATATTGTATACCCCCAACCTCTTATGCTCCAAAAGGTCCCAGCCTATCCAAACTATCCCCATAACTCAAGTCAGCAATCCCAATTAACATGCTGATGAATCTCCTCTCCACCCTTCCAACTTAGCCACTGTTCTAAGGATGTTCTGCATATCAGAAAAACAATCTAAATCTAAAGCTCAGTATCAGAACATTTTCAACTGAATATTAAAAAGGTTGTTGGAATAACCATATAACCATATAACCATATAACAATTACAGCACGGAAACAGGCCATCTCGGCCCTACAAGTCCGTGCCGAACAACTTTTTTCCCTTAGTCCCACCTGCCTGCACTCATACCATAACCCTCCATTCCCTTCTCATCCATATGCCTATCCAATTTATTTTTAAATGATACCAACGAACCTGCCTCCACCACTTCCACTGGAAGCTCATTCCACCCCGCTACCACTCTCTGAGTAAAGAAGTTCCCCCTCATGTTACCCCTAAACTTCTGTCCCTTAATTCTGAAGTCATGTCCCCTTGTTTGAATCTTCCCTATTCTCAAAGGGAAAAGCTTGTCCACATCAACTCTGTCTATCCCTCTCATCATTTTAAAGACCTCTATCAAGTCCCCCCTTAACCTTCTGCGCTCCAGAGAATAAAGACCTAACTTATTCAACCTTTCTCTGTAACTTAGTTGTTGAAACCCAGGCAACATTCTAGTAAATCTCCTCTGTACTCTCTCTATTTTGTTGACATCCTTCCTATAATTGGGCGACCAAAATTGTACACCATACTCCAGATTTGGTCTCACCAATGCCTTGTACAATTTTAACATTACATCCCAGCTTCTATACTCAATGCTCTGATTTATAAAGGCTAGCATACCAAAAGCTTTCTTTACCACCCTATCTATATGAGATTCCACCTTCAAGGAACTATGCACGGTTATTCCCAGATCCCTCTGTTCAACTGTATTCTTCAATTCCCTACCATTTACCATGTACGTCCTATTTTGATTTGTCCTGCCAAGGTGTAGCACCTCACATTTATCAGCATTAAACTCCATCTGCCATCTTTCAGCCCATTCTTCCAAATGGCCTAAATCACTCTGTAGACTTTGGAAATCCTCTTCATTATCCACAACACCCCCTATCTTGGTATCATCTGCATACTTACTAATCCAATTTACCACACCTTCATCCAGATCATTGATGTACATGACAAACAACAAAGGATCCAACACAGATCCCTGAGGCACCCCACTAGTCACCTGCCTCCAACCCGACAAACAGCCATCCACCATTACCCTCTGGCTTCTCCCATTCAGCCACTGTTGAATCCATCTTGCTACTCCTGCATTTATACCCAACAGTTGAACCTTCTTAACCAACCTTCCATGAGGAACCTTGTCAAAGGCCTTATTAAAGTCCATATAGACAACATTCACTGCTTTACCCTCGTCAATTTCCCTAGTAACCTCTTCAAAAAATTCAAGAAGATTAGTCAAACATGACCTTCCAGGCACAAATCCATGTTGACTGTTCCTAATCAGACCCTGTTTATCCAGATGCTTATATATATTATCTCTAAGTATCTTTTCCATTAATTTGCCCACCACTGAAGTCAAACTAACAGGTCTATAATTGCTAGGTTTACTCTTAGAACCCTTTTTAAACAATGGAACAACATGTGCAGTACACCAATCCTCGGGGACTATTCCCGTTTCTAATGACATTTGAAATATTTCTGTCATAGCCCCGGCTATTTCTACACTAACTTCCCTCAATGTCCTAGGGAATATCCTGTCAGGACCTGGAGACTTATCCACTTTTATATTTTTCAAAAGTGTCAGTACTTCTTTTACTTTGAAACTCATAGTATCCATAGCTACTCTACTAGTTTCCCTTACCTCACATAATTCAATATCCTTCTCCTTGGTGAATACCGAAGAAAATAAATTGTTCAATATCTCCCCCATCTCTTTTGGCTCTGCAGATAGCTGTCCACTCTGTCTCTCTAATGGACCAATTTTATCCCTCGTTATCCTTTTGCTATTAATATAGCTGTAGAAACCCTTTGGATTTACTTTCACCTTACTTTTTTTATTGGCAGAATACAGTATAAAACAAACGTATGCCAAATGTGTTGAAAATGTTCTGGTTACAGCCTGACTACTGAGTTTGAATCTTATGTCATTGACTTGGAGAGTATGCAGAAGGCATTGAATGAGATGGTGGCAATGAAACCAAGTTGATTGATTGAAAGATACAACATGGAACCAGGCTATGCCAATCACTGATCACCCGTTCACACTAATTCTCCATTATTCCACTTTCACATCCACTCCCTGCACACCCAGGACAATTTACAGAGGCCAACTAACCAACAAACCTGCATGTTTTTGCGATGTGAGAGGAAACCAGAGCACCCAAAGGAAACCTATGTAGTCACTATTAAATGGTTGAAACCACACAGGTAGCACTCCATCTAAGGATCAAACCTGAGTCTGTAGCACTGCGAGGCATCAGCTCTACTACATGCACCATTCTGCTGCCTCTAATACGTTGGATACAACTTTGAAGTTGTTATGGAGTAAATAAAGGGAAATTGATTCAGCCAAAGAATGTTGTTTACCATTGGGTATGGAATTGAGGTGATTGGCAAATGGACAAGAAGATTTTTTTTGGCAAAGCAAGATGTTCTTTAGAATTACGGACCAAAAGTACTTTGAATAGTACTTTCCAAAGAGAAATGGACAAATAGGTAAGTGGTAAAAATAGGTGTCACTATGAAGAACAGGAGAACTGGATTATCTACAAAGTTCTATCAAAGAGTTGACACAGACAGGTTGGACAAATAGCAACCTCCTATGCTATTTCCTTTCATTTTATTCTCTGACATACCCAATAAGTTGATCTCTGAGGCCGCCAGGTTTCAGGGATATGGAATATTGCATGTGTTTGGAAGAGATAGCTGACCTGTTGTATGATTCCATAATGACGGAGTGAATTAGCTTGTGAGCCAATCACAACTATCAGCCAGGAGACTTTACAATATAAAAGGTTTACCACCACTGCCACCTCTTCCACCCACGGCCCAAACCTGATGTCTGTATCCTTATTAAAAATGTCACACTTTGGCATTAAGATAGAGATTGGTAATAGTTCTGATATTGAAATGTGACTGCAATGATTCAGAGAGGGGCATTTCTTCAGCAGGTAGACTTAGGTGCATTGTAAACGTTTAATTTATATCAAGAAGTACTTACTTGAAGCTGATTAATGTGCATCGATAAAACTATTAAATGGCTCAGTACAGCTTTTTAGAGTCATTTTTGGTGATATCTCTGACAGAACTTTTAAAAATGTTAAAAATATTAATTTTTCATCTCGTTTCAGCAGTTATAACACGGTATCAAAGGGTGCTTTTAAAAAAAATATTAATAGGATAAAAAACAAGTCATGTTCTATTACATTGATCGGCTCTGGTTCATGTAAGATTTCATGTTTTCAAAAATGTAAACGAATTTCAGCAAAATCTTAAGTGTAACCTGCCCTTAACAAAGTCAAGGTCTTAGCTTGTGTACAATTTCCCCTAAAGCAAAATGTCATCCCTTATATTTGGATGAAATTATTCTTGTTGCATTGCGCAACCATTTGTTTTACTTTCTTATGTAAGAGATCTTACATTCATACTTATATCTCTTATCAAAAGTGAATTTATAAATCTGAGCAAGACATCAAGTATTAACACAGTTCAGTGTTGTTTTTTGCTCAGGCTGGGTTGACTAAGTGAAAACATTAGCCAAGCATTGATGTTGTAGATGAAATCCGATTTCTTATCTAAGAATCAATTTATTTCATTTTTAGTTTAGTTTAGTTTAGAGATACAGCGCGGAACCAGGCCCTTTGGCTCACCGAGTCCGAGCCGACCAGTGATCCCCGAACACTTACACTATCCTACACACACTTGGGACAATTTACAATTTTACGGAAGCCATTTAGCCTACAAACCTGTACATCTTTGTAGTGTGGGAAGAAACTGGAGAACACGGAGAAAACCCACGCAGGTCACGGGGAGAACGTGCG
Source organism: Amblyraja radiata (assembly GCF_010909765.2). Classification (NCBI taxonomy): domain Eukaryota; kingdom Metazoa; phylum Chordata; class Chondrichthyes; order Rajiformes; family Rajidae; genus Amblyraja; species Amblyraja radiata. The sequence goes on along the minus strand of NC_045960.1, from coordinate 37,605,906 downwards.
AACTGGGCTTATAGACAGCACCCGTAGTCAGGTTCGATCCTGGGTGTCTGGCGCTGTAAGGCAGCAACTCTACCATCGCGCCAACGTGCCGCACCTTCTTTCTTTTGAGTCAGAACGTTGTGGGTTTTAAACTCATACGCATGACTCTAGGCTGTACACCGATGAGTTGTGTGAGATCCTTCCTGGCTAGCATGATCAGACATTATTTGGAAGCATTCTAACAAACAAACCCTGGATCAAAACACCCTCCACAATCAAGAACACAGGTCATTTTAGTTCACTGAATGCACTTGAAATAGTTACACTTAAACAAACACTTCTGTCCCATTTCCAAAATTAGTGCAATGATAGCAAAATAGTACCAGCAAAGAGAAAATGACAAAAGGACCAAGGTTGATGTATTTTTAGATTTGGAGGGAATGTAAGGACATGAGCTTAGTGCATAGAGAAGAGATCAGCCATGATTATCACACTATCATTTCTGGACCATTTCTGTGCCCTCATGTAGCCACTTTGGAAAGAAAAAATACATTTACAATTCTATTGAATAGTGGAAAATATACAAAGGGCCAAACAATCTACTTCTGCTTCTTTGTCTCAAGATTTAATGATAGGCAGTCACATAGCACAGAAACAGGTCCCTCGGCCCATCATGTCCATGCTGACATCAGATGGCCAGCATATGTTCTTAAGTAATTACAGGTTGATTCGTTCGAAGGTGAATGTGGCAGAGATAAAACAATCTGATCAATTTAATAATTCATTTCTGGCAGGTGCAGCATATTTTACTGAGTGTAGAAACAACAGTGTTTCTTTTCATTTTTTACTGTTTTCTTTTGGAAATTCTCCAGCATGTTTGCTTTCTGGAGAAAGAATGGATTTGGAAACCAGGCTGCCAATGCCATATCAGGCGTAGACTGCCAAGTACTGCACCTAACTGCATACAATGTTGTACCTGCACTTGGCAGTGGATTTACTTGACACAAAAACTAGACATTGAGTCATGGCACATGTTGGCACAAGTAATCACTGATCTAGGCCAATAACATTGGCATGACATGAAGAAGATGAACTGGGCCTGTTTGGTGCAATCAGTTCGGGGGGGTGTGAGTTGGTTTGGAGTGTCAAGCAAATGAAAAAAAGGTAGTGACTGGGAGAGCTCCCGACACATGGAGAATAATGGAAGGGGAAGGATTATCACTGAAGATATTACTATATTCATTTATTCAGTCTTGCTGTTAACTATGGTCCCTGCTTTGGCTGTATCAAGGTTCATTACCATCTGAAGATAGACACAAAAAGCTGGAATAACTCAGCGGGTCAGTCAGCATTTCTGAAGAAAAGGAATAGGTAACATTTCAGGTCGAGACCCTTCTTCAGACCTTCTTCTTGAGACCCGAAATGTCACCTGTTCCTTTTCTCCACAGATACTGCCTGACCCGTTGAGTTACACCAGCTTTTTGTGTCCACCTCCTGGTGAAGTGGCTTGAGCCTTAATGGTCACATATGGAGGTGGAACCTCACATCCAGCCTAGTGAAGAATTGCACCTAAAATGGTCCAGTTGCAGTCCAGTGGCCTCCCTTCATTTCCTTTCTTTTATTCTCAATGGAGGAGATGCTGGACTTGGGATACGTTCTAAATTATCCCAAATCTAGAGATTTGATCAATGTATGTATGTGTGCATGATGGCAGGAAGCCAGGCATACTTGAGGCAGGATGAATGGGTGTAAATATCTATGGGAATTGAGAATGTGGGCAGTAAAATGGGGTGGGAAGGGATGCACATTCAGCTTCCCTGCTTTAAACAGTTGGCCACTATTTACTACAGCCAGCCATACATAATATTGACTCCCCTTACAATCAATGGACCTAGGTTAGTCAAACCTGTTTTTGGAGCCCTTCTCACCCGTGCTCTCAAACTTTGATCTCTTTCCAGACTTGCTTGCTTCTTCACCTGGAAGTACCTCGAAGCAGCTCTGCACCTTTATCTTTCAGTCTACCTGTGAGCGACACCTCACTATGTGGTGAGCTGTGGGTGTGAACACACCTCCTACCACTACATGACACATAATGGTAAAGATACATGTAGCACCATATGGTGCCCTTTATCTTCATTCCTTCTAAAATTTCCCTTGTAAAATTCATCTTCACCTTCGGGACTGCACCAGTAAATATAATCTGAAGAGTAACAAGCCATTGGAAAGGTATAGACAGGTGAGGTACTGGGGTGAAATACTGGAAAAATTACACATCACAATGACATCAATATACATCATCAGTAAGGCGGGGGTAGTTTTTTTAACATGCAATGTTCCACAATTAAAATTTAATTAATTTATTGTCATGTGTGTCTGGTTGCCATACCAGGCTGAGACACACCCCATCAGAATACTTTTTATTTGCATCTTTTTAGCGCATCTGTATAAGTTTGTGAGAATTCTTGTCGACATGTTGAATCGTCTCAGATGCCAAAGAAAGTAAATATGCTGGTGTACTTTCTTGATCACTGCATCGGTGTGAAGAGACCAAGTTAGGTTGGTGGATAGATGCCTAGGAACATGAAGCAATTGAATATCTCTACAGCAGTTCTGTTGATGATGACCAAATTCTCTGCATCCCTCTGCCACTCCCCTCCCCATGCCATGGACATATTTTGGACTTCTCTTGAATTGATGCATTATATTTCTGGTTTTCCAGAACCAAGTGAATCTTAGAAGGATGTAACCAATGTATTGAAAGTTCAGACACAAAACAGTTGGAGTAACTCCGGGGGACAGGCAGCATCTCTGGAGAGAAGGAATGGGTTCAAAGTTCAGAACTGGCATGTTGCAGTCAGAAGGAGGGAGAAAGATGGCAAGTTAAGGGAACCTCGAGTGACCAAAGAAGTTGTAAATTTGGTCAGAAAGAAAATGGGTGGATATGCAAGGTTTAGTAGATGAAAACAGACAGGGCCATTGAGGTATATAAAGTAAGGGAGAAAGAAATCAAGCAGTGATTAGAAAGGTCCAGAAAATGGTTTTGGTGATTTGGATTAAAGAAATTCCCAAGGTTTTTTATACCTTGAAATAAAGAGAGCAACCAGGACCACACATGGATAGATGAATGTTTTTTTGCTTGGAGTCAGTTGAAGTAGGTAAAGTACCAAATTAGTACTTTGCATCAGTTTTCACCAAGGAGAAGGGCATGGAGGACAGTGAGGTCAGTGTGCAGCATAGTAATATGCAAAGGGCAGTTTGAGATTAAGAGGAAAGAGGCTATGGGGCTCTTGAAGAAAAACATTAAGGTGAATAAACCCCAAGGGCTTGATGGGATCTATCCCAGGTTATTGGGAGGTGCAAGACAGGAGATTGCAGGAGCTTTGATGAAGATCTTTGCATCTTCTCTATTCACCAGTGAGGCACCAGAGGACTGGCGTGCTGCTACAGTAATGCTGTTCCTTTGTTTAAGAGAAATAGATAGAATCCAGGGAATTATTTGCCGATAAACCTTACGTCAGTAAAAAGGATGCTATTGGAGAGGATTCTTCGGTATAGGATTTACTCGCATTTGGAAGAGAATAGGTTAATTGGAGACAGTCAGCATGATCTTTTATGCAGCAGGTCACATCTTATTGACTCTTTTGAGGAGGGGACAAAGGAGATCGATGAGGGTAGTGTGGTGGATGTTATCTACATGGATTTGAGTAAGGCAATTGATAAAGTCCTCCAAGGTAGGCCGATCTGGAAGATTAAGATACGTAAGATTAACAGTGACTTGTTCATATAGATTCGGAACTCGCTTACTGATAAAAGACGGAGATTAGTGCAGTGATGGAAATGGGTTTTAGTAACTAGGGGTACTCCAAGGTCTGTGAGGCTGAGGTTGGGAAGGAAGGAAGGAAGGGGGGAGTGGGGGGGGGGGGTTTATGTGCGGTCATACCCATGTAAGAGTACAAGAATGCATAACTTGTTTATTGTGTATTTATAATATAGTTTTATTGTGTATTATATGCCATAGCTGCTTTCTTGCCTCTCTCTCTCTCTCTCTCTCTCTCTCTCTCTCTCTCTCTCTCTCTCTCTCTCTCTCTCCTCTCCTCTCTCTCGTCTACTCTCCTCGTCTCTCTTCCCTCAGTCTCTCGCTCTCCTCGTTCGATCTCTCTCTCTAGAGCTCTCGCTGCTCTTCGAAATCTGTCTCTCCTCATCTCTACCGTCTGCTATATCTCTCTCCGTCAACGCTGATCCTCTCTCTCTCTCTTCCTCTCTCTCTCTCTCTCTCTCTCTTTCTCTGTCTCTCCCTCTCTCTCTGTCTCTCTCCGTTCTCTCTCTCTCTCTCTCTCTCACTCTCTCTGTTTACATTACAAAATGTTCCATAATGGTATATAATCTCCATTTTTTTCTGTCACCTCTTTCTTTCTGCATGTTCCGCTGTCTTTTAAAGTATCTCAGTATGCACATTTTCACAGGGGTACACAAATCTGAAATTTATAGATATTTGATAGTGATTTGATAGTGATATATAATAAAATTTGATAGTGATATATAATATATATAATAAAATATTTCCGCTTGCACTATTGTTTTGCTAAATAAAACAACCCACGGTAAAATATTCACCACTCACGATTTAGGCTGGAAAAAACTATTGGTACTACCTGTACTTATTTAATTTTCTCCCCATCCAGTCTAATTTAACTGAAACACTTAATCTGAAAATGCAGTTTCTTATTGGGGGCAGATAATAGAAAAAGTAATGCCCTTGGAGACAGCGGCTGATTGGACGTGAGGAGACCAATTTGTTGATTGGACTGGAATTTTAAGGGAAGCTCGTTGGTGATTGGATGCATCCCCCTTAGAGGCAGTGGTTGATTGGCCGCCAAATAATCGGGCACAAAAAATAGACAAATAGGAAAACAAAAAAAATCGGAATTCCAATTTAAATCTGATATAATGTACATAGGGTGGGTATCGATTAATTCTAGACAACAGATTTAAAAAAAAAATCTAGCCCCATTAAATCACTCAGGGTGTATTATGATATGTTCTACAGAATGAAGTGTACAGCAAAACTGGCACTTCCAGAGTGGTCTATCGTGTTGTTTCTTCAGCGGACCAAGGATTTATTTTAAGAGCAAAACAAAGTGCTGGAGAACTCAGCAGGGGAGAGCGAAAGACAGAGAGGGAGAGAGGGTGGGAAGGAGAGAGCGAAAGACAGAGACACAACGAGAGAGGGAGAGAGGGAGGGAAGGAGAGCGCAAAAGACAGAGACACAGTGAGAGAGGGAGGGAAGGAGAGAGCGAAAGACAGAGAGACACAGCGAGAGAGGGAGAGAGGGCAAGGGCGAGAGGGAGAGAATAATAAAATAACATGGAATAATAAAATAACGTGACTACCTGCATACCAGAAGAAGTCCGTGCTCGCGGTCCGAAGCAATGACAGTGAGCTTATTAAATTCTCCCATGAATTCCCCCATGCAGTGTCATTAATACATGATCAAAACACAATTACATTTACTGAGGAATGTGGATCGATGTATTGATGACACATTGTATAACTACGTGTTAACTACTGGCTGTTAACAAGCGCTAACAGTGGTAGTTAACAAACTGTTTTCATCTTATGGCCGATGCAGCGTGACTCGTTATAACGATTATCCATGGTCATTTAAAAAAAAAACGTATTTAATAAATCTGACTCCATTCTTGTACAGAAATTGGACATAAACTGAAAACTGAAAAGTAGGGGAACGCCGTCCTCCTGCGTACCCCCCATTTCCATCAGTGGATTAGTGCGGGAAGAGCAACACTCAGGCTGGAGGTCTGTAACCAGTGAAGTTCCACAGAGATCTGTGCTGGAACCTATAGTATGTTGTTTGTGATATATATAAATTACTTGGACGTAAATGCAGACAGGTTGGTTAGTAAGTTTGCAGATGTCACCAAGATTGCTGGGATCATGATATGTGAGGAAGGCTGTCGAGATATACAGTGAGATATAGGTCAGCTGCAAAACTCATCAGAGGAATGGCAGATGGTGCTTTATGAGGTGTTAGATTTTGGAAGGTCAAATGTAAGAGGAAAATATCCAATTAATGGAAAGTAACGTAACAGCATTCACAAGTTCACAAGTTATAGTAGAATTAGGCCATTTGGCCCATCGAGTCTACTCCACCATTCAATCATGGCTGATCTCTGCCTCCTAATCCCATTTTCCTGCCTTCTCCCCATAAGCCTTGACACCCGTTCTAATCAAGAATTGGTCTCTCTGCCTTAAAAATATCTACTGACTTGGCCTCAACAGTCTTCCGTGACAATGAGTTCTACTCATTAATGTACAGAGGGATCCAGGGGTCGAAGTACATCCTCCTTGTAAGTGGCAACATATTTAGACAGAGTGGTAAAGAAGGCATACAGTTAGCTTGCCTTCATTGGTCTGGCATTGAATATATGTCAGAAAATCATGATACAGCTTGTTATGACTTTGGTTAGACTGTATTTGGAGTATTGTGTGCAGTTCCGATTGCCCCAAACCAGGTAGGTCGTGGAGGCTTTGAAAAGGGTGCAGTGAAGGTTTATCTGAATTATAGGTAGACACAAAATGCTGGAGTAACTCTGCAGGACAGGCAGCATCTCTGGAGAGAAGGAATGGGTGACATTTTGGGTCGAGACCATTCTTCAGAATCATGCCTGATTTAGGGGATATTATCGAGGAGGCTTGGAATGTATTCTTTGGCATGCCGGAGGCTTTGGGGAGTCCTTCTTCTTGCGTATGGCGTGCACAGCCTAAAGTTGTAGGTCAACTTGTTCTATATGATCTATTTGTTTTGTGTACGTTGGGTTGATAGCATTATTCGAAACAGGGTGGACCACGTGAAGGTTGCAATCTCCCACCCCTTGGGGAGTCCTGATGGTAGAGTATAAAATTATGAGAAGCACTATAGACAGCCAGAACCTTTTTTCTAGGGTGGAAATGTCAAAGACTGCAGGGCATAGCTATAAGGTGAGAGGGTCAGTTTAAAGCAAGTTTTTGTACACAAAGGATGGCGAGTGCCTGAAATGCTCTGTCAGGGTGTGAGAGGAGGGGGTGTGGGGGAAGGAAGGCGGTGGTTGAAGCATATAAGATAGTGGTGCTTAAGAAACTTTTAAATAGATGCATGCAGAGAATGGATGGTGATGGATTATGTGCGGGCAGATAAGAGTTGGGCTTGGCATCAGCACAGGCATTGTGGGCTGAAGGGGCTGTTCCTGTGCCTCACTGTTCTGTGTTCCGTGTATCCTTTATCTCAGCAAGCTGTTTCTTCAAGACTCTCTAGAATGCAAGCCATCATGTCCAGAGGGCTGATTTTCCTTTACTTTACTCAACACTGGTGCTGTGATGCACAGCATGTGGCGCACATCTCTCTCCATTAGAAGGAAAAGATTAACAAAGGCAAATCCAAGATCCTTATTGAGAGAGATGGAAGAATTTATAAGCTTAAATGAGGAAATGACAGAATTAAACATCCACTTAGTGCTTGCTTTAGCTGTGAAAGCACAAAACAACTGCCAGAAATATTAAAGAACCAAATATTAAAGACCACCAACATTGCGGAAGGGAAGAAAATAAGATCCTAACCTTCTATTTACTTCATTGGAGACCTTTAAACTATTTTTAATCAGACTTTACTGGACTTTATCTTGCACTAAATATGATACCCTTTATGCTGTATCTGTACACTGTGGACAGCTTGATTATAATCATGTACAGTCTTTTCCATGACTAGACAGCACACAACAAAATGCTTTTCACTGTACCTCAGTACACGTGACAATAATAAACTGATCCAAACTAAGTAATTGCCAAAATAAAACATAGGAGCAATTAGTGAGCTTGAAAGATGATAAATCCCAATGACCCGATGATAAAAATCCCGGAGTTATAGAAGAGATAGCTTTAGAGATATCGGATGGCCTGAATATCATCTTCTACACTATTATGGATTTTAGAAATGTTTCTGTGGGTTGGAGGTTATAAAGTGTGGCCCCACCATATGACAAAGGAGGGATAGTGGCATCAGGGAATGTGCAACCTTTCAGCTAATGTCAATAATAGGGAATATGCTGGAATCAATAATGAAGGACGTGATAACAGAACACCATTGAAAACAATTATAGGATTGAAAAGAGTCAGCAATTTAAAGATAAATGATGTTTGCCTAATCTGTTGGAGTTCTTTGGATGTGATCTCAGAGGGTTGTAATTCTCGCACCAGTTCATTAGATATATTTGTGGTGGAGACATAAATATTTGAAAGATCAAGAAATTGAGAATTATGGAGAACTGACACAAAAGCGGAATTAAGGCAAACATCGATCAGCCGAGATCATATTGAGGTTGGAGCAGGCTTGAGGGATTGATGCCGGCTTGTTCTCCTATTTTCCCGTGATCTTGTGAGGCACTGTGAATTATCACAGCGTATTCCAGAGGAACTGAATTACTGGAGTGTTCAGGTAGAAATTATAGTCATGCAAATTACCTTTCTTTACACTGTGCTATTTGTCTTTGTAAAAAGATTTTCTCTGTTATCATTTATTGTATCCTCAAAGCTACGGTTTTTATGATGGATTGTTTGTTGGGAATGTTGAAGACCTGGCGGTCCCCCATAACTGTTTTGTATCAGTTGTGATCGTGTCATGTTTTATATCAGTAAGACTGTTTATATAGAATTTATTTTTCCGATTGTGACTGTCTTGTAGGATTTGCAATGTGTTGAGTTGTACTCATTGTTTGAGGAGCATCTGACAGTAGTGAAATTTACAAATCATCCTTGCCAGTTGGAGCGGTTTCCTATGTGTGGAAGAAAGGCCAGTATCAGACCGCCTGGAACATAATAACACTTTGAGGAAGCTGTCAGTTTGGACAATAAAGACAGATAATATCTATTGTTAAAGTTTTTCTTCTGCTCTTTGTTTTGAATTCTGTCATTTTGGAGGTGATTTATGTTTTGAGAAGATTTGAGATCTTTATAGTGGGTGATATTAAATGGTTTTGACTGGCTGGTGACAGTTGCTATAGTACTGGTGATGTGGAGAGTGCTGAAATCCATTATTTATGGTTAGTGTGAGGGAGGACAGTTGAATCCACTGCCATCACTTTGCATGTGCCAGCTTTGTCATGTGATGCATCACTCAGTTTGGGGAGCCAAACAAAAAACTGGTAGGTTAGAACTGAGCCACTGCAGACAAATATCAGACCTCAAGAATGGTATAATCAGTTATCCTCGACGATTTTGGCGATGATCGACTGTTGACATGCTCGTGGTCACTCTTCAACTGCCTTTGCCTCAATAATTCGCTCTTCTGATGAGGATCAAACATGATTATTGGGTTCAGCACATTTATGACTCCAGTCCACATTAATTGATATCATCACGTTACACTGTGATTTTGAAGACTTAACAAATAACGCAGCCTGTGCGATAAATCAATTCCCATGCTCGTACTTGGACATTCAGAATTAAAAACTCCCACACATAAGCAGAATTTCTCCTCCTGACGTGAACAAAAAGGCATTTTTTGTCATGAATATGTACTCAAATACATTCAGAACATTTTCAGTACATTCTGTTTTGTGGTGGCGGAGGTGGAGTTGAGAGGGGTGAAGTGGGCGGTCAATGGGGAGGGCAAAAATCATGGCCCAGTAAATTTGGCAGCCTATAGAATTCCACATGCCACATGATTCAAGCATCACAACGCTACTGCATTGTTGACCTATGTGGGAAGGCATGCATAGAACTGAGTGGGAGGTTACTTTTGCAGTTTGCAGCTTAGTGGATAATTAACCCAAATATGGATTCATGTCCACATTCAATTGTATAACATCTTCATTGAAGTGTGCACAATCTTTGCAAAAAAAAAAAAAAGATTCCAGCAGGGTTTCCTGTGTGCCAGGGAAAATACTTCCAATTGAAAATGCTCTATTATCAGCACCTGTTGGCAAGCACATTGACTGTGGCCTACTGGGCAGTTTCCTGAAGCACCAGCACAATGTTCCAGCTGGAACTCAACCAAAACTGAGCCACATCAATGATATCTGTTTAAGATATACATAATTATAACTACGGCTTGGAAGCCCTTCAACTCTTGTAGTGTAGAACATTGCTTTGAATTTACAATGTGCATAGATTTAAAATCATGTAACATCTGCAATAAACTGTTTTCTGTAATCTTCTAATGAGGCTTTTGAGTTATCTTATGAACTGGAAATGTTGTTGAAGGCAATTTTATATTTTTTAACAGATTGTGGTTAATACATCTTTTCCCTAAAGCAACTATTTGAGTTCTTGCATTGCATTAGAAGCTTCAGAAGTTACATTTATTTATTAAATGCGCATAATATATTTTATGTTGCATCATGTCTGGTATGTTCTTTCTTTGTAAACAAATGGTTTCAATATAGTGTGTTTCTGTAAATTATTAGAGCATTACAGTAATTCAAATTTTCAATATATGGGAATATATGGGGAAATTCAGTAGCAGTTAGAATTTAAATATCCTCCATGGGGAAAAAGTATGCCTGTGAGAGTTCAATGAAATCATGACAGTCACTGCAGCTCATTAAGTGTGGTAACTTAAAGATGAGCTTTTTCTTCTCTGAAATGCCTAAAAAGCTCCTTGTATGCAGCAGTTATCATTTAATTTCATTTTAAAGTTAGTTTTTACTTGTTATTTTGTTACCATTTTGTAGGCACTCCTAGACTGAAAAACTACTTGACTGAATGACTTCAGAACTAATTCTTACTTCCCAGCTGGTATCATTTAGTAATTGCTCATGAAGAACTGAAGGATAAAAGCAGTAATCCATACAAAGACCTGTCTTATTATTCATTAGCACATACCACTAATATACCATGTGGAATATTATTCTGCCACTTGTAATGATCCAAACTGTAATGATCCAAATAACGGTGAGACTATTGGTGCATGTCTTCTCACACTTCTCTACTTCAAAGTCTTGTGGATGCTTGATCATAACCCAGAAGTAAATGTAAATTATTATAAAGAGCAAGTGATGCAGCCTTGTGGAGGCTAGACCACCTACGGTGGAGGTAGATACATTTTTGGAACAGGGTGACACAATGGCACAGCGGAAGAGTTGCTGCCATACACCAGGGTTCAATCCTGACTAAGGGCGCTGTGTGTATGGAATTTGTATGTTCTCATGTACAGGTTTGTATGTTAATTGGCTTCAGTTAAAATTGGCTTCAGCAATTTGTGTATTGTAAATTGTCCCTAGTGTATAGGATAGTGCGATGGTACGGTGTAATCGCTGGTCGGCGCGGTCTCAGTGGGCCTAAGGGACTGTTCCCATGGTATATCTCTGAAGTCTAAAGTAAAGTCTAAATGAAGGGATCGAGGGCAATGGTGACTTGGCACAGAAGAGTAATTGAGGGCTGGGCAGAGCAGTTATGGTCATATTGAATGCCAGTGTAAGTCTGACGGCCTGGTAGCCCCCTCATGATCCTATATCATTGTGTCCTTTTGGGCCGTTATTTTGGAGGACATCTGACGGTATCTTCAAGAGCATGCATGTGTGCAGTTAAACCCAAAAGGTGGAGCGAAGGATTCCCTGATCTCCCCAAAATCCACTAGTTTGGAAATCATCCCAACATACTCTGCAGAGATCAATGCATTGATAAAAAAGTTGGGTATTACCAAACTATTCTTGATGCAAACCCATAGCCTGGAAATGTCATACTTCATTGCAACAAGTCTTTAATGGCATTCTGATGCATTCTTGCTAGTTAACAATCTCTTTCTCTTCCTAAGTTAAATAATTTTATATGTGAACAACTATTCCTGTGAGTACATACTTCAAAACAAGATTAAGTCATCAAAAATAATTTGTAATATTTTATTTTTCAAACTAACCTCATGTGTATGTTTTGGTCTTTATATTGATTTCGGCAAAATACTGATTTTTTTTGTAAAAGGTGTGCTTTTTATTTTGGTCTTTGAGAATGTTGCAATGTGATTACTGCTGAGCCTGATTGATGGCCTCACTGTTCCTGGTTCCAGAGATCCCTTGGAATTAATGCCAGTGTATGGGGAATGAAATCCATGCCATGAAGATTGCTGGACTTTTGTGAACAAATTTCTCTCAGGCCAGCAGTGACCATTGGCAATTTTCTGTTGTCTGCAAAATCAGTGTCGCCATGCACTAAAGATTAAGATACAGGGAGTCTTTGAGTCTTATAATACTCCGCATTTACTTATGGGCTATGACCGAATCTAGCCTATACTAATTAAATTAAAATAATTTATCTTTGCAAAGTTCTTCCCAATGTGAAAATGTGTGACACAGTTTCATCCAGGCTCCCAGCAGGGGTATGAAGCTGGTAATAATTTGGCGTTAAATGGCACTTAGAACTGGCAATCTCCAGGATTGAACCATTGGGATAGTAAATGTGGAAAAATAGAAAATCAATGATTAAGCATAATCAGTTAGGTTTGAGATCTGAGTCGCTGCCTTAAACAAAAAAATATAAATATAGTTATAAAATGTCACATTACATATTTACTGGGTTCAGAGTGCACAGTGCTTGTATTTTAATCCAGACTGGCTGACCTGCTGAATTTAATATATCAGCTGCACATCACTTTCTTTGGCAGATACAGAAGATACATTGCCTGTGGAAGGTCAGTGCTCTGTGCATCTATTTGTTTTTTGTTGTTGTTTCAGGAACTCTATCTTCCTTAACATTACAATGTGGTAAATATTGTATACTGAAATTGTGACTCTCACTAGCATCCCTATCACATTAGGACCAACAGTGTGGCAAGATAATAGCAATGAATATTCTCTTTCTTTTTGCTTTCTTTCTCTTGGGTTTACTCTTTTGTTTCTTGCTCCATTTCTTTCTAACTTCTGAGAAGCTTTAAGAACTGATGGGATGTGTCAGCAGTCTCAGTTCTTTGGGAGATTGGGGGGGGGGGGGGGGGGGGGGGGGGGGTTAGGGAGGGGGAGGAGATAGGTTTCTCTCTTTTATTCCATGGTGTCTCACGATCTTGCAAATGCCACAATCCTGCGAGACTGTCTGGTGTCAGAAAACAGCCCCTTCCTTTTGTTTCCCTTTCCTGGCTCTCTCCTCTCCCATCGCTCCTTGAAGTTGGTTTAATTCTGTAGCAAAGGATCTCACAGTTTAGAGTCAGTCCACCTACGTCCATGCGCTGCCTAACTGAGCTCAGTCAACGTTGGAAATCCTCCCACTTCCTTGTTATGTTACATTTGAATCATAATGAAGCCTCATTAAAAATTCAGCTGCCTCCACGCAGCACTTTTTGTTTTGCAGAACACTGGGGACTGGTGGGGAAAGGGCACATGGCATCAAGGCTGTTGTGTCAGACAAACCTTTCTATACCACGTTTACAGTGTCATAATTAAATATAAGCTTCTCATTTCAAATGTCGTCTGATTTGAAACTTTCTTTATCAGAAGCTGTAGATTATTGAAATAATTGTATGGGAGATTAGTGTCGATATCCTTGACTGATGTCCCGGGGCAGGGATGACTGACCCATGACGTTCACAATCGTGCCCCATTGTGAAAAGTATGACTCCAGCAACTGCAGGTTTTTTTCGATGTGATGCCCACGAACATCAGTTTAAGTGCAATGTCCACTAACATTAGTTTCTCGATGTGATGTCCACTAACATCAGCTTAAATGCACCCTAAGCCCAAACTTGATCATCCCCTGTCCCGGATATGCATGGAATGGAGGGATAAGGATCACGTGCAGACAGAGGTGATCACTTTAAACCGGCATCATGTGCAGCACAGACATTGTGGACCGAGGGCCTGTTCCTGTGCCGTATTGTTCTATATTCGATGTGTTATTACTAAAAATAAATGTTCAAGAATATTAAAAGATCTGATCTTAAGTACAGAATTAATGAACAAGTAAAACATTTTTTTTATTCATTGCAAATAAAATGCTATACGCAACACTAATGCCCAATCTTCCTATATATTGGTCAGGAGTTTACTCATAAACTGTAGCGAATCTGGGAGTTTTATTTCATAAATTTGCAGAAAGTGGGCATTTTTGGAAGGACCGGCATTTATTGTCCACCCAGAATTTACATTGAGAAGGTGGGTGTAGGGTGTCCCCTTCCTGATGATGAGACTCACACTGCGCTGCGCTGGGTAGGGAATTCCAAGGTTTCAACACAGTGAAAATGAATGTCAGAATAACCTAGACAAGTAACTGCAGTGAACCTTGAAGATGGCACACACAGCAGTAAATGTAAGCTAGTAGAGGAGAGAACGTTATTCACATTATTCCCTGTATCATGTATTTGTATACTGTGGACGGCTCGATTGTAATCATGTATTGTCTTTCTGCTGACTGGTTAGCATGCAACAAAAAGCTTTTCACTGTACCTCGGCACCAAAGTAACAATAAACTAAACTCAAAATCAAACTCAAACTGAACGGCCTGCAATGAATAAGACTACTTTGCCCTGAATGTTGTCAAGCTTCCTACCAGTTGTTGGAACTGCACACATCGAGACAAGCGAAGTGTATCATGCTTCTGACGTGACTTGGAGATGGCAGATAGTCTTTGGAGTGTCAGAAATTTCAGGAGTTTCTTCCACTTGTATTCTTTATCTGGAAGTTCAATCCATGTGCTGCTTACTCTATGAATTGTAGTAAAATTAAATGCAGGGAGTCACAAACATTCAGACATCTCTTCTAAAGAGTCGATTCAAACATCGCCTGTTTTGAATGAAAACTTATTTCCTGGTATCAATCTTAAAATCAAGTCTCTAATTTGAGCTTGTCTCCAGATGCCCTAGTTCTATTGTTTAATTTAATGTCTTTTGTTTTCCTATTTAATAATGTTCATTGGCTGTGCAAGGTCACTTTATTAAAATATCCTCATTCGTCTTCTGGCATATCACCTTACTTTAGCCATTTTTGCTGACTGACATATTTCCTTGGAATCATCATCTACAGAATAACAATGAATGTCAGATGGATCAGAATCAGAATCAGATTTTATTCGCCAAGTATGTTTTGCAACATACGAGGAATTTCACTGGCCAGGTCAGTCATACAATTAAAAACAACAGATTCAAAAACATATTTAACATGAACATCCACCACAGTGAATCCTACACATTCCTCATTGTGATGGAAGGCGAAATAAAGTTCAAGTCTCTTCCTTTGTTCTTCCTTGGTCGGGGGCCTCGAGCCCGCCGTTGACGGGACGGTCTTAACTCAGATTAGGGTTCTCAGATGGAGGAGGCTAGGAATCTCAGAAACTATGTTAGAGATCTAAGATGGATCAATAGACAATAGGCGCAGGAGCAGGCCATTCGGCCCTTCGAGCCAGCACCGCCATTCAATCTCCTCTGAGGAGGAGAATTCCACAGACTCACAACTCTCTGTGTGAAAAAGTATTTCTTCATCTCCGTACTAAATGGCTTACCCCTTATTCTTAAACTGTGGTCCCTGGTTCTGCACTCCCCCAACATCGGGAACATGTTTCCTGCCTCTAGCATGTCCAAACCCTTAATAATCTTATATGTTTCAATAAGATTCCCTCTCATCCTTCTAAACTCCAGAGTATACAAGCCCAGCCGTTCCATTATCTCAGCATATGAGATTAGAGATCAGGTTAGAGATCATGTTCATGTTCATAAGTCATAGGAGCAGAATTAGGCCATTTGGCCCATCAAGTCTACTCTGCCATTAAATCATGACTGATCTTTCTTTCCTTCTCCTGCCTTCTCCTTATAACCCCTGACAACCGTACTAATCAAGAACCTATCAGTCTCCACCTTAAAAATACCCATTAACTTGGCCTCCACAGCCTTCTGTGGCACTGATACACCGGGTAAGAAATCTCAGATAAACCAAGTTAGGGATCCCAGATAGATTTGGTTATGAATCTAAGAAAACCCAACAAGGATCTCAAATAGATCAGGCTGAGAATCACAAATTCTCAAGTGAAACTTCCTCCAGCATCAGTGAACCCAAGAGCTTCCAAAAGGATGAGCCCTTTGCTTTGGGTTTTTGCCATAGTGTAAGCTACCCAAGCAAAATATGAGGTACTGTTCCTCCAATTTGTGCTGGGCCACACTCTAACAATGGAGGAGGCCCAGGACAGGAAGGTGAGATTGGGAATGGGAGGGGGAGTTAAAGTGCTGAGCAACAGGGAGATCAGGTAGGTTCATGCGGACTGAGCGGAGATGTTCAGCGAAACGATCGGCGAGCCTGCACTTTGTCTCGCCAATATACAAGAGTTGATATACTGGAACAGCGAATGCAGTAGATGAGGTTGGAGGAGGTGCAAGTGAACCTCTGCCTCACCTGGAAAGACTGTTTGGGTCCTTGGATGGAGTTGAGGGGGGAGGTAAAGGGACAGGTGTTGCATCTCCTGCGGTTGCAGGGGAAAGTACCTGGGGAGGGGTTGGTTTGGGTGGGAAGTGATGAGTTGACCAGGGAGTTGCGGAGGGAACAGTCTCTGCAGAAAGCAGAAATGGGTGGAGATGGAAAGATATGGCCAGGAGTAGGATCCTGTTGGAGGTGGCGAAAATGTATTCAACAGCAGATGGGGTGGAAAGTGAGACCAAAGGGGACTCTGTCCTTGTTACGAAGGGAGGAGCGGGAGCAAGAGCGGAGCTGCGGGATATCGACTACTTATGATAGACACAAAAAGCTGCAGTAATTCAGCGGGACAGGCAGCATCCCTGGAGAAAAGGAATAGGTGACGTTTCAGGTCGAGTCAGGGGAAAGGGAAACGAGGGATATAGATGATTGTCGTTACTTTTATGCATATGAATGAATGAATGAATGAATGAATGAATGAATGAATGAATGAATGAATGAATGAATGAATACGTTTGTTGTCATTGCACAATACTGTGCAACGAAATTCCATTACATCTCCTCCGGTTAAAAAAAAATACAAACACGACAACCATTAACACATATGTACACTTATTAGTAAATAATAAATAGGTATTTTAAAAGAATTTAAAAGAATTTAAAAGAATTTGGCGGCATTTCTTGGAATTACATTTTGCTTCCCCAGCATTCTCTGTTGGAATTTAGCTCTTTTATCGCACATGGGTAGAAACTATTTTTTAGTCTACCGGTGCGAGCCTTCAGAGTCCTGAATCGCCTCCCAGAGGGTAGCAAAGTAAAAAGGTGGTTGGCAGGGTGGGATGTGTCCTGCTTGATATTTGTAGCCCGGCGCAAGCATCGGGCCCTATTTATGTCATCCAAGGATATGTCATATCTTTCATTCATTTATTCTATGCCTCTTTATATCACCTTCTATATCTCTCATTTCCATTTCCCCTGGCTCTCATTCTGAAAAAGAGTCTCAACCCAAAACATCACCTATTCCTTTTTTCCAGAGGTGCTGCCTGACCTGCTGAGTTACTCCAGCTTTTGGTGTCCATCTTCAGTTTAAACCAGCATCAGCATTTTCTTCCCACACATTACTCTACTCGAGGCTGAGCTGACCTTCAACCGTGCAGAACCATTCTTTCTGAGGTTGTGCAAAGGAATTTCTCACCTTCATTGCTCTGGATATGGACAGCTCAAGGAGTTGGAGGCAATAAGCAAAGCCACATGAACTGAAACTAAACCGTTCCCTGTGACATCAAATAGCTTGCGATTCAGTGTGGATGCAACATAGAGAGCAGTGTCATGGTACTGAGAAACCTAACCTGTTGTTCTTAATGAGTTCACTGAAGGTAGCTGCAGAAAAGTTAACTGTAAAGGGGTGGACTCTCTAATCGGGGTACCACCTGAAATCTGGACCCTGATCACACCCCGAATTGTGCATTTTTTCTGACTGTTTTCTTCAATCTCCTTCACGATCCTATTGGAGTATCACTGATTACAAAAACTGGCAAGAATTGGGCAGTGTTTAAAACGTGATTGATTAAAAAACTTGTTAAATATGTTACAAGTGCATGGCTTCATGAAGGTCGAGTCGCAAGTGGTTAAGGTGGTCATAAAGGCTTTTGGCACTTTGGCCTTCATCAGTCAGCGTATTGAGTATAGAAGTTGGGAGGTCATGTTGCAGTTGTATAAGATGTTGGTGAGCGCATTAAGAATATTCCACATTTAGAATATTGTGTTCAGTTCTGGGCATCATGTTATAGGAAAGATATTGTCAAGCTTGAAAGGGTTCAAAAAGATTTATGAGGATGTTGGCAGGACTAGAGGGTGTGAGCTATAGGGAAAGGTTGAGTAGGCTGGGTCTCTATTCCATAGGAAGGAGGGTAGGAGGATGAGGGGAGATCTTATAGAGGTGTACAAAATCCTGAGAGGAATAGATCGGGTTGATGCATAGTCTTTTACCCAGAGTAGGGAAATCGAGGGCCAGAGGACATAGGTTCAAGGTGAAGAAACGATTTAATAGGAATCCAAGGGGTAACTTTTTCATACAGAGGGTGGTGGGTGTATGGAACAAGCTGCCAGAGGAGGTAGTTGAGGCTGGGACAATCCTATTGTTTAAGAAACAGTTGGACAGGTACAAGGATAGGACAGGTTTGGAGGGATATGGACCAAGCGCAGGCAAGTGAAACTAGGGTAGCTGGGACATTGTTGGCTGGTGCGGGCGAGTTGGGCCGAAGGGCCTGGTTCCACACTATATTACTCTATGACTCCATGTGATAATTTGGTGCAATTTAATTAATAATGCCAAAATAAGACTTTATTACTAATATTATGCTCTTTAATTTAGCAGCTGAGAATAAATTCATGTAACTGAAAATGACCTTAAAATCTGTACAGAGCCAATAATAATTTGTTTGTGGGCAATTTCAAAGAAAATTAAAATTAAATTCAAAGTAAAAGCTTTCAAAATGTATCCTCTAAACCTGGAATAGATCTAATTCATTGAAACTCACAACTAATTAATTTGAGCTTTTTGAAAGGCTAGCTTTGAGTACAAAGTCTTTTATATTGGCACAAAAAAACACACAAACTTAAGTTGTGCTAAATGTAACTTGCACATTAAATGCTGCCACCTTTTGTGTCATGAAATCGATACAGATTAGCAAAATCCGCAGGTTTATGATCAATTTCTGTAAGTTTAAGAGCAGTTTTAATGCTTCATCTGGCCTACAAAAGCGTTCCCCTAGCCGTCACCCACCCAAAGTCCATGTTCCCAATTTTCTGGATTAGGTTTACTTCATTGTAGAGTGATGTCCACTATTTCGAGAGCCATCTCCCTGAGGACCCTGGGATGCAGACCATCAGGCCCAGGGGATTTATTATCCTTCAGTCCCATTAGCCTAGCCAATACTATTTCTCGCCTAATGAAAATTTATTTCAGTTCCTCGACCCCCTCTGTCCTCCCGTACTTCTGGGAGATTGTTTGTGTCTTCCTTAGTGAAGACAGATCCGAAGTACCTGTTCAACACATCTGCCATTTCCTTGTTCCCCATAATAATTTCACCCGTGTCTGCCTTCAAGGGACCCACATTTGACTTTGCTATTCTTTTTCCATTAACATATCTAAAGAAGCTTTTACTGTCCTTCTTTACATTCCTGGCCAGCTTCCCCTCGTACTTCATCTTTTCAGCCCATATTGCCCGTTTTGTTTCCTTCTGTTGTCCTATGAAAGTTTCCCAATCCTCTGGCTTCCAGCTACTCTTTGCTATGTTATACATCTTTTCTTTTAGTTTTATTCTATCCCTAACTTCTCTTGTCAGCCACGGTTGCCTCCTAGTCCCCTTAGAATCTTTCTTCCTTTTTGAATGAAATGATCCTGCGTCTTCCAGATTATGCCCAGAAATTCCTGTCATTGCTGTGTCCTCCGTCATTCCTGCTAGTATCCCTTTCCAGTCTACATTGGCCAGCTCCTCTCTCATGCCTTCATAGTCCCCTTAGTTCAACTGCATCATTGACACTTCCGACTTAACCTTATCCTTCCCAAATTGCAGATTAAAACTAATCATATTATGATCACTACCTCCAAGTGGTTCCTTTACCTCAAGTTCTCTTATCAAATCTGGTTCATTGGACAACACTAAATCTAGAATTGCCTTTTCTCTGGTCGGCTCCATTACACACATCAGGATATAACACATATTTATTAAATCTACATACGGCAAGGATCTGCAGTCATCACCCGAGCTGCTTCTCATTCTAACTAGCGTAAGCAGGCTCTTGATAATATAAAGTACATAGTAGGCGGAGTCACTACTAACAAACACTATAATTGGCTAGTATTAAATGGCCAATCTACATCCTTCCTTGTAGAAACAAACGAAGCATCGGTGGCTAAGCAATATACGTGGGATGTTAATAATACATTTTCAGAATTACACAAAATCGCCATATCTAACAGGCTTGAGGGTCATCCAAGATGTAAGATGACCCTGAAGCCTGGGTGAGGGGCCTTATTGAACCCTCATCCTTCTAAACTCTGTGATTCTACACAATACAGGAATGTAGCACTGATGTACAAGATCAGAAATGATCTCATTGAACAGCAGAGCATACATTGGGGCAAAATAGCTTACTCCTCTACTGTTTCTTGTGTTCTTATAGTTTTAAACAAGAGTTTTAGCTGTTTAAGCAACTGAAATTAATTTAGTGCTTTTTGGAGGCAAGAATAGACCAAAAATTGCATTCAAATATTGTATATACTGTTCTTAACTGCAATATGTCATTTTAAAATACTTTTTAACTACCATGTCCCTCATTTATTGGCCATTTATTATCCTATCATACATATTGATTTTTTTTTCCCTTTGGGTTTTAGACTGTGCCTGAAGGGCTGGGTGGGAAACATCATGACATATTGCACAAAGTAAAGACACAACTTAATAAGTGATGTAAGAGCTTCTAGCATACTAATCTTGCCATGTAAGTTTAAGTTTTAAGACGTAAAGAAATCTGTTCTTTATTTTTCATGTTTTACAGGTACATGTAGGGCAGGTTTAGGGGGATATAGGCAGGTGGGACTAGTGTAGATGGGACATGTTGGTCAACATGGGCAGGTTGGGCCGAAGGGCCTGTTTCCACACTGTAAGACTCTATGACTCTATAACTCCATCAGCACCTTATCACACCTTTCTGTCACAATCGCCCCGTTTTTTGGCCTCAGGTGCATTGACAGTGACTTTACTATCTTTTGAGGCTGTGTTACTGTTTGGCATAACTTCACAGCTTCTGTTAATACACCACTTCCAGAAGTAAACCTTTTGTATTATCGGTTTCACCTCAATTGACAAGAAATCAATAGTTAATTAATCATATGTAAATACAGCAGAGTGGTGCAGCTAGTAGAGCCATTGCCTTGCAGCACCAGAGAGCAATTCTGACCTCGGATGTTGCCTTTGTGAATTTTACACATTTCCCTGTGGTCATGTGGGTTTCCTTTGGGTGTTCTGCTTTCTGTGGGTAGCACAGCGGTGCAATTGGTTAAGCTGCTGCCTCACAGCACTAGTTTGATCCTGACATCGGGAGTTGTCGGTGTGGAGTTTGAACGTTCCCCCTTGTGACTGCGTGGGTTTCCTCCGGGTGCTCCAGCTTTCTCCCACATTGCCAAGATGTGCCAGTTTGTAGGTTAGTTGGCCCTGCCCTCTGTAAATTGCCTTTTGTGTGTAGGGAGTGGATGAGAAAATAATAAACGTAGAACTAGTGAAAGGGTGATCAATGGTTGACGTGTATCCAATGGGCTGAAGAGCCTATTTCTATCTTTCAATCAATTCAAGCAATCTAATAAATGGATAAAGATAAAAATATTGCCATAATCAGAAATAAAGCTGTAATTTCTGAAAATGCACATGCTTTGAGATTAGTTTTTAAAAAAACACGCAATGGGCACACAATGCATCTTTGAAGCATTTCACTAAAGAAAGTGGCATGGTTTTTTTTCTTGTTCATAGCTGGCAGATCCGCATATATTTCACCATATTTTTGTTTCATTTAATAAATTTGTTTTTGTTTAAATTAGTAGAACATATATTGAAGAAGTTTTGAACTAAATGACAAAAAGTGTTAGAATGGAGGTGAGGAGGAACTTCTTTAGTCAGAGAGTAGTTAATCTGTGGAAGTCATTGCCACGGAGGCTGTGGAGGCCGTCAGTGGATATTTTTAAGGCAGAGATCGACAAATTCTTGATTAGAACGGGTGTCAAGCGTTATCTAGAATCTAGAATTTAGAAGATTGAGGGGGGATCTTATAGAAACTTACAAAATTCTTAAGGGGTTGGATAGGCTAGATGCAGGAAGATTGTTCCCGATGTCGGGGAAGTCCAGAACAAGGGGTCACAGTTTAAGGATAAGGGAGAAATCTTTTAGGACCGAGATGAGAAAAACATTTTTCACACAGAGAGTGGTGAATCTCTGGAATTCTCTGCCACAGAAGGTAGTTGAGGCCAATTCAATGGCTATATTTAAGAGGGAGTTAGATGTGGCCCTTGTGGCTAAAGGTATCAGGGGGTATGGAGAGAAGGCAGGTACAGGATACTGAGTTGGATGATCAGCCACGATCATATTGAATGGCGGTGCAGGCTCGAATTTTCTATGTTTCTATGTTTCTATGTTATGGGGAGATGGCAGGAAAATGGGATTAGGAGGCAGAGATCCACCCTGATTGAATGGCGGACTCGATGGGCCAAATGGCCTAATTCTTGTGAACTTGTGAACTTGTGAACTTGTGAAATACAACAGCTAAAGGGCCTGTCCCACTTTCACGACCTAATTCACGACCTCCGCCGAGTTTACCCTTGACTCATACTCGCAGCATGGTCATCACGAGGTCATAGGAGGTCGTAGGAGGTCATAGGTAGGTCGTAGGTAGGTCGTGATGCTAGTCGTAGGTGCTCGTTCCATCAAGTAGGTCAGGGCGTTTTTCTAGCCTGATGAAAAATGTCTACAAGTAAAAAAGGTTGTGAATTAGGTCGTGAAAGTGGGACAGGCCCTTAAGCAATATTTTGTTCTATCCTTTCCAGGGTATGATCTCTTTCAGAAAATGTAACGCCTTTATGCTAAAGTAGCACATTTTATCAAGCACATGGTCCAAAGTGAAATGTTTCCCCTGTCACAATAGACAAACTCAATCAAAGTAAAGAAAGAGTTTTGTTCCTTTTTTTACATTCGAAAGGATCAAAGTAATAATGTGGGAGAAATTCAATGGCTTGTCTTTTCATCTGTAATTGAAAGGAAACCCTAGAATAAAAATTGCCATATTTCCATATCCTTGCGGTAGAATTGGTGGGAAGTATTTTAAGATCGAATATGAACCACTGCACCTTGTACAGGAGCTGTATTATTCATTCAGCAGTAAATTTATTACATTGCAGCATTCATTATTTGCTTTAATGGAACCCTTCCACTGACCCTGTGGATAACTGCAATTGGCAGGTAATTGAGCAATCCCAAAATGTAGGTTTCTACATGTATTATCGTTACCCTCTAAGCGTGGGAATCAAGAGAAGTAATAACAGAAAGATATATTATAATTTCAATAGCTAGACAAAAATGCTGGAGAAACTCAGCGGGTGAGGCAACATCTATGGAGCACAGGAAATAGGCAACGTTTCGGGTCGAGACCCAATATATTGTTGGCTCTTGCACTGAAAAAAAAATTCTAGTGGGTTGGTAAAGTAAATAATTGGAATATCAATAAAATGGGTCGCACTTCGCTAATTGGATGCTACTTTTGCTATTGGAAGCACAGAAAAACAATCGAGTGGTTATCGAGAGCATGCTCAAATATTCTTAACTCAAGAAGGGTCTCGACCCAAAACATCACCCATTCCTTCTCTCCAGAGATGCTGCCTGTCCCGCTGTGTTACTCCTGCATTTTGTATCTACCTTAGATTTAAATCAGCATCTGCAGTTCTTTCTTACACTTCTTATACATACTTTTTAACTTTTTCCAATCACAATACAACCCATGTTTACAAAGAAACATAGAAAATAGGTGCAGGAGTAGGCCATTTGGTCCTTCGAGCCTGCACCGCCATTCAATATGATCATGGCTGATCATCCAACTCAGTATCCTGTACCTGCCTTCTCTCCATACCCCCTGATCCCTTTAGCCACAAGGGCCACATCTAACTCCCTCTTAAATATAGCCAATGAACTGGCCTCAACTACCTTCTGTGGCAGAGAATTCCACAGATTCACCACTCTCTGTGGAGAAATGTTTTTCTCATCTCGGTCCTAAAAGACTTCCCCCTTATCCTTAAACTGTGACCCTTGTTATGGACTTCCCCAACATCGGGAACAATCTTCCTGCATCTAGCCTGTCCAACCCCTTAAGAATATTGTAAGTTTCTATAAGATCCACCCTCAATCTTCTAAATTCTAGCGAGTACAAGCCGAGTCTATCCAGTCTTTCTTCTTACGAAAGTCCTGCCATCCCAGGAATCAGTCTGGTGAACCTTCTCTGTACTCCCTCTATGGCAAGAATGTCTTTCCTCAGATTAGGAGACAAAAACTGTACACAATACCCCAGGTGTGGTCTCACCAAGGCCCTGTACAACTGCAGTAGAGCCTCCCTGTGTCAGAACTGAACGAGGAGGAGGACACAAATGCAGGCTCAGACACAGGGCAGATCAGTCTTCGGCGTTTAATCGGTCCAAGTCAGTACACAGGTAGGCAAAACAGAGGCAACAGTACCATATAGGAGCAGGCAAGAACCAGTGGTCGAAAATACAGGCAAAGGTCGAGATCACAAGGTCACAAGATTTCGAGAGCTGGAACGAGGTGATACCAAGTAGCATACTCCACGAACTGGCAATGGGAACTAAAACACAAAAGGCTTAAATACAGACTAGCAGGGGATAACGAGACACAGGTGAAACACATCAGGGCGTGGCCAACAATCACATGAGGGTAAACGACCTGACAGGAAATGGGACCTGAAACAAGAGGAGATGTGAGACACCAAAATAAAACAAGAATGCAAACTCTAATACTAAAAACCAATAAGAAACAGAAACTAGATCAAACGCGAGACCTGACAGTACCCCCCCCTCCACGGCCGGCTCCTGACGGCCCAGGATCTTCAGGATGTTGGCGCCGATAGTCCCTGATAAGTTCCGGGTCGCATATGTTGCGAGCTGGCACCCAAGACCGCTCCTCAGGTCCATACCCCTCCCAATCCACAAGATACTGACAACCACGACCACGCCGGCGCATCCCCAGCAACCGGCTGACCGTAAACACTGGACCCCCATCAAGGAACCGGGGGGGCGGAGGCAGGGACCAGAGGACTCTCCTTAAATGGCTTCAGACGGGAGACATGGAAAGTAGGGTGGACCCTCATGGCACGGGGGAGTTTGAGACGAACCGCCACAGGATTGATGACCTTCGATATGGGGAAAGGACCAACAAAATGAGGAGCCAGCTTCCGGGATTCCACCCTCAGCAGTAAGTCTCGAGTGGAGAGCCACACCCTTTGACCAGGCGAGTATACTGGAGCCGGCGTTCTTCCACGGTCAGCCATCCTCTTGTAACGCGCCGAACTGCGCAACAGCATCTGACGAGCCCCATTCCAAACCTTGCGACAGCGACGGACGAGAGCCTGAGCGGAGGGCACACTGGACTCCTTCTCCACAGCAGGGAACAATGGCGGTTGATAACCATAGGCACACTGGAATGGAGAGAGACCAGAGGATGAGCAAGGAAGTGTGTTGTGTGCATACTCCACCCAAATAAGGTGTTTGCTCCAAGTTGAAGGGTTCTGTGCCACCAAGCACCGCAGTCCTGTCTCCAATTCCTGGTTAAGGCGTTCAGTCTGTCCATTGGATTCCGGGTGATAACCAGATGTAAGGCTGACCGTGGCGTCCAACAGAGAACAAAACTCCTTCCAAAACCTGGACACGAACTGAGGCCCCCGGTCAGACACAATGTCTCTGGGAAATCCATGAATGCGAAAAACATGAGACAGCATGACCTCTGCCGTCTTCTTGGCGGAGGGAAGCTTGTGCAACGCAATGAAATGGACCATCTTAGAAAATCTGTCCACTACAGTCATGACTGAGGTGTTACCTTCAGAAGAGGGCAAGCCCGTGACAAAGTCCATGGAGATGTCTGACCAGGGGCGTGAGGGGACAGGCAGCGGATTCAGGAGGCCAAATGCGGCCCGACGGGAGGTCTTGTTCTGAGCACAAATACTGCAGGCGGCGACGTACTCCTTAATCCCCCTCTCCATGGAAGGCCACCAAAACCGCTGTTTGGCCACAAACAGGGTTCGGCGGACACCGGGATGACAGGAGATCCAAGACGTATGAGCCCAGTGAATCACCTGTGAACGAAGAGACTCGGGAACAAACAGACGATTAGAAGGACACCCTAGCGGAGACTGAACACCAGCAGTTGCCTCGGAAACTCTCTTCTCAATCTCCCAAGTAACCGCCCAAACAAAACAGGAAGCAGGCAGAATGGGAGTTGAAACCTTAGGGGATGGGTCAGGATCAAACTGTCTGGAGAGAGCATCAGGTTTGCCATTCTTGGCACCAGGGCGGTAAGACAGTACAAAATCAAATCGATTAAAGAAGAGAGCCCACCTTGCTTGGCGCGAGTTGAGGCGTTTGGCTGACTTGATGTATTCCAGGTTTTTGTGGTCTGTCCAAACTAGAAACGGCTGCTTGGTACCCTCCAACCAATGTCTCCATTCCTCCAAGGCTGTTTTAAAACCGCTAACAGTTCACGGTTACCCACATTGTAATTTCTCTCAGCAGGAGAAAGCTTCTTTGAGAGGAAAGCGCAGGGATGTAATCGACCATCTGTGGGGGATTTCTGTGAGAGTACGGCCCCGATGCCCACACCCGAGGCGTCCACCTCAACCACGAACTGGAGTGACGGGTCAGGGTGAACCAGGATGGGGGCTGAGGAGAAGCTCCTCTTGAGTCTCATAAATGCAGTTTCTGCTTGAGAGGACCAAGAGAAAGGCACTTGGGGTGAGGTAAGAGCATGGAGTGGTGCAGCAGTGACACTAAAGTTCCGGATAAACTTCCTATAAAAATTAGCAAACCCAAGGAACCCCTGAAGTCGCTTACGACTGGAGGGTGTAGGCCAGGTGGCCACAGCACTGACCTTGCTCGGGTCCATCTGTATACCAGCAGGTGATACAACATAACCAAGGAATTGAACAGTGTTAACATGAAATTCACATTTCTCAGCTTTCACAAACAGATCATTCAGGAGCAAACGTTCTAGCACCTGGTGTACATGCTGCACATGGGAAGTCTCGTCTGGAGAAAAAATCAAAATGTCATCAAGGTACACAAACACAAATTGGTTCAGCATGTCCCGTAATACATCATTAACCATGCCTTGAAAAACTGCTGGAGCATTAGTAAGACCAAACGGCATGACCAGATATTCATAATGACCACTGGGTGTGTTAAACGCAGTTTTCCATTCATCCCCGTCCCTTATCCTCACCAGATGATACGCATTTCTAAGATCTAACTTAGTGAATACTGCAGCGTCTTTTAACAGTTCAAATGCAGAGGAGATAAGAGGAAGAGGGTATCTGTTCTTAACAGTAATGTCATTGAGTCCTCTGTAGTCAATGCAGGGCCGAAGTGTTCCATCCTTCTTATCCACAAAGAAGAATCCAGCTCCTGCAGGTGAAGAAGAAGGTCTGATGATCCCAGCAGCAAGGGCATCGTCAATGTACTTTTCCATGGCGAGCCGCTCAGGTGAAGACAAGGAGTAGAGATGGCCCTTAGGAGGCGCTGTACCTGGCAGAAGGTCGATGCAGCAGTCGTACGGTCTATGCGGCGGAAGAGATGTGGCCTTGGCCTTGTTGAACACCTCCTTTAGGTCGA
Organism: Amblyraja radiata; assembly: GCF_010909765.2. Taxonomy (NCBI): domain Eukaryota; kingdom Metazoa; phylum Chordata; class Chondrichthyes; order Rajiformes; family Rajidae; genus Amblyraja; species Amblyraja radiata. The sequence continues at coordinate 37,578,123 of NC_045960.1, read as the reverse complement.
GATAATATGAGGGAACCTTGGTGAGATCTGGAAAATCCTCCTCCCTTGAACGGGGAGGCTGCCGGAGGGTGGTCCTGGAAGATCCCAGCAAACTGCTCCTTGACGGATCCTTCATAGACTCAGGAGAAGAATCATGCAGATAGATGAGTTTACAGTTATTCCCCCAAGAAATTACTTCCCCAGTACCCCAGTTCATGTGAGGATTATGGTAAGACAGCCAAGGGAGCCCCAAAACCAGAGGATGAAGAGGACAGTCGAGGAGATGAAAACTGATGGTCTCAAGGTGATTACCTGCCACGATGAGTTGAACAGGTTGAGTTCGGTGAATTACCCTGTACAGTAGGCGCCCATCCAGTGCACTAGCCTCCATAGGATCTTGAAGCTGTTCACGTTCCAGCTTCAATTCATCAGCCAAGCGAATGTCCATGAAGTTCTCATCTGCCCCAGAATCAACCAAAGCCTGCAGGGAGTGCCACTGGGAATGCACCAACAATTGTACCGTCGACAATGGACGAGAGGAACGGCTCATAGGAGTGGTACAACTCACCAATGTCCTCTCTTTCATTGGTGAGCTTTGTCTTTTACTGAACAGCTGTTCAACAAATGTCCCAGTTCACCACAGTAAAAACACCTCATTTCCCTTAGGCGGCGCTGCCGTTCCTCCGGACTGAGTTTGGCTCGTCCCACCTGCATGGGCTCCTCCGAAGATGCAGGTGGCGCTGTAGGCTGACTGGACCGGCCGAGAGGGAAGAAGTCCCGACTGGAAGGTGAAGGGCGACGCTGCCGCCACTGCTGGGAGGAGGACCGAACTGCAGCCGATCTCCTCTCTCGATCTCTTTCTCTGAGCCTAGCGTCAATTTGGATAGCCAGGGAAATCATAGACTCGACGTCGGAAGGCAGGGTTAGAGGAGCCAATTGATCTTTGATAGCTTCAGACAATCCATTGCGAAAAGCATCCAACAAAGCAGCCTCATTCCATCCACCCTTAGCAGCAACAGTTCGAAAGTCAATAGCAAAATCCATAACAGAGCGATTACCTTGTTTCATGGAGACCAGGTTCTGTGAAGCCTCTCGGCCAGGATTGGAGTGATCAAACATGCGGGACAGAGCTTCCATGAACAGGACCGATGTCTGGCAAACAGGAGAATTCCGAGACCACTCCGCCGTGGCCCAAGCCTCCGCCCTACCTGACAGGTGCGTGATGATAAAGGCTACCCTTGAGCGTTCTGATGAAAAGGAAGCCGCTTGAAGTTCGAAATGCAGTCCACACTGAATCAAAAAAGGTCTACATTTCTCCGATTCCCCCGAAAAGTGTTCCGGTCTTGCCAGGTGGACGAATGGAGATGCTGCAGCAGCCGCGGCCATCGGAGCTCCTGGAGACACAGACAAGGAAACAGACTCGGCAGGCACGGGAGCCGCAGCAGGAAACAAAGAATTCAGCCGAGTAACCAGGTCTTCAAACCAAGAACTTAAAGTGTTCACCTGTGAACCGATGTCTGCCTGGAACCCCTGCTGACACTCGCCGAGATCCCGGAACCCGGCGACAATCGAGGAGGGTTGACCCTCGTAATGCGAGATGCGCTCCTCTTGCTTCTGGAGCGCTGCACGAAAAGGATCAGAGCCCGCTGAGTCCATTGTTGGCCAGTTCGTAATGTCAGAACTGAACGAGGAGGAGGACACAAATGCAGGCTCAGACACAGGGCAGATCAGTCTTCGGCGTTTAATCGGTCCAAGTCAGTACACAGGTAGGCAAAACAGAGGCAACAGTACCATATAGGAGCAGGCAAGAACCAGTGGTCGAAAATACAGGCAAAGGATGAGATCACAAGGTCACAAGATTTCGAGAGCTGGAACGAGGTGATACCAAGTAGCTTACACCACGAACTGGCAATGGGAACTAAAACACAAAAGGCTTAAATACAGACTAGCAGGGGATAACGAGACACAGGTGAAACACATCAGGGCGTGGCCAACAATCACATGAGGGTAAACGACCCGACAGGAAATGGGACCTGAAACAAGAGGAGATGTGAGACACCAAAATAAAACAAGAATGCAAACTCTAATACTAAAAACCAATAAGAAACAGAAACTAGATCAAACGCGAGACCTGACACCCTGCTCCTATACTCAATTATTTTGCTATAAATGCTAACATACCATTCGCTTTCTTCACTGCCTGCTGCACCTACATGCCTACTTTCAATGACTGGTGTACCATGTCACCCAGGTCTCGTTGCATCTCCCCTTTTCCTAATCGGCCACCATTCAGATTATTATCTAGAGTATTGTCTAGAGTATTGTCTACTTTCCTGTTCTTGCCACCAAAGTGGATAACCTCACATTTATCCACATTATACTGCATCTGCCATGCATTTGCCCACTGACCCAACCTATCCAAGTCACCTTGCAGCCTCCTAGCATCCTCCTCACAGCTAACACTGCCCCCCAGCTTCGTGTCATCCGCAAACTTGGAGATGTTGCATTCAATTCCCTCGTCCAAATCATTAATCTATATTACTAAAAGTCTGTTCTTGACCGGTTTTGGCCATCTGTGCTGCGATTTCCGAGAGAACGCCGCCACATACGGCCGTCATTTTTGGCCACCTCCCTCAGTGCCGCCCTCCGCCATATGTGTGCCGAGGATTTTTCCCGTCGATGAAAAATGACAGAGATATTAATGTTTTTACAAAATTCCCCATTCTCTCTGCTGCCCCCGCTGGAGGCAGGGGAAGGGACTATAAAACCAGGAAGTGGTGTGCCTAAATCAGTCTCTGCAAGTGGTGTGCCTCAATCAGTCTCTGCAAGTGGTGTGCCTCAATCAGAGCTCTGAATAACACTGAACAAATGTCTCCACAGCTGTGAGTACCCATAATGTGGTTTGAAAATGAAAATATGGTTAGTTTGAGGGGAAAAAAGCACTGTCTGCAAATGGTTGTTTGGGTTGAAGTAAAAAGGCACCCTCTCCTCTCTCCCCCCCCCCCCCCCCCCTCCCCTCGTCCTCTCCCCCCTCTCTCTCCTCTCCCCCCTCTCTCTCCTCTCTCTCCTCTCCCCCTCTCTCTCCTCTCCCCCCTCTCTCTCCTCTCCCCCCCTCTCTCTCCTCTCCCCCCCTCTCTCTCCTCTCCCCCTCTCTCTCCTCTCCCCCTCTCCCCTCTCCCCCCCTCTCCTCTCCCCCCCTCTCCTCTCTCCCCCTCTCCTCTCCCCCCCCTCCTCTCCCCCCCCCTCCTCTCCCCCCCCCTCCTCTCCCCCCCCCCCTCCTCCTACTCCCCCCCCCCCATCCTCTCACCCCCCTCTCCTCTCTCGCCCCAACCCACTCTCCTCTCTCCCCCCTCTCACTCTCTCCCCCCCGCCCCTCATCCCTCCCCCCCCCTCTCCTCACCCCTCTCCTCACCCCCTCTCCTCTCTCCCTCCCCCCTCCTCCTCTCCCCCCCTCTTACTCTCCCCCCTCTTCTCTTCCCCCCGCTTCCTCTTCTCTCCCCCCCTCTTCTCTCCCCCCCATCTTCGCTCCCCCCCTCATCTCCTCCGCCCCCGCCTCTTTCTCTCCCCCCGCTCTCCTCTCCCCCCCCCTCATCCTCTCCCCCCCCCTCTCCTGCCCCTCTCTCTGTGTCTCTGTCTCTTCTCTCTCGTGTCTCTGCCCTTCTCTCTCTCCTCTGCCCTCTCTCTCTACCCACCGCCTCCCACCCCCCCCCCCGCCCCCTCCTCTCTAGATGTGACTGCAAGTTGGGGGCTATGCGTCAGTAGATAGGGTGGTTATGGGGTAAAAGGAGCAAATTAATAATATTAATATAATATCAAGGGGGGTAATTAGTGTGAGTGTGGGGGGGGGGAATAGTTAGTGTGTGTGACGCTGCATGCCGCCCCCCCCCCCCCCCCCCACAACCGCACGTTGGGGGAACAGACCCAATGGGTCTGCACTTGGTCTAGTATATATTGTAAATAGCTGGGGTCCCAGCACTGAGCCTTGCGGTACCCCACTAGTCACTGCCTGCCATTCTGAAAAGGACCCGTTTACTCCTACTCTTTGCTTCCTGTCTGCCAGCCAGTTCTCAATCCACATCAATACTGAACCCCCAATACCGTGTGCTTTAAGTTTGCAATACTAATCTCTTGTGTGGGACGTTGTCGAAAGCCTTCTGAAAGTCCAAATATAACACATCCACTGGTTCTCCCTTATCCACTCTACTAGTTATGACAATTTCTATGCTTTTTCTGGATTCTATGGTCTGGTAACTTATTTGGTTTTAGAAGAAACACAGCCACTTCCACTGAACAGTTATGGGCCTGTCCCACTTAGGCGATTTTTCAGCGGACTGCCGGCGACTGTCAAGTTGCCAGCAGTCGCCTGAAAATCCGGCAACTGGAACGGCGACTGTCAAAGTGGAACACACACACAAACACCAGCCCGTTATGCAGGCGGAGAACAGGGCAAGCGGGGAGAGTGCTGTCTAAAGTATTCACACGGTGCAAAGCCAAGGTGAAACAGACACACACCGCGATGAACAGGATGGGTTGGCGCGGTAAAAAGACGGCTAAAGCACAGCGTACGGTAAGTCCTTTAAAAGACGGGCAGAGGGGGGGGGGAGAAGGGGGCAGAGGGGGGGGGGGAGAAGGGGGCAGAGGGGGGGGGGGAGAAGGGGGCCGAAGGAGTGGAGCCAACTTTTAAGAAGCCAGAGATACACGGCTGTGAAACCTGGCGGACATTAACATTACCGGTCAGTTACCCTTGGTTCTGAAAACTACTGCTTACCTTTTTTTTCCCAATGAGCCAATGAAATTCACCGGTCAGCACCGGCTACAACCTATGAGAACCCTCGAGAATCTTCAACCTTCTGGCAACCCACTAGGACCTCCTGGCGACCCACCTATGGCTCGAGAATTCTCGCTACTCCCCATGGCGGCTTCATTCTAGTCGCCGCTAATTTTTCAACATGTTGAGAAATTTGCGGCGACCATAATGAGGCAGCGACAGAATGCGGGAACTCCTCACGACCATGAAGGCGCCTCAAGGGCAACCACCCGCGAACATGTGGCGACCATGTGGCGACTGCATAGTCTCCTGCAGTTGCCAAAAAAGTCGCCTAAGTGGGACAGGCCCATTATTAACATTACGTGCAGCTTCAACATGGTGCAATTCAGAACCAGATTATTTTATTGTCAGAAACATTAGGGCGACACGGTGGCGCAGCAGTAGTGCTTGCAGCGCCAGTGACCTGGGTTCAATCCCGACAATGGGTGCTGGCTCTACGTAGTTTGTATGCTCTCCTAGTGACCGCGTGGGTTTTCTCTGAGATCTTCAATTTCCTCCTACACTCCAAAGACGTACAAGTTTGTATGTCAATTGGCTTAGTATAAATGTAAATTGTCCCTAGTGTGCGTAGGATAGTGTTAATGTGCGGGAATCACTGGTCAGTGCAGACTCGGTGGGCCAGAGAGCCTGTTTCTGCACTGTATCTCTAAACTAAACAATGATATCCCTTGTTCACATGAAGCTCATAAACAAAACAATGTGCATACAGTAATGATACATGCAACAATAAATAAACAACAAATACAAAACAGCAGAATGATGGAAAGATTGTAGTGCAGTCTGAAATAGTGCAAGAGACAAGTACTAAAGTACAATAACAAATAAATGAATGGGTCACAGTCAGACTAAGAGACGTGACAGGACCTCCGTGAACTGGGTGTGAAAGAGGCGATGGATCCAGGAGTCTGGTAGAAGTTGTTCTTAAATCTGGAAGCCTGGGCTTTCAAACTCCTGCATCTTAGAAACATAGAAAATAGGTCCAGGAGTAGGCCATTCGGCCCATCAAACCATTCAATGTGATCATGGCTGATCATCCAGAATCAGAGTCAAGAGAGTCAAAAGTGTTTTATTGTCGTATGTCTCAGATAGGACAATGACATTCTTACTTGCTGCAGCACAACAGAATATGTAAATATAGTACATAACAGAAGAAAAATAATTCAGTGTGTGTATACACATGCACACATACTCAATAAATAACAAATGTAGTGCCATAATAATAATAGTCTGTTGCAGTTCAGTGCTTATTTGTTGTCATGTTTAATAGCCTGATGGCTGAAGGGAAGAAGCTGTTCCTGAACCTGGACGTTACAGTTTTAAGGCTCCTGTACCTTCTTCCCCGATGGCAATGGTGAAATGAGTGTGTGGCCAGGATGGTGTGGGTCTTTGATAATGTTTGCTGCCTTTTTGAGGCAGCGACTACGATAGATCCCTTCGATGGTGGGGAGGTCAGAGCCGGTGATGGACACAACTTTTTGCAGTCTTTTCTGCTCCTGGACGTTCAAGTTGCCGAACCAGGCCACGATGCAGCCAGTCAGTATGCTCTCTACTGTGCACCTGTAGAAGTTCAGGAGAATCCTTTTTGACATGCCGAATCAGTACCCCGTTCCTTCTTTCTCCCCATATTCCTTGATTCCGTTAGCACTCAGAGCAATATCCAACTCTCTCTTGAATGCATCTAGTGAATTGGCCTCCACTATCTTCTCATAGAAGATAGAAAAGGGAATGGCCAGGGTGGCAGGTATCATTGATGATACTTCCAGTCTTCCTGATGCAACACCCTGTACAGATGGACTGATGGAAAGAAGTGGCAGGCCTTTGATGGAAAGGGCTGTTTTCACTGCTCTCTGCAGGTTCAGGTGATCAGGAGCAGAATAGTTGCCATGACAGGCTGACATGCATCCCATCAGAATACTTTCAGGAATGCATCTGCCAAAGCTTTATATAACAATAGATAACCTGCAGTTTCGAATGTAAAGTGGAATATTTTGACACTGTGACAATATCAATCGTGTTCTGCCGAATGTGATCTGATTCAATCAGGTATATAGGCATTGCCATATCCTGCTTACATGAGTTCCTTCAAAGACAAGCTGATTCAAGGAGTATTCAATAATTTGTCAAATACTGGAGTTTAGCTCAATAATAAACAACAATCACCATTTGTTTGCCACAAACGTACTGCTTAGACAAATGCAGAAGATGCTGAAACTACTCAGTAGTTTAAGTAACATCTGCCGAGAGAGAAAAGTAGTAAATATTTCAGGTCATACTCATAATAATCCTAACTCTTCTTTCACTCTCAATAGGCATTATCTTCTTCATTTGAGTTTAATACTAGAAATGCTTCAATTGCTGTAGAAAAGTAGCCAGGATGATTATTGCTTTTCATGTAACTCTTGCAAAAATTGTCAAGGAAATGTTTTTCCACCTGCATCCCTTCATTCCTTTTGATCCCAGTCTTCACGGTCCAGCACAGCAGCACATGATACCAGCTCTCATTCTCATACAACAAGCACTGCCACTCCTTGTACTCTTCACAGAACTTACTTTAATCATTGCCTTTGCATTTGTTGGTCTCTGCAAAATAATTATCCCTACTCACTTAACCCAGAAATTAACTGGGTGGAGTGAGTGGAGATAATCGTTTTGCAGAGTTGATCAACTGAAAATATATCATCTTTGCATTTACATTGCTTGCCTAATCAGCACCATCCTTTGTATGTGGCGGGCACTAACTTTCGGCCTCTGCTCGTATAGGAGGAAAATGACACACAACAGTGAGAGATGAAAGATCAGTAAATCTTTCTACCACAGGTTAGGCAGACAACCCCATGAGCAACTAATGCATTCCCACCATGATGGAGCCTCTGGTGGCAGCTCTATGTCTAGACAGCTATCAGCTCTTTACTCCATTGAATATGGTCAGATACACCTGGATTGTAGACATAGGAGCAGATTTAGATGATTCAGCTCATGGAGTCTACTCCGTCGTTCAATCATGGCTGTTTTATTTTTCCCTCTCAACCCCAATTTATTTTTCTCCTGCCTTCCCCCTGTGACCTGTGACAACCTTCCAAATCAAGAAGCGTTCCTGCATTACAGGTTGATTGGGGGATAAAGTTAATTTCAATCATGCACCCTGGAAAACAGGAGGAGGTTTCAATCAGTTTGGATGCTTCAAATTTCAGAGAACGAATAAGACTCACTGTATCTCATTCCACAAAAATCATGTGTTCCCTGTTACCGTGTCTAAGCTTTTGAGTTCAGAGTCCATGGAGGTAGAAGAAGTAAGATGGGCGATATGACTTCATCCAAGTAACATGATATTCTTATTCTTTTGCACCTGTATTACACTTGGGAGTAACAGGGACTGTTCAAATGTTAAATAGAATAAATGAAGGATTTGTGGCAAAGATCTTTTCCTTTAGTAGTAAAAGCTCGTGACATAAGAAGAAAAAAAGGTTTAATGGAATTTTGTGCACAAGTATTAAGCTAAGCAGCTGAGCGGAAACGGTGCAAAAATTGATGTAGCATCAATCTTGCAATGCACAATCATAAAAGTATTAATTGTAATGCTTGAGATGAAGAATGCACATCTATGCAGAGCTCAATGGTACATTGAGTGTTCCCATCAGGGGGTCTTCTATATGTTTGTTTTCTATCTCACATTCTTCGTGATAGTGGGCTGAAATATTCAAATAAGTATTATGTTGTCACTTATCATCACTTTATATTGTAAATTCAAGTCAGTTGAATATTAGGGATGGAATACAGCATTATGTTAATAACAGCCCAGATTTTCCTGCTGGAATAGCAATGAGGCTAATGGCGCTTGCACTTATTTATGCGCCAATGGCACAGCGCATGAGGCAAGGAGCAGACGTGCAGTTAAACTCAAATATCCAGTAGCTGCTGTCCAAGATGCATTCCTCCACCATTAACTATGTGGCAGGTTCACCTTCCGAAATGTACCGAACAGCATGAAATTTCTGTATTTGTACAGTAAAAATGATCCCAATACTCATCCCAATTAAACACTCATTTCATTCTCAATGCTTTTAAGACAATCTGATAAATGTTCAGTTCTGCAGAGCAACCATTCAGGCAATGAAAATGGGACATTGCAAATGTAAAGTTGGACATTTTTGATTTTTAAATTTCAGAAATCTTTTAAATGCCTTTTGAGAAAACTGAATGTGTTTTTTTGGATGTGATAAAAGTTTATTTTTAGTAATTTATTTTTTGGGGAACAGGACAGCGCTGACAAAGCCAGAATTGATTCCTTATCCCTGATAGTCAACGTGTTATTGAAGTCCTCATGGGAAAGATTCTCCCACAGTACAGTTCAGTAAGGAATTAAGATAGGGTAATCAAGAACCAGAGGACATAGGTTTAAGGTAAAAGGGGAAAGATTTAAAAGGAACCTGAATGGCACATTTTTCTCTCAGAGGGTGGTGGGTATATGGAACAAGCTGCCAGAGGAGACAATTAAGGCAGAAACTTTAATGGTATTTAAAAGACATTTGGACAGTATATGGATAGGAACGGTTTAGAGGAATATGGGCCAAATGCGGGCTAATGGGACTAAGCTTGCTCATCAAGGACAGGTTGGGCTGAGGAGCTTGTTTTCATGCTGCAAGACTCCAATGCCCGATATCCTGACAGTAGACATGTTCTCTCCTCAGATGCTGTCCAACCAATATTTTCATTTATTACTTCCAATTTTCCATGCCCACTAGATATTTATTTATATCTCTTTTGACACATACAGTGTGACTAAGTGTGCAGGTGGGATTTAACAAGAACAAACCATCCATAATGCTTCTGTGGCATCCAGCCAGTGAACAATATGCCAGCCAGTCTACAATGGCTCAAACCAGAATTCATTCAAATGAGCAGGCAGTATTGAATTATCATATTGCCTGCCTTGCGAAAATGATCGCAGCTTAACCTCACCACCCCCATTTTTTGGAGCCTATCCAACTTAGAATCATCAACCTCAAAATTACAATTTTTTGGTTTCTTATCTTTTATGTCTTTTCCAATACATCCTTCTCTATCGTTCTTTTCCTCTTTCCAATTTGACATTGATTTCGACAATTCTAATTTCAATTTTCTTCTTGTCATTGTTGTGTTAGGTTTTACAATCCTTTAATCTGCCTGCTGATATAATTCATGGCTCTTTTTCATGTTCATTGGTATCCTTCAATGTGATATTATCGTCAGTATCTTACTCCATCATATTATTTTAGAAGGTAAATCTGGTGATACTGTTAGATGCCAATATATGAAGATGTAGCTGAGCAGATAGGAATTGAAACTTGGCATAGTTTCTTGGTATAGTTGAATTGAAACTCCGGTAAAACTGTAATTAAACAGATAGGCAGCCTTTAAGATGGAGATATTTCAGCTATAGTTCTACGAACTCATCCATGAGGGAGAAGGGTAGGGAAAATAAAGCTGAGGTTGCTGAGATGGTCAAAAATGTAAAATAGAGCAGGAAAAGGACCTCCTGACATTTGGCAGGTCATTAACATAAGTATAACCAGGCCAAGTACAGAAAGTTCAGGGAGGAAAGAAAAAAAGAAATAAGAGGCATAAGGAGAGCATGAGAAAAAAAGCACTTTGGAACAGAGTTGGTTTCAAGTAGATATTTAAAATCATAAAGAGTCAAAACAGAGTAGATAGAGAGAAACAGTTTCCGTTCCTATTGACAGAAGGGTCAAGAACCAGTGGACCTGAAATAAAAATGATTTGGTAAAATAACAAAAAGATGACATCAGGAAAACAAAACATTTTTAGCAGTAAAGTGCACTACCAGAGGTTATCATGACAGCAGATTCAATTCTGATGTTCATAAGGAAGCTGCATAAATAACTGAAAGGAAAGAATTTACAGGGCTTCAGGGAAAGGGTGGTGACTAGTCAGATTGCTCTTATATAGATTCAGTACAGACATGTTAAGACAAATGACCCCCTCCTGTTCTTTAACTATTCTGCAATATTGTGAATATATATGCACACAACTACAACTGGACTGGGTTGTTTTTGTAAAATATGGGCATGCAAACAATTTAAACAATAATTTAAATAAGAAATACTTCATATCACAATTCAAAGCAGGGTCATGATTCTGAAATAATAATATAAAATGCTGGAAATGCTCAACTGGTTGATCAGTTTAACAATGATAACCATATTAAGAGTAAAGAGAGTCAAGGGTGTTTTATTGTCATATGTCCAGAAAAGGAACAATTACATTTTTACTTGCAGCAGGACAACAGATATGTAAGCACATGTAGGAAGGAACTGCAGATGCTGGTTTAAACCAAAGATAGACACAAAAAGCTGAAGTAACTCAGCGGGTCAGGCAGCATCTCTGGAGAAAAGGAATACGAGATGTTTCTGGTCGAGACCCTTCTTCATGGTACTCTATAAATATAAAGATATATAAACAGTATTATGTAAATAGTACTCAATAAACGTGTTGGTGGAGATTCAAGAAAGCAGCATCAATTATCAAGGATCCCCACCATCCGAGCTATGCCCTTTTCTCATTGCTACCATTGTACAGTCCCACATAACCAGGTGGGAAACTGTTAATTTCCTACAACTACAGGTTCTTGAGCCAACCTGCATAACCAGCAGCAGATATTTCAGCAACAGAACACCTTTTTCCACTACCATGGACTTGTTTTCCAATTGTGTTTTTGCACTTATGTCTTGTCTTTTTCACAGTCTTTTTCTTTTTGCTGTCTTTATGTTTTATGTGTGATGCCTGAGAACATGTGCCTACATTGCTGCTGCAAGCCAGGTTTTAATTGTACTTATACCTCAATATACTTGAGCGTAAGACAATACTTAAATACTTGATACTTCATAAAGCTGAGATATTCCATGCAAAACAATGTCAAGAAATGGTCATAAAGTGCTGGAGTAACTCAATAGGGCAGGGCAGCATGTCTGGAGAACAAGGATAGGCATCCCCAAAGATGCTGCCAAACCCACTGAGCTACTCCAACACTTTGTCTTTTCTTCTCGTAAACTGGCATCTGTAGTTCCTTGGGTAAAGAAATGGATAATGTGAGAAGTGGTTTAGGAAGTGACTTACTAAGCAAACCCAGTTTATTTAATATATGATCATCTTTAAATTTATTTGAGTAAAAATAGTTTGGTATAAGAAAAAATGGATGACTTCAAAACTACATTCAATGGTTAAATAATTTTGATACACAAATTAATTATGTTAATTACTTTTCCAAAAAACAGACCATATAAACAATAGTACTAACATGGTTACAATAGTTTGGCGTTGCATGGTATTTTAATTAGGAACCTACTAGACATTAAATCATCATCATCGGCGGTCACTCAAAATGAATATGACTGTCCTCTCATCTCCATAGGGTCGTCTACTTGTGGGTACTTAATCCGGGGTGTTAAGGTGTATTTCCCTATATGGAGGACGCCTGTGCGTGACTTTGTTTAATGCGGGGAGATGGTGCACAGACAGCCACCTTGACAGATCCTTGACAGATCTGGGTCAGGATTCAGTGGCATTGAGTCCAAGGCGACCTTTTCTGCTGCAGCCTTCATCCGCCTTCTCAACTGTTGTGATGCTCCACTAAAGTCAGCCATCATCCTCCGCCTGTTCCACCGTTGAGGTCTTGGTCAAACATTAAATAGGGCTTAGTCGAATGATGAAGATATACTCTCTGATTCCTGATCTTTCACTTCTCCATTTATCCTAGTGTAATGAAATAGCACATGTGATAAATGTTTGATTTGAATGGATGTATTTATCTTCTTTCATTTTGTTTTTATCTGTCACTAATGGTACCCGAAGATATTTTTTTTCAAACTGTCAATACATGTGAATTTTATGTCCAAAAAATGTTAATGCATCCCAATAGTTGAACAAGCAATGTCAAGAGCATGGTACATAAAGTCAGACATCCCTAGTCTGAGGAAACAGAGAAAGATCACACATGACTGCTTCAGTGAACTTGTCCATTTTCAAGGTCTCTGCGGCCAACATTAATGAGTGTATCACTGCAGTCACAGACATCATCAGTAAGTGTGTAGAGGACTGCTTGACAACAAAGTCAACCCGAATATTCCAAAACTGTAAACCATAAATGAACCATGAGTCAGCTCCCAGATGAAGTCCAAGTCTGTGGCATTCAAATTTGGATGATTCTTACCTGTACAAGATGTGTAGGTACGTCCTGCACAGAGCCATTAGAGATGCCAAAGACCATTCAGGACCAAGGTTACAGTACCAGAATTACCATCTGAACACCCGTCAATTGTGGCATGGCTTGCATGCTGCAATGAGTTACAAAGAGAAGTCAGGCAGTATCACTGGCAACAACACATCACTCCCCGACAAGCTCAAATACTCTCAGCTCATTTCAAACAGGTCAGTGTAATAAAATCACATGAACCGACAGCCTCGGATGCCCTTGTACCCATGGTCTGTGTCACACACATCTGATCAGCCTTCCTAAATCTTTCTGTGGTTCCCACCTTCCTTACGAAGGCCACTATCATCCAGGTGCCAAGAAAAAACAAAGTAGCATAACTTGATGGCTGCCTTAGAAACATAGAAAATAGGTGCAGGAGTAGGCCATTCGGCCCTTCCAGCCAGCATATGATCATGTCTGATCATCCAGAATCAGTACCCCGTTCCTGCTTTCTACCCATATCTCTTGTTTACGTTAGCCCTAAGAGCTACTGTACAGTATATCTAACTCTCTTGAATATATCCAATTAATTGGCCTCCACTGCCTTCTGTGGAAGAGAATTCCACAGATTCACAACTATCTGGGTAAAAAAGTGTTTCCTCATCTCAGTCCTAAAGGGCCTACCCCTTATTCCATCTGGTAGCTCTGACATCCACACATCATTATGTGCTTCGACAGGCTGGCCATGTCACACATCACATCCAGCCTCCCAGGCAGCCCAGATCCACTGCAATTCACCCGTCTCTGCAACAGGACCACAGTGGATGCCATATCTCTGGCCCTACACACATTCCTGGGACATCTGGATTACAAGGACAACGATGTTAAACTCTTACTTGTTGACTACACTGTAATTCCAGCCATACAACAAGAGATCCAACAGCAGTTCTTCCTGTTGTTATCTGACTTTTTGCTGGATCTCACACATGCAAGGGATGTATTCCAGATTTTCCAATGCACCCAACTGCGGCACTTATTTAATCTGCACTTTCTCTGTAGTGGTAACACTATATTCAGCACTCTGTTTATTTTCTCTTTTGCGCTACCTCATGAATAGTATGATTGCATTCATATATAGTAAGATCTGCACTCAAACAGATTTTTTTCACTGTACCTCAGCACATGTGCAATAATAAACAATACCAATACCAATCCCTCTTTCCCTAGGAATCCATCAAGTCTACTCCGCCATCCAATCACGGCTGATCTATCTTTCCCGCTCAATGCCATTCTCCTGCCTTCTCCCCATAACCTCCGACACACATGCTAATCAAAAATCTATCTATCTCTGCCTTAAAAATATCCATTGACTTTCTTCCACAGCCTTCTGTGGCAACGAATTCCACAGAGTCACCACCCTCTGACTGAAGAAATTCCTCCTCATCTCCTTCCTAAAGAAACATCCTTTAATTCTGAGGCTATGACCTCTGGTCCTAGACTCTCATACTAGTGGAAACATCCTCTCCACATCCCCTCTATCCAAGTCTTTCACTATTCAGTAAGTTTCAATGAGGTCCCCTCTCATTCTTCTAAACTCCAGCGAGTAAAGGCCCAGTGCCGTCAAACGTTCATCACATATCAACCCACTTATTACTGGGATCATTCACGCATGAAATCCCTGAGATTTCATAACTTTGTTAGCCACAGACAAGTTACCAGATAATCTTCTGGAGTATAGTTAAGATTTAAAGGGGATTTGAAGAGCATGTTTCCAACACAGATGATGGTGGATATATGGAATGAGCTGCCATGGGAGGTGGTAGAGGCTGGTACAATTACAATGTTTAAAATACTTTTAGTTAGGTTCACGGATTGGAAAGAGATGCAGGCCAGATTAACGATATGAACCAATCACAATCAAATAGGGTTAATATACAGTAGATAGGCACCTTGGTCGGCATGGACACGTTGGGTCAAATGATTCTTCTTCTACGCTTTATAAGTCTATGAATATATCACAACCAGATTCTCTGTATTTGACAAACATCAGGATTTTAAATCCCTTAAACATACTAATATTGAGTGACAAGGAACCAATTATAGAATTCCTTAAGATCTATTGATAATTAAGCTAATTGAAGAAAGCAATGCGATTACCCAAGAGAACAGACATTAGTTCATGGTAGGAAATCTAATGCGAGTGCAACTAATCACTGGCTGGAGCACTTGTGGGTCCTGTTCACCTCTTCACACAACAGAATTTTGTAACAATCATACTGTAATTAAACCACAGATTCAGTCTCATTTATAGCAGCCCTAGAAATCACATTTGAACATATTGTTTTAATCTAAATACTATTCCATTTGCCTATCTGTCAGTGCCACCCTTGAAGGTGACCTTGAACAACTGTATCTCCCAAAGTTACGATCTCTGTCTTTTAGTTTAGTTTAGTTTAGTTTAGAGATACAGCGTGGAAACAGGCCCTTCAGCCCACTAACGCTATCCAACTCACATTAGGGACAATTTACGATATTTACTGGCCAATTAACCTACAAACCTGTACGTCAGTGGAGTGTGGGAGGAAACTGGAGATCCCGTAGAAAATCCACGTGGTCACGGGGAGAACGTATAAACACCATACAGACAGCACCCTTAGTCAGGATCGAACCCAGGTCTCTGGCGCAGTAAGGCAGCAACTCTACCACTGAGCCACCCATGTCTGTCTCATTTGTAACTTCTGATTTTAAAATTGGTTATAATGACACAAACCGGGGCACCGTCCTGTATGTGTATGGCTGCCCAGCATGCAGCTGTCAGTTTTTTCACCTCCTTTTTTTATTTTTAGTGAATTAAAGTGTTTTGATTTTGGAGGTTTAGTCTATTTTATGTGGGAGGTAGGGGGTGAAGGGGGAAACTGCTTTTCCTAGTCCCTAGCCAGCGGAGAGGCGACTTTCCTCCGAGCAGCACCTTTGACCTGTCCTCGTGACCTACCATCGGGGTCTGGAGCGGTGTTTCCTGAGGGGACCGGCCTGAACCTCGGCTTCAGTGGCGGCAGAGCGCTGGAGTGCTATCGCTGAGCGGGCGATGCCTTGCCCGGGTCGCTGTGCTGGAACCGCCGATAAAAACATTGCGGAGCTGCGGGACTATGGAGGCGCCAGCTGCGGGCGGCGGTGCTGACTTTAACATCGGGAGCCTGGGACCTCTCGCTGAGAACACCAGTGGTGGAATTCCACCCAGCGTGGCCTGTCGGCTTTGGAAGCTGCGGTCTCGAGTCAGGAAACGGCCGTTCCAGGTACCCCAAGCCGCTGAGAGAATTCCCCCGACGCCGGAGCACCATCATCCGGCGAGATGGGTCTGGAACATCGGGCCTCCGTAAAGGCGACTGCGGAGGCCTCAATAGGCCCGACTATGAGTGCACATGGGATGGGGACTGGACTTTGTGCCTTCCCTCATAATGGGGAACCATTGTGGGGGGATGTTTTTATTGTTATGTTGTATTCTTTTTAATGTGCTACAACAGCAATCCGCATTTCACGACAACAATTGGTGTATGTGACAAATAAAGAACCTTTGAACCTTTGTACCTTTGAACCAATAGTCAGAGAAAGATCAATTGCGATGCAGGACATACCAGGTCTGGTACCATATGAATAAACACTCCCTCCGTTTCCCATCACCTACTCATCACCAATTATTCCCCTTAAGAGATGTGGCGAGAGTCAGAATCAGTGCATAACTGAGAATATTTGCTGAATTCCCTCAGGATATCTCGTGCTCTATCTTTGCAGAAACCCAGAAATTATCTCAACGTATTAGGGGCTGTCTCTAGAAATTTGTCCTCTCTTTCAGCAGTAGGTAAAATACAAGCTTAGGGAAGAAATATATGCAGTCACATTGTTTGCACCAGTGGCCCTCAACAAATGCCAATCTATCACAATAAACGATTCAAATGCTCAGGATTGTAATGGAGGAAAAGAAAGAAACAACGCTTAAAAATAAAGTAGGCTTGTTTTATTGCTTCAACTTGAGATTCACACTCAAGCAATTAAGTTGGTAGCCTGCAAGTTTAAAATCAATAATTACTTCTGTGGCATCTTTACTCTATAGAGGTGATGGATATAAGGATTGATTTTACACATGCAACAGGTCTCACCTCAATATGACAAGAAAATAGACTGATCTCCAAACATTGCGATAAATTGCTTCAGGTTTTGGGATGTTTTGTTAAGGGCACACATGAGCCCAATTAAGACCTCCATAGGAATGTATGGTAAATGTTGCCTTGAACAATTTTCAGTCTTGTTTCTTTTGCAAACACTTTACATATTTCTAATGCCTCTGCTCTTTGAGATCCAGCAACTTCAATAAATGTTGGATTATTTTGGCTTTCCTCGGGGTGCTCCCCAATGAGTGTCTTTCCCTGCATTTACATAATTGCATTAACTTATTTTATGAACTAAATTTTAATTTTAATACTTCATTTATATCCATTTATCCATTTGTTCCCAACTGTTATCAGGCAACTGAACCATCCGACCAACAACTAGAGAGCAGTTCAGAACTACTATCTACCTCATTGGAGACCCTCGGACTATCTTTGATCTGACTTTACTGGACTTTATCTTGCACTCAACGTGATGCACATTATTCCCTTTATCATGTATCTGTACACTATGGATGGCTCGATTGGAAATATGAATTGTCTTTCCGCTAACTGGTTAGCACGCAACAAAAGCTTTTCACACAACCTCAGTACACGTGACAATAAACTAACTCAACCATTCCTTTTCAGCCAACACTCTTTCTGTTGCCTGATATTTCCCTTGCAATGACCAACAGCTAATTTGCGTGAGATGCAGGAATTAACAAAATAAATTGCACTGTTTTTGAAATGTTGTGGTCACTCCCATTCTTACCCCTAGAGTCACCCCCATAAACTTAAATATGGTGGGTGGGACGGCAAAGTGGATGGCTGGGTCTTAAGGCCTACCTCTGTGTAGAAATAATCAATGCAATTTCACGTAATTACTTGTGTGAAAAAGCCAGTCCCCTTCTGCAGAAAAGCAATCGCTGAGTTATTCCACGTCCTCTTTTTCAACCAGAGGGCATATTTCTTAGAAGGATGTTCCTGTCTGTGAAGGTAAAAATGATCAATACATTATATTTATATGCACCATATTTTTTACAAGCAATCACGGAAAATATTTTATATGAAGAAATCTTGTTTGCTTTCTCCATTTGGAAGGGGTCAGAAAAACAAGAAGGCAAAGCACTTTGGGAATGTTGTAGGTTTACCAAAAATCTGGGATGTTATTAACAGCAAATATATATGACCATCTGGGCCATAGGCATGACAAAGAAAAAGTTCAATTTTATGAAAAGGTTGCTGTTTAAAAAAAAAAATGAAAAAAATGATATCTGATACCCAGACAGAATTCAGGCATTGGCTGATAAATGGCAAGTGACATTTGTACCATGGAATTGCCAGGCAGTGTCAGGCAAACTCTCTCCAACAAGAGAGAGTCTAACTAGTTATCCTTGACATTCAACTGTATTGGTATCACTGCATTTTTCACCAACAATGTCCTGATAGGTCTCTAATCTATTTCTGGTAAACATCTACAGTGTAGATAGTATGAGAAGCAAACCAAGCATGCATGAATAAAATTCATCTCTCTATCTGGTGCAGAATTGTTTAATGTAGGGAACTGAATTCTTAATAAGTACTGATAGAGGGATAGCAGGTTATTGATGCTATTGATAACTCCAAAGTTGAGGACAATGTTGGATGACAGAGCACAAAAAGTCTATTTTATTTGCCATTCCAAACTGGAAATTAGATTGGCGTACAACCAATAAATAGGTATGATCTGACAGCCATTACAGAAGTATAGTTTCAAGGCTGATAACATAGAAACATAGAAAATAGGTGCAGGAGTAGGCCATTCGGCCCTTCGAGCCTGCACCGCCATTCAATATGATCATGGCTGATCATCCAACTCAGTATCCTGTACCTGCCTTCTCTCCATACCCCCTGATCCCTTTAGCCACAAGGGCCACATCTAACTCCCTCTTAAATATAGCCAACAAACTGGCCTCAACTACCTTCTGTGGCAGAGAATTCCAGAGATTCACCACTCTCTGTGTGAAAAATGTTTTCCTCATCTTGGTCCTAAAAGATTTCCCCCTTATCCTTAAACTGTGACCCCTTGTTCTGGACTTCCCCAACATCGGAAACAATCTTCCTGCATCTAGCCTGTCCAACCCCTTAAGAATTTTGTAAGTTTCTATAAGATCCCCCCTCAATCTTCTAAATTCTAGCGAGTACAAACCGAGTCTATCCAGTCTTTCTTCATATGAAAGTCCTGACATCCCAGGAATCAGTCTGGTGAACCTTCTCTGTACTCTCTCTATGGCAAGAATGTCTTTTCTCAGATTAGGAGACCAAAACTGTACGCAATACTCCAGGTGTGGTCTCACCAAGACCCTGTACAACTGCAGTAGAACCTCCCTGCTCCTATACTCTCGCACTAGGGGAAACATCCTCTCCACATCCACTCTATCCAAGCCTTTCACTACTACTCTGTCATGACCTTTCACATAGCCTTTCACTATTTCTGTCTCAGAAATGTTTCACAACTCCACAAACTACCTTGTTTTAATTATTTTCCTAATCAATGCATTGAAGTGTCAGTCTGCAATCTAGTTTTCTAATTAGGAGAGGACCTTCCTCTGTCAGCAAAGAAGAAGAAGCAGAAATGGATGCAACAATAAAGCAAATTGTTATTAATCTACGGTCAAGCTAGAGTTGAGAATGAGATGTGGGAGGGACAAGAAGAAATAAATCTCTCTGAAGTCAAAGGCAGCAAAAAAAGTTTAGAATATATACTTCTGGTTTAGAATATATACTTAATGTCCTGTTATGTATTAAAGTAAGCACTCTTTAATTTAGGAGTGACAGCACTACTGACTGGTTCAGGTATGCAATTAGTGACTGCAAAAAGTAGAACAAATTTGTTTACTTAACAAATTAAAAATTGGTTTATTCTGACCCATCTGCTAATGAATTTTGTGTATGATTGAGGAGGTTCCAATTGAGAATGGAGGGCTGCAAGTTGATTAAAGCATTCAGCCATTGCTGTGTGTTTTAATCAGTCCTCTGTCCCCTTTTTAGTATTGAGCTCTACTCAATCACGTACGGTAGCCTTATTAAATATCTGTTCCGCACAGCATGCTTTCAAGAAAATGTTGCTTTATTTTTAAGTTATTGGTATGTGGAATGGGAACTAGTTTACAAAAGGTATTTTTAGTTTTTCAAGGTATCTTTCTTCATAGTTATTATGTTTATGATCTATTAAACAAACATTTGATTTAGAAATGTGATGTGAATGCTTCAGTCCATGGCGGGAATTAATTTTTATATTTATTTCTACAATTCTCATTTTCCTTTCCAATGCAGTTTTAACCTCTGCACCATATGGTTCCTTTGCTGTTGAAAAAGAGTGCAGTTTAGTACTAAATTGTTACGAAATGTGCGCAAAGTGTCTGCAAGAGTTCACACTCCAATTCTTTTTTTTCATCTATTGAGTATGATTGCAGCAAATGAATAAAAGGATTGAGCAAGTGAGCATTTTTATTCGGAGAACAATTGGGATCTGGAGCACCACCAGAAACAATGGTGGAAACAAATTCCTCATTAGCTTTTACAAGGGAAATTTTGAAGTCTAAAGTGTTTAAATGAGTCTCAAACCATCTAAATGGTACAGAGAGAATAGCTGTAACATGCCACCTTCTGTAAGAAGCTTGGATTACTTTATAAAAACTATGGTTCTCAATTGGAAATTGTGTATATTTCTTATTGCTGTGTATTTTGGCGGTCTGATAAACGACTCCTGGGTTCTTCAACGTAACTTTATTCGAAAGTTTAAGTTGCAGCATACAGGTTTAACAGACACGTCTGGCCACATCGGTGGTCAGCTCTGAACTAACGCGCGCAAGTGAAAAACCGCGCAAAACAAGCAGACCCTCCCGAGTCACGTGACCACGGCTTCCGAACGCCGGGTTCGATATCTGCGTGCGCTAGCAGGCACCGCTACAATATATTATTGGAGCCTATCTGTAAGGTTCCGCTGGTATAACCTTTGCCTATTATGCTACTAATTTCAATACAGCAGGTTATAAATGTTGATGAAGTTAAATGTAAAATTAGTTAAAGGACTAAAATATATATATATATTTCTGTTTAATTTGAGGGCATGAATTCTTCTGGTTCCGTTGCAGGAACTATTAGTTTAGGAACTAATCCATTTTGCAGGAAAAAGCACAGAAGGTTCAGCACAGAATGTGCTGTGCAGCAATCAGTGTGCAACAGAGGTGTGCCGCTCCGCATGTGACCGTGTCATTTCTTTGGTTTAATTTTAGTTTAGTTGAGAGATAGAGCGCGGAAACAGACCCTTCAGCTTGCAGAGTCCGTGCCGACCAGCGAATCCTGCACACTAATACTATCTGACACCCACTAAGGACAAAATGTGTAGGAAAGAACTGCAGATGGTGGACACAAAATGCTGGAGCAATTGTAAATTTTCTTAGTGTGTAGACACAAATGCTGGAGCAACTCAGCGTGACAGGCAGCATCTTAGGAGAGAATTCCTTCTTTCCAGAGATGCTGCCTGTCTGGCTGAGTTGCTCCAGCATTTTGTGTCTACACACTAAGGACAATTTACAAATATACCATGCCAATAAGCCCACAAACCTGTGCGTCTTTGGAGTGTGGGGTGAAACTGGAGATCCCAGAAAAAACCCACGCATATCACAGGGAGAACGTACAAAGTCTGTATAGACAGCACCCTTAGTCAGCATCGAACTCGAGCCTCTGGCTCTGTAAAAGACAGCAACTCTATCACTGCACCACTGTGCCGTCCATTCTTATTTATTTGTAAACAGAATGTAGCAAGGATTGCCATGTCTTCATGGCAATCCTTGCTCATTTTTCATTGCTCTTTCAACTGAACAGCTTCCTCAGCCATTTCAGAGGATGGATAAAAAATTACCACAATGTCGCCGATCTGATGTTGCATTAAGACCATTCAGGGTGAGAATGGAAAATTCTATTCCCTAAATGATATTAGTGAACCAAATGATTTATCACAATGATCTTAATAGCATTGTGAAAAACATAAATGATATATTCTTTTATTCCAGGTGTTTTTAATAAACTGAAATTAAAAAATGTAAGACTACGCAGTCCAAGTTTGCCCACCCAATCCACTACCATCTTACATTACATTGAGGAAACCTACCTAAAATATCATTACATTACATTACATTACATGCAGAACAGCTGCCTAATGGCAATTTCCAACCCCTATGTGATTCCTCCTGCTCTCGGACACAATGCCGACCACTTTTTAACCCAAACTCGTTCATATCTTTAATTCACATCACTCTACCTCACCGTCTATATCTCTCATTTCCATCAGTCTGAAGAAACATCACCTGTCCCTTTTCACCAGAAATGCTGTCTGACCCGATGAGTTACTCTAGCTTTTTGTGACTAAGAGTTTGTTGATAACACACTTAAAGCTTACATTTTGCTGTAGCGCTCCACATTAAAATGGCCTGCAATTGTTCTTCCTGATTCCAACTCTGCCCACATCCAGATTCAATGGAAGACCAGTCAGCTCTCTCATACAGCCAACGTCTGGTCCCCAGAGTACAGGGCGGCACGGTGGAGCAGCAGTAGAGTAGGGTTCAATCCTGACTATGGGTGCTTGTCTGTACGGAGTTTGTACGTTCTCCCCATGACCTGCATGGGTTTTCTCCGGGGTCTCCGTTTCCTCTCACACTCCAAAGACGTGCAGGTCTGTAGGTTAATTGGCTTGGTATACTTGTAAATTGTCCCTAGTGCAGGATAGTGTTCGTGTACGAGGATCGCTGGTCGGCAAGGACATGCTGGGCCAAAGACCCTGTTTCTGCGCCATCTCTCTAAACTAAACTAAATAAAACTATTACTATAAAGTGAGGTAGTGAGCCAGTGCACTGTGTAGAATGCAGGGTACATCCTCCGATTAAGGCAAGTTTAATCACAAGCCCCCTGTCTTTTCAACTACAAAACAGGAACATTGCCAGAGATTCCTATTACTCTGCCACATGGAAAAGCAGCTCCTTTCCAGAGAATCCTCAGAGATATCTTCCCACTGTTTCTCAAAAGGTTAAAGATTGGCAGGAACTTCAGACAAACCCTTCATCTCCGAATGTGAGCGAAAAGCTTTTCAAACCTTCGCTTCTCGTTTTGTCAATGCTTTTTTTTTCACAATTCACAGCTTCCCTCTTTTAAACAGTTACAGCACTCAGAACTGTGACTGACACTAAACTGTTCACCTTTTATTGCTAGTCTGCTGTTAGCTCAAACAGAAGTCATAGGTTTGGGGATCAGGCAAACTACCGCTTTTCTCTCCATGTCACACATAGGCAGAAGGGCTGGGCCTCATTAGGCCTCATGAAGTGAGTTTGGCCAAGCCCTAATGAGCTACGTTTGCCTCTGAAACATCTCAAAAAGCCCAAACATGAGTCTGAAGAGCCAGTCATCCTTCGAAAGGCAGATGGCTTCTAAATCAGTAGGAATTGCCTGAGGTGTTTTTAATGCTGGAAGCTAATTTAAAGAGATCACCACTGCTTTTGCATCTGGCTATAAAAATAATGATCAGTGTTAAATCTTTGGCTACTGGATGTTCCCATGCTTGAAGAGATATGTCTAATTTCTCCATCACTAATTGAAGGATAGTATTCCTTAGATCAAATGGCTGCTCCTGTCATGATAGCGCAATGCCATATGGACAGGGAGCAATGGGACCAGTTTTCAGAAGGCACTCTCCAAGAAAACGGAACCTTTATCTTAACTATAGACATTTGACCCTTCAATGCAGCAGCAGTAAAGTGGTATCTTGCTTAATGAACTTGCTCCAGCACGTCCCCTCTTTCAGTTTGCTTTAACGGTGGCAACAATCACAGAAGTGCTCTGTGTTTAGTTTAATTTAGTTTAGTTTAGTTTAGAGATACAGCATGGAAATAGGCTCTTCAGCCCCCCAAATCAACGCCAAACAGCGATCCCTGTACACTAGTGAAATCCAACACACGAGATGTAGTAGCAATGTTACAAAATTTTGAGATTTAAAAAATCAAGTCTGCAATTTATCCCATCAGATAAAGCATAAAAAGAAGTTTAACTTGACACCTAATTCACTTTCATATCTTCAGTATTAAAAAAGTTATGGCCATTTTCATACTCGGAAAATAGCATCTTGTTCCCTATTGCTTATCCATTGACTTAACACAAAAGCTGTGATCAAGGACAGTCAAATAGCCATAACTTTATTAAAAATTGAGAGAATTGAAAGAAATTTTCAGATATTATAGATTGAAGCATTCTGAAACAAATATGAAACAATCTTACTTGGATGACCTAAAATTAAAGCATATAATTAGTTAGTTACCCATTTGGAGCTAATTCCAAAATTCAATTACTAGATCTAAACATCTATCCATTTCTTAAGAAAAGATTTACATTTTAAATAGCCTAAATGTCCAAATAACATTCACACAAGAATTCACAATATAACATGATTTTTAAATCTCATTGTCATAAATTTATAGGCCAAATGGAAGGAATTTAGTGTTTAATACCTGCAAATTAATGGTCATTTAAATCATCTTGCGAGTGGGATTTTGTGGAACGCGCTGGTTTGGAACGTTGCGGTTGCTGTGAATTTGAGCCCCATGTCGGCATGAAAAATACTGCCGGTTCGGATAGGTTCCAAGTCACCTTCTCGCAACTTAAAATTTTGATTAAAGGCATCTTTAGAAGTACTTTTTTATGTAAAAATAAACAGCCTACCTTGCCTTGTCCCCTACGTGAGATCCGTCCCGTTGTCGGCGTTCACGGCTTTAGAAGATGATTTTTCATTTACTCTAACAATTAAATGATCCAGCGCTAATTTTAATAATAAAACGGCAGTCTAAGTGATTTTTCTTTAGCAACTAAACAGCCTAACAGAGATCGATTTGAATAGGCTGCAGAAAAATCGCATTTTAAACCCGCCCCCCTCTAAAGGCGCCAAAGTCGCGCACACGGGCAGCGACAGATCTGCAGCGCAGCTGAAGGTAAGTTTTGTAACATACCTAGATGTAGTGTCTACAATTTCCAATTTTGTTTTACCGAGGCCAATTAACCTACAAACCTGTACGTCTTTGGAATGTGTGAGAAAACTGGAGCTCCCGGAAAAAATCTACGCGGTCATGGGGAAAACGTAAAACTCTGTACGGAGAGCAGCTGTAGTCAGGATCGAACTCGGGTCTCTGGTGCTGTAAGGCAGCAACTCTACCGCTGCACCACCATGCCGCCCCGTTCTTGACCGTTTTAGTAATACTTATTTATACTAGATATGATGTAATATATTATGTTTTAAGCTGCTTGGCATTACCCTCATGTGATACAGACCTACAAATGTAACAGTATATTTCAGTGCAGACATTCAAAATATACTTTAGACTCAGCAGAATGTGACAAAGTCCACTTCCAAAAGTTGAACCAGTTGTGAATTATGATAATGGAATTTTGGCATTCGATATCAAAATACTACCATTTCCCCAAACAACTTTCCTTTTGGAGTATTGCTGTGTAAATTAATCCCCACTGTGGAATAATTAATCAAGCTAAACTTCAGAATGCCTACAAACCTTTCCTCCCTCCAGCCCTAACCTCAACTCCCTCCCCAAATTCTGATAACAACCACATCCCACAGCCTTCCCACCAAGCTCTAATCAACAACAGTATTTCGCAACCTCCTCCATCTCCGCTCCTCCATCACCAACTCAATCTGCCCCATACCCGCAAGGCCTATTTGCAACCCTCATGTGCCAGCCCTCCTCCCGTCACAACCCAACCCCTATCCCAGATAAGGTCATAAGGAATTGGAGTAGAATTAGCCCAGTAGAGTTAATTTTGATTCGGCCCATCAAGTCTTCTCCGCCATTCAATCATGGCTGATCTATCTCTCCCTCCTAACCCCATTCTCCTGCATTCTCCCCATAACCCCTGACATCTGTACTAATCAGGAATCTATCTATCTCTGCCTTAAAAATATCCACTGACTTGGCCTCCACAGCCTTCTGTGGCAGAATTTCACAGATTCGCCACCCTCTGACTAAAGAAATTTCTCATCCTAAAAGAAGATCCTTTAATTCTGAGGCTATGACCTCTAGTCCTAGACACTCCCACTAGTGGAAACATCCTCTCCACATCCACTCTATCCAAGCCTTTCACTATTCTGTATGTTTCAATGAGGTCCCCCCTCATTCTTCTAAACTTCAGCGAGTACAGGCACAGTGCCGACAGATGCTCATCATAGGTTACATAGAAACATAGAAAATAGGTGCAGGAGTAGGCCATTCGGCCCTTCGAGCCTGCACCGCCATTCAATATGATCATGGCTGATCATCCAACTCAGTATCCTGTACCTGCCTTCTCACCATACCCCCTGATCCCTTTAGCCACAAGGGCCACATCTAACTCCCTCTTAAATATAGCCAATGAACTGGCCTCAACTACCTTCTGTGGCAGAGAATTCCAGAGATATTCCAGAGGTTAACCTACTCATTCCTGGGATCATTCCTGTAAACCTCCTCTGGACCCTCTCCAGAGCCAGCACATCCTCCATCCCATATGGTGCCCAAAATTGCTCACAATATTCCAAATGCGGCCTTACCAGCGGCATATTTACATTTGTATGCTTCACAATAATCACCTTACATTATACTAAACAAACACTGTTACTTCATCAGAATCCATTTTGTGTTGTTGCTCAGGTATCGGACAACAAAAACACAGCAAATGGCTGCCTTCGGCCCGACTCTGAAGCAAAAGCTGGAACAGTGCTACAATTCAAACTTGTCCTTTGGGGAACATTTGAAAGTGACAAAGGTAAATTTGGAAATTTGCAAGCTTTGAAAATGTATTTGTTCTTCAATTGCTCTGATGAATACCAAACTAAATATTTTAGCTTACTATTGGTTTCTCGCAACTGGATGTGACATTGTAATTATTTAGAAAGAGAGTCCCAGTCTGCCCAAAGACAAACAAGGATTGCTGCTAATATCTATGGCATATTAGTTGAATCTCAGGTTGTCACATAGCTGATACTCTGGCGATCCTCAGAATACACAAGTGTTAAAAGTCAGGCTAGCAACCTGAGAAGAGAAGGATGCTAATTATATACATAAGGGGTACTAATGAAACACTTAACTTTGTGCTTAAACAAATGCATGTTAGCGAAGTGAAGGAGTACTAACCATAAGAGCAGGTGGTTAAGCTGAAAGGCGAGAAAGAACGAGGCCCTAACAAGGAACTTTCAAGAACCTGACATGTTAAGGTAGAAAATTTCAGAGGTTCCCAAAAAAATGTCACCCCATTTTAAAATACATAGGTTGCTCACACCATGGCTGCACAAAATGTCCAGGCCCATTTGGACTATGAAACCACGAACCATTGTTAAAATAGAAAAATGATTTTTATAGCTGCATTTATTATTTGAAATCAATGGCAAAAACATACTGAACAGAGACACAAATTGCTGGAGTAACTCAGTGGGACAAGGCAGCATATCTGGATAGAAGGAATGGGTGATGTTTTGGTCGAGACCCTTCTTCACACTTGCCCTTCACTTTCACTTAGACCTCAGACAAATGAAGAACTTTCTGAGGTAAAGAGTTATTGTTAGTTCATCTTTATTATTCCACTTTATTTTAATCATGTTATAGAAATAGAAACAAATTTTACTGACCTAGATTCACAAAATATTTAAGCTGTTATAAAAGATTGATTTTAGCAAATAATTTAACAATGGTAAAATTGTCAACTGTCTCTAGTGAGTGTAGGATAGTATTAGTGTGCGGGGATCGCTGGTGAATGTGGACTCGGTAGGCCGAAGAGCTATATCTCTAAATCTCTAAATCTCCTTAGTCATTCCCTGCAGTTCCATTAATTACCTTTCCCAATTACACACCGAGGTCCTGTATGAAAGCCAGGCATTCTTGTTTTTGGAAAATCAGGCCTGTAATTCATTTTTGGGGGGTTGCGAACAGTAATAAGGCAAAAACAAAAAATCTAATTATTTCTCCAAATCCAACTGCAGCCTATACTTTAATAAATCCAAAGGTGAGTTTACAAATTGCTGTGGTATTGTTTCACCTTTTCCAAAATTAGCATATCAATATCTCTGCGCAGTAACAATGATTGAGAACTATAAGCTCTGGGACAGGAAAATTCTAATTGTACGGGGTAAAATATATCATGACGATGAGGAAGTGTTCTGTGAAAGTCACTCAAGTACTCAGATGGTTAACTCTGAATATGTTGGCCACTGCTGAGCATTCATCTCCATTGAGCCACTTGTACTTCAGGAAATCATTCACAACATCAGAACAGCTTTTCAATAAGGACTTTGTGATAGGGAAACATAAATGACAGTATCAGTTTGGACTAATTTATTGAAGCAGTGTTTAAGACGATGCATGCATTTGTTTACTTCCAATCCCTCATTTTTTTTTTGATTCAGTTCACTTTTTTTTATTTCCACGTTTCAATGCAGTTTAAAAAATATATGTTTCACCTTCCTTGCAATGAGACAATTGAGGAAGAGCAACCAAACGAAAGCACAGAAGGGATGAAGCAAAAATTGGAGTTAACATTTTGGTGACGTTAATTTACATGGAAATTGTTTAAATACATTATGGGAATGTGACAATGACATAGAAACATAGAAACATAGAAAATAGGTGCAGGAGTAGGCTATTCGGCCCTTCGAGCCTGCACCGCCATTCAATATGATCATGGCTGATCACCCAACTCAGTATCCTGTACCTGCCTTCCCTCCATACCCCCTGATCCCTTTAGCCACAAGGGCCACATCTAACTCCCTCTTAAATATAGCCAATGAACTGGCCTCAACTACCTTCTGTGGCAGAGAATTCCAGAGATTCACCACTCTCTGTGTGAAAAATGTTTTCCTCATCTCGGTCCTAAAAGATTTCCCCCTTATCCTTAAACTGTGACCCCTTGTTCTGGACTTCCCCAACATCGGGAACAATCTTCCTGCATCTAGCCTGTCCAACCCCTTAAGAATTTTGTAAGTTTCTATAAGATCCCCCCTCAATCTTCTAAATTCTAGCGCGTACAAACCGAGTCTATCCAGTCTTTCTTCATATGAAAGTCCTGACATCCCAGGAATCAGTCTGGTGAACCTTCTCTGTACTCCCTCTATGGCAAGAATGTCTTTCCTCAGATTAGGAGACCAAAACTGTACGCAATACTCCAGGTGTGGTCTCACCAAGACCCTGTACAACTGCAGTAGAACCTCCCTGCTCCTATACTCAAATCCTTTTGCTATGAATGCTAACATACCATTCGCCTTCTTCACTGCCTGCTGCACCTGCATGCCTACTTTTAATGACTGGTGTACCATGACACCCAGGTCTCGTTGCATCTCCCCCTTTCCTAATCGGCCACCATTCAGATAATAATCTACTTTCCTGTTTTTGCCACCAAAGTGGATAACCTCACATTTATCCACATTATACTGCATCTGCCATGCATTTGCCCACTCACCCAGCCTATCCAAGTCACCTTGCAGCCTCCTAGCATCCTCCTCACAGCTAACACTGCCCCCCAGCTTCGTGTCATCCGCAAACTTGGAGATGTTGCATTCCATTCCCTCGTCCAAATCATTAATATATATCGTAAATAGCTGGGGTCCCAGAACTGAGCCTTGCGGTACCCCACTAGTCACTGCCTGCCATTGTGAAAAGGACCCGTTTACTCCTACTCTTTGCTTCCTGTCTACCAGCCAGTTCTCTATCCACATCAATACTGAACCCCCAATACCGTGTGCTTTAAGTTTGTATACTAATCTCTTATGTGGACCTTGTCGAAAGCCTTCTGAAAGTCCAGATATAACACATCCACTGGTTCTCCCTTATCCACTCTACTAGTTACATCCTCGAAAAATTCTATAAGATTCGTCAGACATGATTTACCCTTCATAAATCCATGCTGACTTTGTCCAATGATTTCACCACTTTCCAAATGTGCTGCTATCCCATCTTTAATAACTGATTCTAGCAGTTTCCCCACTACCGACGTTAGACTAACTGGTCTGTAATTCCCCGTTTTCTCTCTCCCTCCCTTTTTAAAAAGTGGTGTTACATTAGCTACCCTCCAATCCTCAGGAACTACTCCAGAATCTAAAGAGTTTTGAAAAATTATCACTAATGCATCCACTATTTCTGGGGCTACTTCCTTAAGTACTCTGGGATGCAGCCTATCTGGCCCTGGGGATTTATCGGCCTTTAATCCATTCAATTTACCTAACACCACTTCCCGGCTAACCTGGATTTCACTCAGTTCCTCCATCTCATTTGACCCCCGGTCCCCTGCTATTTCCGGCAGATAATTTATGTCTTCCTTAGTGAAGACAGAACCAAAGTAGTTATTCAATTGGTCTGCCATGTCCTTGTTCCCCATGATCAATTCACCCTTTTCTGACTGCAAGGGACCTACATTTGTTTTAACTAATCTTTTTCTCTTCACATATCTATAAAAGCTTTTGCAGTCAGTTTTTATGTTCCCTGCCAGTTTTCTTTCATAATCTATTTTCCCTTTCCTAATTAAGCCCTTTGTCCTCCTCTGCTGGTCTCCCAGTCCTCTGGTAGGCTGCTTTTTCTGGATAATTTGTACGCTTCATCTTTTGTTTTGATACTATCCCTGATTTCCCTTGTTATCCACGGATGCACTACCTTCCCTGATTTATTTTTTTGCCAAACTGGGATGAACAATTGTTGTAGTTCATCCATGCAGTCTTTAAATGCCTTCCATTGCATATCCACCGTCAACCCATTAAGAATCAATCGCCAGTCCATCTTGGCCAATTCACGTCTCATACCCTCAAAGTTACCTTTCTTTAAGTTCAGGACTGAATTAACGATGTCACTCTCCATCCTAATGAAGAACTCAACCATATTATGGTCACTCTTGCCCAAGGGGCCACGCACAACAAGACTGCTAACTAACCCTTCCTCATTACTCAATACCCAGTCTAGAATAGCCTGCTCTCTCGTTGGTTACTCTACATGTTGGTTTAGAAAACTATCCCGCATACATTCCAAGAAATCCTCTTCCTCAGCACCCTTGACAATTTGATTCACCCAATATATATGTAGATTGAAGTCGCCCATTATAACTGTTTTACCTTTGTTGCACGCATTTCTAATTTCCTGTTTGATGCCATCCCCAACTCCACTACTACTGTTAGGTGGCCTGTACACAACTCCCACTAGCGTTTTCTGCCACTTAGTGTTTCGCAGCTCTACCCATATCGATTCCACATCCTCAAAGCTAATGTCCTTCCTTTCTATTGCGTTAATCTGCTCTCTAACCAGCAACGCTACCCCACCTCCTTTCCCTTTCTGTCTATCCCTCCTGAATATTGAATATCCCTGGATGTTCAGCTCCCAGCCTTGGTCACCCTGGAGCCATGTCTACGTGATCCCAACTATATCATAGTCATTAATAGCTATCTGCACATTCAACTCATCCACCTTATTACGAATGCTCCTTGCATTGAGACACAAAGCCTTCAGGCTTGTTTTTACAACCCTCTTACCCCTTATACTATTATTCTGTGGCCCTTTTTGATTTTGCCCTGGATTTGCCGGCCTGCCACTTTTACTTTTCACCTTGCTACCTATTGCTTCTACCCTCATTTTACACCCCTCTGTCTCTACGCTCACACATTTAAGAAACCCTTTCCCTTTAACTCCATCCTCCACTATCCCATTCGACACCCCACCCCCCTTATTCACCCCCCTGACCTCTGGATACAGCAGTAAAATCAAGACTAAATCAGAGAATTCGGGGGGAGCTTCAGGATAATTGACCTGTTGATTGAGATATGCAACATTATATTTGAGGTGAATCTCTGGCTGCCATTAGCATCACATGGATAATTTTCCAACCTTGCATTCTTGCTGAAACACCTTGACCACCTAAAGTGCCTTTCAGGCATTTCAGGCATTTCAGCACACATTGGGGACGTATTTCTCACCAGTGCAAATGACAAATATTGCTCCTTTTATTGTTTGCATTGTACACCTGCAGGAGGTGGGGCTGCCCACCAAAGGTGTATAATTGGAAATCCATCCTTTCAGTGCCAGTTTGATCGCACCATGAGAAAGTAGTATTAGTATGGTATGAACATTGAATTCTCCAATTTTGATAACTGCTAACCACCATCACCACTTCCATCAACCCTTCCCCTGTCCCCCCAACTGGACTTGCACCAATTTCTCTCCTCCCCCTGCGCTTACACTAACATTCACTCAAATTTATAATATTACTGGGTCCCTGTCATACGGGAGGCCTGGTCCCCCAACGCAACCCGTTCCCATAACGCAATATTCCACCACTCATCCATATCGCCCACGGGAGGCCTGGTCCCCCAACACAACCCGTTCCCCAATGCAATATTGAACCACTCACCCATTCCCCCAAAGCAACCCTTTCCCCAACACAATATTCCACCATTCACCGATAGCCCCCAACTGCGCTGGAGCGGCTCATTTCCCCTTATCCCCCAGCACTCCCCCCCCCCCTCCTCTTCATCCTCCCTTTTTTTAAACTTTTAAAAATTGACTTTTCACTTTTAAAAATCCAATTGCAGTTGCTGCCACGACACAATGTCCTGTGATTTACAACATTGTAACAGGCAGGGCCAGCAAGTGCAATTGGATTTTTTTACTGTGAAAAGTTAAGTCGGCAGTTTATGTAAATGACATCCCATTGTGACGTCATAGCCACTCACTGCCACATCAACTTCAAGTGATTTTTCTCAAACTGGATTTTGCAAAGTTTAACATTGTCAATAGCTTGTAAAATATACCATCAATCTGAAGGAAACTTGATACAACACACCACAGGACAATAGTGAGTAAGGTGGTCCAAAAATTGTGGTGCTACCGTGTACCGTTTTAGCGTAATTCAGGCATGACCCGCTCACACACAGACACGCACAGAAACAGACAGACTCACAAACAAGATGAGAGTTTTGGTAATATATAGATAGATTTCAGAATTTTGACCTAATCACCACTGTATTATCTGAGAGACTTGAGGAAGTGGGGGGGGGGTAAGGGAAATAAAATCTTTAACAGAGCATAAACCCACTATGAGTTCAGTTAAAAAAAACTGGTATTCGCTAATTCTCAAGCTCATAGACTGACTACCTATGGGGAGAATATAAGAATAAAATGAATATTTGAAACTTTGAGCAGACTGGACTCTTCAGCATCTGCTTTGTTACATTTGACATATCATTTAAAATGCTTTGCTTAATCTTTAGTTTAAATATTCTGTTATATTTCTTAATATATGATTCCAGTCTGAAGAAATGACATTGCTTTATTTATGAAAATGAAGTAGGGTAAGCTTTACTTTTAGTTAAACAGCAGGAAATTCAATGACAAATGTCAATTTACCACATAGATTACAATACTTCATGAAAGGGGTTCATTGCTATCTTCTCGAGTCAATATCATTGGGCACTAAATCTTTGCCAATGATGCTCATCCATATCAAATGAATAAATAAATTAAATTAATGTGACAATTGGTTTTCAGATTGTGTAAATCTGCCACAGAGGCCTGTGGAGGCCAAGTCAATGGATATTTTTAAGGCAAAGATAGATAGATTCTTGATTATTATGTGTGTCTGGGGTTATGGGGAGAAGGCAGAAGAATGGGGTTAGGAGAGAGATAGGTCAGCCATGATTGAATGGCGTAGTCTTGATGGGCTTAATGGCCTAATTCTGCTCCTATCACTTATGAACATGAAATTATAGTTAAGAATTATCTACAAAATATCTACTTGCTTTGACATCTTAAAAATGTCAAGTTCCTTAGAATAAGTACATATAGATTCCAGCAGTAAAAACTGAAACTCAGTAGGTTAGGTAGCAATGAAGGGTCATGGATCTGAAATATTACCTATTTTTCTTTCCACATATGCTGCTTGACCTGCTGAGTGTTTACAGCATTTTTTATTTTCATTTCAGATTTCCAACTTGCAGTCTTGTTTTGATTGTCAATTTTGATTCCATCATTTGTGCTTTTTTTGTCACCAACAGTATTAGGCAAGGACCATAAACATATGGGCATAAACAAATGATAAATCATGTGATGTCATTACTGCTCAGTAATTATGTTGCATAATCACAGTTTATATTGACACAATAGCCAAGAAAAGGCAGTCAATTATATTATTGCACAATTAACAGACTCACTTCAAATTTTCCTTTGTGATGCTTTTAAATTAATTAAAATAATGGCAATTGGGGAGTAAAATGTTTATGCAACAACCAATAATTTCCAGGCCCACAACTCCTGCTTTTCTTGTACTGCTCATTCATTTCAGTCTCCAATCAAAAATACAACATAACCATATACAAGCATATCAAAGTCACAAAGGTTGTAATGAGGCACTTAGCGTAGCAATCAACATTTTGTAGCTTTAAAATAGGTAAAGATAAATTTGGAATAGATTGCTGATTATAAAATCTGATCTCTTCTTGGCAAACTGATTCCATATGAAATGTTATCTACGTGGAGTTAATTGTAAACATTTTAAATGTTTCGCGAAGTTTATGAAGACATCTGAATAGCTTTATTTTAAAGTTACTCAGTACCCAAATCTGTGATTTGTTACAGAGGCAGTCATGATCAGAAAAGAAGAAAATGTTGCTCCAATATGCTAGTAAAGCATGTAGTCACCACAAGTTATGTAGGAGGCACTGCAGATGCTAGTTTACACCAAAGATAGACACCAAATATTGGAGTATCTCAGTGGGTCAGGTAGCATCTCTGGAGAAAAGGAATAGGTGCCTTTTCGGGTTGAGACCCTTCTTCAGACTGAGAGTCAGGGGAGAGAGAAACTAGAGGTATGAAAAGGTACAAAGAACAAATGAGTGAAAGGTGTGAAAAGAACAAATCAAAGCCAAACTACAATTTTTTGACATTAAATTACTTTACCCATCGATAGATAATTAATAAATTAGCCTTTTCTTTAAGCCATAACTATCTGTATTTAATGGTTATGATTTCAATTCATGAAAGAAATGCCAGAGAAGAATTGCATCAACTAGTACTTTAGATACTACTGTATGTATTATTGTTCTATAGGCTTCCTTCTCACTAATTTACACAATCATATTCTCTTTTGGTTTTTTTTCTCACTTAACTTAATTATCCTGCTGCAATGTTGCTAAAGAGCTAGTTTCCATCCAATGACAATTTCTTCATCATTTAACCACAACCAAGAGCTGGAGAAAATATTTTTCCACTGGCTACTGTTATATACAATAGACAATAGATAATAGGTGCAGGAGTAGGTCATTTGGCCCTCTATTCAATGTGAGCATGGCTGATCATCCACAATCAGTACCCCGTTCCTGCCTTCTCCCCATATCCCCTGACTCCGCTATCTTTAAGAGCCCTATCTAGCTTCCTCTTGAAAGTATCCAGAGAACTAGCCTCCACCGCCCTCTGAGATAGAGAATTCCACAGACTCACAACTCTCTGTGTGAAAAAGTGTTTCTTCTTCTCCGTTCTAAATGGCTTACCCCTTATTCTTAAACTGTGGCCTCTGGTTCTGGACTCCCCTAACATCGGGAACATGTTTCCTGCCTCTAGCGTGTCCAAACCCTTCGTCATCTTATATGTTTCAATAAGATCCCCTTCATTCTTCTAATTTCCAGAGTGTACAAGCCCAGCCGCTCCGTTCAGCATATGACAGTCCCGCCATCCCGGGAATTAACCTTGTAAACCTACGCTGCAATCCCTCAATAGCAAGAATGTCCTTCCTCAAATTTGGAGACCAAAACTGCACACAATACTCCAGGTGTGGTCTCATTAGGGCCCTGTACAACTGCAGTAGGACCTCTTTGCTCCTAAACTCAACTCCTCTTGTTGTGACGGCCAGCATGCCATTCGCTTTCTTCACTGCCTGCTGTACCTATATGCAAACTTTAATTGTTGATCAATTAACTGCACTGAAGAGTTGCAGCACGTTGCATGAAGGATGGATGGTTCAATCAATGGTTCAATGTTTCAGTAGTGCTTTTATAATCACGTGCGATGTGCAAATGCACAGTGAAGTTCCTTTCGTGCAAAAACAGTCCAGTAGAGTTTTGCCAAAACCAAGCACATCCCCGATTAACAAGTGTTCAAAAATAGTCTACTGATTCTCCCATGTTTTGGTGCCATTTTCAAAGTCCAGTCCACGCTCTTGTTATTCTGAATGTTGCCCATTCCAGGCGACTGCGAGCCTCCAGCCATTGGCTTCCTTGAACATATGGATCAACTAGTAAACCGACGTCCCTCTCCTCGCCCGTCCACCTTTGATCCCCGTGTGTGTCTCCCGCAGCTGACCGCAAGGGTGGGGTTGGCCATATCTCGGTTGCCTCTCCTCGCCAGTTACTCCCATCATCGTCACCGGCTCTATGTTCCCGGTCTCTGGTCTTCGTGGGATGAGTAGGGGCCTGCTCGGCGGGCTCCCGCTTCCAGGCTAAGGTCATAAGTTCATAAGGAATAGGAGTAGAATTAGGCCATTCGGCCCATCAAGTCTACTCCGCCATTCAATCATGGCTGATCTATCTCTCCTTCCTAACCCCATTCTCCTGCCTTCCCCCCATAATCTCTGTCACCTGTACTAATCAAGAATCTATCTCTGCCTTAAAAATATCCACTGATG
The DNA here is from genome assembly GCF_010909765.2 of Amblyraja radiata. NCBI lineage: Eukaryota > Metazoa > Chordata > Chondrichthyes > Rajiformes > Rajidae > Amblyraja > Amblyraja radiata. Next base: position 37,541,276 of record NC_045960.1, on the reverse strand, counting down.
GCCTCCACAGCCTTCTGTGGCAAAGAATTCCACAGATTCACCGCTCTCTGACAAAGGAAATTCTCCTCATCTCTTTCCTAAGAGAACGTCTTTTAATTCTGAGGCTATGACCTCTAGTCCTTTACTCTCCCACTAGTGGAAACATCCTCTCCACATCCACTCTATCCAAGCCTTTCACTATTCTGTATGTTTTAATGCTGACAAACGCTCATCATTCCTGGGTTCATTGTTGTAAACCTCCTCTGGATCAACTCCAGAGCAAGCACATCCTTCCTCAGATATGGTACCCAAAATTGCTCACAATATTCCGCTGGGTTCTATGAGTGGGGGGCCCCTTTTAGGCCATAGTCAACCGGGTCACGTTCAGCCTCGGGAGACCGCCCTGGCCACCATTCGCTACAGTCCGCAACCCTCTGGGAGCTTCATCCACGCATATTGGTTAGGTGTCGGTGTGGTTGTTGGAAGCAAATCATCCTAATCCCAGGGAAATACTGGAGTAGTTCTTCAGGAGATTGCCCTTGCCTTAAGCATCTTTAGCTATTTCATCAGCAACCTTTCTTACACCATAAGGACAGAAGTGAGGATGTTGACTGATCATTGTATTGTGTTCAGTTCTTTGCACATGTCCTCAGGAAATGAAGCAGCTCATAATTGCATGCAGCAAGACAATTAAACGTTGGCTGATAAGTGGCAAGTAACATTAACACCACCTAAGTGCTAATCATTTCCAAAGAAGGAAAGGATAGCCCGAGTCTAGTCAAATCTCCTGGATATTAGATGGCAATAGCTCTGCTGAATCCGCAAACTATCAACATCCTGGGTTTATAATTGACCAGAAAATTAACTCTACCAGCCACACAAGTACCATGGCTACATGAGCGCACCAGGAGCTGGGTAACCTGCAGCAACTGACCCAAAGGGATGTCATTGTCTACAAGATGTAAATCAGGGTTGTGAAGGAATGCCGTGGAGGCTAAGACAATTGATATTTTTAGGGCGGATAATGACAGATTCTTGATTAGTACGGGTGTCAGGGGTTATGGGTAGAAGCAGATGCATAGGTTTCAGAGGGAAAGGTAGATCAACCATGATTAAATGCCGGAGTAGACTCGACGGGCCAAATGGCTTAATTCTGCTCCTTTAACTTATGAACATGAAGATATTCACTAGCAAATGTGAGGTCACTGGGTATCAAAGAGGAGGGGTCCAATTGACATTATTTCCATTTCCAACCATGGTCACTTCTGATCTCCTTGATATCATCCTGACTGAGAACAACTAATTAAGGACCGTCTTGATACAATACCTTGGGCTTTGCTTGCCTCCATGGCTGAGCAACACCTTGTTAGAACTTGCCTTGATCTATTGAGCTCACTAAAAGGTTTTGTGCTTCACAAATCTCCAAAGAAACACTAAATAAGCAATAGAAATTTTAACGATGCAAAATCTGTGTAGATATAATTTCCTTGTCTTTGCAATGACATTGCTTTTTCTCTCTATCACTCAATTTCCTTTCTCTTTCTCAATCACTCACACACACTCTATGTTTGTCTCTCTTTCTCCCTGCCTCACCACCTGTCTCTGTCTCTTTTAATTTCTCTCTGTTTGACTGTCTATCTCTGACTTTCTACCTCTCTCTCTCTCTCTCTCTCTCTCTCTCTCTCTCCCTCTCCCTGTCCATCTGTCACTCTCTCTTTCTCTCTCACTTTAGCTTTTCGGGTTTTTTTCTCTCTGTCCACTTCTCACTCTATTGGCAGTAGAGCTTTCAGTTGTCCGAAACCCACTCTGAAATGTTTTGTTCACAATCTCTCCGCTTCTCTCTCCTCTTACCAATCTTCGACAAAGTCTTGTGATACCCTTCTAAACTCCTCCTTCCTAGTTCATTAAAGGTAATGTGATAATTGCAAGTTTTTACAAAAAACAAGAGGGTGTATGAAGGATTTGTGGGTGGGTATTAATGCTGACTCTGATTTTGCACAGAGTCAACTACAAGTGGAACAATGAAGAAACATCTCCAGTCCAATGCAATAAAAGAGTTGATTAAGGATCAATACATCTTGGAGAATAAAGCAAGAGTGGGTCTTAAAGACAAACCTTTGGTCTCCAAGCATAAGGTATGTTACTTTGTCATCTAGGTTGGAACATTTTATTTTGTATGGAACACAATAACAAATTATTTCACATTTCTATAAGTTACCTAGCAAAGGAGAACAATGTCGGAAGTGCAAGATAGAAAAAAGAGCATTCTGCCATTGATAGTTCCTGACAAATATTTCACCCTAGATGTTGAATTTATTGATGACTGATCAGCAGATTACCAGTCAAACGCAGGCATTATTATTTGAGGCTCAGTATGAGCCAGGTAGTCAAAGAGTATCCCGACAGATATGCCTCCCCCAGCCAATTGATGAGAGAGACATTGCATGATAACATTGTAATCCTGGTGTGGGAGCATGCGTGTGTCTATCAGAGCAGAAGAGCAGATCTGTAAACTACAAATTCTTGTTCCAATCAAAGCCTTTCCAATATGTCAGTGGATCCAGTCAGAATTAAGAATTACTAGTCAGAAAACGTTGTGATGTACACTTTAAATCATTGAAGAGGTTATAGTAACCACAGCTTTATGAAGACTGGGAAACCCTTTGCATTCTGTCTCACACCACAAGGTACAAAATAGGGAATGTGATTGCTTTTGAAAGAAAATTGTTCACCATCTGATTTTGTTTAGGAAATTATTAACATTTATGCTTTAATACAAACTAAGTGGGGTTGTCACAATTTTTTAAACATTTAGTGCACGTCAAAGACAATACATTTCCATCCCGTAGTGTCAAGCGATCAAATAAATTAGTCACTTCCATTATGTTTGTTGACTACTTATTTGAAATAATCCGGAATACAGATCTCTTTTTATTTCATGCATAAAAGACCACATGCTGTGAGTGAAGCTCCTCGCTGTAATGTTTCTTGGGATAGACAATCGGAGTACTCATTGTGTTACATTAAAGTAAGGACGGGACATCTAAATTACCAGCCTGTCAAATGTTGCTTTCAACATCCATGTTGCTCATTAACACATTATACCCAACAGCAGTTTATTAGTATCGCCCGCAGGTGCATGTTACGCTACAGAGTGCTGGAATCTCTATCCTCAATATCCTACTTGTGAAATCCTTGGTTTTAATCAATGTCTTGTGGAGAACTGTTGAGTGGCCTTCTAACATTAATTTAGAGATTCAGCAAGGAAACAGGCCCTGTGGCCCATGGAGTCCACACCAACCATCCGCTACCCGTTCACAGTAGTTTCTATGTTATCCCACTTTCCCGTCCCACTCCCTCCACATTAGGGGCAATTAACAGAGGCCAATTAACCTACACACCCAGCTGAGTTGCTCCCTCACAGCCCCAGTGACCCAGCTTCAATACTGACGTCCGCTCCTGTCTATATGGAGTTTGCACGTTTTCCCTGTGACTGCATGGGTTTACTCTGAGTGCTCCAGTTTCCTCCCACATCCCAGAAATGTGTGGGTTGATATGAATAAATTGCCCCTAGTGTGTAGCTGAATGATAAAATCAGAAATGGTAGGGAAAATGGTGATGGGAATGTGAAGAGAACAAAATGGGTTGATTAGGTAAGATTAGTGTAAAAATGGGTGTGTGATAGTCAACATGGATTCAGTGGGCCACTGAGCCTGGTTCTGTGCTTTATTTCCATATGTTTTAGGGATAAGGGGGAAATCCTTTAGGACCGAGATGAGGAAAACATTTTTCACACAGAGAGTGATGAATCTCTGGAATTCTCTGCCACAGAAGGTAGTTGAGGCCAGTTCATTGGCTATATTTAAGAGGGAGTTAGATGTGGCCCTTGTGGCTAAAGGGATCAGGGGGTATGGAGAGAAGCAAGGTACAGGATACTGAGTTGGATGATCAGCCATGATCATATTGAATGGCGGTGCAGGCTCGAAGGACCGAATGGCCTACTCCTGCACCTATTTTCTATGTTTCTATGTTTCTATGTTTTCTCTAAATGCTTCATATCATTGGATATCCCCTAATAAAGAGAATACAATTAAACAAATTGTTATTGTGCAGATTATCCCCTCAGGGTTGACTGTAAAAGCAGTATAAAGAAATGCAGAAGAAAGTTCTTATATTAAATAATTGTGAAAGTTTACCAGCTCAGTGAAATCTGGTGTGTTTCCCAGCTTACAGCCTTATTCCTGGCTGTGGGGTGATAGTGCAAGGAATGCAAAGATTGGCCACAATGATTCAGGACGTTTAGTTTCACTGAATGTTGGAGCGGAGAGGCAATGTTTGAGGAAGGGCACAGATGCGTGCCAGCAATGCTTGCCCTGTGACACACACTTAGCAAGGCCTGACAGAGGAGTACTTTGTACTGGTAGAATGTGAGGCCCCACATTCGTAAAAGAAAGCTTTGAGAAAGCAACCGATTGAATTCAAAGGTTATTGTGAGGCGGTCCATAGATTTGTTATGGGTAAAGTTACTGCATTAGCATTAGCTGCAATAGTCTCAACACAACTGCTATCTAATGCCATACAAATAATACAATGTAATTTATCTTAATCGCTACCAAGCTTTGCTGGTTTTATTGACCCACTGCAAAATGGTTCAACTTTAGTGTAAATCTGACTTTGGCATTTCTAGTGGTGCTTCTAATCAACAAAATCTGGAAAATGGACACAGAGTGCTGGAGTAGCTCAGCGGGCCAGGCAGCATCTTTAACGGACATGGATGGGTGACATTTTGGGTTAGGACCCTTCTTCAGCCTAATTGTCGGGCGGGGGGGGGGGTAAAAAAGCAGGAAGAGAGAAGGGGCAGGACAAAGCCTGCCAGGTAACAGGTGGATGCACGTGAAGTGGGGGTTTGATAGGCAGATGGTTGGACAAAGGCCAGAAATGAAAAGACAGGAGGTGTGAGACAAAAGGGTTGAAGAGTTGCGAATTGTGAAGGTAGAGGAAGGGATGTAGGTGGAAGGGGAGGGGGAGGGAGGAATAGGTGCAAGTCCAGGTGGGGCATAGGGGAGAGTATGATGCAGGGGATTTGTAGTCACCTAAAATTAGAGAATTCAATGTTCACACCTTTGGGCTGTGAGTTGGGATACCTTTCTGAACTTTTCAGTTCCTCCTTCCCAATGGTCTCTTAATTGTCCATTATCATTAGAACATTTTTAAAGCCTGCAACTGTGAAGACTATGATAAAATTATTAGGTGGATTCAGTGCCTTTTTTGTAGACTAAAAGGAGCTGACAAATCATTCCTTGCTGTAGGCGTCTCTGGCTAGTCATTGTCCTATAAGCTTTCATAAGCTGTTTAATGGCCTGACCAACTAAGTTAATTTAACATTCTATTTTTAAACTTTGGTTATTACATCTTCATGTAATATTAAAAATTCCAAAGAAATGAAACCCATCTAGTTTTTATCTTTTTGGGGTGCAGGTATGCTGGGCACAGAAATGACATCTCTTGGAATTATATTCCATTCTTAATTCTCCAGTCTCCTCCTCCACAAGACCAGCATTTAATTTAGTGAATATTTTCCCTTTTATGCAACTGGAGAAGCTTTTACCATTTGTTTTTAATGTATTTTCAAGTTTATTCTCACATTGTATCTTCTCCCTCATTTTATTTTTGTTAAATATCTTTCGTTTACTTTAGAGATACAGCATGAAAACAAGCTCTTCCACCCACCGAGTTCATGTCGAATAGCGATCACCCCGTACACTAGCACCATCCGACACACTAGGGATGATTTGCAATTTTACCAAAGCCAATTAACCTATAAACCTGCTCATCTTTGGAATGTTGGAGGAAAGCAGAGCACCCGGAGAAAACCCACATGTCACAAACACGATACAGACAGCTCCCGTACTCAGGTTCAACCCCGGGTCTCTGGCACTGCAAGGCAGCAACTCTACCAATGCGCCACCGTGCCATCCTTTGAAGGTCCTTTAAAATTACCCACCTCTGGCATACTACCAATTTTTACAATTCTTTCAATTTGATACCATTTCTGAGTTAGCTAAAGATGTTGAATCTTTCTCATAGAACTTTCTTTCCTTGTCTGAGTATCCTGTTCCTGTGATTTACAAACTACTCCCTTGAATAACTACCACTGCTGATCTTCCACCTTAATTTTTAATTATTTTTTTTCCAGCTAACTTTAGCTTACTCTATCCTCATGCTTTTTGAATAACCTTCAATTAAATTTAGGATGTTAGTTTCAGACCTACTGTAGGCTTCTCAACCTCACACTAAATTTCAAATTTTACCATCCCTTGACCACTTCTTCCTGGGGATAAATTACGAGAAGATCATTAATTAATCCTGTCTCATTATACAATAACAGATCTTACTTTGTCTGCTTCCTAAATGTATTGCTGTAAGAAACTGTCCCCAATACATTCTATGAAGTTGTCCTCCAGGCTATCCTTGCCAAATAATTTGTCAAATCTATATGATAATTAAAATCACCCATATTATTGCAGAGCCTCTCTTACAAGCCACCATTCGTTCTTGATCTGCACTGTGTCCTATAATACTGTTTCAGGCTTACATGCTACTCATAAATTCATACGTTCTAGGAGCAGAATAAGGCCATTCAGCCCATCAAGTCTACTCTGCCATTCCAGTCATGGCTGATTTTTGCACCATAATCCATGGCACCTTACTAATCAAGAATCTGTCAATCTCCACCTGACAAATATCCATTGACTTGGGCTGCACAGCCATTTGTGGCATTGAATTCTACAGACTCACCACCCTAAAGAAATGTCTGCGCTGACCAGCGATCCCCGTTACACCGGCACCACTACTCACTGGGGACAATTTACAATTTTGAGCGAAGCCAATTAACCTACAAACCTGTTTGTCTTTGGACTGTGGGATGAAATCCATGCGGTCACGGGACGAACGTACAAACTCCATATAGACAGCACCTGTATTCAGGATTGAATCCTGATTCCTGGCGCTGTGTGGCAACAACTCTACCGCTGCGCCACCGTGCCATCCTAAATGTCAAAATATGCATGAAAATATAACCAATTATCCAACAGCCTCATACTTGTACTCATACTTGTGGTTGTACTAATTTAGCAGATTTTCATGATTTAATGTAACTCCAATAAATGCCTAATGTTACACTGAAATGTAATACATTTTCGAGGTTCAAGGGAGTGGGAAATGTATAAGATATCCAGATCTCTGCTCTGGTCGTAAATTTAGCCATATGCCTGAGCCCTGGTGCTCCCAACCGCAGATCGGCCTCAGCCACTCACCCGAGCCACAGTCCCAACCCCAGATCAGCCTCAGCTGCCTTATGCTCCCGTCCCACTTAGGAAACCTGAACAGAAACCTCTGGAGACTTGTGCCCCACCCAAGGTTTCCGTGCGGTTCCCGGAGGTTTTTGTCAGTCTCCCTAATGGTCGAAAGTGGTTTCCGCTTCTTCTATGTTCCGGCGATTATTTCAAAAAATTCAAAACCGGCCCCGACTAAAAATAGGTTGCCGTTTTAAAAATCGGTTATTTTTTAGTCGAAGCCGGTTGCGATGCGAGTTGAAGGTGGTTGCCGGAGTTTGCAGGTAAGACCTTCCACTATTTTTTGAAATAATCGCCGGAACATAGAAGAAGCGGAAAGCATTTTCGACCATTAGGGAGACTGACAAAAACCTCCAAGAACCGCACGGAAACCTTGGGCGGGGCGCAAAGTCTCCAGAGGTTTCCGTTCAGGTTTCCTAAGTGGGACAGGGGCATAACAGCATCAGTGATCCAGATTTGATTCTGACTTGTCTATACGGAGTTTGTACATTCTCCCCTTGACCTGCTTGGGTGCTCTGGTTTCCTCCCACACTCCAAAGACGTGCAGGTTTGTAGTTTAATTGGCTTTGGTAAAGATTTAAAATTGTCCCTGCTGTGTAAAGTAGTGCTAGTGTACGGCGATCGCTGGTCGGCACGAACTTGGTGCGCTGAAGGGCCTGTTTCCGCACTGTATCACTAAACTAATCATCTCTAAACTAAGCTAAACTACCCACCGGGCCTACGGTCCCATCCCAAGTCCCATTGCCAAGAGCCCCCAGCCCCGGCCTTAGCTACCCACTCAGCCCACAGTCCCATCCCCAGATCCGGCCACACCCCGCACCCTTGGCTCTGGCCGTACATCTCACTTGCACCTCAACCCTCAGCTCATATTCGGCACTAATGGTTAGTCAGGTACTGGCCCACCTGAACTTCCAAGCCCTCGGATGTCAGGTTAGCAAAAGGATTTGAGTATAGGAGCAGGGAGGTTCTACTGCAGTTGTACAGGGTCTTGGTGAGACCACACCTGGAGTATTGCGTACAGTTTTGGTCTCCTAATCTGAGAAAAGACATTCTTGCCATAGAGGGAGTACAGAGAAGGTTCACCAGACTGATTCCTGGGATGTCAGGACTTTCATATGAAGAAAGACTGGATAGACTCGGTTTGTACTCGCTAGAATTTAGAAGATTGAGGGGGGGTCTTATAGAAACTTACAAAATTCTTAAGAGGTTGGACAGGCTAGATGCAGGAAGATTGTTTCCGATGTTGGGGAAGTCCAGAACAAGGGGTCACAGTTTAAGGATAAGGGGGAAATCTTTTAGGACCGAGATGAGGAAAACATTTTTCACACAGAGAGTGGTGAATCTCTGGAATTCTCTGCCACAGAAGGTAGTTGAGGCCAGTTCGTTGGCTATATTTAAGAGGGAGTTAGATGTGGCCCTTGTGGCTAAAGGGATCAGGGGGTATGGAGAGAAGGCAGGTACAGGATACTGTTGGATGATCAGCCATGATCATATTGAATGGCGGTGCAGGCTCGAAGGGCCGAATGGCCTACTCCTGCACCTATTTTCTATGTTTCTATGTTTCTATGTTATCAGCCTTGAAACTATACTTCTGTAATGGCTGTCAGATCATACCTATTTATTGGTTGTACGCCAATCTAATTTCCAGTTTGGAATGGCAAATAAAATAGACTTTTTGTGCTCTGTCATCCAACATTGTCCTCAACTTTGGAGTTATCAATAGCATCAATAACATGCTATCCCTCTATCAGTACTTATTAAGAATTCAGTTCCCTACATTAAATAATTCTGCACCAGATAGAGAGACGAATTTTATTCATGCATGCTTGGTTTGCTTCTCATACTATCTACACTGTAGATGTTTACCAGAAATAGATTAGAGATCTTTTCAGAGATATTTGATGTTTTATGCACTTTGGCCAATATTCACTTTTCTTTCAGCTTTCTATACATTCCCTTGCAAGCCAGAAGATTGTTAGTCAAGTTATTAAATTCTAATAATTCAACCAAATTATTGTGTCAAGAGCTTCTCTAAATATATCAGCTTATCCTGGTCAAGGAGTTTGACATTTAACATAGGTTGTGCTTATTCAGAGTGGCCCAAGTTTATAAAAACGAACGTTGGATACATTGGATTACTACAGGTCATTATAAAAAGGTCTTACATACTATCGAGCTTGTACTTTCATTTAGGTCCATACTGATTCTCTGCCATTCCACCTGCCTTGAAGTGTCCCTTTCTCTCACCAGCCACGGATCCCATGTTCCCTTTAGATTTACCTGCTTCTCTTTCCCATGCTCTCTTGAAATTCACTTTTTTTTACCTTCCCTCCCTTTTAATTACTGAGTTCATTGGAAATTGTATTTTTCCACTGCATTACATCTTTGAAAAAAAGTGAATTAAATCTATATGCACAAGGTGCAGGTGCTGGTTTACAAATAAAGACACAACGTGCTGGAGTAACTCAGTGGGTCAGGCAGCATCTCTGAAGAACATGGCTAAGTAACATTTCAGGTGGACCCATGTTATCCAGAGATGCTACCTGACCAACTGAGCTACTCCAGCACTTTGTATCTTTAAAAAAATAATAAAATATGTTGAAGTATTAAAAGGACAACATCCAATATTCCTGAAAATCTTCTTATTTGTCACCACCAAAGTCAAAATGCCAGATTGACAAAGTTTTAGGAACAGCAAAATGTACCTTAACCCTAAATAGGGTTTAGGGTTTAGGGCTGTATGGTGACTACTACCTTACAGCGCCAGGGTCCCGGGTTTGATCCTGACTACGGGTGCTGTCTGTACTGAGTTTGTATGTTCTCCCCGTGACGTGACCTGTGTGGGTTTTCTCCAAGATCTTCTGTTCCCTCCCCACTCCAAAGACGCACAGGTTTGTCGGTTAATTGGCTTGGTGTAAATGTAAAAATTGTCCCTAGTATGTGTAGGATAGTGTTAATGTGCGGGGATTGCTGATTGGTACGGACTCTGTGGACCGAAGGACCTGTTTCTGCACTGCATCTCTAAACTAAACTAAGGCACATTGCAGTGGAGTGCAATTTGAAAGCAAGCAAATTCAACCCAATCTAGCTTAGACATCAGAATACATTTAAGTATTGCCAATGAGCTGTGGATCCAGCTATAAATCCTACTGGGAAGTTGATCACCTTTCAATTTGAATTGGCCAGCGGGTGGGATTCGGCAGGGTGGAAATGGGAAAGAGGTAGTTATTATGAGGTAGGGGAGGCTGAGGGTGAGGGTTGCCCTACGATAGAACAACCCTTATTTTAGTGGGGGCCAGGCGGCAGGAGTGTTCCTCCTCGTACAATTGAAGCAAAATATTACTTGGGTGATTTTCTATAAAACCTCCAGCAGTACTTTTAAGGCAAGCTCGCTTAGGATGAACTGCTCATTTGTTCTTGTAGTTGATGTCCCCTAAGTGGTCCAACAGTAGTCAGGGGAGCTGCTTGCCTATTCACAGGCTCAGCTTCCACATCTATCGGGGTATGCTTTGAAATATGTTTCCCTATACACAGGTGTCTTTGAAAACATATGAAATAACCTTTAAAAATAATCGTTCAATGGTTCACTAGTTTAATGGTACTTTATTGTCACATGTACTTAGGGCACAGAGAAATTCTGTTTTTGCATACAATTCAGTAACATTCTTACTATATATATATGCACAATCATACTAAAGTGCAAGAGTGTAAGAATAGTAGATTACATTGAGGCAGTGAAATCATAGAGTCATACAGCGTGTAAAAGGGCCCTTCGGCCCAACTTGCCCACGCCGACCAATATGCTCCATCGACACTAATCCCACCTGCCTGTGTTTGGTCCATATCCATCTAAACCTATCCTAACCATGTACCTGTCCAAATGTTTTTTAAATGTTGTGAGAGTACCTGCCTCAGCTACCTCCTCTGGTAGCTCATTCTATATTCCTGCCACCCTTTGTGTAAAAAGTACAAAAGTACACAAAAGTCATCATGTTTTCAACACCATCTTGTATCCTTCAACTTCAAAGTTGTTAAACATGTCAGAGATTTATCTCAGCCATAGAAGCCCATTGTCACTCCAGTGGCACTGGACTGGTATTGCAGGGGTTGGCCAGGCCCGACAATGTTGTAAACCATAAGTCTTAAATTATGGGTTACAACTGAAAAAATAATTTGTTTTTAATTTCATGCAAGTAATTAGATTTTGCATATCTTTTTAACTTGAAGCCTGCTGCTAAAACTCAGTAAAAATTTTAAATGGGATACCTAGAACAGTGAATTTCAAGAGAATGCGTGGAAATACTCAAGTGATCTGAAGGCAATCTTTCCTAATAACTACCCAGTGAATGGAAGGGTGCATGGGAATCAGCATCTGAGAGCCAAAGACTAATCCATTGGCAGTTCTAATAGTTGGATGGCAGTTCATCTGAGTTTTGCTGTAATAACACTACAATAACATTGTCACCTCCCTGTGCCCCAACCGAATGCGCTCTAATTTCTCCCACAATTATGCTCCTCTTTCCTCTTCCCCACCTATATCTCTTCCCCTAGCTTTCTATTTCATGCCTCCTCTCCCTTTCTCCTAATCTCACAGCTTTTTGTCTTTTCATATCTTGCCTTTGTTTAACTACATGCCAAACAGATCCCTCCTCACCTGTATCAACTGTGCCAAACAGATCCCTCCTCACCTGTATCAACCTATCACTTGCCAAGCTTTGTCCCGCCATCACCTCTCTTCCAGCTTTTTCCCCTCTACTTCAATAGATCTGAGGAAGGGTCCTGACCCCAAAACATTACCTACCAGTTCAGGAAGGTACACCGACTTACAACCCAATGGTATGAACAATGAATTATCCAATTGTGGGAAACTATAAACTCTCCCAACCCATCAGGGCTGATCATTCAAAATCAGTACCCCGTTCCTGCTTTTTCCCCATATCCCTTGATTCCGTTAGCCCAAAGAGCTATATCTAACTCTCTCTTGAAAACAGCCAGTGAATTTGCCTCCACTGCCTTCTGTGGCATAGAATTCCACAGATCCACAACTCTCTGTGTTTGCGCATCTCTGTCCTAAATGGCCTACCCTTATTCTTAAACTGTGACCCCTGGTTCTAGAAACATAGAAAATAGGTGCAGAAGGAGGCCAATAGGTGCAGGAGGACATCCCCAACATAGGGAACATTTTTCCTGTATCTAGCCTGTCTAATCCTGTAAGAATTTTTCTGTATCTATAAGATCTCCCTCTCAACCTAATTTCCAGTAAATATTAGCCTAGTTGATCCATTCTTTCATCATATGTCAGTCCCACCATACCAGGAATTATCCTGGTGAACCTACGCTGCACTCCCTCAATAGCAAGAATGTCCTTCCTCAAATTTGGAGAACAAAACTGCACACAATACTCCAGTGTGTGGTCTCACCAGGGCCCCGTGCAACTGCAGTAGGACCTCTTTGCTCCTATACTCAAATCGTCTCGCTATCAAGGCAAACATGGAATTTGCTTTCTTCACTGCATGCTATACCTGCATGCTTACATTCAGTATACTTTAATATTTGATATTATGATTACCTTACTTTAGTTTTTAAGTGCTTAGGTCAGCATAGACTTTCCATCAGCTTTTGCGCAAAAACAATTCCCAGGGATTTCCCTATGTATGATGTAAACTGCCCATGTAAATTTGCCACAAAGTAATTACACACACCCATCATTTGTGTCTGTGAATATTAATGTGAGGCTCTCACCAGGGTCTCTTCTATACCCCGTAGCTCAGTTCTCACTCCCCATCCCCCCACTCGTAACAAGGGCAGAATCCCCCTTGTCCTCACCTTCCACCCTACCAGCCGTCACATACACCTCCAACATTTTCGCCACCTCCAACGGGATCCCACCACTAGGCCATATCTTCCCATCTCCTCCCCTTTTGGCTCTCCGCAGAGACCACTCCCTCCGTAACTCCCTGGTCAATTTGTCCCTTCCCACCCAAACCACCCCCTCCCCTGGTACTTTCCCTTGCAACCGCAGGAAATGCTACAGTTGTCACTTCACCTCCCCTCTTGACTCCATTCAAGGACCCAAGCAGTCTTTCCAGGTGCAGAAGAGGTTCACTTGCACCTCCTCCAACCTCATCTATTGCATCCGCTGCTCTAGGTGTCAACTGCTCTACACCGGTGAGAACAAGCGTAGGCTTGGCGATCGCTTCACCCAACACCTCTGCTCAATTCACATTAACCAACCTGATCTCCCGGTGGCTCAGCACTTCAACTCTCCCTCCCATTCCGAATCTGACCTTTCTGTCCTGGGCCTCCTTCATGGCCAGAGTGAGGCCCACCATAAATTGGAGGAGCGGCACCTCATATTTCGCTTGGGCAGTTTGCACCCCAGCGGTATGAACATTGACCTTCAATTTCAGGTAGTCCTTGCTTTCTCCCTCTTTCCTCTCCCCTTCCCAGTTCTTCCACAGCCCACTGTCTCCGCCTCTTCCTTACTTCTTCCACCCCCCCCCCCCACCCCCACCTCCACATCAGTCTGAAGAAGGGTCGCGACCCGAAACGTCATCTATTCCTTCACTCCATTGATGCTGCATTACCCGCTGAGTTTCTCCAGCATTTTTGTCTACTTTAGATTTTTACAGTTCACTTTGTATTTCAGCACATCTTCATCAAATTGGTGCTGTTCTATTACATTTGGCCAATGTTAAGAACAGAGACAAATAATCCGTGCTAATTTGTTTTCTAATTTCTCCATAATGATGTTTGAATCTGTAGTCAGTCATATGAATGCAAAAATCAACGTTAATATTAGTCTCTATCACAGCAGATTTCAGTTTGTATGAAATTGGTCCAGAGTTGACATAGTCTTATACTGATTAGCCAATTGTCAATCTATCATTCTTTAGTCAGCCGATCTAACTTCTCATGGTGCTAATCTTCAGGGCATCTTTAGACTTTAGTCTTTAGAGATATAGTAGTACACGCAGACCAGCGATCACCCCATACACTAACACTATCCTACACACTAGGGACATAGACATAGACATAGAAATTAGGTGCAGGAGTAGGCCATTCAGCCCTTCGAGCCTGCACCGCCATTCAATATGATCATGGCTGATCATCCAACTCAGTATCCTGTACCTGCCTTCTCTCCATACCCCCTGATCCCTTTAGCCACAAGGGCCACATCTAACTCCCTCTTAAATATAGCCAATGAACTGGCCTCAACTACCTTCTATGGCAGAGAATTCCACAGATTCACCACTCTCTGTGTGAAAAAAGTTTTTCTCATCTCGGTCCTAAAAGATTTCCACCTTATCCTTAAACTGTGACCCCTTGTTCTGGACTTCCCCAACACCGGGAACAATCTTCCTGCATCTAGCCTGTCCAACCCCTTAAGAATTTTGTAAGTTTCTATAAGATCCCCCCTCAATCTTCTAAATTCTAACGAGTACAAGCCGAGTCTATCCAGTCTTTCTTCATATGAAAGTCCTGACATCCCAGGAATCAGTCTGGTGAACCTTCTCTGTACTCCCTCTATGGCAACAATGTCTTTCCTCAGATTCGGAGACCAAAACTGTACGCAATACTCCAGGTGTGGTCTCACCAAGACCCTGTACAACTGCAATTTACATTCTTACTGAAGCCAATTTACAATCTTACTGAAGCCAATCAACCTACAAACCCGTACGTCTTTGGAAAGTGGGAGAAAACCGGGGCACCCGGAGAAAACCCATGCGGTCACAGGGAGAACGTACAAACTCCGTACAGAGAGCACCCACAGCCTGGATCAAACCCGGGTCTCTGGTGCTAAATGGCAGCAACTCTACCACTGTGCCACTGTGCCACATCTGTGGAAAACATTTATGTTATGGCTTGCAATCAACTGCAGTAACCACAATTACCAGAAACTTAACTTAAACTCCATCCCTGTTATTCTGATCATTTTACAGAATGTAAGTTTTTTTTGCCTATGCAAATTGTGTTAATTAGAAAATAGCTTTACTTTAAAATGTGAGGGCTATAAATTTAATTTTCATAAATTTGCAAATATACAGTTTTTGTTCTTATAGTATATTAATCAATTATGTTAATAGTATCTCATTTGCATTGCCTAATTGGGATGTCTTGAAAATAGAATTTCATTGAGAATTCAACTCATAATGCCTTATTTTGTAAAAGCTATAAGCTTTATGTTATTAGGGATAACATGGTAATAATTGGGCTAATTATAATGAACTTGCGTGTGCAGATTTTTTGATGAGGAAACGGAAATTCCTCCACATTTCATTAATGTTTCAGTTATGAATAATTTGATTAAACAAAGGGAAAACACAGGAATGTATGTATTGCTGGCTCTGATTAAGTGTCCTGTACATTAAGAAGTTGCAGCAACTATATTTAAATCTATTCCAGTGAGTTTAATATATTTGTTGGCTCCTGATTGCTATGGCCTTGGTGAAACATCATCACCTTGCTGACACTGGCAGCTAGTTGTGGCCTCAACCAATTGTGGTCCCTTCTTCTCAAGTTCATAAGTTCATGTTCATAAGACACGAAGCTGGGGGGCAGTGTTAGCTGTGAGGAGGATGCTAGGAGGCTGCAAGGTGACTTGGATAGGCTGGGTGAGTGGGCAAATGTATGGCAGATGCAGTATAATGTGGATAGATGTGAGGTTATCCACTTTGGTGGCAAAAACAGGAAAGTAGATTATTATCTGAATGGTGGCCGATTAGGAAAGGGGGAGGTGCAACGAGGCCTGGGTGTCATGGTACACCAGTCATTAAAAGTAGGCATGCAGGTGCAGCAGGCAGTGAAGAAGGCGAATGGTATGTTAGAATTCATAGCAAAAGGATTTGAGTATAGGAGCAGGGAGGTTCTACTGCAGTTGTACAGGGTCTTGGTGAGACCACACCTGGAGTATTGCGTACAGTTTTGGTCTCCTAATCTGAGGAAAGACATTCTTTCCATAGAGGGAGTACAGAGAAGGTTCACCAGACTGATTCCTGGGATGTCAGGACTTTCATATGAAGAAAGACTGGATAGACTCGGTTTGTACTCGCTAGAATTTAGAAGATTGAGGGGGGATCTTATAGAAACTTACAAAATTCTTAAGGGGTTGGACAGGCTAGATGCAGGAAGATTGTTCCCGATGTTGGGGAAGTCCAGAACAAGGGGTCACAGTTTAAGGATAAGGGGGAAATCTTTTAGGACCGAGATGAGGAAAACATTTTTCACACAGAGAGTGGTGAATCTCTGGAATTCTCTCCGCAGAAGGTAGTTGAGGCCAGTTCATTGGCTATATTTAAGAGGGAGTTAGATGTGGCCCTTGTGGCTAAAGGGATCAGGGGGTATGGAGAGAAGGCAGGTACAGGATACTGAGTTGGATGATCAGCCATGATCATATTGAATGGCGGTGCAGGCTCGAAGGGCCGAATGGCCTACTCCTGCACCTATTTTCTATGTTTCTATGTTATAGGAGCAGAATTAGGCCATTTGGCCCATCAAGTTTACTCTGCCATTCAATCATGGCTGATCTACCTTTCCCTCTCAACCCCATTCTCCTGCCTTTTCCGCATCACTCATGACACCCGTACCAATCAAGAATCTATGAATCTCCGCCTAAAAAATATCTTCCAGCACCCGCGTCCCATATTATTTGTGCCCTGAGTAAGGTATGATCAGACTTTTAAACCATTGATTCTTCTACTAATGAGGAAATCATTAAACACAACAAAATTAACTCCATAAATGATCCTCAGGCAAGTTTCTCTTTTATGTTTGAAATTATATTTTAATGTATGTTTTGAGTGGGTTGCTTAAAAACAGCCAGGCAGCCACCCCCTCCCCCCCCCCCCCCCCCCACACTCCTCCCCCCCACCCCCCTCCTACCCCCTCTCCCCGCTCCCACAATTCCTCCCACAAACTGATTTCCCAAAGAATAAATGGTGTTTCTGATTATTATTTTTTGTGGGGGAGGTAGATTTGTAGTCTTAAGGACATATGGTCATAAGGTCACAATATCTGACCTCAAAGCTCAGCTTTGCTTTGTGCAAGCACAACCTTTAATTTGACACCATCACACATGCACATTAGCACATCATTCAATTACCAGAAGGCACAAACACACACAGAAGATAGGTATAGGGTACCATGTTTCATGATGTGGATGAATTCTAAAGCACTGCGTTAGTTTTGCCAGCTTTTCTTCACTGCCAGACCATCACCTTCAGTTGGCAGTGCAGCTCAACAGAGTGAGCTTTGGCAGCTATGTGCTGTGATTATCATGCTGCGACTTTCTGATATGGGTGTAAATTTGTCACAAATATTGTAGTATGATAAGGACAAAATCTGCGTTCTTGGAATGGTTTTTGCAAAGATATTGTGAAGCTGGCTGCATTAGTGTTGTGTAACACATCCGTCAGACAAGACAAGCTCTGCTTGAATACCTGTTGCACAGACACGGCACCATGTTGCTGCTCTATTTATCTACAAAACATGCCAACCTTTGGTTACCTACCCACAATACAACCATGTGATATTCTGAAGAACGGTTCCGACCAGAAATGCCACATATTCCTTTTATAAGTTCATAAATTCATAAGTTATAGGAGCAGAATTAGGGCATTCGGCCCATCAAGTCTACTCCGCCATTCAATGGTGGCTTTTCTCCAGAGATGCTGCCTGACCTGCTGAGTTACTCCAGCACTTTGTGTCTAACCATGTAATATTCTAGGCACTCCAAATATTCAATAGCATCAAATGAGTTCAAGATGCTTATTTCACCAAAAAGCTTTGGGATTATCATTTAAATCAAGAGGTGAGGTTAGAACATCAGCACTATTCACCTCAAGACGTTTGTATTTTACTTCGGAGTCACGTGAGTGACTACGTGAAGACCCCGTCCAGTACGGATGCGTATAATATCGTCTATCACATTGCGTGACGACTGGCAGGGTGAACGTGATTCTCCTGCCAGCAACAGACCTGAGGTAAGTCTTTTTTTAAACATTCAGGTTAAATCTTCTTGCAGGAACCACTACTTCGAGGTCCTGCTAAAAGTCCGGGGCAAAGTCGGGACGGAGGGGAAACCCCAGTCTCGAACTTCAGGGAACCCCGGTCACGGGGAATCCCGCCCACGGACCTAGGCGCTCGGAACCGCGGAATGCGGGTAGCAAGCGACGGTGGATTCACCTTTGAGCCGCTGGCAGTAGAACCAGCGGCTTCATATAGGTGGAGAACCCGCTCGGGAGACCGCGGGAAGCGGGGAGCGGACGGCGGTGGATCCGCCTTCGAGCCGCTGGCAGTGGAGCCAGCGGCTTCATATTGGTGCCGGGGGCACCAGGACAGCCGCTCCGGAGACCGCGGGGAGCGGACGGCGGTGGATCCGCCTTCGAGCCGCTGGCAGTGGAGCCAGCGGCTTCATATTGGTGCCGGGGGCACCTGGACAGCCGCTCCGGAGACCGTGGAATACGGGGAGCGACCTGAGAACCCGCTCCGTAGACTGCGGGATGCGAGGAGCGGACGGCAGTAAGTCACCTACTGTGCAGCTGGCAGTTAAACCAGCGGCTTCATACCCACCCCGACTTTGTAAATCGCGGCTATCTCTTTGATAGGGACCGCGGGGATATCCCGGCTGCAGTAACTGCGGGGATACCCAGATCCGGGCGGGGGGGGGGGGGGAGAAAGCCCCGACTGGAGAACACCGTGGAGAAGCCCTGTTATAATAATAATAATAATATAATAATATATCTTTTATTGTCATTGCACGTCAGTGCAACGAGATTTAGTGTGCAGCTCCACTGATGTACAAGAAAGGTAAATAAATACAATACATAAATAAACAAGCTGAATTGATTGACGTGACCATCTGAGGGAGACTGTCCAAAGGGGGTGGGTGGGGGGGCACTCATTAGGGCCGGATCAGAGCCGCTATAGCTCTTGGGATGAAACTGTTCCTGAGTCTGGAGGTTCGGGTGTAGAAGGCCTTGTAACGTCTGCCGGAGGGAAGTAGTTGAAACAGACCGTGGCAGGGGTGTGATGAGTCCTTATGGATGCTGTGGGCCTTCCTGAGGCACCGCGTGTGGTAGATGCCCTCCAAGGCTGGTAGCTCTGTCCCGATGATCCTCTGCGCTCTGTTGACGACGCGCTGAAGAGCTCTCCTCTCCGCCTCCGTGCAGCTGAGATACCACACAGAGATGCCATACGTTAGTATGCTCTCTGTGGTGCAGCGGTAGTACGTTGTCAGCAGCTGTTGGGGCAGACCAGTCTTTTTTAATGTCCTCAGGAAGAACAGTCGTTGCTGTGCCTTCTTGACCAGCGCGGCGGTGTTTGTGGACCATGTGAGGTCTTCTGAAATGTGAGTGCCCAGAAACTTAAAGCTGGACATTTTGTTTCATCACCGTTGGTGATCAGCCCAATCACTGTTGTGTCGTCTGCAAACTTCACGATGGTGTTGGTGTCGAATGCAGGGACACAGTCGTGAGTGAAGAGGGAGTAGAGCATGGGGCTTAGTACACAACCCTGTGGTGTGCCGGTGCTCAGGGTGATGGTGGAGGACAGGTGCGGGCCTAGTCTCACTGCCTGCAGTCGCTCCGTGAGAAAGTTCAGGATCCAAGCGCATATCGGTGAGCTGAGGCCTAGCTGGTGGAGTTTGGTGGTGAGCTTGGTGGGGATGACCGTATTGAATGCAGAGCTATAGTCAATGAAGAGCATCCTCACATACGTGCCCTGTCTGTCCAGGTGAGTCAGGACAGTGTGAAGGGCCAGAGAGATGGCATCCTCTGTCGATCTATTTGCCCTGTATGTAAATTGATGGGAGTCCAGTGAAGCAGGGATGCTGGATTTAATATGGGAGAGGGCCAGCCTTTCGAAGCAACATATTCTCATGTTGCTTCGACTTCGGTCATATTCTCATAAGGGACCGCGGAGAAAAAGCTCGGGGGAGAAATAACCCGCAATGGAAGTGTTTCTACAAAGACCACAGAGGAACCCCAGCTGTAACAAACCACGACCACGAGACCAGGCTCAGGAGGAGCGTTGCCCCGCAGCAGAAGGTTTAAAAAGGACATGCAGGTAAATTCCTTACTTGAAGGTCGTTTTGTGCTATTTTGTGAGAATATGTTACAGGAATGGACCGCATCCAGACTGACTGCGGAGGACCGCGGAATTGCGGGCAGTCAGCAGCTGTAGACTGCACCTGGATCGCTATTGGATCGCTATTGATCAGCAGTCTCCGACCTAGCACCTGCACAGTCGGAATCGACACCTCAGACTGGTGGGAAAGCCAAGCAGAAGTCGGACAGGCCGAAGACTTGGATGAGTCAGGCTGTGAAGACTCACCGCCGGCGGGAGCAACTGTGATCGCACCCCTACGCACCCACCAGCAAACCACGATGAACTGAAGCTGGTGAAAGCTTGAAGGCCGTACAACCAGGACAAAGGTTTTTTTTAGGCCACAGACCAGAACAGCCTTCCTGGAAGATGCGCCAACCTCGTACTCGAGCTCCTCTACCTCCCAGGAGCAGATGTAAAATCATGCACACATGTTTGAGGCAGCTCCTGGGTCAGGTTGCATAAGTCCTCCCATTCGGATAAAGGTATGGAACCTCATCGATGATGTCTCCTGTCACGGATACAAGTTGGTAATATTAAACTGGTTTGAATATTTACACTGGTTTGGGATAACACTACATTAGTTTATACTGCACACAGGTATGGTTGGAGTTGCCTTTCAAGACAAGGCTCACAAGAATGGGATGTGGATTGATCATTGTCAACAGCCTCAACCCGCATGTGCAGTATAGACTTTTCTGAATAACTTCCATGTGATCATTTCCGCTCACAGGGTTGAAGATATTTGAAATTTAACTGGATGAGGCAACGATACACTCAGCGGCGTTACAAAATGGGCTAACTCCAGTTTCCAGATTATTTACCAAATCACTACTATCAGTGCTTCGGCTGCACAGAGCTAACAAATAAGTAGCATGGCCAATCTGGATGATATTGAACATACTGTATTTTACTAAATTAGCCTTATCAGCCACATAGCTATAT
The DNA here is from genome assembly GCF_010909765.2 of Amblyraja radiata. Taxonomy (NCBI): domain Eukaryota; kingdom Metazoa; phylum Chordata; class Chondrichthyes; order Rajiformes; family Rajidae; genus Amblyraja; species Amblyraja radiata. The sequence continues at coordinate 37,519,893 of NC_045960.1, read as the reverse complement.
TTGAGGAATTGGTTCTCACCCGTCCAGTTAAATTTAAATTAAGTTGATACCAACTGAAACTATTGATTTTTGGGATACAATCATCCATTTATTGGTCTGGGATCAGCTCTGAGACAAAAAAATTAGACCTCTGCTATTTTTAGCTGAAACAATCAAAGTCACAATGATGGACAGCTTTGCTCCACTAAAACCTCTTATCCATAAATCTTCAGTCATTTCCAAACTGATGCTATTGCCCAAAGATGGGTAATTTACTAATACCATCTCTAGTTATGGAGGCAGATGGGATTAGCATGAGTTATCAAGTGTTCAGTCATGGTATCAACTGCCAATGGACACCAGGTGCATTCTGTGCATTAAAGGGTGTGTGGATATGCATATACGGCATGCACAAGTCCAAGGTGATACACTTTGGTGGTGGTATATGTTAATCACAAAGGTACAATCAAATCAAAGTATCCGGTGATAGTTTTACCAAACCGCATTTAGCACTGGTGTATTATTATGCAAAATCAATGACAACACGAATGAATGTGTGATCACAAAGTATTTAATGACAATGTGGATTGATAGAACACTAACTATTGAGTTGCTTGCATCCAGTTTCAATCAACAGTGAACGAGGCATACAGTGGCGAAGGGTGCATTCTCGCTACACTAGGAAGGAATGTTCTTTTATGTCTTCCTCCATTTGGCCTCAATAGACGGGTCTTGCAAAATTCAGCAAGATTCCCGCTTCCGGGTTTTCATAGTGCCTGCCTGGGTTATATACCTATGGCTCCTGCTGAGGCGAAGAATGAACATAAAACCTTACATGGTTAATTCTGGATAAAAAGATGCTGGTTCAGTTGTGATGTTGAAACCATCCTCTGCATGATATAATCAATTCATAGACTTACAGACTCTGAGAGATCGTTTCTGCGGCTCGGGTTGTCAAACCATAAGCGTTATGAGTGCTCACTACAGATTGCAGGGATAGCACCAAATAGCAGCAATCTGCATAGGAGATGGGAAGCATTGTTTATGCTTCCTTACGTTTAACTCGGCACGGATGACTGACACATTAAAATTCAGTTTTATGGGATTATAACATTAAGTTACTATTACAGTACTGTGCCTTAAGTACCTCCTCATCATTTGGCTGAGGAGTACATAAACCACTCTGTCCGGTCTCACCCTCTGATATCCAGAATATGAAGGTATCGTCAGCTTAAAACCTCCCAGGCTTAGGGACGCAGAGATATGGGTTGTTAACATTGTACTACGTCACTTCACCGATGGGCACCAGCAACATCCCTGTCCATGGTCATACTCACGTACTAGTGATTACGCCATGGCACTGAGTACAGCGCTATGGGTCCAGTCATTGCAACACTGGATAGGATGATCATATCTGCGGGCTATAATAACATGTTTTGTTTATGATTAATCAAGCAGATTAGACAGGGACACAAGACCAAACTAGATGTTGCATATCCCATGGACCTTGGGTTGCATGTGATCACGCATCTACACCAGTATGTCAAGGTTCCTAAGAGCCTTATGGACTGACAGCAATATTATTAGTTACATAAAATCTTGTTAGAAGGAATCACTACGAACCTTCTCCAGATGGTTATATGGGTCTGGCATATACAGGAGTGTACATTGACATTGAGTCTCACTCCACCAGGACCGCTATACCTCAGCAGCAGGGATGGACCACATCCTAGCGGTTGCAGGATGGTCAAACTATTGATCTGTCCAAATATTCAGAATAAACCTATTGCCAGATCAGGGGTATTAGCCAACTCTATGTTAGGTATGGTTCATACTTCCTCCAGGTTGAGGGAGGTTACCATTGCCACTATTATTCATTAATAGCATCAACATGTCTATATCTATGTCATGTCTGAATGCATTCTTAATGTTCACTCATCATTGGCCTACTGATGCAGTGTATGACGCCTGGACTCGGTTCCACGGCATGAAATCACAGAGCTTTAAAATCTTCACGTAGTCACTCACGTGACTCCGAAGTAAAATAGTAAGATTAAACGAGAACTTACCAGTTTGAAGTTTGATCTTTATTTTATGAGGAGTAACGTTGAGGGATTACGTGCCCTCCGCTCCCAGCCCTCTATCATAAAGTTCAACTGGTATTATGGTTCTCTTATCTTACTATGTTCAGTTCAATAACTGTTATCTGTGATTTCACACCGCTGCTTTGAAGATTGACACGCATGCGTACTGGACGGGGTCTTCACGTAATCCCTCAACGTTACTCCTCATAAAATAAAGATCAAACTTCAAACTGGTAAGTTCTCGTTTAATCTTACTATTCTACGTGCATTGGCTCTGTGGTGGACCAGTTATTGTCTGTAAAGTCTATTGTCCTGCAGGTATTGGACTAAAAGTTGTGTTGTGCCCTGAAACGATTAGTGCACGATGGTGATGTCATAGAGTCATACGTTGCATTCAGAAAGTATTCAGACCCCTTCACTTTTTCCACATTTTGATACGTTACAGCCTTATTCTAAAATGGATTAAATTCTTTTTTTTTAAATCATCAATGTACACACAACTCCACACATACGATGCCCAAGGTCAGGAGTGAGCCTATGCCTCTGGAGCTGTAAGACACCAGTGTTAGCCTCTGCAGCACTGTGTAACTTAAGGTAGCAACACCACTGAGAACCCATGGTTTAAGATCTCCTGCTACCAATCTCACAGGACTATGCAAACGGCATGTGGCTGCTGTGAGGAGTGGATTCTGTGAGAACCGCTGGCCCATTCCCACTCAAAATAGAAAGGGAGCATCTGGGAAGGCATGGAGCACCTTGAGTCAGTGGGAGCACATGGATACCACACATGCAGAGAACCGAGCACACAACATCCCAAAGCCCTACTCCACTACTCCGCTCCACCCATGGCAGAGTATAAGGGTCCCACATTGGATGCATCAATCACAAAAATGGAAAAGAAGCAAGCCATCTTTAACACAAAGGGCTTACCCAATGAGAAGATTGTGAATAACCATGCAAAAAGCCCAAGAATCATAAACCACTCTGTCCGGTCTCACCCACAATGGATTATTTTGGTACAATGGCACATTGTACCAAAATAAATGTCCATATTTCCATATTTCCATACTATGTTTACATATCTGTTGTGCTGCTGCAAGTAAAAAAATAATTGTTCCGTTTGGGACATATGACAATAAAACATTCTTGGCTCTTGACATAAGAGATAGACGTTTCAGCCTATTGACTTGACATCAGCTCACAGAGCAATCCTATTCCCCACTCAATTCCCTGCAAGTTTTTTTTCTCCATATTCCCTTCCACTGCATCTTCTTTGGTCTTGCTTGAAATGACAATTCCCCAGAATGTAGCCATATTTGTGCCCATTTCAAAGCACGCACAAATCTCTAACCCATTAACTCTTTCCAGCTCCACCACCACATCATTTTCACCCGTGAGCATTATTGAGATAAGCTCAACGCAAGGTGTTTGGCTGAAAGCTACTTCGAGGTCAAAAAGTCATCCAGTTATCCCCAATTCAAAATATATCCTTCCAGTGGGAGTTGCTAGAAAATGACCAAAGGATTGAATTTTCTGTCAATTTGAAAAAATAAACATCATCCTGGCTGAGGATAGTTAGTTCAGCAATGATTAGTTATGGAATCCAGAAACTCCTGGCTCCAGCACTTGTAAGCTCACAAAAATATCAGGGGAATACTACGAGCTTTTGTTCTGTGTTTCCTTGTGCTACAAGGCTCCCTAATTGTAAGCATGCCGAATGGAGGATAACATCACTGAAGGACCAGCTATTTCGAGATCACCGTGAATTTATCCGATGATAAACCACACTGATTAAAAACATATGACAGCACGGAACATGGGAAAAGCATTTGGCCCATCATCCTCACTCCTGCCACAGATATTTTTATGGTTTCATTTATAATGAACTCTACAGAATGTGTTTAATCTTCAGAGGGAAAGTTTCACATAAATATTCCCTGAACCCCAAAGGCAATCAAGCCAAGCTGCAGAGAAGGTACTCATCTCCACTACTCAGCTGCTGCCCAAAGACAAACAGCTCACTGCAATTCCCTATCCCATCCCAGCTGCACTCCAGGAACCACCGAGAGGTAACAGTCAGTACATCTTCTCGTACTAGTTTAACAAAATCTGTCTCCAGCGATAACACAGGTGAAATATCTTGTCAGCAGTGCGATGCTGACATTTAGTTTGTAAATAGATAAATAACCTGTTTCTGCAGGTGCGAGTGAAATATCCGCTCCTGCCATAACTTAAATACATTCTGGGATAATTTATCAACCAAAATGATTAAGGGAAGGACAGACTGGATTATGAAGAGCGATTATATAAATTGGGAGTGTTCTCAATGGAAAAGAGAAGCTTCTTAGGTGACATGATTGCTGTTTTTAGGATGCTGAAGCACTAGATCTGTGGAGCTATTTTTTTAATCCAAAGCAGTAGAATCGGCGGATACTGCCTGAGCTGAAATTAGAGCAGATTCTTAAACAATACCCATTATTTTGATTGGGAATGTTACACCGATGATGTACCAGGAGGAATTTTACTTGGAGAATCAAAAGATTCTGGTATGGTGTGAACTTTGTTTTATATTGGATTCCTTTCCAGAAGTCTTCCCCACCAACTACCATAGCTCACAGTTACACAAGAAACTATAGCAGTCCACAGGAGCCTTCAGATGTATTTACAGAGTGCGGAGGGAGGGAGCGGAGTGAGATGAGTGATAGAGTTCAATATGTAGGTGTATTCATTACACATGATGAATTGGATGAGATTTTGAGGCCCACAGTTGGTGGGAGGAATAGGATGCTGATGGAAGAACAGAGGGACAATGATCTGATTTAACGTTCTTCTCTGTGATCTTTCATGGTTCTATTCTCTTGAAATAAGGCAGAGGAGATAACTGATTGAGTTATCTATAATAGAAGATACAACATAGAAAATTACAGCACAGAAATATGCGCTGCAACCCACAATGTCCAGGCTAAACATGATGCAAAGTTAATCTAATCTCCTCTGCCTGCATGTGATCCATATCTCCCCATTCCCTGCATGCTCACATGCCCAGCTAGTAACCTGTGAAATGACAATATCATACCTGCCTCTAACACCACCCCTGGCAGTATGTTCCAGGCACCCACCACCCTCTACCTAAAAAACTTGCCCTCACATCTACTTTAAATGTTACCCCCTCAATAAGCCATGCCCTCAAGTTCAGTTTAGTTTAATTTAGTTTAGAGGTACAGCGCAGAAACAGGCCCTTCGGCCCACTGGGTCCATGCCGACCAGCAATCCCCGCAAGTTAACACTATCCTACACACACTGGGGACAATTTTTACATTTACCAAGCCAATTTACCTATATACCTGTACGTCTTTGGAGTGTGGGAGAAACCGAAGATCTCGAAGAAAGCCCATGTGGTCACGGGGAGAACGTACAAACTCTGTACAGACAGCACCTGCAGTCGGGATCGAACCCGGGTTTCGCCGAACACCTCCGCTCGGTCCGCATTAACCAACCTGATCTCCTTGTGGCTCAGCACTTCAGCTCCCCCTCCCATTCCGAATCCGACCTTTCTGTCCTGGGCTTCCTCCATGGCCAGAGTGAGCACCACCGGAAATTGGAGGAGCAGCACCTCATATCCTAGCGGCATAAACATTGACTTCGCCACTTTCCGTTAGCCCTTGCTGTTTCCTCCCGTTCTCAGCTCCCCCTCAGCCCTCGGGCTCCTCCTCGTCCTTTCTCCTTTCTTCTCCCCGCCCCCCCACCCTGCATCAGTCTGAAGAAGGGTTTCATCCCGAAACGTTGCCTATTTCCTTCATTCCGTAGATGCTGCTGCACCCGTTGAGTTTCTCCAGCACTTTTGTCTACCTTCGATTTTCCAGCATCTGCAGTTCCTTCTTAAAAACGTTCTGACTGTCTACCCTATCTGGGCCTATTATAATTTTATAACCTTCTGACAGGTCTCCCCTTCACCCATGACGCTCCAGAGAAAACAATTCAGGTTTGTCCAAACTCTCCTTATAGCTAATACACTCTAACCCAGTCAGCATTCTAGCACTTTAAGCCTCTTCTGCATCCTCACCAAAACGTCCATATCCTTACTGTAATGGGGCAACCACGACTGAACGCAATGAATGGTATTGATTGAATAGATAAAGTAAAGCTCTTGTAGACACAAGGAACTACAGATTTAGTTTTTGTTTTAGTTTTTTTCTCGTTTTAAAGATGCAGCATGAAAACAGGCCCTTCGGCCCACCAAGGCCACACTGACCAACGATCACCCCTACACTAATTCTATCCCAATTTTAAACTCTGCATAGGAGGTTACAGCATCAGCTTACACAAAATTTATCCAGAGGTGAGTTTTCAACTGTTGGCATTGCTGCTCAAGGATAAATGTTGTGCGAGCTAACGCTGTAACCTCCTTTGCAATAGAAATCATTCTCAATCCTCTGAAATCTAGAAGTTTTCATTTTAAGATCCACACTGAATTTTACTGGGTGCTCATTATACTTTCACTCCTTTAATGTGCTCATTTAGTACCTTTGCGTCTGTTAGGGAACTTCTTGGGTCGATATTAATCTAAAGCTTACAGAGTTTATTTTTATTTAAGCTCTTATCATTGCTGACCTCATTCGACTCCTTCAACCATGGGAGAGGATTGTTGTGGATTGTTGAATTGACATTAATCATATGTTTCCTCCATTTTTGTCAATCCATTGTTTTGACAGGTCTCTGCTTACCTTTTCTCTCGATGCATAATTAGAGTTAAAAGTGTTATCACGGTACTTTTTGCAAAGATTGAGGGTCCCTTTTTATCATTGTTTTCATCTTCCTGTGAGTGTATGCTGCTTTTGGAACCAGGCTCCAAGAACATAAGACATGAGATAGAAGCAGATACAGGCAATATGATCCCACGACCCATTCCACCATTTGATAAGCTCATGGTCGACCTGATGTTCACCTCAGTTCTAATTTCCTACCATTTCCTATTACCTTGACTCCCCGGACAGCCAAAATCCACTATCTAGAACTTGAATATTTTCAATGATTCAACCTTTACAGCTTTACAAGATAAAGAATTCCAAAGATTTATAATCCTTGGAGAGAAGAAATCTCTCCATCTTAAATGGGCAATGCTATTTTTTGAAACTATTGTTCACAGTTCTGGATTCCACTGTGAAGGAACTTATAACTCTTGTTGCTGCTTTGTAAAGCCCCACTTCTAGTCTGTACGCCCAGTCACTTTCTTTGTTCAGGAAATCGACCAAATGAAACCTTGATCCCTCACAAGACCAAGGATATTCAACATCTCTCCAGCGACTCTTACCAATGTCTACACATGCATCACTGCTTCATGTGCTCTGCCCAAGACCACACTAAATCACAGAGAGTTATGAACACAGCCCAGTCCATCATATAGACCATCCTGTGAAGCATTATTTTACAGTGATACCTTATTGAATACTTTCACTCCATCTATGGATAGGATAGGTTTAGAGGGATAAGGACCAAGAGCAGGCAGGTGGGACTAGTGTAGATGGAACATGTTGGTCGGCCTGGGCAAGTTAGGCTGACGGGCCTGTTTGACTATATGACTCTATGACTCTTTCTAAGTATACAAAATTGAATGGTTATTCTACTTAATATTTCCTGAATGGACGAATGAATGAATGGTAATTTATTGTCACAATGAAACACAATATCCTCAATGAGCACTAATACATTTGTCAAATATATATTATCATTTTGTAAACTCAGGTGCACTTTGCTTGATCATATAGTGATGTTTTAAATGTTTTGCCTTTAGTTTAGAATGGATTCCAGCATTTTCCCATTGGCAGATGCTAGACAAACTGGACAATAGCTTTATTGTGTCTGACTCCCTCCTTTCTTAAATTTGCAAGGTATTTAGAGCTTTCCAATCCACTGGGATTTTCAGACTCGGTGAAACTTTGGAAGATCACAACCAATGCAGTCACCATCACTGTGACTACATGATTGAAAAGCATCAAAAGCGTTCCACTGCACCTAGATACACGTGACAATAAACTAAATTGAACTGAAATTCAATTTAAGAAGCAGGCTTTCAGATGTAGGCCAATAGTCAGTCCCATTTGGTTGCCTAATACCTTTTCTTTATTGCTTGTTAAGGTTTAAAGTTCCTCCTTCCCTTTCTGCCCCTATATTTTCTACCATTATTGTAGTGCTTTTATTGTTTATTGTAAAGACAGGTACGAAATGTATTGTAAAGACAGGTACAAAACCCCTTTTGTTGCCATTTGGTTTTAGCTTAGTAAAGAGACACAGTGCGGAAACAGGCCTTTTGGCCCACTTATATAGAAAATAGAAATATAGAAAATAGCTGCAGGAGGAGGCCATTCAGCCCTTCGAGCCAGCACCGCCATTCATTGTGATCATGGCTGATCGTCCCCAATCAATAACCCGTGCCCACCTTCTCCCCATATCCTTTGACTCCACTAGCCCCTAGAGCTCGATCTAACTCTCTCTTAAATCCATCCAGTGATCTGGCCTCCACCGCCCTCTGTGGCAGGGAATTCCACAAATTCACAACTCTCTGGGTGAAAAAGTTTTTTCTCACTTCATTATCAAATGGCCTTCCCTTTATTCTAAGACTGTGGCCCCTGGTTCTGGACTTGCCCAACATTGGGAACATTTTTTCTGCATCTAGCTTGTCCAGTCCTTTTATAATGTTATATGTTTCTATAAAATATCCCCTCATCCTTCTAAACTCCAGTGAATACAAGCCTAGTCTTTTCAATGAGATGTCCTCATTGTTTAAGAAACGGGAATTCCCCTCTTCCGTTATGAATGAGGCTCTCACTAGGGCCTTCGATATCCCGCAACTCCTCTCTTGCTCCCCCTCTCCCCACTTCTTTTTTGCCACCTCCACCTCCAACATCCCACAAATAACCACACCTTCCCACTTATTCCGCACCGACCAGCGATCCCCACACATTATACTACACTAGGGACAGTTTTTTACATATATACCAAGTCAATTAACCTACATACCTGTACATCTTTGGAGTGGGGGAGGAAACCCGAAATTCTCGGAGACAACCCACGCAGTCACAGGGAGAACATACAAATTCCGTACAGACAAGCGCTGGATCAAACCCAGGATCAAACCCAGATATCTGGTGCTGTAAGCGCTGTAAGGCAACAACTGTACCGCTGCGCCACTGTGCCGCCCAAATTTCTCCAGATGATCTTCAAAGCGGCCAACAATCACCTCTGTTGTTTCATTCCCTTTCATATCCATCCTCTTATTGTCTCTTTCTTGATAGCTCATTCTCACAATCCATTTGGTCTCACTCTGTTTTCAGCAATCATTTGCAGATTACTGATTGTTTTTCCCAATCTTCTGACCTCCCACTAACCTTTGCATCATTATTTGATTTTTCTTTCAATTTGGTATCCTCTTGTAACGTCCTTACTTATCCGTGGATGGATCAGATTATGTCATGTAGAGTCTATATCTCTCCATAGAATAATTCCATTTTCTATTCCTTCAGAGTCTTACCTACTTACCCTAAGGTCATAAAGTCGTTAGGAATACGAGTAGAATTAGGCCATTTGGCCCATCAAGTCTATGCCATTAATCATGGCTGATCTATCTCTCCCTCCTAACCCCATTCTCCTGCCTTCTCCCCATAACCTCTGACACCTGTACTCATCAAGAATCTATCTATCTCTGCCTTAAAAATATCCACTGGCTTGGCTTCCACAGCTGTCTGTGCCAAAGAATTCCACAGATTCACCACCCTCTGACTAAAGAAATTTCTCCTCATCTCCTTCCTAAAAGAACGTGCTTTAATTCTGAGGCTATGACCTCTAGTCCTAGACTCACCCACTCATGGAAACATCCCCTCTGTTTGACCCTATCTTGGCCAAGGTGGGCACCAGAATAAATAGATTGTTAGTTTGATTTTTTTTTAAACCATTTTTGCTTCCCCAGAAATAGCAGTCCTTGAAACTGGAGAGTTTTCACACCTGCACGTTCTAATGCTGTACTCAAAAATTAGAAAATGAAGTGTTGTCATATGCAACACATCCTGCACCACCAGCAGCAGCAAGGTGTGAATCACACAAGTGCACAAGCAGCCTTTCTCTCTCTCTCTCTCTCTCTCTCTCACTCTCTCTCTCTCTCTCTCTCACTAATTACACCCATTCCTGTGCACACTCCTTCCTTTATTCATACACACAAAACTTTACACTTGCTTATACATTCACATACAATTTCACACAGAAACTCGCCCCCATATTAACATGCACTCCGAGAGATATTTCCACACAGAAAGACATTTACACAGATATATACGCACATGACCGATTTTAGCTACAGTTTGGTAAAGGTCAACTTCCTCAGCACTTATCATCTATGTCAATATTGCATTGCATATGAAGCCTTCTGAAGTAATCAGACTTTAACAAACACAGAAGATGAGAATAACTGAAATCATGACAGAATACTCTACGTGCAATACTCCCTATGCACTATGTGCAATACTCCCCATGCACTTCTCTCTCTCTCTCTCTCTCTTTCTTCCATTCTGTTTTTTCCACTTTCAACCTGGTAATCTCTTTCTATCAGATCTGTGGCTTTCTTCTACATTGACACAAATTATCCTTGATCATGTTCTGGTACTGAAAATGAAATAGAGCACACCCCTTGATGTCCGCTCTCAATTCTGACTGAGAATCATAGTGGAATTTCATAATGAACTGAGGGTATAGAATGGAAAATGTGGTGCAGCCAAAGTGAGTGGACTCAATGACTTTTAAAGTTTGGTCGCCTAGGAAATGGATCCATTCCCTCTCCTCTCTCTTCTCCAAAACACGTACACACATATACACACAGGCACGCACACATGTGCACGCACACACACACGCGCACAGACACATTGGTTTTCAGTGTGAATTACATATTTAAATGATTTAACCCAGGTTAGATCACAATTGTGAATGTTTTGCAGTGAAATTGCTTTGAACGGTAAATTTGGCCGGACATTTCCATATACACTTTAGCGTACTCAAAATTAGACACAGACCCAATGATGTCAGAAGTTAAACATCATGTGTCCCCTCCATTTTAGTCTGACTCGATGCTATTAGGAACAATGATGAATTTCGCTGAACAGTTACAAAAATACAAGGAGCACATTGCACTGAGAACGCCGAATAAAAGATTTCCATTCTAACATTGATGTTTTGCACACGTGCCAGTCTCAGTTTCCAATCTTCAAGACATTTGACATCTCACCACCGTTGTTCCATTACCGATTGCAGCTCTTTGTTTATCTATTGTGTGTTTGTGAGCTGCTTCCTGCTTCTGTACGTCACTGATCGTCCCCATCCTTCACACTCTATGACTTCAGTGGTATGCGGCCACACTCCATTGGGGCAGATGATCACGTGGGGAGTTCCCACACATACACACACACACAAGTCACCATGCTGCTCCTCTCGCACGTTTGCCCTGATCTCCATGGTAGCCTTTTGTTAAGTGGTTGCCATTGAAAGAGTTTCTTAAAGGTCTGACATTCTTCCTAGTGATCAGAACAGCAAAGCCATGACAATTGGAAGCTTTTCATGCATTCTCCTTTGGGAAATGTGCAGATCCTGTGTTACTCCTTCGTTCTGAGTATGAACCACCCTGGTGCTATTTTAAATGGCTTTTCTTTTGCCACTTTCGTGGGTGGGGGGGGGGGGGTGTTAGGTGACATATTTCAATGTTAGTACTATACCTGGCACAGCATTAGTACACCAACAATTTGTGGAATCCAATTTATAAGCAAGTCATAAGATCATAAGGTCATGTGATAGGAGTAGAATTAGGCCATTCGACCCATCAAGCCTACTCTGCCATTCAATCATGGCTGATCTAAATCAAGTCAAGTCAAGAGAGTTTATTGTCATATGTCCCAGATAGGACAATGAAATTCTTGCTTTGCATCAGCACAACGGAATATAGTAGGCTCCCTCTCGCTCCTTATCGCTCCCTCCTAACCCCATTCTTCTGCCTTTTCCCCCATAACCTCTGACACCTGCACTGATCATAAATCTGTGACAAATGACTCCTTTTAAATAATAATTAACCTGCCAGTGACAAATAGAAGCCCAGTCAGGAGCCTTGGGTAAGCTCCATTTCCACTGCATGTCATGTTCATGCCACCATTCATTTTCTAGGCATTCGAAAAGCTGAAGCTATTGAAATCAAGTGTTAAAAGCCTAAGAGTCAGAAGTTCAGGGAACAAAACAATGACATCTTTCCCTCTCAACCCAATTCTCCTGCCTTCTTCCCATAACCCCTGACACCCTTATTAATAAAGAATCTGTCAATCTCCACCTTAAAATACCCATTCCACAGCCAACTGTGGCAATGTATTCCACAGATTCACTAAAGAAATTCCTCCTCATCTCCTTTCTAAAGGTACATCCTTTGATCCCTTCGATGGTGAGGTGGACAGTACCCATGATAGACCAGCAATGTTTACCACTTTCTGCAGCCTCCTTCATTCCTCGGCAGTAGATAGGCACAAAAATCTGGAGTAACTCAGTGAGACAGGCAGTATCTCCAGAGAGAAGGAATGGGTGGCATTTCAGGTTGAGACCCTTCTTCAGACTACATTTGAGTTACCGTACCAGGCCATAATGCAACCAATCAGAATGCCTCTATCACATACCTGTTGCCGTTTCAATAGAGTATTCGGCCATTGACTGAATCTCCTCAGTCTTCGAAGGAAATACAGGCTTTGATGAGCTTTCCTTGTAATTGCATCATGCACAGAAGAGATCGTTAGAGATATGCATACTCACGAACTTGAAGCTACTGACAATCTCCACCTGTCTCCTGTCAATGAAGACAGGCTCATGATTCTCCAGTTTTCCTCTCCAGAAGTCAACAATCAGATTTATGGTAAATAAATACCCAGCCCTCAAAACAGCTTTCTCTGTTTTCAGTTATTATGTTTGGTTAGAAGTTATTTCACCTAGATCCCTGTAATTTGGTAACCACCATTTTTCTGAGCAGAATTCCTGCTTTCAAAGCTCTTGCTAAAATCCCAAACATCATCGGATTTCCCAGGTCAGATTTGAACCCCACCACTAAAAATGGCACAAAGGATTTATGGACGCATAATATATGATGCCTTGAATGTGTATATAAACAGCCGGAGACAAATGCGCATGCATAATATTAGAATGAGCATCTGATTGTGGTAAAATTAGGTTGTTGACATTCTGACTTTTAGATCTTGTAATTCCAAAGCTCAAATTAAATCAGTTGTATGTTTGGGGAAGCTCATTATTCCAGTTCTCTCTATGCCGGAATTTTAACAACAAATATTACAGATTGGTATGAATAATCATATTACAGATGATGATTTTAAAATATGGTAAGTAAAATATATATATAACTCATTTGCTGTGTCAGTTTTGAGTAATTGCCCAAAGCCTCATCTAATCCGATCACCTCCCTGCACTGATTGACAGATTGGAGGCCATCCCTGGATATTGGACTCTGTCCCCACCAACATCAGCCTGCCATCTCCACCTCCCTCCACACTCTCTATGAGCCACTGCAGTCTCCCATGGGCTGCTCTTGTGCAACTGAGAGCCTAGGTTGTGAATTTGTCCTTACATTGTGCACCCAGACCTTCGCCAAGATTACTTTGTGACAAGCCCGAGAATCCTATCTCTTTCCTATCACCCAAGAAAAAGTGTGAGTGAGAAATCTAAGATAGACACAAAAGGCTGGACCAACTCAGCGGGTCAGACGGCATCTCTGGAGGAAAGGAACAGGTGACGTTTCGGTTCGAGACCCTTCTTCATACTGAGAGTCAGGGAAAGGGGACAAAAGATATAGACAGTGATATATATATATTTATATTTGCTTCAGTGTGTGCACTAGAATGGCACGAAATGCAGCACATACCAGTTTGTTAAAGTGCTATTCGGCAATATGGGGCTTTTGTGTGGTTGCTACTTTGATTGTATTTAATTTTGATCATTCATGCACCGCTATATATCATTGCAAGAGCTCTTAGATTTGTACTACTCATTGCAAGCATAGTTTGAAACTGTGGGAGGCCTTTAAAGCGAACTGGATGGAAGAGTGTCCAATGAATAAGGGAGCAACCAAACAACCGACCGAGGATGACCTGGAGATCATTGTATAGAGATGGAGTTTGGAGATAGAATCAACAAACTTGCCCCCAATGACGACCTCCAAATAAATAAAATAATATATCAAGAAAGAGTCAATGTTGACTGATTCTCTTTCCACTGGTACTTCCTGCCCTGCTGAACTTTCCTTATATTTTCTGTTTTTATTTCAGATTTCTAGCATATGTAGTTTTGTTATTTTCTTTAATATAAAACCTTCTTTAGCTCAATAATGTTCACAAAATTGAATTTTACTGCAGCTTCTTGATTGGGAAAAAAACATTAATAGAGGCCATCAGACACAGATACACGGATATCCTTTTAAGTGAGGTATAAGCAGCCTGCTTTCCTGAGCAATGTGACAACAGCAACATAACCTGCACACTGCATGAAGCCTGATGGCACTGCTCTTTGCCTGTGGTCCTCTACAGTATTTCAATTTAGGGATTCAAGAATTGAGTTGATTCCGAAGATAGATCCAAAGAGCTGGTGTAACTCAGCAGGACAGGCAGCATCTCTGGAGAGAAGGAATGGGTGACGTTTCAGGGCGAGACCCTTTCTCAGACTAATCTGAAGAAGGGTCTCGACCCGAAACATCACCCATTCCTTGTCTCCAGAGATGCTGCCTGTCCTGCTGAGTTACTCCAGCTTTTTGTGCCTATCTTAGGTTTAAACCAGCTTCTGCAGTTCCTTCCTGCACAATTGAGTTGATTCGCCAACTTCTATGCAAAGAGACACAGATTTGATGCTTCAGGTCAATTGATCAGAACTGATAGTTTTATCAGAAATGATCGTCAACCTGAACCATTAGCCTTAACTCTCCATCCACTGAAGCTGCCTAATCTGCTGAGGGTTTACAGCATTTTCTGTTTTTGATTCAGATTTCCAGCATTTGCAATATTTTGCTTAAAGATCAGAAGATTCAAGTTGCACCTTATCCACAAGCAAGCCTGTTCACATCTATTTACTGATCAATTTTACAGTGCAATCCAGTTCTGTTGTTCATTTTGTTTGTGTAAATGTGTGAGCAAGAGAAGGGGGTGGAGGTCATAGGCATAGAGCACAGAAAAGGCCTTTCAGTCCACCTTGACCATCTAACCAATGGCATCTGGGCTAGTTCCATTTGCATGTCCATATCCCTCTAAACCCTTCGTATCCATATATCTGTCCAAATATCTTTTGAAAGTCAGAATTAAAGCTACCTCTGGGAGCATTTTCCAGATACAGGCTAATTTCTGAGTGAAAGGATTGCCCCCGAGGTCCCTCTTAATTCTCTCACCTCGTACCTTAAATCTGTGCTCTCTAGTTTTAGAATTTTCTACCCTGCATCAGGCGAGTTTATTGTAGCACTATGTCATATTTACTTTCATTTGACACAGTAACAAATTCATTACTTTTTTAGACTATCTTTCCGCTTCCGGCTAGTCTTCCCAGATCATAAGACGAATTTAACTATGCGGATAATCACGCAATGCCGGAGTAACTCAGCGAATCAGGCAGCATCTGTGGAGGGAAAGGATAGGCACCGTTTTGATTCAGGACCCTTCTTCAGACTCAAATTCTGAGTTGACTCTGTAGAAGAGTCCTGACATGAAATGTCATCTAGCCATTTGCTCCACAGATGCCGCCTGACCTGCTGTGTTTCTCCAGCACTTTGTGTTTTGCTCAAGATTCCAGCATCTGCAGTTCCTTTGGAAAGATTGGTGGAAACAGGGCCGCGACGTGAACGCTCTTTCCTTGGCCCCTGCAGTTCCTTGTATCTCCATAACTATGGGGCTATTCCACACCTACACCGATGAGCTCTTCCATTCTCATTCTGAACTTGAGCAGCCCAGTGGCGCAGCTGTAGATTTGCTGCTTTACAGCGCCATATACTCGGGTTCTAGCCCGACTACGGCTGCTGTCTGAATGGAGTTTGTACATTCTCCTTGTGTCCTGCATGTGTTTTCTCCGGGTGCTCCAGTTTCTTCCCACACTCCTAAGACGTGCAGGTTTGTAGGCCAATTAGCCGTGTGCGGGGATTTCTGGTCAGCGCGGACTTAGTGGGCCGAAGGGCCTGTTTCCGCGCTGCATTTCTAAACTAAAAAAATGAAACTTACTTTTGGATGATGGTTGAGAAGCTTTCACTTCATCCCATTAAGAAATATGTATTCAGCAGCCCCCCAGGGTAACGTACTGATACCAGGAATAAAAGGTATCACGCCACTGACATAGCTCTTCATAAAAGACTTGTTCAACCTGGCAAAAGTACTCCCACGGAAGACAATTAAATAAACCTCAATAATCAACTGTGACTAATTTAAAAAATCGACAATTTCAAATTAGTTTGGTTGATAAAAGTATAATTCATGTTGGCATTCATCTAGATAAGTGAAAAATAAATATTGCCTGGCAGATAATACATTGCAATATCATTTTTTTTTGCAGCAATTTTTTTTACACCATAAATGGAGGATTCTATCAGCAGTGCAGCCAGCTCCAGCAAGCTAAAGCACAGCCTACAAATTGCCAACGACTTTTCATCATTCACAATGTTGAGCATAGTCCCATATCACTCATTGTGCTAATCTCTCGCATGTTGCTTCTATTTGAGTCTCTTTAGGTGAAGCCATTTTATTTTTTTTATCAATCTGGCTGAGAACTTGAACCATATGTTACACCTTCATTTTGTTTTAACAAGTACTTCTGGTACATAGTCATTACCAGCTGTTGTGTCCTACAGTTTGTTGTATATTACAACACATAATGAATTCAAATGCTAAATACTCACTTTCTTCCTAACTTATCCATCCGTTTTTGGTCGATTGCAATCCCTAGTAAGCTAGGTGGCACAGTATCCTAGTCGCTAACAATGTTTTGGCAACATATTGTCTAGAGGTTGTTTGGAAAATGATAGAAATTCTGCAACAGACATGCAGCATCTCTATGCTTTTGCCTCCCCCTAAGCGTAAAAATTTCAGAAAACCATGCAGATACAGATGTCCTGAATTGAATGGACTACATTGCAGTTTTCTCGCTGTGCTCCACTATTGGACCATCTGAGGTTCTGTGGCAGAGCAAAACTTTGTCTGCTGAATTTACACCAATTTAGACCTGTTGCAGGAGCAGCCAGCTCATTGAGATTAAGATTGAGAGCAGGGAATAAGTATAAGGAAATATACTTTTTTTAAAATTAGTTGTGCTTGTTCTAATGTTTATATTTCGTGAACATTCTTAAACCTTCAGATTTTAGTTTTTAATTTTAGTTTTAGAGATACAGAGAATGGAACCAACCCTTTGGCCCACGGAGTCCATGCCGATCACACATTCACACTAGTTCTAACTAATCCCATTTCCCCACTCCACACATACCAGGGGCAATTAATCTACAAATCCGCACATCTTTGGGATGAGGGGGAGAACTCACAAGGTCATAGAGAGAATGTGCAAACTCCGCACAGACAGAACCCGAGGCCAACAACGAACCCGGGTCTCTGACGCTGTGAGGCAGCAGCTCTACCAGCTGTGACACTGTACCACTAGATACTTTGTTTTTTTTTTAATGTTTTACTGGTTCTTGATTTTGACATGAAATATTTAAATTTTTAATAGTTTGTGAATGTTTTTGAATAACATGGGCATTCAAATGTATTCAGTATTCTTTCGCTGATAACAGCTGAGAGAGTTGGTGGGGACATGGCTTTGTGTGCTGTCAAAGGTTTTTCCAGCTGGTGTGTGCTTTATAACACAATGTGAAGTGTCCTGTCTCCAAGACAGCCCTACATTCTGCAAGACACTGACCCCAGACAAGGCCTTGGCATTTGGATCTGGACCCACCTAGAAAGTAGGCATCAGGAGATCTGTAAAAGATAGGTATGCATATACCAGTATGTCAGTGGTGAACTCGGCAACTCACCTCCAGCATCCAGCTCTAATCCATTGTTTTCCAAGTGTTACATTGACCATAGGGAAGAACTGTTCTTAAATCATTGTTAGAATATGAGAAGACAGATCTGTTAAACTGGAGATAGACACAGAAGGCTGGAGCAACTCAACGGGTCAGGCAACATCTCTGGAGAAAAGGAATAGGTGACATTTCGGGTCGAGACCCTTCTTCAGACGGGAACCTAACTTAAGAGTGTAGTTGCATTCAGACACCTTCCCGGTAAACTGTCAGTATAGAATTCCGAAAATAATTTATCAAGACCTTAAATGTGGCTCAAGGTAAATGAGTTTTGAAGCAAAAAATGAAAATCAAAAATTGCAGATGCAGTAAACTGAAGCAAAAACATAAAATGCGAGAAATATTTAACAGTTCAGGAAACATCTGTGAAAGAGAAACCTTTCAGCCCAAAGACCTTTCATCAGAATCAATTGATATAAACATTCTGATGAAAAGCCTTTCAACATGAAAATATTAATTTTGTTTCTCTTTCTGCAGATGCTGCCTAACCTGCTGAGTGTTTTGAAGTTAATTTACTCTTCTTCATCATGAGAGAGTTGTTATATTATTTCTGGAAGACATTCTGTATGACATGTTTTTCGGGGCGGCACGGTGGCGCAGCGGTAAAGTTACTGCCTTACAGCGTTTAAAGCACCAGAAACCCGGGTTTGATCTTGGCTACGGGTGCTTGTCTATACGGAGTTTGTACGTTCTCCCCATGACCGCATGGATTTTCTCAGAGAACTCCGGTTTCCTCCCACACTCCAAAGGCAGGTTAATTGGCTTGGTATATATGTGAAAAATGGCTCTTGTGTAGAATAGTGTTAATGTACTGGGATCATTAGTCGGTGCAGACTCGGTGGGCCGAAAGGCCTGTTTCCATGCTCTATCTCCAAACTAAACAAAAAATCACCTCAGGTCACATGTTTGCCCTCGTACGATAATATACAGTTTCCTCACTAGGTGGCCAATGAGCAAAACCTAAATGGAACTTGATGCTAACTTGTAGGTGAACATATATGGATGAGGGGTAACTTTGCATACAATAGTGCTTCGATGTTTAAAATTTAATGGATGAGCAAAGGAAGAACAAAGTCTGAACTTCCTGGATTTGGGCTGAGAACTGCACAACTATCTTCCAGAGCTGCTATTTCTGAACTATGAGCAATACTTTGTTTCATTTTATTAAGTGAGAACTTGATGTATTATTTAATAATATTAAACTGTAGGTATACACAATTAAATAATGCAGCCCGATTTCTTGCCAAGGATATCATTAGAATCACTCTGAAGTTCTTTCTGTGAATGGGAGAAGCAGCCAACATTTGGAATGATAATTCCTGTTGGAATTTCAGTCTTCCCAATATAAAGCCAGCCTCATGTGCATCTCCCATAATGCAGGCAGGCCAATATTCATCAAAGGAAAGATGCACATGGACTCTCACATGGAATCACTAAAACTGCAATTAAAGAGGCTACAAATTAACATTGGCATCCCTGATACTGTCTATAACCAAGGAAATTATTTTGCTCAAAGTAAAAAAGACTACAATTAGATATGCATTTCATAATTAATTAGCAATTAATTAATAGCAATTAAGTCCTATAGTATTTTAAAGTTTTTATCCCAACTATTGTAACATATTCTATTATATAACAACTAACATTATGTAAATAACATAAAATATGGTACAGAAAGCAGTAAACATGGTTCGTGTTAAAAATAAGCAAGTGTTTGACAGCATAACAGCTGCTTTGCTTTAAAAATGTCCTAGCATTTTATAACAACAATATGCATTTATAAAACACTTCTAACATGGAACATGTTCTGTGATGTTAGTGTTTAATGTGATAAAGCAAATGTTATTATTTACAGTACATAATCCATTTTGGATATCTGAAAGCATATACTGCTGAAGGGATAAGATGTACTTTCAAAACTGTGCTCACAAATGTTACCCTTGCAATACTGCTTAAAACTGTTTTACCAAACCCCACGTTTCTGCTTGTCTGTTCTCATGAGAGGTGAGACTGAGAAAGAAGGTGATAAAGAGATTGACAGTACTTGATGTTGTCAAAGTCCAAAACACCAGATTTTCTAGCCCCTGTGGAAAATAACAGGAAAATGTGCAGAAATATAGTACATGATAAAAGTATAGTAGATGGCAACAGAATAAATTGTTTCTGACTATATAAAGGACTCACAGTGATAGGTTCAGTGATAGACATACATAGTGAAAGGTTCAGTGATAGACAAACTGGCTGATTGCTTCCTCAGCAGCAGACTTCATTACTGAAATGTTACATTCAGATCATACTGCTTTAAATGTCACAGATGCATTACTTTCCTATAATATATCACTGTTGTAAAATTTCTATAAAAACACAATTCTGCGAACATATTTCCTGTTAGTTCTTTGGCTGTTGATCATCGACTGTTTAAGTCAGGAATGCACCTGTACACTGTCAGTATTTCCATCACTGTGCTCTCATGCATCCTTTAACTGCTGTTAACTTTAGATTAGTATGGATAATGCATAATATTACACAGGTAGGCTCAAATCAGGATGGAACACTGAACAAAGGAGCCCTGTGGGCTAAACAGTACATTACACAGACAGATTCATTAGGCAGAAAAAATAATGTATCACAATGGGAGTGTATATGAGCAGAAATGCTAAGGTGAAGCTGCTTCAGGTGGAAATATTTTTGGAACCAAAACTAGTCATCAAATTATTTCTCTATTCCTGTCAGTATTCTGATTTATTCCCTGAATGTGGATGGCACGAGCAAGGCTGGCAATTATTGCACATCTCCCTTCACTCTGTGTAGGAAATGATGAAGCGCTGTAGTTTTTGTGTGGTGAAGATGATCCTCCAATGCTGTTCGGTTCTTGTTTCACTCATCACACCTACAGCAACTGAGCCTAAAATATGTAAAAATGCTTAATCCCTGGTCTTGGTGCCTGTTAGAGGTGCCTAAGAAAACAAACCAATCCAAAAGTGGGTCAGATGGCTTTAAGACATCTTATGGTGCTTAAGATTGATACGCAAAATAGCCCCCATTGTATACTTCCAGCACAATTAAATACATGTATCACGCTTCAACTTATGTCCTAAGACACACACAAAAAGCTGGAGTAACAGCGAGTCAGGCAGCATCTCTGGAGAAAAGGAAAAGGTGACGTTTTGGATCAAGACCCTTCTTCAGACTTATGTCAATTTGTGTCCTAATGCTTCAAATGCAAAGAAACAGTATCGGTACTCTGCATACCAATTTAAAACCATACGGCAATTGATAAGTTCATGTGCACATTTGCATCTTTAGTTTTGCCAACTGGCACATTGGCCAGTGTAGTGTTAGTATTCACCAGGAGTATGCAGTGTTGGAATATTGTAACATAATCAGAATGCAATGCTGATTTAATACACAGCACTGATAAACTGGACTGTCTAACAACATTTCTTGATTTACTTGTATGAGAGCTGCCCCAGCAACAGTCAAAGAAACTAGCTTGATCGGCAATGAACATTCATTCTGTAACAAAAGGTACACAATGGTTGCGGTTTGTACCATCTTCAAAATACACTGCGTTCACTCACCCTCACTACTCTTACAGCACCTCACATGTCCACAAACTTCACCTCCAAACTTTGGGTCCATAAGTTAAGATCCAAACTTTTCTTTATCTAGGATGGTGAATCTGTGGAATTCTTTGCCACAGAAGGCTGTGCAGGCCAAGTCAGTGAATATATTTAAGGCAGAGATAGATAGATTCTTGATTAGTACGAATGTCAGAGGTTATGAGGAGAAGGCAGGAGAATGGGGTTAGGAGGGAGAGATGGATCAGCGGAGTAGACTTGATGGGCCGAATGGCCAAAATCTGCTATCATCTGATAAGAACAACAGGAAAATGGAAACAACAGTAACTGCATTGCAACCTGGAAATATTTGTGCATTCCTCAATCAACACTGGAATTGAATCTTGGAACATAAGACATTGAAGGAGGAGCAGGCTGTTTGCAGACTTGTGCGTACTTTGACATTCATTCAGATATAGGCCAGTCTCTTGCATCAGCGCTACCTCCCTGCACAAACTGGATATCCTTGATTCTTTGATTCCCTACTCCCTATAGCCTTCCAGGGTATTCAGGGCTCAGGTTCCTTGGTGCAACCACAATGTTGCTTCACTTTAACAGATTTGGGTTGACTTTAAATAATTTTAATTGTTGGTAGCCACTGAAAAAATCGGACACTCTCTGGGGTGAAACATTAGAATTGGCTGCATGGCTAAATCATTATAATGAGAAGGTAGCAAGCATTTGGCATGTTGCCTGCATTAGGCTGACAAAAAGTAAGTTAAATGTGCAATACATTTGTACCCATTTCAGTAGCTGTCCAATTTAAACACAAAATTCTGAATATGCACATGTTTATTTTATTAACTTCTTTTATTTTAATTCCTTTCAACATTATTATACCAATAGGGACAGTATTAATGTGAAAAGATTCCTCCATATATGTTCCACCATGGATCTGCCAAACTTCATTAGCAAGGGTTAACACGAACATGGACTTCACAAGAATGAATCTCAAGAATAAACAGTCTCAATTAATAATTTAGTATTCAGCCTTCAGTTTTAGTCTCATTAGTACTAAGTACCACAATCAAAGAATTTGTTTTTTGAATAATATTATAAAGAGTTACACTTAATGGCTGATTGCTGATAATATAGTTTTGTACAGTCACATTTGTACAGCAGCATTTGCAATCAGTTGCTTTTCTTATCTTTTTATTCCCTACCGGTTTTGACTAAGCTGAAAGTAAAATGGCTTTGAAGATGAGATGTCCGGTGCAGTTGTCGTCTTCAGCTCTATGCTGATCTCCATACCTCAGCTCTATACTTCTTTCAGCTCTATACCATGAGGCTGCCCAGTGGCACAGCGACTTATCATAGGACACTCAAGCTGCTATGGCAAATAAGCACAATGTTACACATTTAAAAAATAGTTAAAACGTAGACTTTCTTCCGTGAACAGTTTTGTTCAATAGTTTGCCGATTCTATGTAATGTCTTCCTTCACCTATTACACTTTCACCCATATGAAATAGGCCGAATGTGGATGGCTACAGATGTGGTCTTTTGAAATATATCACTTTTGAACCAGAGTTTGGAAGTTATGTTTGTTTGCCTCGTTATGTTGCTTTACCTGATTTTTTTATTGGACTGCTTATCTTTTGTTGCTGGGTCGGCATTATTATCTGTAGGGCAGAACTTTAATTACGGCTGTCTTGCTTCCAGCTGCTATTTCACTTGGGCAATCAAGGAGCAATTGCAATCCTTTGGGAGTTCCCAATGTCACTCCTATATTTGGAAAAGGAAGAAGCCCTTGAGGGGACAAGGAAGGCAGGTGCAACCAGACCTGATATATCACAGGTCCTTACCTTAGGCTCTACATTTATTGCCCTAGACACTGCTTATTGGGGACATTATAGTAGACCTGTATTTTATAACTCTGCTTCACAAAAGGAGCCAGCCTGGAATCATGCTATCACCCAGTAACATTAGCAGAGAACTTGGGCAGCCATCCTATGATAGGTCTTCATAGGATGTGAATTGCCCCAGACCCTTTCACCATCTGATTCCTCAAGTCACAGCTATGTCCTTCCACGTTCGTCACAAAGCCATCTACAGATACATCATACAAGCAACAATAGTCTGATTTGAAAGAAGTTTTCACGATTTAGTTCTCTTTGCAGAAAGAGGAATTGATCAGTAGGCCATAGAGGTTTAGCTGGTGACAGCATTCCAGTGAGTGTTGAGCATTATGGATGGTCCCCAGTTACTTAGCAGATCATCAAGCCTATACTGTATATGTACCAAAAGGTAAATTGCAGTTTGTCCTCAGGGAACACTTCAACTAGTTAAACAAGTATGTCTACCTTGCAGCTATCTGCTGAGACTTGGATACAATGTCATTATATTTCTTGCTGACATTATCCTTCTGTTCAATCCCAATTCCATTCCCCACCCCAAAAGCCACAACTACATCAAAGCTCAGAATAAGAAATTTAACATCCATTTTTTTTATTCTTGCAAATGCAGAGGCATTATATGTTGCCATTTACATCCACTTTCCTTTAAGTGGCAAATCATTTTCAATTTAAACATATTTTCTGTGTTCCTCAGGAAGCTACCTGCTGGTTGCCAGTTCAAAGTCAGTCCTAGTTCAAATAAATGAATCCCATAAAATTGCTTGCATGCAGCTCGGTGCATCAGAATCTGCCAGCCCTGATTTTGCCAACAGTTTTAATATTTCCTTCAGTTCACCAAGATATGGTTGGAACGCATGCAGTTCCTCAAACTACCACTCCAGCAAACCAGCACAGGTTTTTGTTCTATCTTATCCAAAGCAGCTCAGCAAAACCTTAAGCGCCACTTTGTGAAAGACTTTGTGATGATTCAGCTTAGAAATTACTGTTAGCATATTAAAATCACATGTATTTTGTGCATTAGCTATCCATTCGTCTTTTATTTTAATGTTACCTACTTGCTACAACACTGGAGACCATTCACCCCACCAAATCTAAGCCAGCTTCCAACTGAAGCATCCAATTCCTGGCCCATTCACATGGGGAATATGACATTTCCACACAGGCCCCATCGAAGATCAGAATCAAATCCAGGTCACTAGAGCTGCATCATGGGACTGTGAATGGTGATGGTAAATATTGGTTAGCTAAAACAAATCCTGTAAGGATCAATTACATATTTTGGGATCTTTTGACCATTTTTCCAGAGAAGCATTTGAAGAAGTAAAGTTAGCTATAATGTTTTTTAAAAAACATAGCATATTTAAAATATATAAATAAGCTTGCATAATGAATGAGTAAAATAGCAATTTGTTAAAAATGATGTTGTTCCAACATTGACTATCAATAAATAATCATTTGGTCTACCTCAGCAAATGATAAGTAACTTTTCTGTACTGGAGAGTTTCTGAACTAATTGCACCTATGGTAAGGGAAAGTATGATAGGATTAGCAAAGAGATTTTACGAAAACTTTATGCAATAACAAAAATGAATTCAGAAATGTTGGAGAAGTATTTAGAGGTTGTCTTGTGTTACCAAAGCAGTCTGATCATTAATGTTTTAAAGCTTTATATGTGCTACAGTTTGTAGTGTACAGTTGGAACTCGTGTTTACTATGAAATCAATAGACAATAGACAACAGACAATAGGTGCAGGAGTAGGCCATTCGGCCCCTCGAGCCAGCACTGCCATTCAATGTGACCATGGCTGATCATCCCCAATCAGTACCCCCGTTCCTGCCTTCTCCCCATTTCCCTGACTTTAAGAGCCCTATCTAGCTCTCTCTTGAAAGTATCCAGAGAACCGGCCTCCACCACCTTCTGAGGCAGAGAATTCCACAGACTCACAACTCTCTGTGAGAAAAAGTGTTTCCTCATCTCCGTTCTAAAAGGCTTATCCCTTATTCTTAAACTGGTTCTGGACTCTCCCAACATCGGGGACATGTTTCCTGCCTCTAGCGTGTCCAAACCCTTATTGATCTTATATCTTTCAATAAGATCACGTCTCATCCTTCTAAACTCCAGAGTATACAAGCCCAGCCGCTCCATTCTCTCCGCATATGGCAGTCCCGCCATCCCGGGAATTAGCCTTGTAAACCTATGCTGCACTCCCTCAATAGCAAGAATGTTCTTCCTCAAATAGGGGACCAAAACTGCACACAATACTCCAGGTGTGGTCACACTAGGGCCGTATACAACTGCAGAAGGACCTCTTTGCTCCTATACTCAACTCCTCTTGTTATGAAGGCCAACATGCCATTCGCTTTCTTCACTGCCTGCTGTACCTGCATGCTTACTTTCATTGACTGATGAACAAGGACCCCAGATCCCATTGTACTTCCCATTTTCCCAATCTGACACCATTTAGATAATAATCTGCCTTCCTGTTTTTGCTACCAAAGTGGATAACCTCACATTTATCCACATTAAACTGCATCTGCAATGCATCTGCCCACTCACCCAACCTGTCCAAGTCACCCTGCATTCTCATAGCATCCTCCTCACAGTTCAAACTGCCACCCAGCTTTGTGTCAACTGCAAATTTGCTAATGTTACTTTGAATCCCTTCATTTATATCAATACTGGTATGAAAACTACAAAGTCCAAGAAGTGCTTTCTGACTTTTTTCACCTTTCTCACCACAAGTACAGGAGCACATGTGCCTCATTTTCCAGACATAGATATAAATGATTAGATATTAATTGGAACACAATTCCAGGTTGCTTGTATGCCATCTTGGTGGTTGAATGCCCTCAGCTAATGGTGTAAAATCTGAAAATGCATCCTAGATGTTCTCCTTGAGCTGCTCATTTTTGTCTGCTCAGTGAATACTTGCCCTCTGTGATATGACAAATAATCACCCTAACAGTTTATTTGATGTTGGGGTATCACGATAATGAATACTTGTATTGGAAAATGTTCAACAGAGATGTGCAGTTTGAGACTGAAGAAGGATTGTAATTCCGCATAGGATCGAGAATGAATGTTTGGTCTTTACTTTAGACTTTAGAGACCCAGCGCGGAAACAGGCCCTTTGGCCCACCGAGTCCACTGCGACCAGCAATCACGCCATACAATAGCACTATTCTATACACAAGGGACAATTTACAATTTTTTTACTGAAGCTAATTAACCTACAAACCTGTTCAACTTTGGAGTGTGGGAGAAAATTGGAGCACCCGGAAAAACCCACACGGTGTCAGGGAGAATGTACAAACTCTGTACAGATAGGACTTACAGTCAGGAACAAAGGAGGGTCTCAGGCACCATAAGGCAGCAACTCTACCGCTGCACCACTGTGCCTCCATTGCTTAACTCAGTGCATAACTCTTTCACAGTGTACAGGCACATTACATTGTTGTTTGCCAAAAATAAAAGCTAGTCCTCAGGACCATCTGTAACCCAGCTAAAGGAAAATAATTGTGTGCTTTGTCGTCAAGAGATGGGAAATGGGAAGTCTTCCAATTATATATCTGGCTGCTATTAATTGCCACCACACAAGATGATAAATTCATTTTTTCTCTCTTTCCCTCATGAATTGTTCAACAGCATAGGGCAGCAGCACAAGAGATCAAACCAACTGTCCACCAGCAAACTTTGATTTTTGCATGTTACCATGCCTGTAGACAGGCAGGATAGACAAAAAAAATGGTGGAGTAACTCAGTGGGTCAGACAGCATCTCTGGAGAAAAGGAATAGGTGACGTCTCAGGTCGAGACCCTTCTTCAGGACCCGAGGCGTCACCTATTCCTTTTCTACAGAGATGCTGTCCAACCCGCTGAGTTACTCCACCATTTTATGTAGAGTATCTTCAGTGAAAACCATGATCTGCAGTTCCTTGCTACACCTGTAGACATGCAAAACTTGCTCTGGCATGCCAGTGTCTTGACTTTGTTCTACAATGGCCTCGCTTGCAGGGAATTGTGATGGTGAGACTGTTATCATACAATGCTCCTGATGCACAGTGGAAATCTTCTGTTACATCAATTATGGCTTTCTTAATAGCCAAGTTTATTGTATCCATAACTTACTAGAATGAAATTCCAGATCAAATAAATCATTTGTTACTTTGCTACAGAAATGAAAAGTGAAAGTTATAAGAATACTTATTAAAGTTGCTGGAGGTGCTGGTATTGAAGTATTACTTTCTCCGCAAAATACGCAGCATTATTAGTTACAATGCATTAAATTACGTAATAATTATCATCACATCATCTGCTCATCAGTTGAGTTTAAAATAGTATTGGTCATGACATAAACCAAGAATTCTGCATTATATCCATCTTTGTATTGAAATGTTTTCTGGTTAATCTTCACACATACTTTGATATGTTTCAGCTAGCAATTAATGCATAGAGCAAAAAATTGGCACAATAGTCCTAGCCAGATGATCGCAGAATAAATCACAGGAAATTTGAAATTTAATTACTTTATGCTGTGTTTCAAGAGGGTTTAAGATTGTTTTTTCATTTCTCTGGTTTAGACAAGGATTGGATATTAAACTGTTCTTGATGTTTTGCTTAGGTTATCAGCAAATTATGCAAATACTATAGGGATTGGGGCCCTGAGGTCAGCTGCAGAGAAGGTATGTTACACCTTCCAGCAGAGCTGCAGATTATTGTGCGACCATGTATTTTGGGAATCATGAATAGTGTGTACCTATGTTTTGATATGCGATGCCAGCTGGCAAGGATTCTCACTGGGAATATGAAGTTGAAAAATTGCTCCCATATAAATAAAATCACATACCCTGGAAAGAAAATAGCTGGCATGTTATTCGTAGGTATTGTAGAGTTAGAAATTAAACTTCCCAATAAGTATTAAATATATGACAGTAAAATTTCCGACATTGTGTTCCGTATACACATTCGCATCTCATGATCTAAGATTATACAATCAGCGGCCATGTTCCATTCAGCAGAACTGCACCCTTATTAAAGGTGTGATTTAAACTGTGTTTTATTTGGACTTTGTTAGTTTGTTTTGTTATTTTAGTTTACTGTCACGTGTGCCGAGGTACAGTGGAAAGTTTATGTTGTGTTCTAACCAGACAACGGAAAGGCAATACATGATTACAATCGAGCCATCCACAATGTACAGATACATGATAAAGGGAACGATGTTTCGTGCAAGATAAAGTCCAGTAAAGTCTGATTAAAGGGCCTGTCCCACTTGGTGATTTATTTCGGCGACTGCCGGCGTCATATCAGGGTCGCCAAAAGACTTGAACATCTCAAAATCCAGCGGCGACAAAAAAATGGTTGCGACACTTGAAAAAACACGCCGCATCACGCCACAAATGTTTCAGTGTCCTGATACGTCAAGCAATGATGCCGGCAGTCGATGAAAAAATCGCCAACTGGGACAGGCCCTTAAAGGTAATCTGAGGTTCTCCAATGAGGCAGCTTGTAGCACAGGACTGCGCTCCAGTTGATGGTAGAATGGTTCAGTTGCCTGATAACAGCTGGGAAGAAACTATCCCTGAAATTGGAAGTGTGCGTTTTCATACTTCTGTATCTCTTGCATGATGGGAGTTATCCTGGTGGCGGCGCGACTCGTTGCAGCGGCTCCTACAGCCTGTCTGTCTTTTTTTATTTTTTGTCTAGTTAAATGTAGTGTTTGGTGTTTTTTAATACTGGTTTTTAAATGTGTATATGTGGGGGGCGGGGGGGGGAGGGGGAAACCGTTTAAAATCTCTTCCCTGTCCGGGAGACCCGACCTTTTCCCTGTCGGGTCTCCGTTGTCGTTGGGGCCTAGCACCGTGGAGCGGCCTCCAACCTGAACGACCCGGGGGCTCGGGAGACTGCGCTGCGGACTACTCACCATCGTGGGGCTGGCCGGCCTCGGTGCGTGGGGAGCGGTGGTGACTCGCTGCTGCGACTCGACTCCTGGGGCTCGGAGGCTCCAGCAACGCAGCCGCAGGTCCGGTGGACTGGGACATCGGGAGCTCGCGGGTCCGGGGGGAGAGAGAGACCGCTTCCCGGAGCTGCCGCAACGCGACTTCTCCAGCCCATGTCGCGGGGTTTGGAACGACCCGGAGCGGGGTCGTACATCGCCCGGCACGGCTTCATGGCTGTGGGACATTCCAGCGCCCGCCGGGGGCTCCAACTTTGTGACTTTTAGACCGGGAGCGGGGCCGTAAATCGCCCGGCACGGCCTAAAATGGCCGTGGGACTTATCATCGCCCGCCTGGGGCTTGGACATCGGGAGAGCAGGGGAGAGAAAAGACTTTTGCCTTCCATCACAGTGGGTTCACTGTGATGGATGTTTGTGTGAACTTAATTGTGTGTATGTCTGTAGGACATTGTTTTTGTTTGTATGGCTGTGGAAACAAAATTTCGTTTGAGTCTCACTGGGGCTCAAATGACAATAAATGTGTATTGTATTGTATAAAGGAGGAAGTGGCTTGGGTGAGACTCGACCTTGATTATGCTGCTGGCCTTGCCAAGGCAGCATGAGGTATAAATGGAGTCAATGGAAGGGAGGTTGGTTTATGTGATGGCCTGGGCTGCGTCCACAATTTTCAGCAATTTCTTGCGATCTTGGGTGGAGCTGTTCCCAAACCATGCTGTGATGCATCCCGATAAGACCAATGGCCTTGAGTTCAATAAGGTTTTAATGACTAAACTTTGTAATGTTCAATAACATGTGAGAGTTTCGGGAGTTGGAGCTGAGGGATACAAGGCTCTGGAATGTGCCACTACAGTTAATGCACCACTACCGAAGAACAGGCTGAATGTGTGATTGAGGGAAAGGTACATAAAAACAGGAGCGATGAACATAGTTATTAATAGTAAACTTGGAATACTAATGAATGTTAGAAAATAATCCATGTTGCCTGTGTAGGAAGGAACAGCAGATACTGGTTTAAACCGAAGATAGACACAAAATGGTGGAGTAACTCAGCAGACAGACAGCATTTCTGGAGAGAAGGAATGGGTGACATTTCAGGTCGAGGCGCTTCTCGACCCGAAACGTCACCCATTCCTTCTCTCCAGAGAAGCTGCCTGTCCCACTGAGTTACTCCACTTTTTGTGTCTATCTTGCCTATTACTTTGGTGTCTTCATATTGCTTTACCTAACTGATTGGCTCCCGATTAATCAATTTAAAAATGCTGACGCTTGTTTCCATTCTCTATTTTCTCCTCATCACTATCTCTGAAATCTCCTTCAGCCATGTAATTTTGTGAGATATCTGGGTTCTTCAAATTTTGACCTTCAGATCAGCCTCGATCCTTATTTCCTCCACCTTTGTTGGTAATTCCTTCAGCTGCCAAGGTCTTAAGCATCAGAATTTCATACCCAAATGGTTCTATCTTTCTACCCGCATCCCCATCCTACCCTTGACACTGTATCTCGGAGCCAGGCTCCATGCAGATGGGTGGAGTAATGCCCCTGTCCCACTTAGGAAACCTGAACGGAAACCTCTGGAGACTTTGCGCCCCACCCAAGGTTTCCGTGCGCTTCCCGGAGGATCCCGGAGGTTTTTGTCAGTCTCCCTATCTGCTTCCACTACCTGCAACCTCCGGCAACCACCTGCAACCTCCCGGAACCGCACGGAAACCTTGGGTGGGGCGCAAAGTCTCCAGAGGTTTCCGTTCAGGTTTCCTATGTGGGACGGGCATTAGTGACAAAGGCTAGAGTTGAAAAGGAGACAAAAATGTGTCAGGTATAGAATGAAGATCAGGAGTGAAATGTATTGCTGAAGGGAGGGGGAAGGGGAATAGGAAAGATAAAAGGAAAATATGGACTCTGGGATGAGAGGAAGGGAAAGGAGCAGCATGACTAGGGTGGTTGGAAAAATGTGTGGTATAAGGGATAGGGGTTCAGTAGGTTAAAGAGAGGAGGGCAGTGGGGGGTTTTAAGGTAGAGTTATTTCCAGTTAACTTACTAATTATTCTTTCCTCATTTCCACAGGGAGCTGATTGACAACTTGAGAACATTCAAACAATGCGCAATGATGCTTTGAATACCTTGATTGAATTGCTTTAGTACTATTTTCCGAATTCTCTTTCAATAACTAATAAAGATTTATTCCGCTTATGGCTTTGCTGCGTCGTGTGGATTATTGACCATGATACAGAACTGGGGGAACAAAATGAGATGTGCAGTTTGTTTTACAAGTGACAACAACCATATAACTCACACTAATGAAGGTGTGGATGACCAAGAAGCTCCATATTATAAATTTACTAGGTCACAAAACAACTTGTGTCACATCAAAGCAGTTATTACAATATCAGAATTAGTCACTTTTTTCATAATGCTGTATAATGAATGATCTGTTTCATGAAATATGAGGTTTATGTATTGGTTAAAAATGAAAATAAGAAACAGCTGAGTATTTTGCCAAATACAAAAAGGACCTTGAAAGAAATGTTTCTGAAACCCTGAATCTGGTAACAGAGATGTCTATGAACCTATCTATGTCTCTCAACCTTTCCTTATTAATATATTTTAAATGGTTTGAAACCAAGGGATAGAGAATATGTGCAAAGGAAATTGTAGAAACAAGGAACTGCAGATGCTGGTTTGCAATGAAAATTCACCTATTCATGTCCTCCAGAGATGCTGCCTGATCCACTGAGTTATCTCAGCACTTTATATTTCACTGTAATCAGAAGTCAGACATGAAAGCCACAGTCCTGAAATAACATAATATTCTGAAATTTAGACCTTGGCATCTGGAGCCCTAGTAATACAATATTCTTTTTCACATTGAGGACATATCATTAAAAATCATGGTAGAGTGCTTCAGTGGCATCATGAGAGTAGAATGCTGACCATAAGTCTTTATATTATTTAACCTGAATTTATGATATTGCAGAAAGTGACATTTACACAAATTATCCTCTTTGAGAAGTTCCAAGCCTATGAGCGGTATAGGTGTATAACAATAAAATCCAAATAAAAAAGTGATGTTCTTTTTCATAATGCTTGCTATGACAAGGTGAAGCAAATTATCTCTAATATTTATCTAATGTCCTTGTTTGGCATTAAGCAGTTTTTCTACAAAAGTCATGTTGTTTTCTGTCCATAGTGATAGAAGTAGTTTAGCTGTTTAAGAAGGAACTGCAGATGCTGGAAAATCGAAGGTACACAAAAATGCTGGAGAAACTCAGCGGGTGCAGCAGCATCTATGGAGCGGAAATAGGCAACGTTTCGGGCCGAAATCATTCTTCAGACTGATGGGGGATGGGGGGAGGGGGGCGGGGAGAAGAAAGGAAAAATGAGGAGGAGGAGCCCGAGGGCTGAGGAAGAGCTAGGAAGGGGAGGAGACAGCAAGGGCTAACAAAATTGGGAGAATTCAATGTTCATGCCCCCAGGATGCAGACTCCCCAAGCAGAATATGAGGTGCTGTTCCTCCAATTTACGGTGGTGCTCGCTCTGGCCATGGAGGAGACCCAGGACAGAGAGGTCGGATACGGAATGGGAGGGGTAGTTGAAGTGCTGAGCCACCGGGAGGTCAGGTTGGTTAATGCGGACCGAGCGGAGGTGTTCGGCGAAACGATCGCCAAGCCTCTGCTTGGTCTCACCGATGTAGATCAGCTGACATCTAGAGCAGCGGATGCAATAGATGAGGTTGGGGGAGATAGGAAGGGTTATATTTAAGAGGGAGTTAGATGTGGCCCTTGTGGCTAAAGGGATCAGGGGGTATGGAGAGTAGGTAGGTACTAGATACTGAGTTGGATGATCAGCCATGATTATATTGAATGGCTCGAAGGGCCAAATGGCCTACTCCTGCACCCATTTTCTATGTTTTTATGAGATGCAGGTCGCACCTGGAACGACTGCTTGGGTCCTTGAATGGAGTCGAGGGGGGGGGGGGTAAAGCGATGAGTGTAGCATCTCTTGCAGTTGCAAGAGAAAGTACCCGGGGAGGGGGTGGTACGGGAGGGAAGGGAAGAATTGTCAAGGGGGTTACGGAGAGAGCGGTCTTTGCGGAAAGCAGACATGGGGGGAGATGGGAAGATGTGGCGAGTGGTGGGGCACGTTGGAGGTGGCGAAACTGATGGAGGATTACTTGGTGTATGTGACGGCTAGTGTGGTGAAAGGTGAGGACTAGGGGGACTCTGCCCTTGTTGCGAGTGGGGGGATGGGGAGAGAGAGCAGTGTTACGGGGTATTTTTAAGTAGTTTAGCTTCTCATTCCCCTTTCTTTGAAAGTTAATTGGATGTTATTTTACGCATCTCTGACGATTACGCGAGGGGGGCAGACTATTCTAGATTAGTCAGGGAAACTAGTTTAAAAATGTAAAATTTACACTCCCGAGTGAGAACACCAGAGTTTTTTTATAATTTCATAACAACACTGACACTGATTCAAGAGTGGTGTAACAAAATTATTATTTTATGTTATCAACACTGCACGAGGTACTGAAAAGCACCCACAATGATTGAATACCAAGTCTAAAGTCCATAGAATGTAATCAAAGTCTAGCAGTTACTATTTCCCCTTAGGACAGTCCAGATAAACAAATTTATCACTATTTCAGCTCATGGGAAATTCTGGTCACACCACTGGTATCTAACAGTCAGTTAAAGTAAATAGATAAAGATTCAATTGTGACGTAAGATTTCCCAAGAAGTGCAAGTGAACATTTATCTCATTCCATGGATTTAATAATGTAATGGGATGGTACGGAGTGATTGTTACATGAATCCTATCTTTAATATAGACAAAAGCAAATCATCCTGTCAAATTCCTGCTGGCTTCTTGTAGAGCAGTCCATCCTTCTCAGGCCAACCTAAAGAAATCCCTTAAACTGGACTGAATAGCTTTGGCATCTTCTTCAGAACCTTCCTGTATTGGGTTGCCTGGAATTGGATTCGGAACACCAGTTTGGTTTAATAAAACTTGTAGTCCGTGCCTCTATTTATGAATCTCAGGTCTTGTAATCTAAATGAACAATTATTTTTATATTTTCTCCCACTTTCAAAGGTTTACACACAGAGTGAGTCATGTCTGTTTGTTCCTGCTTGCTCTCTAGCCCTTATTGTCTCTTCTTATTCTTTCAAAACAGTGAGGAAAGTCTAGCTGAGAGGTTGACATTTAACTTTCATTAATTGAAAAGGAAGAAAAATTTGAAGGCTCATTGAAGCATTATCCAGCAGTTTGGCAAAAATTGGAAAATACCTAAGTCATTCTAATAAGATTGAAAATAAATTGCACAGAGTAGATGAGCAGTAAGTACCTTTAATCTAAAATGTTAAAGGAAATAATATTGGCATGTGTTCTGTTCCTCGTAGTCAAAATATCTCTTTTCTGTTGCTCGAGCAAATTTTATAATTATGGGTTCGGATGACACATAACATGGGTTCATACATTGCAATAATTCTACAGGGACATTCTGTCAATAGTTATTTAAATGTGTGTCAAGGCTATTGCATTAATACTAGTGACCTTGTTGGAAAGGCAGTTGATTGCAGTCAATAAACAGAAATCATTGGAACGCATGCACAATAACAGTTCATATTTGGCTGGTGTCTCTGACAAAGATAGCACGCAATTTTGATTTCTTCCTTCTTGTTACAGCAGCCTCGTGGTATTCCATTGCAAAATATGCATTCTTAAATTTTCAAGTGAGATGTGTTAATGTGTCTATTATAAAACTCAAGGCATTGAACGTCTTCTTTGCCTACATAATGGCAACAGAGAAAGACACAAAATGCTGGAGTAACTAAACAGGTCAGGAAAGACCCCTGGAGAACATGGACAGGTAACGTTTTGGGTTGGGACTCTTCTTCAGACATTGCAGGAGTGGGGGGGGGGGGGGGGGGGGGTGGGATGAAAGAAAACTAATAGAATGATGCCAACAGGAGTTCAAATCAGAAATTACAATGTCATTAATCTGTGAAACATATTTCAAATCTTCTTTCTACATGCACTTCCATTAAAACATTCTGTATCCATGATTATAATAGAACATTTCTAGATAATCCACCTTGCTGGAGCCATCAGTTCCAAAGAAAGAACATCTGCTCCCAGGTAGTTAGGCGGAGATCAGAAAGCACTGCTTCTTCCACCATCAATCGCTGAACACCACCTGTAGTGCAACAGGGTTACTGAAATCCCCTGGCATCGCACTGGGGATCCTAACTCTGCAGAGCAAAATAGGGAGAGTAGCTGGAATTACTCAATGGTTCAGAAAGCATCTGTGGATGGAAATGAATAGTTATTGTTTCAGGTCAAGACCATTTATCTAGCATGCAAGACTCGAGGGAAAGTAGCCAGTAGAAAGAAAAGAACCGCCATTGGAGGTTGCGAACTGCCCTGATAGGTTCATTGTATCGGCCTGCTCTTCCCCCACAAAACACATCCGTTCATACCCCGACACTACCTTGCCCTGCCTCAGCCGATCCCTTCCCACCTAAATCTGGGACATCTCGCACACTCTCCACCATTGCAACACTTCTTTCTCTCTGTGACTCCCTGGTTCATTAATCTCCCCCCAAACATCGTATGCCCTCCCCACCCACATTCCCATTAACAGTAAAAGATATCACTGTAGCGGCAGATTTCATATCTTTCGAGAAATTAACTCTCTAGCCACTAAAAGGATGCGCAGGGATAAGGGGAATATCTTTCGATACACATACGAGCTGGCTCCCAGAGACCTTCAGAGCTTCTCCACAGATATGGCTTAAAAACACAGTCTTTTGATGAATAAATGCTTCATTGTTGATAGAAAACAGTAAGACATCCAAATTTCTTCCAACGTTACTGCAATCTTCATCGAACTCCAGCATTACTTTAAACATTAGAAAACTCCTCGTGTCTCCGTAACACTGGCATGATCTGGCATGTGGCCCGCATGCTCCCGCATGGTCGAAGGGTTAACCTTCTTCCTGTGCTCTCCAAACTACACTAAAAACTAAACTTCTGCGCAAGCATCTTAGCTTCAAACATGCCCAAAAACACGTCATAAATCCCACGCACAATATAACGGGCAGTCTAAAATTTAAAGGCACATGCTATCATCAATGACATGCAAAACAGGCCAAATGGCCACTACAATCACACCTGTCCCTATTCCTTCTCCATCACCCCACCAGAGACCATCCAGATGAGACCTGCACCTCCTCCAACCTCATCTATTGCATTCAGTGCTCTCGATATGGCTTCCTCTATATCAATGACACAAAACGCAGATTAGTCAACCACTTTATCGAGAACAAGCACTCTGTCCACTGTGGGCATTTGGAGCTCCTGGCGGCAGGCCATGTGGACAGCTTGATTGTAATCATGTATCGTCTTTTCTTTGACTGGATAGCACGCAACAAAATATTTTCATGGTTCCTCAGTAGACGTGACCATAATAAACTAAACTAAACTAAACTGAATCTCAAAGCGCAGCACAGTGGTGCAGCGATAAAGTTGCTGTTTTACACCACCAGAGACCTGACTACAGCTGCTGTCTGTACAGAGTTTGTACGTTCTCCCTGTGATGTTGTGGGTTTACCCCAGGTGCTCCGATTTCCGTCCACACTCCAAAGCCCTACATGTTTATAGGTTAATTGGCTTCGGTAAAAGTTGTAAATTATCCGTAGTGCAATATGAACTATAAAGATAGATTCAGCACATTTGTAGCTTTAACAATGTACTTCTCATATTCTATAGGTTAAACTTTTGGGAATTTCTTATGAAATCTCCTAATCCAGAATTTGTATAGGAATTATTCCTGTCCTTAGCTGACTTCAATCCTGAAATGAGTGGAACCTAACATGAATGGTGACTATTAATTAGATAGACACGTGAAGCTGGAGAAAATTCAACGGGTCAGACAGCATCTCTGGAGAAAAGGAATGGGTGATGTTTGGGTTGAGACCCTTCTTACCTTTATAAGTGGCTCCTGCAATCCCCTGCTGAGCTCCAGCTAGGGGGTCACTACCATCTCCTCATCAATCCGGGATTTATAGCTCCCTAAGACATGTTGAAGAAGGATAATATAAATTACTTTCAAAGAAACAGTGGAGGAAAACATAAAATGATTGCTGAGAATTTTTAAAGATACTAATCATATTAAAGCCTGTTAAAATACTGGGATAAATAAATCTGTCTGTACGGAGTTTGTACATTCTTCCTGTAACCGCGTGGGTTTTCACTGGGTAATCTGGTTTCCTCTCACATACAGATTTGTAGGTTTATTGGCTTCAGTAAGATTATAAATTGTCCATAGTGTGTGGATAGTGCTAATGTACGGGGTAATTGCTGGTCGACGCGGACTCAGTGGGTCGAAGGGCCTGCTTCTGCGCTGTATCTCTAAAGTCTAAAGTAAAACTGCCTTTACGGTGGAATTCTCACTTCCTATGCAAGTATTGACACATTCTCAGGAACACCAGTGGCATCCTGCGGAGGACAGTGTCAGCCAAAGGAAAATTGTTTTATCATTACAGGAAATAGTTATCAGGAAATAGCAACAGAAATGATGTGTCAGTAAATCAATAGGTCCGGGACAAAGTATGAAATATAGTTCTTGAGATGCAATTATCAATATATATGGTATATTCAGCCTAATGCATTCAAAAATCTAAGGACTTATTAGACCCCTGAGTTCCCCCACCGACCTCCTGGGATCTGTAGAATCCAGCTTGAAAATCTATATTCTCCCTATTTGTAAAAACAGGACATATTACATTATAAATTGTACAGAAAAACAGCACTTAGTACCAGAAAGTGCTGACATGGGACTCGATCAGTTGAATGCCTTGGGGGAGGAGTAGAGAAGGGGGGAGTGAATTTTCCAGTTATCCCACTCACTCTCTATCTTTCTGTGGTTTTCACGAAGGTTATGGCAGACAAGTAAGAAAATTAAAATGAAAATTGTCACTGTGGGTATTTATTGGGATTTGAGTTAGACCCTCACTTTTTAATCTATATATCACTGAAATTTCACAAAAGTGAACAACCTCCTGAGCCATGTGTTACCCGGCATTTGAAAAGCATCTTTGTGATTTAATTGCCACATATGTCTGTTGGTGCCTTTCACAGTTGTGTTTTAATTCTTTGTCTATTTTAATCTTCCACTGGTGCTCAGCCTGCCTGTCAGACAATGGGAGGATATATGCCTGAATTTGTCCTGTGAGACGGACTCACATGTCACTGTTACAATTTTCACTGATTTATGGCAAATAATGGAATGGGGATATTTTAAGAAAATATTCAACGGCTTTAATGGAATGTTACCCAATGACGACACACCTGAAGGTCTGTAGGGCCATCCCAAACTCTCACTGTAACATGGGAGAGGAAACATCCTAACTAATGGCATAGAAAGCTGAAAATAGCTGTCCGCACCATTCCTCTGAGGATGCCAACAGTCCTTCGCCAATGTAGGGTAATACAATAGACAGCCTTACAATCTATTGCTCGTGACTTCGATTGTGGTGGCCTTAGTGTTATTTCAGGAGTAAATTAGACTAAATGGATTCCAATAGTAAATAGTGGGAGAGGTGGTTACTTTGGACTCTAATAATGCAATTCAGAAAAGTCAGGAACCAGTGAAATATTTTAAGGAGAAATCAGATGACATCACTTATGAAACTGAAAATTGTATTTGTATTATTTATAATAGTAGAGAAAAACTATCAACAAAAACACTTAGTCGAGAGGACCGAATTTTAAGTTGCAAAAGTTGGGTTGGAAGTGGAAGCATTGAAATATAGATAACAGAAGCAGGGGAAGACTATTTGGCCCTTCCAGCCTGCTCAGCTATTACATAAAATCATGTCTACAGATCCTATCTTCAGTTTCTTATATCAACCTTCCGGTGTGATCATTTAATGAACAAAGAGTGGTGCTTAATGTGGGGAAGTACAAGATCATCCCACAATTCAAAATCTGATAGTTTCTGAATGGCAAGAAGTTAGCAAATGAAGATCAACAAGGATCAACAAGGAATCCAAACTCAGAAATCCTCAAAAGATTGTACCAAAGTAAACTTTAATAGTTAACAAAGTTAGCTAGCATATTTAATATAAAAATAGCCTTTATTTCAAGAGGACTAGAATGCAAAGGGTGGACTTGGGGAAGGGCAAAGTTATATTACAGCTTGACAGAGCTCAATATAGACCCTCTGGAATGCTGCATTCAGCTTTGGGAGCCACATCTTGGGAAGATTGCCTTGGCAGAGTGGCAGGTTGTATTCTGTCGATGAAACACGTCTAGTTCCAAGAGTCATAGACAAGGCATGTATTCCTGTGAACATAGAATATTAAAGACCATTAAAAATGATTAATAGTAGACAAGCTAAATAGAGAAAAATCATTATCTTGGACATGAGATAGGGTAGATGCACAGCGTCTCTTGCCCAGAATAGGTGAATCGAGGACCAGAGAACATGTGTTTAAGGTGAAGAGGAAAATATTTAAGAGGAATCCGAGGGCTAACTTTTTCACACAAAGGGTGGTGGGTGTATGGAATGAGCTGCCAGAGGAGGTAGTTGAGGCAGGGATTATCCTCCCTACGTTTAAGAAACAGGTAGATGGATAGGACGGGTTTGGAGGGATATGGGCCAAACGCAGGCAGGCGGGACTAATATAGCTGGGACATGTTGGCCGGCCTGGGCACGTTGGGCCAAAGGGCCAGTTTCCACACTGTATCACTATGACTCTGTCACTCTATGAGAATCCAGAATAAGGATATATAATCTTAAAACAAGAAGGGCTGTTCAGCGAGGATGTCAGAAACCAATTCATTGGTGAAAGTCTGGAACTCTCCCCCCCAAAAACATATCATGGGTATGTCAATGTACACTATATGTATGTATGGATAAACTAAACTCACTAAACTCAACTCAATTTCAATTGTAAATCTCAAAATTAAGATTCATAGAGTACAGATCCTGTTCAGGAATGTAAGCTAAGATTCAGTTCAACCATAAGCCAACTGAACTATGGATGGGATCAAAGAGCTGAAAGGCCTGTTCCTATTCATCTGTTACTCTGAGGATCAGATGCAAGAGTTAATAGTGTAGGAAGGAGCACATACTGTAGGTGTCACAGTCTGCCCTCTCCTCATTCTCATCCACTTCACCTGCCTGCCTGCCACTCCCCTCTCATCAGCCCAACTCTCCTCACCTGTTGCACTCAGTTGCCTCTGATCACCAATTAACCCGGTATATAGACTCTCCTCACCGTTCACACAGTGCCAGATTGTTCTCAGCATTCATGCAAGACTCTCCAGCGATTTCCCGACTTCCTGCCTGGCTTCGACTCTCCTTTCGTCTGTCCCTCGCTGGTTTGTTTGCATCGTGTGTTGGATCTCCTGGTGACCAGACCTTCCACTACCCCGACTACGTCTCCTGCCTGCCCCTCTTCGGAACCCTCGCTCAATCCTGAGCCTCTGTGTGAGTACGCTGTACCCATTCCCGTGTTACTACTCTGTGTTACAGTATCGTAATAAAGTTCATTACCAACTATATTCTGCCTGATTCTGTGCTGCTATTGGGTCCAAGCTATACCCGTTACAGTACAATCTGGCCAACAATGGACTCAGCGCACACAACGTCTCCGTCAAACCGCTTCGAGAGGATTGAGCACACGCTCCTGCAGCACGAAGCTATGCTCACTGCCTCCAACTCCGAGGTTCGACAGGCTGTGTCAAACCAGGAGCAAGCATTGGTTGCACTAGCCACCCAGGTCCAACAGCTGACGACCACCCTCGCCCAGGCTACACCCCATGCTTCGCCTCCGGCTCCGACAGCACCAGCTCCCGGTCCGCCAGGACCATCAACTGAGCCCCGGGTGGGAACCCCGGAGCGCTACGCTGGAGACCCGGAGGGCTGCAACCTATTCATCACGAACTGTTCCATTCTCTTCGCCCTACAGCCCTACACCTTCGCCCAGGAAGCGGCGAGAGTGGCGTTTACCATTAATCACCTGACTGGCAGAGCTCAGCTGTGGGGAATGGCTGAATGGGAGCGACGCACGCCGGCTTGCTCCTCTTTCCAGGCCTTTGCCGCGGAGCTTCGCAAGGTGTTCGGTGAGGTTTAGATGGGGCCGGACTCTGTGGGAGGTCTGCTGGGGTTGAGCCAGGGGAACCAGAGCGTCGCTGACTTCGCCATCGACTTTCGCACCAGGGCCCGTCAGAGTGATTGGAACGCCCCGGCCCAGTGTGACGCTTTCTTGCTGGGCTTGAATGACTATATCAAGGATGAGTTGGTGTCCCACGACCTTCCTTCTTCTCTGGATGGGCTTATCGAGCTAACGACCCGTCTGGACCGACGCATCCTGGCGAGACGTCGGGAGAGGCGACAGGGTCATTACATCTCCAAGTGTCCAGTAAAAGGCCAAACTCTCCAGTAGCGGAGGAATTACTGGTGAGTCGAACCTCTGAACTTTCCTCTGCCCGACGCCCTCTTTGTCATGCCCGTCTGCTGTTGTCTGATGGTTCTCACACCCTCGCCACCTTCATAGACTCTGGTTGTGACATTAATCTTATGGACAAGGAACTAGCCCGCCAGCTTGGCATCAGTTGTGTTCCCCTGCCTGAACCTGTTCCCGCCAATGCCCTCGACGGCCATCTCCTGGGGACTGTTTCTCACCAGACGGTCCCAGTGCGCATGCTCCTGTCTGGTAATCACCATGAGACCATCCAGTTCCACATCCTGCAGTCTCCCCGTCTTTCCCTCATCCTGGGTTACCCCTGGCTTCGGCGACACAACCCCAACATCGACTGGAGGACGGGGGTCATCTTGGGTTGGAGCCCTTCCTGCCACCAAGTGTGCCTGAAGCAAGCCTCAGCTCCTCAACCGGCCACCTGCTCCAGTTCTGCTCCAGATCTGACGGGGGTCCCAGCCGAGTACCATGACTTTGGGGAGGTTTTTAGCAAGTCTAGGGCCACCTCCCTTCCTCCTCATCGGCCCTATGACTGCGCCATAGACCTCCTGCCTGGTTCCGCTCCTCCTAGGGGTTGCCTTTACTCCCTGTCCGCCCCTGAGAGAGGCGCCATGGAGAAATACATAAACGACTCCTTGGCTGCTGGTCTCATCCGTCCCTCCTCGTCTCCTGCTGGGTTCTTCTTCGTGGAGAAGAAGGACAAATCTCTGTGTCCCTGCATAGATTACCGGGGGCTCAACGGCATCACGGTGAAGAATCGCTACCCTCTCCCACTCATCTCCTCTGCTTTCGAGCTCCTGGAGGGGGCCACCATCTTTTCGAAGTTGGATCTACGCAACGCCTACCACTTGGTCCGCATCAAAGAGGGAGATGAGTGGAAGACCGCCTTCAACACTCCCACAGGACATTATGAATACCTGGT
This sequence comes from Amblyraja radiata, assembly GCF_010909765.2. Lineage (NCBI taxonomy): Eukaryota > Metazoa > Chordata > Chondrichthyes > Rajiformes > Rajidae > Amblyraja > Amblyraja radiata. Next base: position 37,476,884 of record NC_045960.1, on the reverse strand, counting down.
GATGCCCTTTGGCCTCACCAACGCCCCGGCCGTCTTCCAGGCTTTGGTCAATGACGTCCTCAGAGACATGTTGAACAAGTACGTGTTCGTCTATCTTGATGACATCCTCATCTTTTCACGGACCAAGGAGGAACACGTACACCACGTCCAGGCAGTTCTACATCGGCTCCTGGAGAACTCGCTCTTCGTTAAAGCTGATAAGTGCGAGTTTCACTCCCCGTCAGTCTCCTTCCTAGGATACATCGTTGGCCAAGGGAACATCAAGATGGTCCCCGCCAAGGTCTCTGCTGTCACCACCTGGCCTGTTCCTGACTCCTGCAAGCAGCTCCAAAGGTTCCTGGGGTTCGCCAATTTTTACCAACGGTTCATCCATGGCTACAGTACTGTGGCCGCACCCCTCACGGCACTCACCTCCTCCAAGGTTCCATTCCGGTGGTCTACCGCGGCCAACAAAGCTTTTCTGACACTCAAGACACGGTTTACATCGGCCCCCATCCTCCAAGTTCCGGACTCAGAGAGACAGTTCGTGGTGGAGGTGGACGCCTCCGACGTGGGGGCGGGAGCTGTTCTGTCCCAGCGGGCTGCCGGGGACCAGAAGCTCCATCCATGCGCCTTCTTCTCCCGACGCCTGACCCCTGCTGAGAGGAATTATGACATTGGCAACCGAGAACTGTTGGCGGTTAAGTTGGCGTTGGAGGAATGGCGTCACTGGCTGGAGGGAACCGAGCAGCCTTTCTTGGTTTGGACTGACCACAAGAACCTTGAATACCTCCAGTCAGCCAAGAGGCTCAACTCTCGTCAGGCCCACTGGTCTCTCTTCCTCACCCGCTTCAACTTCTCCCTCTCCTACCGACCTGGGTCCCGCAACGTGAAGCCTGATGCCCTCTCTCGACAGTTCTTGGCGAAGGAAGAGCCTGCCTCTGGCCCCAACACCATCCTCCCGTCCTCGCGCAGGGTTGCCTCCCTCACCTGGGAAGTGGAGGAGAGGGTCAAGGCGGCCTTGGAGAACCAGCCGGGACCCAGCGCATGCCCTCCTGATCGCCTGTTTGTGGTTTCTGCCCTGCGGTCCGACGTCCTTCAGTGGGCCCACAGCTCTCGACTCACCTGTCATCCCGGCATTCAGTGGACCAAGGAGATGGTGCTACGGAGGTTCTGGTGGGCATCGCTGGAGAAGGACACTCGGGAGTTTGTCAACACCTGTCCCGTTTGCAACCAGCACAAGGTCTCACACCAAGCTCCTGCGGGTCATCTGCTTCCACTGCCTGTACCCCATCGACCATGGTCCCACATCTCCCTGGACTTCGTTACCGGCCTGCCCCCATCCCGTGGGCACACCACCATCCTGACCGTGGTCGATAGATTTAGCAAGATGGCTCACTTCGTGCCCCTGCCCACGCTTCCGTCAGTCAAGGAAACTGCCGAGCTCATGTTACTCCACATCTTCAGGCTCCATGGTCTCCCCGTCGATGTGGTCTCCGACCGGGGACCCCAGTTTGCCTCTGTGTTCTGGAGGGAGTTCTGCACGCTTGTGGGGGCCACCGTGAGTCTGATGTCCGGATTTCATCCCCAGTCCAATGGCCAAACTGAAAGGAAGAATCAGGAGATGGAGACGGCGCTGCGGTGTATGGTGTCTAAGCATCCCTCCTCCTGGTCCCAGCAGTTGTGTGGGTGGAGTACGCCCACAACACCCTGACAAGCTCGGCCACTGGGCTCTCCCCTTTCCAGTGTGCCTACGGGTTCCAGCCTCCACTGTTCCCGGCGCTGGAGAAAGAGGTTTCCTGCCCGTCCGTCCAGGCCTTCATTCGTCGCTGCCGCAGGACGTGGACCCAAGCCAGGGTGGCTCTTCTCCGCTCCGTGGACCGTTACGCCACGGCTGCCAACCGTCACCGCACCCAGGCCCCAACTTACCTCGCGGGCCAGAAGTTGTGGCTGTCGACCCTGGACCTTCCCTTGAGGGTGGAGTCCAAGAAGTTGGCACCCAAGTTCATCGGTCCCTTTGAGATCCAGAAGGTCATCAACCCAGCGGCTGTGAGGCTCAAGTTGCCTTGTTCCATGTGGGTCCATCCTACGTTCCACGTGTCCAGAGTAAAGCCAGTCCGGGAGAGCTCCCTGGTCCCCGCAGTCCCTCCTCCTCCACCTCCTCGTCTCATCGACAGAGGCCCCGCCTTTACGGTGCACCGCCTCCTGCGCTCCCGCCGTCGCGAGAGGGGTCTCCAATACCTGGTCGATTGGGAGGGTTACGGTCCAGAGGAGAGGTCCTGGGTTCCTGCTCGACACATCCTGGACGCCTCCCTCATCAGGGAGTTTCACTGGCGTCATCACGACTAGCCATCCAAGTTCGCCACTCCTAGAGGGGTCGCCGCCCCTGAGACTCTGTCCCCTCTTCCGTCTGAGGCGCCCAGTGACGACGAGACGGAGCTTTCCTCTGATGCTATGGAGGAGGATGCGGACATGGATGTCTCGGACGAATATTAGCCCTCCTCCGGTCCCCCTCCTCCCACCCAACTCTGCGTGGGATTGGGTTTATTTTCTTTATTGTTTTTTTTTGTTTTTGTTTTGGGACGTCAGGAGCCGTCCCTTGAGGGGGGGGTTCTGTCACAGTCTGCCCTCTCCTCATTCTCATCCACTTCACCTGCCTGCCTGCCACTCCCCTCTCATCAGCCCAACTCTCCTCACCTGTTGCACTCAGTTGCCTCTGATCACCAATTAACCCGGTATATAGACTCTCCTCACCGTTCACACAGTGCCAGATTGTTCTCAGCATTCATGCAAGACTCTCCAGCGATTTCCCGACTTCCTGCCTGGCTTCGACTCTCCTTTCGTCTGTCCCTCGCTGGTTTGTTTGCATCGTGTGTTGGATCTCCTGGTGACCGGACCTTCCGCTACCCCGACTACGTCTCCTGCCTGCCCCTCTTCGGAACCCTCGCTCAATCCTGAGCCTCTGTGTGAGTACGGTGTACCCATTCCTGTGTTACTACTCTGTGTTACAGTATTGTAATAAAGTTTGTTACCAACTATACCTGCCTGATTCTGTGCTGCTATTGGGTCCAAGCTATACCCGTTACAGTAGGAAGGAACTGCAGATGCTGGTTTAAGCAGAAGATAGACACAAAAGACAAGCATCTCTGGAGAAAAGAAATAGGTGATGTTTCGGGTCAAGGCTCTTCTTCAGACTGATGGTCCACATAGTATTTGTTTTAGTTATTCCTTCTTCTTCTTATCGAGTCCACACACAAGATTAAGTTATTCCTGATACATCCTGATACATCGTCTTTTGTCTCCTGAGCCTACCACTTTGCTCTTTAACCAGTTCCTGATTTCCAGTTTAGTTCCATTAATCATTCTCTGCTTTATTCCCACCTTGTATTGATGCATAATTATATGGTACAGACATATGCTCTTTCCTCTGTACCTTCCTTCCTATATGCTGTTCATTTGTAATATATTTTGTAAACTAAACTGAACTTCTGAGGAAATGTTTTAACCTGCTGACTGCATCCAACATTATTTGTTTTATTTTACATTGTTAAATTGGCTTGGCACAGATAAATACTACCATAATATAACCAGATTGGATAGGGCCTAGTCATGTTTGTGCCTGTACCTAGAAAATGTGCATATCGTTATTTCTCTATGTTAGCGTGGATGAGCAACTGTACCTTAATTGATACATGTGACAATAAACTGACCTTGAAACCTTGAGATTCTGATTCCTGACAGACAGTCAAATGGCCTTGGAGATAACTCCTGGATGTTATAAATATAATCTAGAATGATAGCTAGTGACTATGCAGATGAAAATATTATCCTGTCTGTACATTCCCTCAGATTTCTGCTCTGGTGTGATGATTAATTCTCCCAAATGCTTACATACACTCCTGTTTCGATGAGCTTTCGGGATCCTGTACCTCCTCTTCTTCAAACGCCTTCAATTTGTCTGAAGAGGTTTCCATGATAAAAAATAGAATGCATTGAAGCGTTCACCTGTGAACGTACAAACAAAAAAGCTAGCAAATGGTATCTTTGTGCAGAACATCACGTGAGTTGTACGAAAATATGTTTTTGCATAGGTGATAGGAACATTAAAAATGTCAATGTGCTACAGGCTTGGAAACCCATTGAATTATTGTTGTTATTTAAGGTGTAAATTTACTCATCAGAGGAGGCAGGAGCATGGGGTTAAGAGGGAAAGATAGATCAATCAAAATGCAATGGTGGAGTAGATGTGATGGGCCGAATGGCCTAATTCTGATCCTATCACTTGTGAACATGAACTTATGAGTCTGTTAAGACAAGACCCTCCTCCCTCAGTATCAGAAATGTGCTGTCCATCTCCACAGTGATATCAGTTATTATATCTTTAATACCCTTTACATGTTTTTAATGGATGAACGCCTATTGCCCATCCCAAATTGTTACAGAAGCTTGGTGTTGGCCATACTTTTTAAACTGCTTATGGTGATGATGCTCAGATAATGATATTGGATTCAAGCACCCTGACAGAGAGACAAGGGACCAATAACAAAAGTGCCCAAGTCAGAACAATCTGTGACTTGGAAGGGTTTTGCTGCAATGCTGTTAGTGATTTTCTGCAAAGCAATCTGTTGATCAGTGACTGGGAAACTGGACTATGGTCAAATGAACTGCTCCATCATGAATGGTGTTAACTAAGTTGAATGTATCTGTCACTGTGTCCATTCTGTCACGTGGTCAGTAGCACATGGCTTATGTTTCCAAATAGTGAAGCTTTAACAGTTTTTGAGCAGATGAGGTAGATGCACCGAGTCGTTTACTCAGATTAGGAGAATCAGCAACCAGAGTAGCAATGTTACAACATTTTTAGATTTAAAAAATCAAGTCTGCAATTTATCCCATCAGATAAAGCATAAAAAGAAGTTTAATTTGATACCTAGTTCACTTTCATATCTTCAGTATTAAAAAAGTAATGGCCACTTTCATACTCAGAAATTATCATCTTGTTCCCTATTGCTTTTCCATTGACTTAACACAAAAGCTGTGATCGAGGACAGTCAAAAGCCCATAACTTTCTTAAAAATCAAGAGAACTGAATGAAATGTTCAGTTAATATAGATTGAAGCATTCTGAAACAAATATAAAACATCTTACTTGGATGACCAGAAATTAAAGCATATAATTAGTTAATTACCTAATTGTAGTTAATTACAAAATTGACCGTTGTGACGGAAATAGTAATAAACACCCAGACTGCCTTGAAAATCCAAAAATGTGATATTCTCAAGATCAGAACTTTAATATTATTGTATTATATGCTGTAAGTCCGTAACAGACAGGTAAATAAATTTCAATTTCTAGCAATAGACCAAGTCTTTATGGAGAAGATTAGTTGCTAGCTGGTACATTGGCATATCATAATCAGTAGCATCATCATACTCCTCAGATTGTAACCAATAAGCAACCCTGTACACCTTGTTTCAATTTGGGCAATGTAAACTACAAGTTTTTGCTCTTCAAACCATGCATGACATATCTTTCTGCCCACTACTTTCCCATTAAGAATGTCCTGTAGATTCAATTTCTTAAGAAAAGGATATATTTTTTAAATAGCCTAAGTATCCAAATAACAAACTCAGGAGTGGATGTGAAACTAGTGTGTCGGGAATGGATAACATAAAACTAGTGTGAATAGATATTCCAATGGTTGTCGTGGACATGGTGAGCCATAGAGCCTGTTTCCATGCAGCATTATTCAATTCCATTCAATTCAATTCAAATTGAGCTGATGATGGTCTTTCCTTGAGAAATAATCACACACCTGCAAAGGTTATGTATGTTCACCTGTAATGTGCTCTGGTGCTCCATTCCTCCATCTTTCCCTATTTTCATGTACATAATAATTCTCAGCATCATCAGTTAAGGTCAGTTATCCGATACTTTGTCCGAAGAAGGGTACCGACCTGAAACATCACCTATTCCTTTTCTCCAGAGGTGTTGACCGACCCACCTGAGTTACTCCAGCATTTTGTCTCTATCTTCAGTACAAACCAGCGCCTGCAGTTCCTTCCTACACGTTTTGCCACTCAACTCCATTACTCCATTTCTATCAACAGCTCCACAGTTGATAGTTGTCACTGGGCAGCACGGCCTCACTGCGCCAGAGGCCCACGATCCATCCTGAATATGGGTGCATGTCTGTACGATGTTTATACGTTCTCCCCGTGACCTGTGTAGGTTTTCTCCAGAATCTCCCATTTCCTCCCACACTCCAAAGACATACAAATTTGTCAGCTAATTGGCCTGGTATAATTGTAAGTTGTTCCCAGTGTGTGTATGCGCGGGGATCAGTGGTCAGCAAGGACTCGATGGGCCGAAGGGTGTGTCTCCACGATGTATCTCCAAACTAAACTAGGGCTTCTGGTGCAGAGTTCATATGTGGGGAATGAGGAAGGTCAGTGAACATACTGTAATTTACACAATTTGTGCCTATGCATTTTAATTCATAATAAGTATTTTCGGTGCAAGATGTTTTGCACCAAGAATGCTAAATTATGCAACATTTTCCCCACACTTTTATCTATTTAATGCCATTGTTTGACTGGGAACACAGAACATAGAACAGTACAGCACATGAAAAGGCTCTTCAACACACAAGGTCCATGTCGAACATGAAGCCAGGTTAAAGTAATATCCTTTGCCTGCACCTGATCCATATTTCCTTCAGTTCAGGATGTGAAAAACTGACTGTCTCTTTCAGCACCTTCAACATGGTGGCCAAGTACATGCCTGAACTTAGCCAAATTGGTGAATTTGCACTTGCACAACATTCTTGTCTGAATTTGAATTTAATAGTTTCATAAGTTCAGAATTTATAAGAGCAGAATTATGTGATTCGGCCCATCAAGTCTATTCCACCATTCTATCATGGCTGATCTATCTTTCCCTCAACCGCATTCTTCTGCCTTCCCTCCATAACCCGTGACACCCTTATTCAGAATCTGTCAAACTGCGCCTTAAAAATATCCAATGACTTGGCCTCCACAGTCGTCTATGGCAATGAATTATACAGATTCACCACCTTCTGAATAAAGAAATTCCTCCTCATTTCCTTTTGACAGGCATGTTATTTTACTCTGAAGCTATGGCCTCTGGTCCTAAACTCTCCCATTAGTGGAAACATCCTCACCACATCCACTCTATCTAGGCATTTCACTATATGGCCCTATACTACACTAATCATATTCACTGATATGATTTTTTGTTAAGATTCCATTTAAGCCTCTCTAAAATATTATCTACCTACAGACCAATTGGTCATCATTGCTTTGAAATCCTAATAGTACCTTGGACACTTTAAGAATGCCTTCATCAATATTTCACAAGACATAAAGTTCTGGAGTAGCTCAGCAGGTCAGGCAGCATCTTCGGGGGACATAAATAGGTGATTCTTCCGTTCAGGATCCTTCTTCTGATGATTGAAGTAGGGGGGGGGGGGAGCTGGAAGAGAGTTATGGCAGGACAAATCCAGGGTGGATGGGTGGATACAGGTGAGGGGTATGGGGGTTTGATTGGCAGATGGTTGGACAAAGGCTATGACATAAGAAGAGAAGAGACATGAAATGTGGTCAGAGGAAAGAGTTATATGTGGAAAGGGATGGGAGGAAGGGAAATGGGGCTGGGGGCGAGTTTGTGGGAAAAAATGGATGTGCATCCAGATGGGTCATAGGGAACAGAGACAAGGATAGGGGGGGGGGGGTGTCTGTTGGTTAATTATTTAAAATTGGGGAATTCAATTTTCATACTGTTAGTGCATAAGCTACCCAAAAGGAATATAGACTGTTCACCAATACTCCTTTGCTAGTCTGTGGTGGTGGCCCATCGTAGAGCATGGTTGTGCAGTCTCATGTCTTTTGGGATCGAGTGTGGCTCACGGGTCCGATGCGCGAACCACACAAGCGGGAACAGTGGGGGCACATGAAGGGCGCTGTGGGGGGGGGGGGGATTTAGGGTTGCAGCTCTTAGTGTCTCTGGCACTAACAAGTCGGCTTCGGTAATTATCTTCGAAACTGCTGACCTCTCTCTTAATGGTTGTATGCCAGCCAGTCCTGTCACTGACACAGGTTTCCAGTTCTTTTGGGGCTAGGCCTGTGTGCTGGAGGTTGTCCTTGATGCAGTCTTTGAACCGTTTCTTTGGGCACCCTGGGCTCCTTTGACCCTGTGACAGTACTCCGTACAACAGTTGACGAGGCATGCGAGGCCTGTATGTACACCTGTAATATTCACAAACGTCAACCAAGTAAAGGGGTCAGGCCCACATTCTCTCCCATCCCATTGTCTAGTGTTTACAATCTTCAGATGCTCACAGGCTCAAGTACGACTCAATTTGCTAAGAATTAAATATACAAAGAACGCTCAAAATAGTATTTAAGTTCAAAAATTAAATTAAATTAAATTAAAAAATTCAAAAATATAACTGTTTGCATAATAGTTTATTTTGTATTGTGAGAGATATTTTCTTGTTTTGGTGGGATTACTATGAAGAAAACAAATCAAAATCGCACTGCAATTTTAAAAAGACTATGATCTTTTTCATTGAGGATGCCAGCATACCATGTATTATGGGGGTTGTTTGCCCCTTGTATATGATTCATGCTCATAGAGTCCACCTTAAGATCCCTTAATTACTTGAAACACAGTATAAGTTCTGTGAAGGAAATGGGGAAGAATGTTTCTTTTAATTTTTCCAACCTTCTGTAATCCGTTAGACATTTCGGGTCAGTGAGCTGAGCAGTAGCTGAAGTTCATTTGGAAGTGAGGATGTGAGATGAACATTCTCCTTAATGATGGCTCCGGGGTCAAGGGATCGACACTCTCCTGGATCGCTCCCAAGGGCAGAAGAAAAGAGGCTTTGTACAGCAACGGCTGATAGTCAAGTACAAACAAGTTGGGTGGCTCTTAACACCCGAAGCATTACCAGAACCTTTAAACACACTGAGCTAACCGGCAAACTTGCTCTCGAATTCTCCTCCCGAATAGCCCCGTCGTCCTAAATGACCCCTCCGTTCTCATCTGAATGTCTTGGTGTTGAGTTATGTTGAGACTGTTGAGTTATGGGATATGAAGACGTTTCTCTTTTGGATAGATAATTGAAGCGTTATTTCCTTGTAAGAAGCAATTCTAATATTCCGTTATTCTTAAAATCTGAGTGGGATATTCTTCATGAAACCACGTGTAGCCTACCTTGTGTCTTCCACTTGAACTCTTTTTCGGAGATGTTTCCGTGATGAAGATCACCCACAACCACTTCTTTCACAGTGGTTTGCTTTGGCTTTATTTTGATTATAATGGAATCAAATTACTTTTCGCCGACGCCATATTTGAGATTGGAACATGGATAACTTTTTTTGATTCGATGCAGTTTTGTGTTATGAATACTGCAACCCAAACACAGATGATCGTGTTTCCGAACTGCTGGAAGTTTTATGGATTGGGAGGGTCCGCAGGGAAAACATTGATGGAAGCTGCACGGGAGGGACAAGTTGAAACGAGGGGGGGGGGGGGGGGGGGGAATGCACAAACTAGTTACTATCAGCCTGTAAACTCCCACATTTCTCAGGGTGGAACAGCGAATGGAGTGCTGTGCCCGTGTGGTTTTTTTCTGCGAAGTTATTAAGAATGTATTGTTTACAATACTAAACGGAGGCCGCTTATTGTGGAATCCCTTTGCTTAGTGAAAGAGAACATTTCCAAGACCACCAAAAGGAATAGGTTTTTATTCGCGTTTATAAAACATATCCCGAAATAGCCCGAAGTAAAGTGGAAGCTGCAATCCTCAGTCTCCAAGTAAGATCGCCACTGTTATTGTTCAGCCCGCTCACAAATCAAAGGGGTGAGGTTAACTTAACAAGCCTTTTTTTATGCAAGCTAATTGCATTATAATATCTCAATGAGTGTTCACACTCTGGGTTTCATGTTTCTCGCCAAAGGTCGCTAGATCCTGTCTGAATGGCTTAAGAGGCAGGGTAGCCGCATTGGCGAAGCTTCAAGCTTAAGATAAGCATCGCCGCTGAATGACGGAAGAAGCTGTGTTTCGAGAGACCCAAATGATGTGACTGTATTTGTAGCACCGGCTCTGGTCGGATGTTCTCTCTTTACTGCGGAGATAACTGGGGCAAGAACGGTGCTTTCACTCTGGGCCCACGACCACTGGAACAAACCAACGAGAATGAGAATCCTGTGTGCAAGCTTCACTACATCCCCACTCATGAAAAGGGATGCAACCTAAAATATATATATATTGCGAAATCGCATATCATTGTACGTAATCTACAATGACGAACGGCGTTTGCATCAGTGAACTTGGCCCAGCTAAATGAATGAACTCTGCCTAGTTTATTACTCCAGACCAACAACAGCGATTTGTACCTAAAATAATCAACATTACTAATTGTCCTCTGCAAAGAGTCAAGAGTGTTTAATTGCCACATGCACCGATAGCAGAACAATGACAATGTTCTGACGTTAATTGCAGCAGGCATTACCGCATGTAAATTCAAATTATAAAATTAAAAGTTGTCTTCCATTCGAAACAAAATTCCCCTTGTACTGTTGTTGTACTTGTCCCTCTGTGTTAACATGTACATTGGCTGTACTTTATGTTACTCAGTCTATTTTACCTTGTTTTTTATTCATTTAGGTGGGAGACGTTGAACACGGGCTACTTCTGGTGATAGAAAATTGGCGAATATAGAGCGAGAGTCATAAAGTCCCACCACCAACGGGACAAAGTGATTTATAGGGTGCACCTTGCACCTCAGTCTTTAGATTGGTTAACAGCAGTGCATGTTTCAAGTCTTCCAAGTGTTCACTGCCTTAGATCATAGTCAGTAAATTAAGCCGCTTTACGACGAGGCTAAATGATGACAATAGTTTTATTGAACAAACGCCTGGAACTCCACGGCTACCACCGAAGCGCGTCTGGAGAACGTTGGAATCACAGCAATGGAAGGCACCGAAGAAGGCCATTTGGCCCATCGCCACCAGGCGTGCTATATTTTGCACTAGGTTTTTTTTTGTGGGTGGTGGTGGTGGTTGTATCTCTTCCTTTACATCCAAAAACGAGCAGTGAAACGAAGCACAGATATTTAAAGGTTAGAGATGTCACCGCGTTTCGATAATCGACATTGTCCTTCTGCTGAGTTGAAACATAGTTATTCGGCTGCTTATGTCTACACGAGCTCATTTAATACGTTTTGTCACGTTTAATATTTAATGATTGATATTTGTGAGACTTCGGTTATGTGGGATGTTATTCGGAATGCAGGATACATTCTCCCAACGGGTCTGCCCCCTCCTCCACCCTCCAGTTCAATGCCACGATCTTTACGAAGTGGTTACTTTATGGCGGGGTGGTGGGAGGGGGATCTCCACTTCACAAAATGTAGCATAAATATACATCGAAACACAATTCCTCTGTAGATTAAAAGTTGGACGGAAATTCTGTCTTTTTCAGCGAGTTTCCTGTAATCCGAGGGAATTTCTGTTTACTCTTCAGTCCCGAAACACAGATTAATCAGGTTTTGTAGAGTTTGTCAATCCAATTTCCCCTGGATTTATAATTATCTGTGCATTTGGGAGCTTTGGAGAAGCGAGACTGTGATTAATGGAATTCTATGGAGCTCAGTGCTCGCCATGTGCGCATCCCCAGGGAGAGGATCTGCCTGTCAGAGAGAGCAACACAACCCACAACTCACTGGGATTTGGGCAATAATTATCACATGGATAACAAGAGGGAAAACTACCTTTATCTCATGCACGGGCCGCAAATAGCACCGGGAGAAAATGTAGGGTCTCATGCACAGTGACGGCTGTAGTACCGATGGTATATCTATCATTTATTACGAAATTATTCACACAGCCACATTTGAACAAGAAGATGTTTGAAATGAAATGTCATAATTGAATTTCACAGATGGTTAAAAAAAACTCGTAATTTTTTATTACAAACATAGTTCACTTTTCGCGACTAAATTATATCCCCACAATTGCCACCACAAATAAAGCAAATGCATTACAAACGCTGTTTCCACTGAAGTCTCCAAATCTAAAACAAAAGAAAAGCTTGGAATAATATTTTGAAGAAATTTCCTTTAACAGTACATTTTTAAAACTGCACATTATCACGTGCAATATTCTTCTGTATTCACTGAATATAATTACATTAACGACACTCTGCTTTAACCCTTAGTTTTATTTTCATTTATATCAACTGCATGTACTATGAATGGATTTACCCGGAGAGCATATACTAAAATATGACAGACACAAAATGCTGGAGAAAGTCAACAGGCCAGGCAGTATCTCTGGAGCGAAGGAATGGGTGAGGTTTCGGGTCGAGACCCTTCCTCAGACCCGAACATCACCCATTCCTTTGTTCCAGAGATGCTGCCTGTCCCGCTGAGTTACTCCGACATTTTGTGTCTGTCTAGGATTTAAACCAGCATCTGCAGTTCCTTCCTATCCAGATATTAAAATAAGTTGTTTTGCACCGATAAATTAATTTTAGTCGCAATTTCCAAACTTTTTTTAAATTAGAAAGAAGTTTGAATTCACGTGGTCGTAATTCCAGCCAAACACGCTGTGTTTTATTTAATGTAGCTCTGTGATGTATAGACGAAAACAACGCGTGAATATTGAGGCAATACCGGTGCCGGCCGATGTTTTGTTAACACGCTGCTTGTGCAGATTAATTGTAAAGAAATGGTCTAAAACTATGTCAAGCAAATACAAAGCAAATCTCTCAACTGGTTCTGTGTTTCAGTATCCCGCCTCGACTCTACCTCACGAACCAATCATTAGAAATGGTACAAAGTCCCCTAAATCCGGCTCTTCGATTTGCTGTGATGAAAACTGTAGAAAATGTTGCTAATATCCACTGGTCTGGAAAGAGTTAATGCAGGAACCTGCAACAAAAATCGCACGCAGCTTTTTCACAGGCGAGCTGTCAGTGCACAGAACTAGGAAAGTTTACAGATCCACAAAGTACGCCTTTCTTACAAATCAGATCATACAATTTTCCTTAAGATGTAAAAATGCACATTTTGCTCCACATTCTCCCTCCTATTCTGTAAATTTCTGTTAATATTTTTGCGACTTGCCTCAAATCTTACATCTGGCTGGTCAAATCAAAGCATTTGACTTTATTCCACTGGCCTGCTCGTTTTGCATTTTTTTTAAAGCTAAAAGCAGGAGTTATTTTTTGAAAATACTGACAGGTGTTGCAGCATTCAAACGTGCAACGTGAAGGTGATTTTTTTTGGTTGTTGCGAAGCGTGTTAATGTGTCCAAAAGAAAAACAGACTGAGAGAGAAACTTAGCAGGTCAGGCAGCATCTGTAAAGGGTAATGGGTAGGCGACATTTCGGGTCGGGACAATTCTTCAGACTAAGAAGGGTCCGACTCGAAACGTCGTCTGTCCAATTCCCTCCACAGATGCTGCCTTAGAGTTCATCCGTCAGTCTGTTTGTTATTTTTGATTAAGGCCCCAGCATCTGTAGTATTCTGTGTCTCCAATGTATTGTATCCCTTTGGACGGGTCCCGGACTGGTTGGTAGGCACACTGTTATAAACGTTTCTTCCAACTGGTCAGAACTACAAACAACGCAGAAATAAACTGAAGAAGACAACGGTAGATCTGCTCCGATATGAAGCCCTTCACATTAGTTTAGATATTTGTTTGACTCGCAGTTCTTTGTCTTTTGTGATTTTATCTAAATACATTGCTAACGTTGGCCCTGAATTCAAAACGACAGATTTTCATTTGCATTATATAAAAGGATGTAATATGTATATATCATATAAAAATCCAATCATAATTCTCGGAGGAAATCTTTCAACCTGCAGTGTTACATAATGTCAATATATATACTATTACTTATGCCTCATTTCTATACAATTGGCATTTATTCTCAGAGCCAGAATAACTTTAGAGGAGCCACTTGAAGCAATAAAAGATATTCTCTTTTATTTGAGCTTAAAAATGAAACAATCAGGTTAACGTTAGCAATACCCACTGAGGCCTTCTCAGTGTGTATATAATAAAATAAAAAGTGACACTTGAGGGATAATTACCAAATAAATTCGGAACCCAAGTCTCTGAGTGTAGGAGGGTAGGATTGGCTAATGTTATATTAATGGAGACTGTCTCTCCCTCACACACACACACACACACACACACACACACACACGTATACACACAAACTGACATGCGTGATGTATATACATATATTCTAAATATAAAATAATCTGGGTGGAAATAAACCTATTGATGTTCATTATGGCTGCGTAAATAGGAACGTCCCACTTTACACCAAGGCCAAGTCGCTGAGGGGAAATGGAACGACAAAGCTTTATTTATATCGTTTTAATGTATTGTAATCAGCTGGACCCACCCCGCAGCTATTGGCACGAGTGCATCTTTGATCAATTTAAGTTGGCTGGTTATATACACGCAGCCTATAGCTGACTGCCTTTATGGTTTCCGATTCCCCATGAGAATTTTAAAAACTGACACGCGTGTCCTAATTTACTGGGGCTCAAATTAGGGGTCATACGATTACAATATCATACCTTATCCCAGAATAGTAATATTAGATAAGCCTGTCTCAATCCAATTATACCAAGGCTGATGAATACTGCGCAAACTTAACTAAGTTACATTAAATCTATGAGATCATATATAAACTGTTCTTCAATATTAGAGTAACATGGAAAGAAAATCATATCCATTGCTATCTGGTCCTTCTATTCGTGCAGTAATCATCTTCAGTATCTGACCTCGTTACAAATAGATAATTCAAACATATTTCGGGGGGGGGGGAGGTTCATTTAGGCTCGCGAAGTATTCACATTAAAAGTAAACTATCTCAAATTGTTGTAGCGTGCTTGGTAAACACATTTTTGTTGGAAATATTTATCAGCTCTTTCGCTCAGTTCGTTTAATGATAAGAATAAACGAAGATGGAAAGGCAAGAAAATGGCTGAAGAAACTTTTTTTTATTCCCTGATAATCGCTCTGCCCTTTGGACCTGGCTGGGATTCGCAGGCAGAGCAGAATAATGTTTCCCCGCTGCACACGCAGTGAGATTGAGGATCTGAGCATTCAAAGGGTGTCGTGGACGGTTGTAAAAATGACAATAAATCACTGTAAATGACATATTAAACGTGTTATTTATTGTTTTGATGCCGCAAAGAGCCGCACCATCCCAACATCTTATATAGGAATCGCTTCAGGTAGTACATAGTCATTGAGTCGTACAGGTTATACATTACAGAAACGGGTCCTTCGGCCCACTAAGCCCGTGCCTACCTTTTTGCTCATTTACTCTAAATCCATTTGCTCGCACTAGGTCAGCGCCTTTCTATACGCTGCCTACCAAAATACTTGGCTATGTTCGACATTATTTTTTTTAACCGAGAAAGAGTTCTCAACTCGGTTGAAAAAATGTGAAGGAGTGTGGCACTAAAGGATATTAAAGCACATGTTCTTATTTCAAAGTAAGTTCTGATTTCAGGACGCTTCTCACATAACAAATTTCCACGCCCAAATCTGGGACTTCATTTTAAAAAGACCGTGATGACAATAATTTACACGATATCGTGCTGACTATAACACAGGGAAATAACATGCGCGGTTACGTGACTGGCTGTAGAGGCAGTCGCCTATCAATCAGCTTGAGTTACTTCTTTACAAATTATTCACATATACCATTCAAATGTGCGTCCTCGTCACCTAATATAAGCAAACCACATCCTTTATGACTTAAGACCTACGTTTTTGGGCGGCGCCTGTGTGTTGGTGGCTGTTAGCTCTTGACAGAGAGAAAGAGAAAATATAGAAACGTGATACTACCAGAGAGGAGCACGGTGCGATGTATCAGCAGAAAGAGGCGGAACAAGAGAATATGGTTAAATAAAACTGCGAGTGGAAAATGAAAAAAGGACGTCGCACAGGAAAAAAAACTGATTGAAAACCGTTCCTATCATTGTCAGGGATTTTGTTTGGGAAATTTACGCGAAGTGTAGTAAAAACAAAACATAAACTACCGATAACGATTCAGAGTTAGGAGGGAGAGACTTTCTCTGAAATCAGAGAGACAAAGAGAAAATGAAAAGAAAGGTGGGAAATGGATAAAGAAAATTGAGACACTTCTAACTTGAAAGATAGAAACAGACCCGCAACACTGGGTAACAGGCGAACACGCGAGCTAGCAAGGCGAGGGGGGGAGGCGAGAGAGCGGGGAATTGGTGAAAAGAGAGGCAGTCAGGTAGAGTAGGCGAGACAGAGATGAAATTGTCCTGAGACAGAAAGGCGTTCAGACTGACTGCGTGACGTCAGGCACTTGCACTCGCCCGCCGGAAAGTTAGTCTCCCCGAGCCGCACTTTCAAAGCTGCGGAATTATCTCACTTTTAAATACGTCAAGGGCCGGTAACGTGATATAAGTAACTTAGTTCTCAACCGCTGTACCTCTCAAACGGATTTCACAGACTTGTACAATACAGACAATAAGGTAGAGATACATCTATGGTCTTTTTTTAAAGCAAAAACTTAATTCGCCAAGTTTTTAAAGATAAATTATGTCTCGAATGTAACTTACCCGGTAGCTTTTATTCCCCGTCTCTACCAGACAATGGCGGGAATTGCAATAAACCAGATCTTAATATTTACCATTTTCACAGTCTCTGTATATTTGCCAGCTTTTTTTATTCCTCTATTATAACAGTTAGATAGTATCGTTGAGTATTGTTGCTTCTATAATTGGAAAAGTTTACATGCAACCAAAGGCACAGATGTCCAAACAACCAGCTGCAACATCAACCCACGCAGCGGCGAGAAAAGACGAGGGAAGTGGGGTCATGTTAGAAACGACAGATTAGATGCCCGGTACTTAATAATTTGATTAAAAAAGAACCATGCTGGATAGTTCATTTAAGGCCCTGAACTCAACTCAATGTTTTTGCTGTGATCAAGGTATTTCTAGTTGAATCTCGAACACTTCACTATCCATTATCAACAATACTTCCATAACAACTATTTTAAATCGTGCACTATCTTATCTTTAAAAGGGCTCGATTGAAAGCGCTCCAAAACTAGCTTACTGTTATCCTGCGCTGGTCTCTATCAGTTTATTACTGCCATTAACACGCTAATTTCGCAGTAAATAATATTTCTTGCCCCGAATATCCTTGGAGGGCGTCAAAATAGTCAATTGATTCATTCTGGACAGTGCCCCCATTTAAACAAAAAAAAAAAGTATTAAATTGGAGGAATAAACACTATTTATATCTGGGGACGTGATTACATTTAAGATGCATAAGAAACTATTCCTGATGGTCGGCAGAGAACAGTTTCAGTCGAATTGCCAATGACAAAAAAGGAAGAAAAAAAAGAGCAGTTTGAATGTGTGGTGGACACGTCGCCCTGAAGTTTAAAACTGGTTTGTGTCGATAATAGGGACAATACAAACAACTTTGAACCCATATGGCCGGTGTCTGGCGCGGAAGTACAGGACCTTGCGCCTCTGCCGACTCGTCTCTGTTCCGCTGTTCACGGTGTTTGTCTGCACGTGTCTGTCTCTGCGCTGTACGTGAGCGCCAGTCCTGCCAACTAGTTTTTTTTTCACTTGCCAAGCACCCTTTTTTTTTTAAATGACATTTAACTAGTTCTACAAAGTCGGAATAGAAATATGCAAATTGAATGATAAATTGGTCGATGCATCTGGAAATGTTATCTAATTAGGGCGTAAGAATTTTAATCTTTGTAGCGAGCAGGTCAAATAATTACCGTTAATTTTACGCCCAAATTATCTTTCATTGATTTGTATTCTCTTAAATGTAGTTTGGCAGGAAATCATGATCCATACCAATAGATGTTATTTTATGTGTGAACACGGTGGGCCTCAGAGTGAATTATTGCAACCCTCCCCATACAAATAACTAGATCGCATCATGTATGCATTATTAAGCCATGTAATTGAATGTTCCATAGTTTGCATATCAAACTATTAAAATAATGTGTTTTTCTTTTCTTCCAACACGTAATGTTGAAGCCTCCGCGTCTATTTTGTGACTCTGATAATTATGATCTAATTAGAGTAAATGTTCTCTTCATTTGGACGAGATTTTCCCAAGATTTTTGCATTTCCAGCCCGTCACGGTGCAGTCTGTGACGTACTTTGTTTCTGGAATCAATTACTTTGCACATATTTATTGTTGCTCCTGATCTTACTTTTACCAGGAGAAAATAAAGCAGTTCATTATTGTTTTCGCCAGAGTCTTTCCTTCACCACGCCAACATTAAGAAATTAAACAACATAATATATTTATATCCATACTTTAAGAAACAAGATTTGTTTTTAAAAAGCCAAATGTAGTCTTCAGCACGCCACTCTATTTCCATTACAAATAATACAATGTACTTGGGGCAATATAACTCTCATATCTACAAACAGTAAGTACAAGTTAGAGCAATGAATTACTAGAATATATCATTGAATGAATGTTATCTATCAGTTAATTGGGGCAATTCCGCTATCGAGGCTGTCTCTCCAACCCCATTATTGTCAGTTGTTTATCTAAAAATCATATATGAAATACATAGATAGATAGATAGATAGATAGATAGATAGATAGATAGATAGATAGATAGATAGATAGATAGATAGATAGATAGATAGATAGATAGATAGATAGATAGATAGATAGATAGATAGATAGATAGATAGATAGATAGATAGAAAGATACTCCTGATTGATCACAAGGTCAGTTTTTTTCTCATTACTATTTCATTATGGTATAAAAAGAACTAACCGTTAAGTTATTTTGAAGCCATAGATATGCTGCTCGCAACCATCGCTTCTGCACTTTGAAACATCTTTAAGTTGAAGGCCTCTATTGCCTGCTTTCTGTTTTATATGGTATATTTTTTTTATTTCTGTTTAATGCGCCGCTAGAGCTTCTTCCACAGTGGTTACTTATTTTGTACAAGCTTTCATAGAGTTGCAATACAAAGCTAATTGCATCTCCATTGCAAAATAAGAGTCCCGAGGTTTAACGCAGAAGTTTTTAGTCACCAGACTGCACGTGTTAAAAGCAGAACCTTTTCCATCACGAAGCAAAGGCGACTTGTTACTTGATTCCTTGCTTTATCGTGGGGGGCAAAGTTAAAGTTGGGATTTTCTTGATTCGGTGTTTGCTCCTCGAGAAACCGAAAGAACGATATAACGTCAATCAGTATTAAAAACGCACACCACGCACCAAAAGTGATGGCATTGAATGCATCTTTACAGCAGAACCTAAAAGTAAATCTGCCTTTGTCACGAAGAATATTATTTATTATTGATTGACATTGTCAGAGGTTGCCTTTCCCCTCGCGGACTCGGCAATAGATTTTTGTTAATACTTAAGACATTGCGACTGATTAATCGACATGCAGAGAGCTCGTTCCACGGCTGAAGTCGGGCCGGTGTGTTTATTTTTAATCATTTACTGTGTTGATTTTTCGCCCATTGGCCGAGAGCGACACGGTATCGCCGCCCCCGCTCTCTGAGCTGGACTTTTATTTTGGCTGAGGCTCGCCCACTTCCAAGAGTTTAAAAGAAGCCTTCAGATGTGCGAGGACACCCAAACACAGCTTCAGTGTGAGCTTTGTTACTTCAGTTCTGCTCTTCACTATAGCAACGCCGAGCGTCTCGTCAAAAATGCACTTTCTCGGCACAATGGGACATGCTGCGGGAGCCCAGAAAGAGACGCATCTGTTACATTTATTTCTCAAATTGCTGCACCATCTAGCTCAGGCAAAAAACAGGGGGGGGGGGGGGGGGGGGGAGAGAGAGTAAAATACATCACACTTTTCGAGATTCACAGAGTGTGTTATATACATTTTGCAAATAGAGTTATATTAAAAATATGTGTCAGTGTACAGCAACTGAATGAATTGAAAGACAGATTTGCAGGTGCCGAAATAACAACAGAAGCACTAGAAAACATTCAGCTGGTCAGGCAGCAGCTGTGGAGAAGGATACAGGGTCCATCAAGTTGTAGGTCGACGATGTTACCCCGGGGGAATTCCGAATCAAACAATTGCAGAGATAGGGGTTTGAGGGGGGGAGGGGGGGTCGTGGGAGTGAGGGGTGTACGATAAGTAACGATAAGGAAACAGAAGGAACTGCAGGTGCTATAATCTTACATAGAACACAAAGTGTTGGAGTAATTCAACGGGTCTGGCAGCATCTCTGGAGGACATGGATAGGCGACGTTTCGGGTCGGAACACTTCATTAGACAGCGTGAAGGTACACACGAGAAACTCAGCGGGTGCAGCAGCATCTATGGAGCGAAGGAAATGGGCAACGGTTCGTGCCGAAACCCTTCTTCAGACTGTGGAATGTGAATGTCTGTAATAGGATGGCCATTCAAGTAAACTAAATAACACAAGCGATTGCGGTCCGAGTTGAAAGAGGGTCGGTTTGTGAAGGTTTGTTAATCGCAGATGGTCTGTTTGGATGAGCTGTGAAAAGTAGGAGACGAATGAGAACAAGATAATGCTTGGGTTTGTGAAAACTCACCATCTCTGACACACACCGGAAAAGCTAAAACGGCACGAAGTTCACTATGTTAAGAATTGCCATCAAAAGTCTCGGTAAAACTAGTAATGTGCTGCGGAATCGAGGAAGTTACCTTGGGGCTCGAAAAATAAAGTTATCTTTGGTGTCTACAATGTTTATTTAATTGAATATAGCATCCGAAAAGCAAGCATCTCCATTCTATCGGCCTAAGCAGACAGCTCCTGCATGGGTCAATGCAAACTATTGGATGGAATGACATCATCAATGAAAAGGCTTTTCAAGTGGGGCATTGCCCAGGCTCTGATTTCCATTCATAACGTGTAGGTAGTACGGGAAAGTGATTTGTGGTTTAAAGGCTGCATGAGAAAACGCAATAACAATTCAACACTGATATCAGTACGTTTCATTGTTTTTTTTAATCAGATTTATTTTCGAAAGCCCACTTGGAAATAAAAAATCGACTTACTTAAGAATATGTTGAGCCTGTGCACTGAATGAAACAGGCATATATGCAATAAAGCCGTTCAAAACAGTCATTACGTCAGCACACAATGCAAATCTGACTGCCCCGCTGCAGGAATTTAAATGCTCTCGCTAATTTGCCGAACATCGGTTTGGCATTTCATTAGATTCTCTTTCTATTTTCCACGAGGCGGGTGGAGTGACGGGGGCGACAGATGTAAGTAACTAGTTTTTGTATCAATTACATAATTAATTCCGAGTCTGGGTGTACAAGACCTGTGCAATGCATAAGAAACTACTTCAGGAGAATTCGAGTAAAGGTTGGGACTGACATGAAAACGTACTGGTGTATTCTTCCAGGGAGACCAATTGGGACAAGTCTAATAAGAGTCTGGTTCGGCACTTCCGGTTTGACGCTTTGTAAGCATCTGTCTGTCTATGATGTAACCAGGAGTAGATTGCAAATGCACTTTCCCAAACGGGTGTGTGTTGCCAATGCACCGAATGCGTGGCTTTGCATAGCTGCTAGTTATGTGCATTACGGGAAATGAATACGATAACAGACGCCGATAAACTTTGTTTAAAATGCACCATATAATTGCATTTTGAAAAAGAATGTATTAATTCAGGCAAGAAAATCAAAGGTAGATCGATAGACACAAAATGCTGGAGTAACTCGGCGGGTCGGGCAGCATCTCTGGAGAGAAGTCTGAAGAAGGGTCTTGACCCGAAACGTCACCAATTCCCTTTCTCCTGACCCTCTGAGTTACTCCAACATTTTGTGTCTATCTTTGGTGTAAATCAGCGTCTGCAGTCCTTCCTGCATAAGAATATCATAGGGACGCTTTGAAACGACAGTCAATGTGAAACTGGCCACTTTATCATTATATCTTTAAGATTCTTGCTGGATTCA
This sequence comes from Amblyraja radiata, assembly GCF_010909765.2. Lineage (NCBI taxonomy): Eukaryota > Metazoa > Chordata > Chondrichthyes > Rajiformes > Rajidae > Amblyraja > Amblyraja radiata. Next base: position 37,454,910 of record NC_045960.1, on the reverse strand, counting down.
TTCCTGTCGTCATATTGTCTAAAAAAAGAGAAATTAAAAAAAATTAAAAGTACGTATACGGAGACAGTATTTTAGTCGATAAATTATCACAAATAAAGTAAATGCATTAATGTTAAAGATGATCAAAACCTGCTAAGCGGTTGCCCGAGGAGGTAGTCTTATTTTCTGATTTTGCTGTTCACTCTCTATTGCCTGCGGATGTGTTTAAACGAGGACAGAAGGCTCTTAAATAAACCAGCTGAGAAACTTCCTGCATCGGAAAGACGCGGACTACCTCACAGATCACTGTGCAGTTCAAAGGTTTGGGGCCTTTTTAAAACCCCTGTCACGTCACAGTTTGTAGCCTTGTATTTGAACAGCTGCTCTGGGGGGGGGGCTGAACTGAAGCGAATACACCAAACTCTGTCTGTACGGCTGGAATACCCTGCAACCTGCTCTAGCCGAGGCTGTACCTCACTCGGCCGCTGTATTACGCGCCCGGACTACAAGGAATAAGATATCACAAGGGATTGCACGTGTGCCTATCATATCCGTTTCGCCGTTTCGCCGAACACCTGTACTCCCTCCGCCAAAGCCTACTGTATCTCCTCGTTGTATAGTTATAGAGTCCAATTGCGTGGAAACAGGCCCAACGGCCCAACTTGCCCACACCGTCCAACATGTCCCATCTATAATAGTCCCATCTGCCTGCGTTTAGGCCATATCCCACTAAAACTATCCTATCCATGTACCTGTCCAAATGTTTCTGAAACTTTGCGATAGCACCTGCCTCAACGGCCTCATCTGGCTGCTCGCTGCATACACCCACCACCCTTTGTGTAAAAAAGTTACCCCTCGGATTCCTATTAAATCTTTTTCATCTCACCATAAACCTGTTCTCTTGTTCTCGATTCCCCTACTCTGGGCAGGAGGCTCTGCGTTTACCCAATCATCTCCTCTGACGATTTTGTACACGTCTAAGATCACCCTGCATCCTCCTCCGCTCTATTGCCTACTATTTTAATTCCTCTTTCCATTCCCGTACCCTCCTCCTCCATTGCCAGTGTGAAGCCAGGCACAAACTGGAAACGCAGCACCTCATCGCTTGGGTAGCTTGCAACCCAATGGTATGAAAATAGAATTATCCAATTTCAGGCAACTAATTGAAGGTCATTAGTTACGCCTGTGCCCCACCTGAATATGTCACCATTTCTCACAAATCAGAAACGTAGAACATAGGTGCAGGAGTAGGCCATTCGGCCTTTCGAGCCAGCACCGCCATTCAATATGATCATGGCTGATCATCCAAAATCAGTATCCCGTTGCGGCTTTTCCCCCATATCCATTGATTCCCTTAGCCCTAAGAGCTAAATCTAACTCTAACTCTCTTGAAAATAAAACAATATTCCACCCCCTTCCCGCTTCCCACTCGTACCTCCAGCCCCTTACCCCGCCACCTAGCCTCACTAGTTACGCCTCTTCCCCCCATTATCTCACGGTCTTCCTCCCATCTCTACCCTTTATTCACCCATCTCTCAATCAAAACCCCCCCCCTCCCCCCTCAACTGTATCCACTAATCACTTGTCCGGTTTTGTCCAGCCTCCACTTCTTTTCCAACTCTTGTTCCCCACCCCCTCATCTACAATCTTCTTCTTGCGTTTGAGGCATCAGAAGTCTGCAGCAGGGTGATGCCATCCGGTTCGACATCCATAGGTGCCCGCCCTAAAAAGGGCACTTGGTTGGCGCCAAGCTGCGGCACTGCTGCTGTCTCTGTTTGTTGTCGTTTGAGGTCAGTTGACAGGGCTCACCACTTGGATATCGACAACATGAGCCCACCATCTACAATAAGTCTGAAGAAGAAACGTCGCCTCGTCACGTTCTCTGGAGATGCTGCCTGACCCGCTGAGTCATGGGCCTGTCACACTCAGGCGACTTTTTAGGCGGCTACAGGAGACTATGCAGTCGCCACATGGTCGCCACATTTTCACAGGTGGTTGCCGGGGAGGTGCCTTCATGGTCGTGAGGAGTTCCCATATTCTGGGAACTAGTCGTGGCCTCATTATGGTCGCCATGAATTTTTAAATGTTGAAAAATCAGCGGAGACTAGAATGAAGCCGCCATGGAGAGTAGCGAGAATTCTCGAGCCATAGGTGGGTCGCCACGAGGTCCTAATGGGTTTCCAGGAGGTCGAAGAATCTCGGAGGTTCTCGTAGGTTGTAGCCGGTACTGACCAGTGAATTTCTTTGGCTCATTGGGGAAAAAAAGGTAAGCAGTAGTTTTCAGAACCAAGGATAACCGATCGGTAATGTTAAATGTTAAATGTCCGCCGAGCTTCACAGCCGTGTATCTCTAGCTTCTTAAAAGTTGTCTCCACTCCTTCTCCCCCCTTCTCCCCCCCCCCCCTCTCCACCCCCCCCCCTCCCCTCTCCCCCCTCTTTTAAAGGACTTATCATATACTGTGCTTTAGCCATCTTTTTACAGCGCCAACATTCCTGTTCATGGTGGTGTGTGTCTGTTTCACCTTGGCTTTGCACCGTGTGATTTATTTTAAACAGTGCTCCCCCTGCTTGCCCTGTCCACTGCCTGCATAATGGGCTGGTGAAGGGAGCGATGCATTTGTGTGTGTGTGTGTGTTCCACTCTGACAGTCGCTGTTCCAGTTGCCGTTTTTTCAGGCGACGGCCAGCAACTTGACAGTCGCCGGCAGTCTGCTGAAAAATCGCCTAAGTGGGACAGGCCCATTATTCCAACACTTCGTGGCTTGTATTGTAAATCAGCGTCTGAAGTCCGTTGTACCTATATCCATGTGCAAATGTTGGTATTTGGTCCTACAAATATCCAAATCAAGCATACAAATGGGCCGTGTATTGGGATGCATAGGTGCTTTAGATGTACATGAATGGGTAAAATATAATTGATGGGACGGTCCAGTAGCAATTCAACATCGCTTGCTGCACTGGAGACCCGGGTTCGATCCTGACTCCGGATGAAACGCAGGTCTGTACACACGAAGCAGCTCAGCTGCCGAGAACGTACATCACTAGTGACCTGTGACCTGGACATGCGCAGTCGGAATACCGAACTTGCTTATTCTAAATCGGAATTAAGTGTACTGTGGAGACAGAAGAAAATGCAAATACAGGAACCTTGATCGCTCCCGCAGCTACGAGCCTCACCTACCGTAGACGTAATCAACAGGACCCCGACTCGAAACGTCGCCCATCCATTCCCTTCACATATGCTGTCTGACCCGCTGAGTGTCTCCAGCCCATTGTGTTTTGATTAAGCGTGCAGTCTTTTTTTTTACATAAATCCTAATTCTAGGTGGTTTGGTCCCAGACTCACTGACAGTTTCCTAATCTTTGTGGTAAAGAAAAGGGCAGACGATGGAGGAAAGGAGAGCTCAATGTAATCAAGTTGTCCCCGCTTCACGCTACATTCCGCACCACCACACACCATTTACAGGGGACATTCTGCCCACTTTCGGCAGAATATTACCTGGCCAGTGCATTTTACGCTTTGTTTGCCGGTGTGCCATCTACTGACACCTAACATACCACATGCTGTGGAGTGCAGTTCCTGGTGTCACCATTCTGGTCACTTAGAATTGACTCAGTTAACAGGGCACAACAGCGATCCCTACAGAAGTATCGTGTAGGAACGAACTGCAGATGTTGGTTTACACCGAAGATGAATCTGAAGAAGGGTCTCGATCCGAAACGTCGCCTAGCCCTTTTCTCAAGAGATGCTGCCTGACCCGCTGATTTGCTCCAGCGTTGTGTGTCTCCTATAGAAGTACACACGAATTTAGTTCTAAATATGAACTTCAGATTCTGGTTTATACCAAAGATGCACACAAAATACTGGAGTAATTTAGCGGGTCAGACGACATCTCTGAAAATAAATGGATATGTGACGTTTCGGTTTGAGACCCTTCTACATACCCCGACTTCTTCCCGACTCGAAACGTCACCTATTCCTTCTCTCCAGTAATGCTACCTGACCCGCTGATTTACTCCATGATTTTGTGTCTATCACGGATTTTGTTCGCCGCGTAAACCGCGTAACAAGCAGGAATATCCCGCACACAGAGTCTTTAATGTTGATGTATTCGTAGCTTTCGTTTCACGTTCATTGCCAAGATTGCAGCCCCACGAGTGGCTGCCTTTCGTCCAATACATGCAACCTTGCTTCGTGGCACTTCGCTCGTGGCGTTTGAGGTAGAAATAAAAAACATCCATGCACCCGAGTTATAGCATGTAGGTCGATGACTCGCGCTGTCAAATGACCCGAAGACCCATTTACCTGTACTGTACGGAATGGCGAGTATAAGACAACCCTGACCTTTCAGCCACTTCGAAAAATAGAAGCAATTTGCAGGGACCCGTTGCTGGTAAACTCCTCAGGCAAAGACACCACTCTAACCTTAGTAGTTCCATCCGTTTTAATCACAGGCTCAGTAATCCCAGAACTCACCAGTAATCTCAATCTGAATATCGGGGTTAGACATTCTCCGGTTTGCAAACAAGCAACGGATTACACCCATATTTATATCTCTGGTATAATCTCACAGTCACCATCAAATTAATTTAACCTCAATTTTATTCGAGATTTTCGGTGTAATTTTAATCTCGCTCCATGAATCTGGTTTGCCCCGAATGTGTCAACGTGCCCAATGTAATCATTTTTTAATTGCCGATCTTTTGTTTAATCTCTGTCTCAGCATCAAACTCCCATCTTAATCTAACGCACTGTCGGTCTCCGGATTAATCTCAGCCTCACTCTGAAATCCTGGTTCAAATCAAAGACGATTAATTTACAAATCAACTCCGTTTTGATGCCAAAAAGATACCTGCATGGAGATGGCAGAATGGCTACGACACGGAGAAACGTTCTCGCTGGAGAAGAGAATATCGAGATTTGTTTCCAAACGTAAAATAAAATAAAATTATATCGGTTGTGAATCCGAGTGAGAATTGAAGTATTCCAAGCTTGTGAGTTTGGTAATGAGGGCAGCAAAGATAAGGATGGGGAGAGCACCGGTAATAACCCCACTGGGATATGGGCTAGGACAACCCCTTCTTACATAATCAAATAGAGATGCTTGTGAAAAGGAAATATTAAAATAATCACTCAATTTGCCAATGATTGCGGGTAAACGCCTCATCCGGCGTCCGACAGCGCTCCATGGTCTACAAATTCTCCCCCTTCGAAGCTATGGCGGCGCATTTTAGACGACAGAGTTCTCCGTTTGAGTTGCTTGAGTTGCTCCAATTTCAGCGCTGAACAATTGTCCCAGGCTACGAGTTCTCTCTGTTCAACAGCTTCCTGAAGACAGGAGTCTCGCCATGAACCTTGTCTTGAAGACTGGTACGACGCCTGTTGGAAAGCCAAAGTTCCAAGGAGCAACCCATGGACATCATCATCCCAGCGGTGAGAGGCAACATTGCTTAATTTCCGCAGATCCACATGGCGGCCCCAGGGTTTAAACGACAATTAGAAGTCCTGTCCATAAACGTTGATGCCTTCCGATTTAACTGTGGAAGGGACCATGTGTAGAACCGAGACCTTGATATGAACCCGGGGTTGCAATTCTCTGGTGCCCACTCACCTTGCTCCAGTCACAGTCATTCTGGTCCTTACTGGGTCCAATGTGGAGAACAATGTCAGAACACAAGAAAATAAGCAAGGAATTGGTTACCAGGCACTCTAGCCTGCTTTAAAGTAATCACTGCTAATTTACCCCTATCTTCAAATCCCTTCAAATGAGCCTCTAGATTAATCTCAATCTCTGGTCCGATGTCATAATTATTATCAAATTCCATTGAATTTCTCATTATCAGACCAATTTTAACAGTTTCAGTGTCTGGCTCTGGTTTCACCCGAGTCTTGTTACGTCCCTAATGTCTGCAAGTCAATCACTGTTTTAACTTCAATTTTAGATTCAGACCATGGTTCTCCCTCAGCCTCAATATTAGATTGTTTATTAACTTTAGTCTTACTATTATGTTTAAATTTAATCTCACTCTGAGCCTCTAATTTAATGTCCGACTCGCTATCATTTGACCCTCCATATTAGGCTCTGGTAAAACTTTAGTCTCAATCCCACTCTGAGGTTTAATCACAGTTTCACTATCAAGCAATGACTTAGTTTAAATATCACTGTCAATTTCCTCATAAATCTCATTCTCACAATCTGTCTCTAACTGATTATTGATCACTGGATTAATCTCAATTTTACTATCAGTCTCTAGTTTATTCTCCAACAGGCTTCAGTTTGATTAGTTTTAGACGCCTTTTCATCATTTTCAAGCTTCCATGTTAACAGTTTTACGCTTAATCTTTACTTTAACTAAGTCTCTCGTCAAGGCTCTGCTTTAATTTTACGTTCACTGTCAGTTTTCAATCTCCATTTTAGACTTAAGTAAATCGTAGATCCAAAATCATTTTCTGGTTTAATCTGAACCTCACATTTTGGTGTCATTTCATTCTCACTTTCAGACTTTCGGTTAATCCTGCTCTCCATACCTGTCCTTGTTTTAATTTCAGGCATAATATCAATATCAGGTTTAATGTCAGATTAATTCTATCTGTAATATAATCCTATTCTCAATATCGATTTAATGTCAGACTCACTACTACCCCAGTCATGGGTTTTAGCACACGCCTGACCTTGGATGCAGTATTAAAGCTTCTTGTGTTGAGCTTGCAGATTCATCAGGTGTTGGTGGAGAATATTTTTCTCCAGATTAGTCATCTTGCCTTTTGAAAGAGGTACTAAACACTTACCCTTTATGAAGACATGGGATTCACTTCAGGAACATGCACAGCTTCACAATCTTCTGTGTTATTCTCCACAATGTCACACACAACGATTAAGTTGTTGACATGAATTTATCCAACTCTTTATAATATAATTATTCGAATCATATACCTACACTATTGTCCAGATGTATGGAATCTTGTCATCTCCAATCTGCCAGGAGATAGGGCGACACGGTGGCACAGCAGAAGAGTTGCTGCCTTACAGCACCAGAGACCCAGGTTTGATCCTGACTACATGTGCTGTCTCTAAGGAGTTCTCCCTGTGACCACATGGGTTTTCACCGGGTGCTCCGGTTTCCTCCCATGCTCCAAAGACATACAGGTTTGTAGGCTAATTGGCTTGGTAAAATTGTAAATTATCCCTAGTGTGTGTAAGATAGTATTGGTGTACGGGGATCGCTGGCCGGCGTGGACTCGATGGGACGAATGGCCTGTTACTGCGCTGTATTTCCAAACTAAAAAAAACAAAACTAATTCTCAGCACACAGACACTATTTAACAAACTGAATCTCTTCTTCTTGCAGCTTGCGTTATGATGCTTGCTTTATTTTAACTGCCTTCCTTCATCTTTCCTTCCAAATTGAGTTAAACAAGAAGCATCTGTGTTTCTGTATTTCTACAGTGGAGTATTTTGTTCAGGAGTGTGAAATGTTCTGTGTCAGAGAAGAAAGAGGACGCTGAGGGTGACCATACTGAGATGTATCATGATCATGAGGGGCACGGATCAAGTAAATGTTCAAGTCAATCTCACCATTCTTTGCATTGTTCCTCTTTGTATGTTCCTTTAATTCTCTTTGTTGAGAAAAGTTTTTAAGTGCTTTCATACTTTGCATTGCCAAGTACTTCACAAATTAAAAAATCTTCACTGCCATCATTGTGCTAGTCCCAAAACATTGTTGCTGCCTCATTCAGTGAGTTTTCGTTCCAGCACTTTGTGTTTTTTCTCAGGATATCAACATCTGGAGATGTTTGTGGTCTCCATTGTGCTTGCTTTCATTTATGTCAATTGTAGAAATTTTACATGGATTCTCTGTATCCATGATTCAGCAATGCATGGGAAGTTCCTCGAACTACATGACCATATCATTTAAGGCAGAGTTAGGTAAATGTTTACAAGATCGTGGAATTGAGAGTTATGGAGAATGGGGGCACTGAAGACAAAGTGCGGCAAATGTAAATCAGCCATGATCATAGTGAATGGCAGGGAAGGTTTGAAGGTCATAAGGTCATAAGTGATAGGAGTAGAATTACGCCATTCGGCCCATCAAGTCTACTCTGCCATTCAATCATGACCGATCTATCTCTCCCTCCTAACCCCATTCTCCTGCCTTCTTCCCATAACCTCTGACACCTGTACTAATCAAGAATCTATCTATCTCTGCCTTACAATATCCACTGATGGCCTCCACAGCCTCTGTGGCAAACAAATCCACAGATTCACCAATCTCTGACTAAATAAATTCCTCCTTATCTACTTCCTAAAAGAACATCCTTTAATTCTGAGGCTATTACCTCTAGTTGTAGACTCTCCCAATAGTGACTCTCCTCTCCACATCCACTCTATCCAAGCCTTTCACTATTCTGTACATTTCAATGAGGTCTCCCCTCATTCTTCTAAACTCTGGCGAGTACAGGCACAAGTGCTGACAAACACTCATCATAGGTTAACCTAGCCTGATGGATGATGCCTGCTCCTATTTTCCTGTACTCCTGCGTTCATATTACACACTTGTCATTGTTAGAATTTCCTTTAGAAGATAAATATGTTCTGCAACTTGAATTATAATGTTTTTGGTCCACCCTTCCTTTGGTATTTGTTACAATGTGAATGTTAGTTATGGCGTAAACAGTTACCTCATCTCATATCATTCAAATACAGATGAGCTTGTTTCATTTTCACATTTGGTGCGAGAATTTGAACCTATGAAATGATTGGGATGCAGGTAGATGAATGTCTTCTATTGAAGTTTTGGAACTTTAACCATCAAAATGACATGTTATTGTTGCATATCTCAGAATGCCTAGAGAAGGATGAAAGATTGTAGGAGAGTACAGTTAAGTTTTGAGCACAGCGTGTTGTGGCCTTTGAACGCAGTGTCCATTGAGCACAGACTGCAGTGAATAACAAGGACATTTCATTTTTAATATGTATTTATTTAATGTAGTTTCGGAGTGGTATTTTCTTAACCTTTTACCTTTCATTTGCAGGAATTAAAACTGATAATCCAGTGGCCAGGAATTATGTGTATCATCTGCTTAGACACAAAATGCTGGAGTAACTCAGCGACAGGCAGCATCTCTGGAGAGGAGTGGGTGACATTTCAGGTCGAGACCCTTCTTCAGACAAATGTCAGGGGAGTGGGCAGGACAGATATAGAATGTAGGCGGAGACCGTAACACTGGTGGGAGAGCTGGGAACCTCCAGAGATGCTGTCTGTCCTGCCGAGTTACTCCAGCATTTTGTGTCTACCTTCGATTTAAACCAGCATCTGCAGTTCTTTCCTACACATATCATCTGCTTAATTAGATACCTGGCTAGAAATAGTGATCAGCTGGAGAAACCCATGATCTGGATTTTGGAGATGGAGACACAACTAATGTTGTTGCAGTCATTTTTTTAAATTTGTGGTTTGTGAAGAATGGTAAATTTGGGATGCAGTCTCCTCATAGCTCAGGAGAGTTCAATCAGAAAGGGGCTGGATGTCTGATATGGGTGGATACATTCAGTATAATGGGTGTGGAGACTGGAGAATTTCTGGAGAACAGACCAGACGATTTACACCTCAACAGAGCTGGAGCCAATATTCAAATGGTGGGTTTCCTGGTGTTCTTGGGAAGAGTTTAAACCTGTTTGACAGAGGAAAGCAGAGCAAAGATTCCGAAAGAATAAAAGCAGAACGGGAAAAATATGACAGATAATGAATGAGAATTTGAAATACAAAGGTTTCTCCCTCTATCTCTCTTTCATGTTATCCTCTCCCTTTCCTTTCCTCTCCATCCTTTCTCTCCCTCTCATTTTTCATGCTCTGCCTTTTCTTTCTCTCCAACATCCCTCTCTCCCCCTCCTTGTGTCTTTATTCCTCGCTCTCTCTCTCTCTCTCTCTCTTTCTCTCTCTCTCTCCCCTTAACAGGCTGTGCATAAAGGTAAATAGCTAAGTACCATCAATATAATCAACAAGGCAAATGAGCTGAGAACACTGGGAGACAAATGAATGCACAATATTATATTTGTTTAGGAAATGTGTCTTAAAGAGGAGCAGGGCTGGTCTAACATTTCTGGTTTCTGGGTGTTCAGATAAGACAGGAAGGGACAATTTAAAAAAAGCAGATGCAATGTTGGTTTAAAAAAAATATTGCAACTGTAAGAAGGGCTAATACAGAGTCAAAGTCTCAGAGTCATACAGGATGGAAACAAGCCCTCTGATCCATATCGACAAAGACATCCCATTATACCTGGTCTGATTGTCCATGCCTGGTCCATATCCCTCTAAACCTTTCTTGTCCATGTATCTGTGCAAATGGTTTTTAAATGTTGTTACTGTACCTATCTCAACTATTTCATCTGGCAGCTGAATCCATAGACCCACCAACTTCTGTATGAAAGAGTTAGCCCTCAGGTTCCTATTCCATATGTCCCTTCTTACTTTAAACATATGCTCTCGAGTTCTTGATAACCCTATCCTGGGAAAAATACTGTGCATTCATCTTTCCAATCTGTTCATGATTTTAAACACCTCTATAAGATCACCCCCTGAGCCTCCTGTGGTTCAAGGAATAAAGTCCTGTCCTGCCTAACCTCAGAGTATGATGCTGGCCATATTGCTGCTTGTCATCCATATCAACAACTTGCATGAGAATGTACAAGGCGTGATTTAGACTGAAGAAGGCTCCTCGGTTCCACGGCGGGCAAGCCGGCTTGCAGTGGGGATTAAACTGTGGCTCACCAGGACCCCTGGGTCAAGTCCCAGGTTGATGCAGAGCCTCCAGCAGGCCTCACACTGCCTTCCTCAGCTGGTGCGCTCACCGGCCCTTGGCCCGACTCCCTCCTCTCCAGTCCACAAGGCGAGCAGAGGCCGGGCTCATCAGGACCTTGTCCGGGCCGGTTCACGGTACTGCAGCAGTGAACCAGGCCTGTTTCCGGGCATGGCCGCAGCTGTGGCTTGTTGGCAGACTACCTTTTGATCCATAGAACATCTGCAGCTCCTTGTGTCTCCAAGGAGAAGGAGTATCAGTAGGAGAGCTTCCACATGGTAGTGATCATATTACAGTTATATTTAGTGTATATATGCAATAGGAGGAAAGATTTGTAATGGGGTAAGGATGATTTTGAGTCATCATTTAGAATAAGTGGAGTAGAAACTGCCGCTTGAAGCTAAATCAATGGGGGGGCATTTAGGAAGCGGGTTTAATAGCACAGGGTGAATATGCTTCCACAAACAAATAGGGACTGAAGCATCTAGACCTCCCGAGATGAAGTAAGGTGCAAAAGAAAGGTTTCCTCAGAAAACTTTTAGCATGCAAGAACATTACCAGGGAACAAACAAAAACATTCAAAGATGTACACAAATGCTCCTGGAAGAAGTGCACCATCTTCTCTAGTCCTGGGAATCTCTGGCACATAAGTTCATAAGACATTGGAGCAGAATGAGGTCATTCGGCCCATCGAGTCTCAATGACGGCTCATGACCACTGAGGAAGATTCTTCATTTCCATAGTAACCTCATAAGTCACCTCAGTACCCACAGAGTGGGGAATTGAATAAGTCACCCTTCATCCAAGGCACTGCTTAAGAAGAAGAATACAGCAATTTCAGAAAGGCTTTTGGCAAAATCCCCTGAGGCAGGTAAGTGAAAAACATCCAGAGCAAATTGGTTCCAAAACTGGCTGTGCAGTAGTAAGACAAAGATAATGGTTGACAGATGTTTGGTCACTAGTAGGTTATTATCAATGGGATTCCATAGGGCTCAGTTTACCATTTTATTTTGTAATACATATTAATGGTGTAGATCTATTTTGTTTCATTCTATTACAGTTGGGCGTTACGGTGGCACAGCGGTTAAGCTACTTCCTTACAGCGCCAATGAACCAGGTTCGGTCCTGACTATAGGTGCTTGTCTGTATGGTGTTTCATATTCTCCCATGATCTGCGTGGGTTTTCTCCGAGATCTTCGGTTTCCTCCCATCCTCCAAAGGTTTGTAGGCTAATTGGTTTGGTATGAAATGTTAAAAATTGTCCCTTGTGTGTAGGGTAGTGTTAACGTGCGGGGATCGCTGGTCAGTGCGGACTCAGTGGGCCGAAGGGCCTGTTTCCACGCTGTATCACTAAACTAAACTAAACTAAACTAAACTAAACTAAACTAAACTAAACTAAACTGAACTGAACTAAACTAAACTAAACTAAACTAAATTAAACTAAACTTAACTTAACTTAACTTAACTAAACTAAACTAAACTAAATTAAACTAAACTAAACTAAACTAAACTAAACCAAACCAAACCAAACCAAACTAAATTAAACTAAACTAAACTAAACTAAACTAAACTAAACTAAACTAAGCCTAAATATAGGAGGTACAATAAAGAAGTCTACAAATAAACCTTTACCGATCTGAGTCTTTTACCCGAAGCAGGGGAATCAAAAGCCAGGGGACATAGGCTTAAACTGATGTGGGCAAGATTTAATAGGAACCTGAGTGCACCTTTCTCGCATGGAGGGAGGTGGATATATGGATCAGGCTGCCAGAGGAGGTAGTTGATGCAGGTACTATAACAATATTTGAAAGACATTTGGACAGGTACATGGATAAGAAAAGTTTTGAGGGATATGGACCAAGCATTGGCAGGTGTAGATGGAGTGGCTTGGTCAGCACAAATAGGTTGGATCAAAGAACCTGCTTCCATGCTGTATGACTCTATGATTCTAACAAAAAATGATTGTGCGATTGAAAGAAAGTGCGATTGTGCGAGTATGGCTATAAACTGAAGAAAGATATATGGATGATTCAGCTAGTCGAACAGCAAAACTCTAACGCAGCCTCAATTTGGTCAAATAGATTACTGGTCATTAATTCTGTAGCTGCTAAAATATGATTTCTAATTGTCCAGTTGAACTCTTTGGATTCTGGTGAGCAAGAATGATATGCAATCTACATTAATTGCACAGCCAGCCTGCAGGTATGCAATTTCCAAATAGCTGAAAGTGAATCACCCTAAATGGGTGCACGGAAGGACCCATCATGTTTGGAAATCCATCCGACTTAGCAAAAGCATTTGGCAGTTCCATTCACATTCACCTGCTCATTCCTAGTAAATGTCAACTACTTTTGTTGAAGATTGCACGTTGAACTGATCCCAGCACACAATGAGCTAATTGTTGTCTGTAACATTGAGTAACAAAAGATGTATATATGTTGGTACACCAGGTCAGCACTGGAGTCAAGTGTCAACAGTGCTTTATTATCCTATGTCCCGAAAGAGAACAATCACATTTTTACTCTCAACAACACAACAGGAATGTGAACACAGTACTCCGTAGGAAGGTTCTATCTTACGCCTTGGTTGTTCTGATGTGGATGTAGGATGCTCATTCTTTTCAAATGTTTTCAATCAATATGAATGTCATCAACAATGTGAATGGACAACAATGTCACTTACTTTTAAAAACTTGCTCACCACTAATTGGTTTCAGGTTTGACAACCTCAACTTCAGACCCCATTTTAGCCCTGATACAAACACTGAACTTATAAAGGTGTGTAAAATCAAGAGAGGAATAGTTCAGGTAGATGCACAGACACTCTTGTCCAGAGTAGGTGAATCGAGGACCAGAGGACATAGGTTTAAGGTGAAGGGGAAAAGATTTAAAAGGAATTTGAGAGGTAACTTTGTCACACAAAGGGCGGTAGGTGTACGGAACAAGCTCCCAGATAAGGTGGTTGAGGCATGGACTATCCCAACATTTACAAAACAGTTAGACAGGTACATGGATAGGACAGGTTTGGAGGGATATGGGCCAAATGCGGGCAGGTGGGACTAGAGTAGCTGGGACACGTTGGCCGGTGTGGGCAAGTTAGGCCAAAGGGCCTGTTTATTCCACACTGTGTGACTCTATGACTATAATTAAATAAATAGCTGAATAGTGAGGACAACACAAAGTGCTGGAGTAACTCTGTGGATCAGGCAGCATTTCTAGAAAACGTGGATAGGTGATGTTTCGGATTGGGGCCTTTCTTCTGACTGATGGTGGTGGAAGGGGGTGGGGGGGGTGGAAGAATGCTGGAAGAGAAGGGGGACAGGACATAACCTGGGAGATACTAGATGGATTCGGGCAAGAGTTTATTTTTTTAATATGCTTTTTAAAATGGTTTTATCCTTGTTCCAACTGTTGTAAGGGGGATCGAGAGCAGAACTACATCCACAGAGGAGATACAGGTGAGGGATGCATCAATGACAGCAGATGCAAAACCATGTTTACTAATGAAAGAGAACATCTTGGCTATCCTGGAATGGAAAGCCTTATCTTGGGAATAGATGCGGTGGAAATTGAGAAATTGAGAGTAGGAGATAGTGTCTTTACAAGAGAAAGGGTGGGAGGAGGTGTAGTCCAGATAGCTATGGGATTCGGTAGGCCTGCAGTAGACATGAGTCTGTCACCTGTGATGGAGACAGAGAGTTCAAAAAAGGAGGACAAGCTGTAAAAGATAGTCCAAATTAATTTGTGAGCAAGTTGGAAGTTAGCAGTAAAGTTAAGAAAATCAATACGTTTTTCCCTGGTGCAGGATTCTCCTCCGATGTAGTCATCGATGTAGGGGAGAATGAGCTGTGGGATGGTGCTGGTGTACATTTGGAACAAGAACTGTTCAATGTAACCAACAAATAGGCAGGCATTGTTGGGGCCCATGTGAGTGCCCATGGCTACACCTATAACTTGGAGAAGTGAGAGGATTGAAAAGGGAAGTTGTCCAGGGTGAGGACAAGTTCAATCAGGCAGAGGATAGTGTTTGTAGGAGGAAATTGATTGGGTCCATGTTCAAGGAAGAACCGGAAGGTCTTGAGACCAACCTGGTGGGGGATGGAGTGTAAATGGGCTGAACGTCTCTCGTAAATGTTGAGGCAGTGATTGAAGAGTTGAAGGGCGTAAGGGGTCTCAATGTAGGTGGGATGGGACTGGACAAGAATGGACAGGATGGAATCAAGATATTTGGAGATGAATTCTGAGGGTCAGGAGCAGGCACAAACAATGTGTATGCCAGGGCAATCCTGTTTGTGGATATTGGGAAGGAGATAGCAGCAGGTAATGAGGGGCTTGGTGAACAATAAGGTTGGAGGCGGTGGAGTGGAGATTGCCAGAGGTGATGAGATCAGAAACAACCTCGGAGATGATGGCCCGGTGATCGTCAGTGGGCTTAGGTATGAGGAGAAGTTTGAAAGCTGGCAGCTGGCCTCAGCACACTAGCGGTTAGCCTGGCAGACAGCACCAGTACCTCCCTTATTGGGAGGGTTAATATTACTGTTGGGATTGGTGCTGAGTGAGCAGAAGGCTGTGTGTTCAGAGTGGGTGAGATTGGACTGGGTAATGTGAGTGGAGATGTCAAGATGGTTGATGTTGCACCCGTGTCATGGAGTTATAGATTCATACTGAGTGGAAATAGGCTCTTCAGCCCAACTTGCCCACGCTGGCCAACATGTCCCAGCTACATTAGTCCCACCTGCCTGCATTTGGCTCATAGCCCTCTAAAACTTATCGTATCCATGTATCTGTCTAGTTGTTTCTTAAATGTTGCGATAGTCCCTGCCTCAGCTACCTCCTCTGGCAAACCTTTCTATACACCCACCATCCTTTGTGTGTTACCCCTCAGATTCCTATTAAATCTTTTCCCCTTCAGCTTAAACCTATGTCTTCTGGACCTCGATTCCCTTATTCTGGGCAAGAGACTCTGTGCATCTACACGATTTATTCCTCTCATGATTTTATACACCTCTGTAAGATTACTCCTTATCCTCCTGCACTCCAAGGAATAGAGCCCCAGTGAATAGTGAAAGGCGTGCATCGAATAGCAAAAGGCCTGGATAGAGTGGATGTGGAGAGGATGCTTCCACTTGAAGGAGAGTCTAGGACCTGAAGTCATGGGCAGAATTAAAGGATGTTCCTTTAGGAAGGAGATGAGGGGACATTTATTTAGTGAGAGGGTGATGAATTTGTCAAATTCATTGCCACAGAAGGCTGTGGAGGTCATCAATTGATATTTTGAAGGCAGAGATGGATATATTATTGATTAGTACAGGTGTCAAGGGTTATGGGGAGAATGGTTTTAAGAGGGAAAGATAGATCAGCCATGATTGGAGTGCAGAGTAGACTTGATGGGCTGAATGGCCTAATTCTGCTCCTATCACTTATGAACTTATGAATTTATGAACTCAACCTCTCCCTATAGTTCAGACCCTCAACTCCAATGATTGGAAGGAAAATAGTCCAAAGATGGTAGACAGTCAGCAACACTGGTGAAACTCAACTCCATCCAGGACAGCAACCCACTCGACTGGCATGCTGTCCACCATCTTAAACATTCATCTCCTCCACCACTGATGCACAGTAGCTTCCAGTATATTTCCAATTACTCACGCCCACTAGTCTGACAGCACCACCAGAACCCACGACTTTTACCGTCACGACGAACAAGAGCCTCAGACGCATGGGAACACCACCACTAATATATGTTCTCCCGCAATTAGTTTGTTATCTGACTTGGAAATATTCTACCATTTGTGCTGTTCAGCTTTGACTCCCACCCAGTACCACAGTGCGAAGGACAGCAGCAATCTTCTCAAAGTTCTTAGGCTGGACAATAAATGTTAGGCCCGTCAGAGATATCCACGTCTGCAAATTTAATAAAAGGATGGATCATTTAAATCACATTTTCCGCCGCTATAAATTGGCAGCAACATAAAGTTCAATTCATTTCTAGATTACTCCCTTTGTGCATATTTGGCTTCTTCAATTTAAAAAATGAATCTCGGCCATGTTCGCAAGTTTCATCAACAAACGTTGAATTTGCAGATGCGAATTCTCCATGTATCCTAAACTCCTGCTATTAGATTGAAGGCTCTTGGTAATCTTGATGAAGAAACGTTTCTGCGTTCTCTCTGTTCTCTCCCGGGTTTTGCCCAATTGACTCCAACAGTTCAATGTAAAGCTGTAAATACACACTGGTAAACCACGGAGTTTCTGTGCAGCTTCCATTGTCGGGCTGCACACCTTCTCCTCTAGACGGTAGCAGTGAACTTTCTCCGAGGACATTAACTTTCATTGATCTGCCAATACGGATTTTAAATCCTGATTTTGCAACCCGTGCCATTCAGGGAGGGGCCATTTCCTTCTGCCACGCTCATTTGCAGTGAATCGAGTCAAATGTCTAGGATTTAAAGGAATATAAAATCCTAGAGAAACTCATGTGTTACTCCAGCACGCTGTGTCTGTTTTTTTTTGGTAACCAGCCTCTGCAGTTTCTTGTTTCTAGCATTTAGAGTCACTTTATAAAACCGCAGAGAATAACGAGTGATGTTGTTGTAATCAAAATACATGACAGTAAATCAACTATGGGGTTATGGGGAGAAGGAAGGAGAATGTGGTTAGGAAGGAGAGATAGATCAATCATGATTGAATGGCGGAGACTTGATGGGCCGAATGGCCTAATTCTTCTCCTATCACTTATGATCTTATGAGCATTTAACTAGATAACCGAGTTTATGGATTAAACGGATGATGAGCTAAGAAGTTTGATATCGAACGCATTCGGCGCAACTGCTAACTCATATTTATTGGTGCCCCCGTTTCAAACTCATATTCCGTTTTCAGATCTGGGCGGGTTTGGCAGGAGCAAGTTTTGGTCTCATGTTCAGACTTGGTCTCACACTCGGTGTCAGATTTAGGATGCTTTTGTATTACTTCCTTTATACTCAAATCATTATCTAAATGGTGCGGTGCACAGCTGCAGCCCCGAGTTATAGTGACGGCCCCACCACACACTGAGTTGAGGAACAAAGAGGCGCTGCAAATATATGCTCGGACACACGCACAGAGCTCCTCGCTGCAGGCAGCTAATTCTTTATGTTAAAAGAAAGCAAATAGAGGCACCATCTCACTACTTAGCATTAAAAAGGTTCCAAACAAGGTTTGCTAAATTCCCAGCTAGTCAAACAGGCTGCTTGGATGTTTTTACAAAAACCCATTGCGAAGGCCTGAGATTACAGGTTCTATTTCTCACACAGGTTCCACCTTCCTAACTCCCAAGGTACAGTCTCGGATTTATGATCCTGCAGGTCCGTATCAGCCTGGTAAAGTCGAACTCGAAGTCCAGCACCGTATATATTATCACAGTGCAAGCCCATGTAGAAAGGAGATTAGAAATATATTGGGGGGGGGGGGGGGGTTGAATGGAAAAGCACAAGATAAACATATATTTCAGTCTAGTCCTATCGTCAAATGTTAAACGAGTATTTATCATTTCGGTTGTGTGTATACCGCTGAATAGCTCCCATTATTTTTTAATCCCGTGTCCAGATTAAACTATGGTAGCTAGCTATTCCAGACAGGTGCCAGCATGAAGCAGCCCTGTGACACCGGCGAGTTGGAAGTATAAAAGTCTCCTGCACAGGTGAGAGCGTCACCTGCATGCCATTCCGCTCCCAGCCTTGAGATCAGTTCAGTTTCTTGAGGACAGAAGCCGCCCCCCCACCCATGGTATTTCAATCAATTCCTGGTAGGCTAAAGAGTCGTTGGAAGAATCCCCCTGTCTGAGCGTTTGGTTAATTCCACGCGGGGTGAAGAGGTGGTGGTGGGAGGTGGTGGTGGTGGGAGGGAGGGGGCGCCACGTAGCTTGCGACCGTTCCCTCGAAGCCGCCAACATGATAGGTAAGGACGTCCCGATCGGCTGCACTTTAACATCATTGGAAAGCAGCATAGCTACGCTGACGCCGTTGTATCAATTCATCCCCGCCCCTTTAGTTTTGGGTTCAGGTTTATTATTGTCACGTGTACCGAGATACAGTGAAACGCTTTTGCCTCACTTGCAAATCTGCGTTTAGTGTCTAAGATTAATAAATGCACTGAGCCTAAGTCAGGGAGCAATACAAACAAAAATGCATGCCCACGTCTATGAGACAGTTTAAGGTACAGAGTCATATTACCTCAAATGTGTTATATTTCCCCCACTCACTGTTTAGATGGGATTTGGTTTTTGCTCCAGGTTTACACTGGATACATATGGGGGGCGGGGTGGACAAAGCAGAAAGACTAGTCCAAATCCCCCAGCAGAACGGAGTCCTGTGTTATCCCATTGAGTCTCGCTCAGGTTCAGCATCACTGCCTCTGATTACAATACAAAAAGTGTGACAGCTCGGGAGTGTCATTGGTAAACCTAATTACACCGGAAATGGGAAGTGTTCAACGGTGTAATTGAAAGTGCAAGTGTTAGTGTATGGCGCGGCATCGGTGTCTTCCTCGGGAGCGCTCCAAAGTAGCGCCTGCCTGTTCTGTCACTGGCGAAGTGTGATCGAAGCACTCGCCGATTCCGGCGCAACCCTTTGCAGAACGGCCTGAGAACAATCCGCGGAGTCGCCCGGCTTTATGCCCTACACGGTGCCCGGCCGGGGGGGAATGCCCTGGACGTGGTCGGCTAAATCGGATGAATTTAGCAAAGGATTGGGCTGCATTTCTGTTCAAACCATAATGGACTCCACTGTCCACAAGCGGACGGCGAGGCTGGTGGATGCTGCTCCCCGGACTGTCCGCTACCCTCACCCTAAAGCGGGCGCATCGGATTGCTGTTTGTGGCTGATGTTAATGTGGATCTAGTAACCATTTCAAGTCCAGTTCTCAGACCCGATCCTTGTGAGTCTAGCTGCGGGAAGGGGGGGGGGGAGGGAGACTGGGGAACGCACACATTCCCTTGAGCACTTAATGCTGGCGGAATGCGAATCGCCACCCTCTCCGAGACGGGCAAACTTCGGACGCTCCCCGCCGCAGGAAGGGGCAAGGTAGTAAATCGAGGTTGACACACAGCAACAGCGAAGGCCGCCTCCGCTCTCACGTTAAGGTGCGCGAACAAGTGTGTATGGGACGGAGAATACTTTGCACTAGATTGGTATGTGTTTGAGTTTAAAGACCCGGAATTAGCAGGTTTGGATTTCTCCGGCGGAGCCCTTACAGCAGCGAATTGTTTTAGAGTCGGATCGTCTGTCCCAATATAACGAGCTGGCCACTGTGACGTGAAAATTTAAGTCAAGTAACCTGGGGTAAAATAAAGGAGATAAGCACTAAGTGCTGCAGTAACCCAGCCGGTCAGACAGCAACTGTGGAGAAAATGGATGGGTCTGTTTGCTGGAAAAAAGTGCTTAAATAGTTGATATGTGTGGGGAAGCCTGTGGAGGTGCATGCTGGAGTCGCGTGTCTTACTTTACAGGGCGAGCGAAACGCGATGCAAGAAAGTAGAAAAGTGAAAAGAAGCAAAGATCACTTGTGAAGATATTTTTCCTTTAACCCAACAAGGCAACAACTCTGGAAACAACAACGGCAGGGGCCTCTGGAGATGTTTGGCACCTTCCTCCAAGTCATTGTCTACCGCGTTCCTATTGTTTCGAAGTATGTCATACACTTGTATCCCCCTTTTCGACCCAGATATGCTACATTTCCTATTTGCACGGAGTTATAACACTTGCAAAGCTGTGTAATAACTGCACCCGGCGCCGGAGCTCCCGGGCTGTTCACTTTGCTGCTTTTGTTTTGATTCCTCTTTGGGAGAGCAGCAGCTATTTAGTTTCCTTGCTCTCTGTGTGTTTCTCTCTCCTCCTCTCCTCCCCTCCGCTTCCCCCTTTGCCTCCTTCTGCGTGGTTGCCCCGGGTCCAGAGAGCAATGAAAGAAATCCCCCACCGGGCCCGCCCGCCCGCCCGCCCACCAATCGCATGCCGGGGATGCTGCTCCCTGGCCGGGGTTGCCATGGCAACTCACATCAATCATGCGGCGAGCAGCCAATGGGAGGCCCGGGGCCGGCGCGTACACAGCGTCGGCTTTTCCTAGCTCGGCGCTGCTGCCAATGATCCGAGCTCGGTGCAAGTTGTCAAAGGCTCGGCTCGTTTAACAAGTCAGATCACTCCGGCTCAGCAAGTCATGGCGACCACAGCATCAAATCATTACATTACGAGCGGCAATATCCTCACCTCCAACTCCATCGTGCACGCCGCCGAGCCGGGGAGCATGCAACAAGGGACAGCCTACAGGGATGCACAGAAACTGGTCCAGAATGATTACATGCAAAGCAATGGGCACCCTCTCAGCCACGCTCACCAATGGTTAACCGCTCTCTCACACGCCGAGGGATCTCCGTGGTCGGCCGGCGTGGCGGCCAGTCCCCTCGGCCAGCAAGACATCAAGCCCACGGTGCAAACGGGGAGGGACGAACTCCACAGTGGGGGCACTTTGCACCACCGGCCGCCTCACATGGTGCACCAGCACGGCAACCACCACGGTGCATGGGGCAACGCCACCTCACCCCACATCCCCAGCTTGGCATCCAACGGCCAAAGTCTCATCTACTCGCAGCCGGGCTTCACGGTCAATGGCATGATCAACCCGGCATCGACCCAAGGCATGCACCATGGGCTGAGGGAAGCCCACGAGGAGCATCACCACGGGGACCACGGTCAACATCACCAACAGCAACATCAGCAGCAGCAGCAGCAGCACCAGCAGCAGCAGCAGCAGCAGCAGCACCACCAGCATCAGGGTCACGAGCACTCGGACGAGGACACCCCTACCTCGGACGACTTGGAACAGTTCGCCAAGCAGTTCAAACAGAGGAGGATCAAGCTAGGATTTACCCAAGCCGACGTGGGACTAGCTCTTGGGACGCTCTACGGCAATGTCTTCTCGCAGACTACCATCTGCAGGTTCGAAGCGCTTCAGCTGAGCTTTAAAAACATGTGCAAACTCAAACCCTTGTTGAACAAGTGGCTGGAGGAGGCCGACTCGACGTCCGGAAGCCCCACCAGCATAGACAAAATCGCTGCCCAAGGCAGAAAGAGGAAAAAGAGGACCTCGATCGAGGTGAGCGTCAAGGGAGCTTTGGAGAGTCATTTTTTGAAGTGCCCGAAGCCCTCGGCCCCGGAGATCACTTCTCTGGCGGACAGTCTGCAGCTGGAGAAAGAGGTGGTCAGGGTTTGGTTTTGTAACAGAAGACAAAAAGAGAAACGAATGACTCCTCCCGGAGGAGCACACCCCGGAGCCGAGGATGTATATGGGGCGAGGGACACCCCGCCGTCACACCATGGGGTTCAGACTTCTGTACAGTGAATGCTCTCCCCTTCACATCTTTTGTTCCTTTTATTTGTTCTTTTCTTAACGAACAGCTTAAAACACCGGACTATCGTTGCGATAGCACATGTTAATGGTGTGTTTTGACCTGTACAGATGGAGCTGGCGGGCAAATGGAGTGAGTATATAAATAATAACAGAGGCACTGATATACATACCTTTACAAAACTGTGGCGAAGAGACACAAAACTGCCTAGGATAGAATGGGACCAGAAAGGCTGCTATAATTCTTAATGTATAGATCCACTGTGACAGGCAGGAGCAAAGGGTTGTGTGTGTGTGCGCGTATGTGTGGTGTGTATTTGGTGTGTGTGTGTGTGTGTGTGTGTGTGTGTGTGTGTGTGTGTGTGTGTGTGTGTGTGTGTGTGTGTGTGAGTGTGAGAGTGACTGAGTGTGTGTGTGTGTGAGAGTGAGTGTGTGTGTGTGTGTGTGTGTGTGAGAGAGAGAGAGTGAGTGTGTGTGTGTGTGTGTGTGAATGTGTGTGTGTGGCACGCGTATGGGAAAGCAGAAGAGGATTTGGCCACGAGCTGCAGTTTTGATTGCTGCAAGAAAAAGGTATAGGGAGGAGAAAGGGAAATTCCAATACACTGCTCTCCGGGAATAGCCACCGTTCGAGACACTTGCGGGTTTGCTTCAAAGAAAATCCCACCAGAGTGGGAGACATTTCTCCCGGGCGCTGAATTGTACAAGTCGAAAGGCAGTGTATGTGAGGAGAAAATAGGCTGTGTCAATCAGACAGAGAGGGGCTCAGCTCCAACCATACAGTTCTCTCCGGGAACTGAAGTTGGGAGCTGCGAAATAGCAAACAGGATCAATTAACACAGACACAAAGAAGGAAATAAATGAACGATAAATCGATACATTTCAGGCGCTATAAAGTATTACAGATCACCGACTAAAAGTTTTATCCCCATGTTTAATAAAAAAAAACTAATTCCGGTGGCAAGAAATGCAATACCTTTTATACGAGAGGACTATTACAAATATGCTAGCTAGCGTCTTTACGCCTCCGAATTAGCACTGTACAATAATGAATAAATAAAATTTCAGAGTCAAAATGTTGTAGTTCCTGCCACATTTTTTCGAAAGAATATATTGCAGTATAAAACATTGTACTTATTAAACGTGCGTCTACAATCTAACATAAAACAATCCACAGTCGGGTAAAATGAAACAAAAAAGACCTTTAAAACGTATCAGTATATTGCGCTTTCTTACAAAGAACATATCCAAACATTCAAAATTCTAGAAAAGGTGTGTACATATTTGAGATATTTTGATGTGGTGATATGATTGTAATTTAACCGCAGTTATAGCGATTCCTAAAGACAATAAAATTTAGTAAGTGTTAGAGAAACATTTAAAAATGTAAAAAAAAACACCAGGTCAGGTAGGTTGGTACAGGCAGGAATAATCCTGAGACACAAACTGAATTTTGTGTCGGTTCGTTTAGTAAAATGAAGTTGAACGTGGAGTACTTTGTTAGAACCTTTTCGCATAGGTTTATGGAGAGCGGTTACCCATGCACATCTTATACCACTATGTATATATGTTGCATAAATTTGTCTTTTGAACTGAAGAAGATGAACAATATCTGAATGATTTTTTTTCCTTGTATACATTTTTCCATAATGCTGCCCAGGGAATTTTAATATCATTTTCACGTGGCCTGCCTCAATGTATTTATTTCTTTAAAAGAAGTTTTGGAAACTGTTTCTTCTGTAGCTTTAATTGATTAGATGTTATATGTGGGATGTAATTTTTTTCCGTTATGCTTTCCCCCCTCCCCACCCTTCTCTTGAAAAGATTGTTTTTGGTACATTTCAATGTGTCTTGTGAAGATAAACGAAGCAACGCAGAGTCCCTTATATATTTATGTTAAAGTAATATTTTATTACTTACATAAAACAAGCGATCGCACAACCTTGAAGTCTTATGTGGTGGTTTTGTGAGGAAATTATATTTTCTGAGCGGATGGTGGGAACGGATAGTTTATCCACTAAACCGGTATCAGGACTACAGTATTATTCTAATGAGTCAATAAGTATAATATTCACATCTATAAACACAACAATCGTTTCAAGATAATCTCAATAGATATGAAGAAACACTCCTAGAAACAGAAATACATTGTTTTAAAACAATCTTTATTCCGTACTGCATTTTTTTTTTGTGCGCGTGGAGAGACACAATACCTTTCAAATTTATACCATTACACCTTACATTGGTATATGTGACGCGCACACATCTATGTTCTTATTACTAAATCGTTCTTTTGAATTATAAATCTTAACCTATTTTAGGATATCTTACATATCATTTTAATTATAATTAATAATAATGATGCAGATGAGTAAATATATAATGGTTAAAATTGATCTGCATACATTATGTATATATAATGTGTATATATATATATATCTTACCAATCTAGATATTCTTTAAGACATTTCAACTAATATGTCACAGTGGCCAGTTTCAAATAGAATCAATTATTCTGCACGTGTTTCGTCTCTCGCAATGCAAAACCGATCGGTTTCTCTGATGATCTTTTAAATATAATTCCACACACCTACATTTTAAATTATGGCTAGCAGCGTCTTATTTTTTGAATTGGGTACAATATTTGACAAATCATCTTTGTTTTTAGAGTTAAAAGCTGGCTGTAGACCAGTTCACCTCCACGTTAAGTCAATGTTACACGCATACAGAAGATATTCAGCTAAATTATCTTATCAATACAAAGAGAAATTTGACAGAAAGAAGAAGTGTTTTCTGACCACAAACGTGCTGATCGGGTGAAATGTTTTATTTGACTATAGATCTGGGAGCATTGTTCAATAGTTGCCTCTGCTTGATCAGGAAGGAGCGTGACTGCCCTCTGTTGGCCAGTATCTCAGATAGGATGGTGATCAACGAACCCTTTCCTTCCAGAGCAGTTCGATTTTGCCTGGCGGCGTTTACCCCGTTTGCTGGTTTCGAAGTCAGATCATTTACATCTATAACCAACTTATCCCTTCTCATAAATTACCATTGACACGAAATGTTAACAATCCAATATGCTGATTATTTGGGAAAAACTAATTGGCAATGGAGAGGTGTCTTTTCCCTTTTGAATATAATTTTGCTGTATACCGAATTCCATGCTAAACTTCAGGAAAGTGGCAACTACATCAGCGAAGTGCTAACATCCAAGTGATAAGCATTAGAATGCGTTAATTCAGATGCAGCAGGTTAAATTATTTTGTGGTTCTGAGGTTGTAGAATTTATATACTAGAAATATGTTGTGTTATTGCACTCTACAGTATATGTAAACGAGTAAACCATAACAAATATCAAATAATAACAACATTTAGTAAATGCCGTATATCCATACATACAAAATTAAAAATGGTATACTTATTTATGAGTTTCTGGATTATCTTCAGTTCTTAGGGTAACTACAATCGTAACTTTAAAGTTGTGTAATCTATAGAAAACGTTGAACGCGATCGCTTTCGCCGAATTTCGTCACATTTTCCTTATGCCCACTTTTAAATTAGTTTCATACCAAGAAGTAAAATGAAGCCGTAAATGCAGAGAGCCGGAGTAATCAGATTAGCTCATAGATCTAACGCTGAGGGAAGTTTCGGACGTATTTCACTATTAAAATGAATTATTGAATTAGGCTCCGGTAATCGATCCAGTAATTTGATTTTACAGACTGTTTGAAAACACCGTGCTCCAACCAATCCACCCCCAAACCCCATAACCTCCGCAACGGCAGTCGCAGGCACTCTAAAGCCAACTACAAAATAATATTAAATGTTACTTCCATCCACGTTTTGACATGCTTTAGATTCTCTCGGATAGAATGGAAGAACTTATTTTAGACTTCAAGGGCAGATTGTGCAAGAGATATGTATTCCTAAGCCGTTAGTATAGTCAGCTGGATTTCAATACAACTATTACACCACGATATTTGCCCTGTCTTGTTCGCTTTCATCATGAGTATGATGAACCTGAATTATTTTCAGTTCCAAATGAATGGTTGAATGTCAATATGCGATTCCCTAAAAACGTAATATATTTTGTCCTTGAAATAGAAAATTGATGCAAAATGAAATGCTCGCCCGTGGGTGTGTCTCTGTGTGTGAGAGAGTGTGTAGTGTGGGAAGTGGTGAACGGGAGGAGGGTGAGGGGGTGGGGGGGTGGGGGGGGGGGGGTGCATTTCGAAATCAAGCCCCACTCTGTCTAAAAGTTGATGATGTTTCCGGGCTCTTCCTCAGCGGTTATGTGGGGGTGGGTGTGGGGGTGGATGGAGGGCGCATGGGAAGAGGGTAGGGATGGGGGAGGGGGTGGGGGTGGGGGAGGGGGGAGGAGTAACATCCAGAATTGTAGCTGCCAGTACATCAAATATTGGACATTTGTTATTGGAAACATGTTGGCACGATGAACACGGCCAGGCACCGTCAAATCTAAAGCAAAATCATAGTTTGAGGATGTTTGCAAGAATATTTTACTTCTATGCAGTAACAGTACACAGTTCATTGTTATAAAACTACAATGTGGTTTATTAAAGCAGGATAACACGTTTGAACGGGAATAACCCCTTTTAACCGTTACAAACCTCTAGCGGAGATATATTTTAGATAAGATAACATGCGATATTGTGGTGCCGGTACCGATCGATGTGTTGTGTTTTGGAACTCACGTCATGTTGAGAACAACGAGTTACTTGGTTACTTGTTCGGCGTTCTTCTGTCTATAAATAAGTATCGCGGTCTATTCAAACTGCTCTCCCAACCGCTTCGACCCCGTCCATGAAATACCCAAACAGCTGGTCTTTAGCACCAGACCCAGAATAATTAAGAAATCCGAATAGGTTAAATCCGTGAAACCAATACGAACCTGTTGTCTGACTAAAGAGCTCGTTTCATTTGAGGAGTAAAAGTATGAACGGGTTATTTGTTCCCAGTTGATCAGCGATACAATTCAAGAGCGCGGCAACACGCTTTGCTCCAAAACTATATCGAAACTCCGTCAGAACTGTTAGAACCTTATTTGTGCTAATGCACGAACAAAGGCGACGACGCTAACATCCTTAGTAAACTTCTATGTTAAACGCAAGGGCTTGCAGCTACAATTTCAAACTAACCTATACAGGAGTTAAGGCACGGAATTATAACGAGATGCGAATCCTAGATAAGGCTGTGAATACACAAACGTGTGATTACACCGACACATTCTGTGCAATAGAATGAACCTATTACGGAGTTATTCGCGGGGGTCCTAAATAAAATCCCGAGAATGCTTTTTCACTAAAAATCAAATTGTGCATGAATAAACGTACCGTCGAGTCAAACGTTCACATTTATCCAATTAATCGAACTTCGAATTAGAATAATACGGTTGAAAGCAGAACCTGTTCACGTCATTAAGGCGCACACAGCCACCTGCCAGAGACTTAGTTATTTAAATACACATTGATACTTTAAAAGTTGAAACCCACTCTTGGTATAAAATGGGCATGGTATAAGCGCACGCGCACACACATATATGCAAAATAAAACATATAAACTAGGAATAAGTTTATGTCTATGTGCACGACAGCTGGAATGTGCCGACATGCATACAGACGATGCAAACAAGCGAGAGAAGAGAAACTTATGGAAAACCCATCCACTCACATGGCAAAGGACACACATGCATATTTAACCACTTTAACACACACGGTTGCACGCACACTCGGACACATAGATAGACAATAAGAAGGTGAAGGGTGCTCTCACCGTTACAACAGAGATGTCTCATGTCAAACTTTGACTACAATGGGAAGAAAGTAACGAGCGCATAGGAAAGGAGGTTTTAAAGGAAATCCCGTATCACGTTGCACTGCCATTGACTTTGGGAAACAGAACGTATATTAACAAAGTTACCTGAGATTGAGCTTCACTTTAATAAGAACAATTATTCGTACATATGTTTACATTGTTCTTATCTTAATCTAAACTCCATGTACCGTTGTCCCCAGTTGATCCCTGTGTGGCTATATTTTCAGCAATGTAATCCAATTTTATTTTTTTCGAAACTAACGATAAAGTTATCGTAAGATTTTTTTCTAAATATCACTTGTTACCTTTCAATGAAATGTCTCCTGTATATTCAATGAAGTGTCCCGGTATATTACACAGATCCAATGTGTCTCAATGATTACAACGCAAAGTGTAAATTACGGGGTATGCAACGAAAAAAGACACCCGTGTAAAATGTTTTGCAGATCAAACAGATCTTATCCGTACAGTGAGCGTGATGTCGCAACTAAATTATCTGGTAATACCTTGCAGAATAATTTTTACTCTGTCCAAATTTCTACTATAAAGTAGTTAGCTCACGCACAGCATTGTAAAATAACCAACAAGGGCAAGGAGATGTTCTCGTTGGCTCTTCTACAAGGCAGAGAGCTTTGAATTTTATCGATGACTGTTATTCTTTTAGAAAACACTGGGTTTTTTCTAAAATGCGGGAAATTAGTACCGAGTGTGTTAACTAAATATCAGTTCAAGTTGGTGGCTTTCTTGCTTACAAGCATCTTCGCGTAAATGAAAACTACTGATGTTTTACTGGAAAGGAACATGACGGTGTATTCAAGTTAAAACCGGGCAATGCTTATAAGAGTGGTAAATAATTTAGGCCAATGTATTTTGACTTCCGCGTAGTAAAAGTTATCCAAAGTCCTTCAAATTATTATCCAATATCATTAGATTCAAAAGAATAACATGTTACGCAGGGCTTTAAGCAGGGAAGTGATACTTAGACATTAGATTCTGGAGGCAAAGTTGTACAGTTGCTGTCCATAATAGAGACAATGGAGAGAGTTGATCGACGTTCAACTTTAAAAAAATCCTCAGCAATACCAAACTTGTGGTACCATTGTGACTAAAATCATAAAACAACAAAAATGAACCCCTTTCTATTTTATAACTTGTAAACGAATGTTCCCTAGATTTGCAACAGCAACGGTCCCCTTTCATATTCAAATGCATTTCTGTTCCTTTAATCTTGTGTCATGAAAGTTCTTTGCAATTATTTCAGTTCAGGGATACAATCTTTAACCTACTGTGGATTTTGGTTCAACCCTTCTGGGACTTTGATTTTCACAGTGCTTTTACTGTGGATGTGTACATATAATTTATAATTTTTGTTTTAAAATTTCAGTACTATCAATTGACATGCGAGTTCCTGTGGGGTTTGCTTTAGACATCGCTGCTCGGGGGAATAGGCATATCGTTTAATAGGAGTTCGGTAGTTGAAGTTGGAAATCAAGTTTAATGTTGATGGGAATTAGTAGCTTGCGTGGTACATTGGTGCGCGTACACATGCGGAGAAAAAGATTAGGAGTTTAACAAAAATTATACTGTAGTCATAGGAAAGATCAACTCGTCAAAAAATGCTGCTGATATTTTAAAGTATTCCCTGCATTTGGGAAATGAATAGAAATGTACCGTTAGATTTTTCTTTGTAATTTTGTGAAAATAATTAGGGGAATATCGCACTCTATTTCCAGTTACGCTAGATCCATGGCTTCCGCAAGTGAGAAATCTGCTTAATATTTAAAAACAACCAGGCACATAACAAGTAAATGAAAAAAAAAATCAGTTTTCTTCACAATGTGTAAAAAAATCATCCCTATACAGTTAGAAAGTTTATGACTGTATTTATTTTTTATCCTTAGTCCCAAAGCAATAGAAAAAAAGAACAGAACGGAAAGTCAATCAATTATTAATCCATTTGCAATTGTTGACTTTCGAGGGATTGGGAAAAGGATCTGCGTTTGTGCATCGTTAATAAAAGTGCGAGTTAATACAAGATCAGGTTATTTGCTCGGTCTGCCGACCAATCCTTAATTCACCGAGAGAATTTTGCATGAAATGCTGGAATGAATGCACACAGGCACAACAAAGTGTGGCTCCAAATACCGCGAAATGTCGCCAGAAAATAAAGGGGTTATTTTCGAAAGATAGCTAACGACGCTGCTAATTAATTTGCTATGGAAACTAATTCGAGGAAAGTCTAATTTAGATGGGATATGTCAATTGCTGTCATTTGTTCCACAGAATATGTTGCAAACAAATTTGAAACAGATGAACATTTCTAACATGTCTGAAAGGTTTTCTCTTTGATCCTCTGATTTAGTTTTCCAATTCACAAGAGCCAGATTAATTCGCAACATTTTAGTCAGCTCGAAAAATCTAACAGCGTTTATTTTCTCGAAAAAAAATATTGCGAATTACTCTGGCTCTTGTGAATTGCAAAACTGAATCAGGGGATCAAAGGGTAAACCTTTCAGACATGTTAGACATTTTTTTTCGAGAAAATAAAAGTTACTTCCACATTCCAGCAGAACTGTGCTCCTGCGGGCTGGGGGGTGGGGGCGCTACGAAGGAAGCCTCGGCGAGTAGCACTGCTGTCGGCTATATTGCTGAATGTTTACTAACAATTCTGGCAACTTTCTAAAAACATTTAGGCAAGTGAATGCTATGCTGGTTCAGATAGGATATATCTTGTCAGTTGTTAAGTACGGTTAATCGCTGGCCTCGATGGATACATATTTCCTTAATGGAAATGTGATTTGAATATTTTTCAGCACCGACACATTCAATAGCACATCCAAACTTCCCAACATGCACACGAAATGTGAAGTGTTTTGAAAGTTGGTGTGTCTGAGTATGTTAGACTGGGGATCGCGGTTCCAACTCTTCGAGCGTGGTACAACGGTGTCCCCTATCGGTTAAAATAAGAAACTACAACTTTCCATGGTTTTCAAAACCTGCAACAAATACAAACAAAAACCTGTCCGAAATGAATGCTTAAAAAAAAAGAAATTCTATACTGCGACATCATTGCTTTTAATCTTTTTTTTTTTGCGGGGGGAGGGGGGTTTAAACTGAACAGAATTGTTTGAGAATTCGATGGAAAGTAAGATTTATTTGCAGAATCGGTAACACATCCAGCGTGGCCAAATCATTTGCTGATTGTTCTTATCAGAGTGACTGTTCTCTCTGATCAATCAATCACACATTGATCAGTCCATCTGAAACCTGGGTCCACAGTTTTATTGCGATGTACTGCACAGACAAGTAATAGAACACGGATTCCATTACAATCTCAAATTGTCATGTTAGTTCATTTAAGATGTCATGGTATAACTGCCACCGTGCAATGTTTATCATTAATTAAACAAAATGTTGTTATATTATGGTCAATACCAGTTAGTTCCGGTGAGTGGCAATGTACATGTTAATGAGATTATTTAGTTTCAATTGAAGGTGAATGATATTAGTTCTACTCGGTAACACACTAATATGATGCTCTCGATAAAATGCAAAACATTACATAGTCCCGCCCTGCGACAATCACTCTGGCTGAATTCAGAACATCACAAGTAATTATTATTCCTTAGATAAAGTCTTATTCGGGATTCCTTTAAAACGTCAGCTGCAAGCACTTGTATTCACGTGGCCGCACATGGCAAAATATAGCCGATTTCATTCAGTAGAAATATTAGCTTCCCGGGTCACCGAGTTCAACTTCGTTTCCATTTCTTCCAAACCCGAGTGAGTATCTGAGGTTGCTGCGAGTTTCAGAACTACTGTCGTGGCATTACCAGCAGACACGCCATTAAGATATTAAGGTTTGCAAGTTGTGACAGCCGAAAACAACATTAAAATAGTTTTATCATGTTATGATTATATGAGATATGTATCGTTGGCAGAATGGAGGAAAATCACCACGTTTATGGTTTGAATGTGAAGTTACTTTATGGGTTATCATTACAATCGGATTATTTCACTTCACATAACACATCGTTTTTAAAGTACAAACTGTAACAGTTGACAAAACCAGCATTAGCTTTTGAGCTAAATGAACGATATTCAACATCAAACAAAGACGTATAAAAATTATTTGGTATTATTTGCAAATTTATTTTAATAGGTAAAGTTTAACCCACGTGTAAGGAATTTGCTCAGTTTTGCTCGATCGCTAAATGCGGAAACTATCTAGATTTTTGCTTAAGCACCCGGTATCAACAAGAACTTTGACGTTCTCTAAGTTGTTGAGGTAACCGAGATGAAGTCCACAAACAGCAACGAATTGACTTTCCATTCGTGCTCCAACACACAATACAACTTTGAAAACAAGCTCGCCCCTGGGATGCTGTAATTTACACTGTATGTTTTTAATATCTTGGTATTGCAATGTTTATCATGGCTTATATATGTGTGTTATTGTATTTCGATTAAGAGGAAGTTTTTTTTCATGCCATTCACGGAGTTACAAATGTTTCCCGCAGCGCCCTTCAGCGATAATAACAAAATGTAGTTACGGAATACGAGTGTGGCGAATACGAGGATGCTTAATTGGTGGAATATCTGTCCGGGGGTCGAGTTTGTGTTTTATATAAAGGGGAGACTAAGGTAGTGGATGATTTAAATTGCACACAATTAAAGAAGGAGGAATCTGAGGAGACTTTGTTTCTTTATTTTGGAATGAACAAGAGTCAGGTTTCCAAATAATGTGTGACCTATTTTTGGAATTGCTATCACATTAAAAAGAGAATGTGTCGAGTTAACAGACGTTTACAACAAACACGGCATTCCGAATATTGTAATGCAGGCAATGCCTGATTAGGGGAATATTCCTACTGAAGAAGGTCAATGAAACAAGCCCTTGGTTCACTTTGTCATTTAACAACTATCGCGCAGTCAATCCGTCCTTACCATATACAAACAACTTTAGGATTTCACTGACTGCCTTGATGTCAGGTACGATCAAATCCATCCTTCTCTCGTCACGTCTGATATGAACATTTTAAGGAACATCCTGTGAATATTCCACATCACAATGTCTACTATTCAAGTTTCTTCATTGGCTGCAAAGCGCTTTTGTGGTCACGAAGGTTCTTAGAGGCTTAGAGCAAGGAAACAGGCCTTTTGACCCACCGCGTCCAAACCGATCTTTCTACGTTAATCCTCTATTACTCCCCTCGCATCCCTTTTCATTCCGCTCGCCCTATTAGCGCCATTTATTCCCTATTGTTCATTGTCATACCCTCCTACACTGTCTTCATTCCTTATGCGAACTTACAGCGTGAACCCAGTGGCCTGCCCACACCCAAGGCCCGGATCCAGTTAAATTTCTCATCGTTTGCATTGATCGTCAAAAGACCGTGGTCTGAAATGTCAGTGCGTTTACACAAGAGATGGGCGGAAATTAAGCGTTGTAACATTTTGCAACGCCCCACTCTGTACTGTTTAGTTTTGTGTTTGTTTAATAATAACTTTAAGAGCAGGAGCCTACATCTCCGTTCAACCAAAAAGGCTGAACTTACTCATTAAGCTCAACTATTCCGACCTCATTAAAGCTCTCCTTAGGTTGCTTGAAAGGCTAAATAAAAGTACGGAGTCAGTACGAAATCAATGTTTCCAAACCGGTTAACACTCACAATCAAAGCTTGCAAATGGATTTAAATTGAAAATGAATGCCAAGAAGCCAACCTTGCACAGGTGCTTCTGCCAGCGGGAAGCACCTCCACCGACCCACTTCATGAATTAAACAAGCCGCCTATGTTAGGCGTGTTACCGAAGTCTTTAAGATTCCCTATCTCCATACTGCTGTGAAGAAATAAATTTGGGATGGGGGTAAAAAATGTGTTTTTTTTGTGATTGGCAAGTCTAGATTTTGCAGGCAATAACTTGACAGGACATGTACCGCATTGAAGGCCAGGGATTGAACAGAAAAGGCGCACCGTCGGCAAAATGTGCTTGGGTTTGTTATGTCAGGACTCCAGTATGGATTCATGCAAGTAACCTATCTCAGAATTGCTTTTCACCGTCGTGAACCTGACAATTAATGATCATAGGCTCCCACCTTGATTTTAATATGATATATAAATATATGAATGGCGATTTGTTTAACACGCGACACGAACGAAAGTCTGCTCAATACCAAACACACGACATCAAGATTTCAAGTTTGACTAGATCGCACCGAACACTACCTCGAATTAAAAATTGCTTCCACTTTCTTGCAAATATTAAATTATCGCAATTTGAATTATTGCTCCAACTTCCTTGTAACCAATCTCAACTTTGAAGAGATCATTTAACATCTTGCAGTAATTTGATTTAAAAAAATCTACAGTAGGCCTAGATTTGTTATTTTCATTATATGCAAAATAATCTAACTAAAATGTTTATTGAAACACTATAAGACTAATTCTTGTTCATAGGGAAACACATTAAATCATACTTTGTAGCATTTAATTAAACTAAATCTCAATGCAATCACCAGCACACGTTATGGTAAATTTTACAAAGAAAATATATAATATCTGGCGGGGGAAAAAAATGTAGGAAGAACTCAACCGGTCAGGCAGCATATATGCAGGAAAACAGGCAGACGGCATTTTCGGTGCAGACATTTCTTCAGACGTCAGATACCTGATCCGCTGACTCCTCCATCAATTTGTTTTTTTTAACTCAAGATTCCAGCATCTGCGGTCTTTTATGTCTCGATTGTTTGCGAAGACTGATACAGTAAGGTCTGTGGCGATGCTTCAGTCTGGTATCAACGTTTTACACAGAGATCCGTCATTTAATCTTCAGCCTAATAATATTTAACACACTCTAAAATTATTATTTTAAGTGAATAATCTAATTTCAATTAAAGTAAGGTGCCTGATGGCATTCGACTCGACGAGCGAAGTAGAGCATTGGCTTTATAAATGTCATAAAAAACACAGTAAAATGTTAATTTTCAGATTCTCCCGAAAATGACAAAACTGGTTCTTTGTAAAGAAATCGCAATATAGAGTTAACACATGTGTTAACGTTAAGACTGGCACTGCGTTGTACAGTGCACATATATTTCTTAGTGACGAATCTCGATAAAATGAAGAGTTATATAGCTAATTGTAATTACGGAACTTCAGTTACCTACAGTTTAAACATCGGCAAACCCCATTGAAAGCAATTGATTAGTCAGTTTCCAGTTATAATCGGGGTAAAGGAGAGACTCAGAGTATGTTGACAAGGTACTAAATGAATACTTTGCGCTTGTATTCACCAAGTAAAAGGACATGGATGATTTAGATCTGTGTGGGTTTACTAAGTTGGAGTTCATAAATTCATAAGTTACAGGAGCAGAATTAGGTCATTCGGACCATCAAGTCTACTTCACCATTCAATCATGGCTGATCTATCTTTCCATCTCAACCCTATACACCTGCCTCCTCCCCATAACTCCTGACACCTGTACATTCAAGTATCTGTCAATCTTCGCCTTAAAAATACCCAATGACTTGGCTTCCACAGCAATGAATTCCACAGAATCACCATTCTCTGACTAAATAAATCCTTCCTTATCACCTTTCTAAATCTCCATCTATTATTTGGAGACTTTGGTCCTAGACTCTCCCATTAGTGGAAACATCCTCTCCACGTCCACTCTTTCCAGTCCTTTTATTATTCGGTGTGATAAAGAAGGAGATGATTTTGGAACCGTTGAAAAGCATGATGATAAATCCCTAAGGCCTGATCAGATCTATCCCAGGCTATTGAGTGAGGCAAGAAAGGAGATTGGAGGGGCCTTGATGAAGATCTTTCTATTACCTCTAAACACAGGTGGGGTCACAGATGACTGGAAAGTAGCCAATGTTTTTACTTTGTTTAAGAAGAGAAGTAGATATTATCCAGGAAGTTATCAGGCAAAGCTATTTGGTGAAGATTCTTCAGGATTGGATTTACTCACATTTGGAAGAGAATGTGTTAATCAGGGATAGTCAGTGTGGCTTTGTCTACAAAAGGTCATGACTTACTAACTTGATTGAGTTTCTTGAGCTGGCAATAAAGGCAATTAATGAGGGTAAGGCAGTGAATGTTGTCTACATGGATTTTTTAAAATAATGCATTTGATACTCCCCCATGGTGTATATATAGATGACTAGGACATGAATGTAGATGGGTACATTAGTAAGTTTGTAGACAATATCAAATTTGGTGGAGCTGCAGACAGTGGAAAAAGCTGACGAGGGCTACAGCAGGATATAGCTCCCTGAAAGTGTCAACACAGGTAGATAAAGCGGTGATGAAAGTATATGAGATACACTGCATCAGTCGGGGCATTGAATATGTCAGAAAGTCATGTTGCAGCTGTATAAAACTTTGGTTTGGCCACATTTGAAATATTGTGTGCTGTTTTGATTACCCAATTGCAGGAAGTATGTGGTTTCAGGGGAGGGTGCAGGAAAGGTTGTAGCAGTATTCTGCTTGAATTGGAGGATTTTGGTTATAAGGAGAAGTTGAACTAACATGGCTTTGTTGTTTCAGGAATGTCAGAGGTTGAGGAGGAGACGTGTTTGAAGTACAATAAATTCTGAGAGGCATAAATAGGGTAGACAATCACAACCCCTTTCCCAGAGAGGAAATGTCAAAGACTAGAGGGTGTAGCTTTCAGGTCAGAGGAAGAAAATGTAAAGAAGATGAGTAGAGCAAGTTTGTTACATAGAGTGTGGTGGGTGCCTGGAATGCGTTGCAAGTGGTGGTGGTGGAAGCAGATACATTAGTGGCGTTTAAAAGGTTTTTAGATCATTATGTTGGTATGCAGGAAATGGAGGGATATGTATCACATCCAGCCTGAGTGGATTAGTTTAACTTGGCATTATGTTCGGCACAGACATTGTGCCTGAAGAGCATGTCCCTGTGCTGTACTGTTCTAAGTTCCATGTTCTTTATATATGTGTATTGAAATAGGAGGACCTTCCAAAATGTAGATCAGAACATAAAATGTTCCCCTCTCTCTCATAGCTGTTCAAAGTCTAGTGATACTTCATGGACCCCAAATCCATTTAGTTTCATGGTTAAATCTAGGTTCTGGCTATCAAATTGGAATTTATTAAATCCTAACCATTCAGTAGTACTTCCAGTTACTACAGTGGGACATCATTTACAAATAGACTCGAGGCTACAATCTCCTTCTAAATGATCTATATATCTTTCTCCTAATATCCAAACAGCGGGGAATGTTAGCCGACATCACTTTGCTGATCCAAATCAATAAAACATGTTTCTTTATTTTCTGCATATGCCGCATTGATATTATAATGAAACAGGAAAAAATTGACATTTTAGAGCATAATGTGGGCTTGTGGCGGGAGTTTAATTTTGTACATGATTTTTTCCAAGTCTTCATTTACCAGAGGCTGATGCTACAACATTTGGTTCATCCCACTTAACCTTGACAGGAAAATCAAAGCACAAATAAACCAAGGTAATATTCTTTATTTCATGAAACTCAGCCTCATTTATTATATGATAAAATACTGCTCTTGTAATCATTCTTGATTCCACAAAGATCCTCCACCACCTACGATGCAAAAGAAAGGACTGTGATGGAATATTCTCCATTAACCTAAACGGATGCAGCTGCAGAAAACTCAAGGAGCCTCAAACATTCAGGAACATTTTCATTTAATCAACGTGCATTAACCTAATCATCGACGACCAGAATGCCAATCCCACAGAGTGCAATGTAGCAACCTGCTATGACATCTTTGGTAGATTCCCCAACAAAAGCACAATCTTTGTATTGCAGCCATATCTGAGATGCATTATGAACACCATCAACTCCAGGTTCCTTCTGCAGACACGCCATAATGTCTTAAACTTTTATAATTAGTTGCTAAAGTTCCTGCAACAGTATTGCACTAGCTCCTTTATCACATAGAGTATTAAAGCCTAAGAAATGTCCTTTAACTATCACTAGGTAACAAGGGATTAACATTAAATGCCATGTCGATCCTTAATCTGCACAATTTCAGAATTTAAAACAAAGTGTTTAACTGTACTTGGTACCAATCAAACAACGGAGTTAATATTAAAGATTTCAGTAGTAAATTGATGGGTGATACAATATTAGATGGTGAAAATATGTCAGAAGAGTTGAGAATACACATGGCATTCAGTCTTGATACAGATAGGTTGTCATAGAATCCCTCCAATAAAGCAGCAAACGTATATTTGAAAAGATCTTAGATCTAATCTTCAGAATCACAGAGCTCACAGAGGGATCAAGCATTTGAAAAAGTAAATAGATACTGTGGAAGAATGAAAATCAGAAACCCATGAGCAAATTGTAATACTTAGCTGCGAGGTAAGCGCGAAAGAAAGAAAAACAAGCAAAGCAGCCCTTAATTTGGTAATTTTCCCATCCACGTGGTCAAATGTGAAAGGGAGATAAAATACAATGTTTTCCAAAGTAGAAGCTGCAGGAAATGCTGAGCAAGTCAGCAAGAAGCTGTGGTGAAAGTCAACACCTTCATTCCAAGTCCAACCCTAACATTCACCAAAAGACAAACTGTGACCGGTAGGACTCAAGGCAGCTCATACCATCCTGATCTATTATAAATCCAATGGAAAACTACCAGAGAAAAACATGTACAAAAAGGAACATTATGCAGACTAAATCTGAAAGTAAGTACAAAGAGTGCTGGAGCTGTTCAGCAGGCATGGCAACATGTATAGAAATAAGATTGCTGCCTACCTTGTAGCAGTTTGCGCATTTTCTATTTTTACAAATAAATTTAGTCGAAACTTTATGACAATATTTCACTTCTCTCTAATTAAGCCATCTCCTATAATAATTAATTTCACATCAAGCAAGGTAAAATAATCAGCAGCCCTCAGAGATCTAGAATGCACAGCAAACAGATCAATTTAAAACATCCCATTATGTTCACCACTGGGACCGTGCAAAAGAAAAAACAACTGCAGTTGGTTGAGTGTGAAGGAGGCAACAAATGAACTCCATCTTCCTGTGGGATCCTGCCCAATGTGACTGGATTCAGACCAAGTCAAGAGGTGTTCAGGTAGGAGCCAATTCTGTTGAACCGGCTGAAACACTGAACTGTTCAAATGTAAACATGTGTGGTCTTTCTGCTGACTGGTTAACACACAACAAAAAGCTTTTCACTGTACCTCAGCACATGTGACAATAAAATAAAATAAACTAAGCTGAACTGTCTCAGGTCAGGAATATGCATAATCGGGTACAAATCAGGTAGACCTTTTTCAACTATTTCTATCACAGAAATACATTGTCTAATGGTATTGCACTTGCAGCCCATACGGCTTCTTTTTCATCAAACATTGCATGTGCATCCGCCCTCATAGGTTCACCTTCCTCTCAAGAATAATCTGATGAGTGATGAACTTTCTTCTCATTACCATTGAGTGGTAAACTGCCTCTAGTGCTTCCCTCTCTGATTTACTATCACACACGTGTGATTCTTCATCACACATTTTTCTTCCTTCCCTCGTCTTGCTCCTAACCGCACACACTTTACCAACGGGACCCCCCTTTTTCATCTGGCTTCATCTGCCCTTCATCTCCCCCTTAAACGGTTGCCATTATTATCTTTCTTACTTCCCAGGTTCCAGCACTTGTAGCCTTTGCAACCCTGCTTCTCACCCCTCAGCTTCTGTCTCCACCTTCACCCTCTCTTCCCTGGTCATTGTTTTCCCTTGTCTTGTTCACTTATCGCTCATGTGCTTCTGCCTCCCAGCTCCACCTCTCTCCCCCTCCATTTGGCTCTTTCTGCCCATCATCCCACATTCCTCCTTGGTCCACCTTTCACCCAC
The DNA here is from genome assembly GCF_010909765.2 of Amblyraja radiata. Lineage (NCBI taxonomy): Eukaryota > Metazoa > Chordata > Chondrichthyes > Rajiformes > Rajidae > Amblyraja > Amblyraja radiata. The sequence goes on along the minus strand of NC_045960.1, from coordinate 37,415,062 downwards.
CAGCCTCTGTCTCAACCTTCCCCTTCTCTCCTTGATATCGGCCATCTTCCCTCTCCATTATCAGTCCTGACACAGGATCTCAACCGGAATTGTTGACAGCTCCTTTTCTGCACAGATGCTGTTCAACCCGCTGAGTTCCCCAGTAGATTGTTTTTTGTTTGCACCAGATTCCAGCATCTGCAGTTTCCTGTGTTTCCAATAAACTTGAAGATGGACTTGCACATTTACCCCTAGATAGCTTTGAGGTAATCCAAAACTCTACTGCAAACTCAGTCCCTTTTATTCACCACACTGTGCTTGCAGACTTACGTTGATTCATGGTTATCCCAGGCATCACTTTTCAACTGAGAAGATAATAGTAACATATTGCAGATTAATGGAATGGGCAGTCACCAGGCAGAATAAGAGAAATGTGAGATAAAGAATGAGAAAAAATATAGGATAAGGGATGCTATTTTAAAAGGGAAGGCAGACACAGAAGGACTTGGGAGTACAGGTGCACAATGTTTGAAACCGGTAGGGCACACATTGAGTGAATGGATAATAAGACGTGCACTTATGGGTTTTGTCAATGTATAGATTATATAAGCAAGGAAGTAAAGCTGATCCTTTGCATAATGGTGGTACGATCTCAAACAGTATTGCATTCAGCTCTGATTGCCGCATTATACAAAGGATGTGAAGGCATTAGAGAAGGTCCAGAAAAGATTTACGAGAATGGTTCCTGAGATGAGGCACAGCAGTTAAAAGGATAGATTAGAGGGGTTCAATGGTTCAATGGTTCAAGTGTTCAAAGGTTCTCTATTGTCACATATGCAGAGCACAGTGAAATTCTTTTGCACAACCCACAAATGCACAGTCGCCATATTTTAATGATGTTTACAAAGAAAAGTCCAAGGCCAAATCTGGTCCACATGTTGGACATTCTGGAGCGCCTCTGATCCAGGTAAACCCTGGTAAGATAAGGCTGCTGCAGGCCCGTGACCCGATGTCCCATTCCTCGCCCAACAGCCTCTGTATCTTGGGAGGGGGTTGGGGAGGAGCGGCAGCTGCAACTGACCTTAAAGGCACTGGAGGCTATATCCTGGTCCCTCTAACACCGGTCCACTCTCTGAGTTTGTCATCACCAGCAGCTCCCTCCTCATCTTTCTGGTCTTTGGGGCTTTCAAGCTTCCACCTGAAGGCAGGGGCATTTTTCTCGAGAGAGGATCAGTCAAAATGGAGATTTGTTAGATATATGTATAAAATAATGAGGTCTCTGGACACAATGTGGAGCCTGTTTCCATTGGTGGTGGGCTAAACTAAACAAGGAGGGATCTAAGAGTGACATGAGGAGAAACAACTTTTATGCAGCATGTGGTTAGAAATTGGAATGCATTTTTGCAGATGTGGTGGATATAGGTTCCATTATGTCTTTCAAGAGAGAATTGTATAAATACTTGCAGGAAAAGAATTGCAGAGCTATGGAGCTGGTGGGAGGGTGGAAGTGGTGGGCTGGTCTGGTGGAAAGCTGGCATGGACCTGATGGTCTAAATGGCCTGTTGTTGTATTGTAACCATTAAATTATTCTATGATACATTAGAATTTTAGACTTTAGACTTTAGAGATACAGTTTAGAAACAGGCTCTTCATCCCACCGAGTCCGTACCAACCTGTGATCTCCCTGTACACGGGCACTATCCTACACACCACAGAAACTTTATAATTTTACCAAAACCAATTAACCTACAAACCTCTATGTCTTTAGAGGAAACCGGAGCTTCCAGCGAAAACCTATGCAGGTCACAGGGAGAACATATAATCTCCTTACAGACAGCACCTGTAGCCAGGATCGATCCAAGGTCTCTGGCACTGTGAGACAACAACTCTACCGCTGCGCCACTGTGCTGCCCTATGCTGCAAACAAAGAAGTGACCATTGTTCACCCATAATTTCAGATCTCTCCACCATCCTATCCCTCCACATCCAAGTGGAAATTGACAACCCTAAAGTATCAAGATATCTGTAACAGTCCAATTAGGACTTCATGGCCAGCCCAAAATATAAATGTTTCACCATCTGTGACAGTGCTTGCAGCTGCCAACGCCTAAGCTCTGGAAAATCTATCTGAAACCTCTCTAGTTCTTCACCTCTTTCCTCATTTAAGACATAGCGTAAAGCCTGAAAAAAATGTTAAAAAAAACATAACAGGATGTTGTAAATCTGAGATAAAACAGAAAATACTAGAAACACTCAACAGATCAGGCAGCATTTGATGAAGGGTCCTGGACCAGAAACTGAATGATTTATTTCACAGATACTGTCCAACGCTGAGTGTTTCCATTATATTCTGTTTTTATTACAGCTAAAGCCCAACTCTGTGGCTAAGGGTTTTTTTTCCATGCAGTAAAACCTCCTTTTGTCATAACTTAACAGGATTCTGTTTGGATAAAGCTCCTCTGAGGTAAAATTCAACATTTTCAATGATAAATCCAAGTTGTCGGTTGTAAAAAACATACAGAATGCAATAATGAAATCAAATGAAGTTGTCAAGTTTATTAGTAATATGCACAAGTACAATGAGGTACAATTAAAATCCTGCTTCAGGCAGCATCACAAGCACATAGTTAGACATAAAAACATAAATTATACATAAAATAAACATAACATTTCTTAAATGAAGAATACTGTTCAAGGAAAGAAGAATGAGAAAAATACAAGATGTTGGTGTGAAACACATGTAGAAAATAATACACAAGTAGGAAATAAAATTGTCAATGGTAGTGCAAGAGGTGGTGAATAGTGTTGAGGTAGGGTTAGGCTTGTGCGGGTTGGATCAGGAAAGTAGCTGTTCCTATATCTGTTGGTGTATGACTTCATGCATCTGTACCTCCTGCCAATAATAGCAGTGAAAACAGGGCATGGCCCAGATGGTGGGATGCCTTGATGATAGATGCTGCTCTTCATGAAGCAGTACCTCTTATTGGTGCTTTTAATATATGGAAGAGCTGAGTCTACCACTCTCTGCAGAATCTTGCATTCCTGGGCATTGCAATTGCCATACCAGGCCACGATGTGACTAGTGAGAATACTTTATACAGCATATCTGTACAAGTTTGTTAGAGCATTTACTGGCATGATAAATCTCTTTAACCCTCTAAGGAAATAGAGGAACTGATATGCTTTCTTCATGATTACATCTATGTACTAGACCCAGGACAGGTTATCAGAGACATTAACATCCAGGAATTTGAAACTGTTATCTCTCTCCTTCATCCATCCCCAATGAAAACTTATGCAGTCTTTCTTGCAAACCTCTCTTTCCTGAAGTTAATGATTAATTACTTTGTCTTGTGAATCTCAAGTGAGAGGGTTGTTGGTGCGGCACCATTCAACCAAGTGTTCTATCTCTGTCCCGTACATTGACTCATATTATCTTCCTCAATCAATGTATTCAAAAACACTGTGACCTTAAACCCTACATTGAGACAGGATAGAGAGTTGGCAGTTTTGCTATAAAAACATAATTTGGGTTGGTTTATATCAGCCTCCAACTAGTGAAAGAGCCACAAAGCAAGACACTACTTTCACAGCAGCCACAGAGCTCAATATGATCAACCAATGAAAACATTTGTTTTATTTGGGGGTACACAAAAATGCTGGAGAAACTCAGCGGGTGCAGCAGCATCTATGGAGCGAAGGAAATAGGTGACGTTTCGGGCCGAAACCCTTCTTCAGACTATTTGGGTGTTGTTATCGCAACTGCAGTACAACCCAATGTTATTCAAATGAGGATGTTTAAATTGGATGAGGAGATAAGAAGTATATGTTCCGTCTCTCTCTCTAGAATACACAACCATTATCCAACCAACTAACCCATCAGTCTGAAGAAGGGTTTCGGCCCAAAACGTTGCCTATTTCCTTTGCTCCATAGATGCTGCTGCACCCACTGAGTTTCTCTAGCATTTTTGTGTACCTTCGATTTTCCAGCATCTGCAGTTCCTTCTTAAACCCTAAAGAAATATTTGGGATGGCTAATCCAGTCTAACTAAGGATAACAATGTTCAAATGTTGGCTTGATCTTCATGTACGAATTATTGCACAGGGAATATAATCTCTTCGATCCAATTCCAAAACACGAGTAGTATTTTCACTCAGGTAGACGTGAAAGATCAAGCAATCACATAGAAAAAGTAGAAAAATCCATGAAACCCATCAATTTGCACTTCTAGAGATAATAGAACCACTTACAGCATTGACTACACGATTGAGCAACCAGGAAATTACTTCAGAAAGGCAAAAAATAAGCCTTCGAAATAGCCCGTGGAAATCCTTTATCTTCCTACAGCAACAGAACTAAATTCCAGTAGTCCATAATTCTTCCGGATTCAACTGACAACTGTAACTAAGAACATTCAAATGGTCTGTCGTGAATTCATAACAAAAAAGAAATTAGTCAGTCTAACAATATTTCCCATCAAAGTCAATAACAATAAAATTATAAAAGGACTGGACAAGCTAGATGCAGGACAAATGTTCCCAATGTTGGGCGAGTCCAGAACCAGGGGCCACAGTCTTAGAATAAAGGGGAGGTCATTTAAGACTGAGGTGAGAAAAACCTTTTTCACCCAGTGAGTTGTGAATTTATGGAATTCCCTGCCACAGAGGGCAGTGGAGGCCAAATCACTGGATGGATTTAAGAGAGAGTTAGATAGAGCTCTAGGGGCTAGTGGAGTCAAGGGACATGGGGAGAAGGCAGGCACGGGTTATTGATAGGGGACGATCAGCCATGATCACAATGAATGGCGGTGCTTGCTCGAAGGGTCGAATGGCCTCCTCCTGCACATATTTTCTATGTTTCTATGTTTCCATGTTTCTATGCCAGCCTGTTGAACATTTCCGGCATCTGCAGTGTTTTGTTTTTCTAATTGTGAGATTATGAGATGATTATTAAGGCATAAGCATTATATGTGTTCTGATCTGAATCACCAAGTCTGGTCCAATAAAGTAAAATGGTTAAACTGGGGACATTTTTCTGAACTTTTTTTTCTGACAGTTTAATAAGTAATCATATCGTTTATTGACAGGAATACTTATCAGAAAAGTGTCAGAAGAGTGATGTCTTCTTGGATAATCTGTTCTATTCTGATGAGGGAATGTGTACCATCTAAAATAGAAAGCACCCAACTCTAACTAAAAACCTGGATCAATTGGGAGCAGTGATTTATTTTAGGATATGAAAATACAAGGAATCTTCAGTGTACACAACCGTTTGTTATTTATTGACATTGCAAAGATGGACGCACAATGTTTACATTTAGATTTGTTTTAAAGATTAGAAGGCAGTTTGGAAGACAAATCTTTGTACAGTTTTAAGCATTTTGATATTCTAATAACATTTTGCAAAAAACATTGGGGCTTTTTTACTTAAGATAGACACAAAATGTTGGTGTAACCCAATGGGACAGGCAGCATCTCTGGAGAAGGAAAGGGGCTGACGTTCCGGGTCGAGACCCTTCTTCAGACTGAGGAAGGGTCTCGACCCGAAACGTCACCAATTCCTTTTCTCCAGAGATGCTGCCAGTCCCGCTGAGTTACTCCAGCATGTTGTGCCTATCTTCGGTTTAAACCAGCATCTGCAGTTCCTTCCTCGACATTTTTTATTTAACAGCCAAGTATGCAGCACATTTTAGGTTGCATTTGGGATTTCAGCATCAATATATTTCTTTGATACTCTAGGTTCGTTATCGTTCATAGTTCATTATTGTTCAGTTAAAATCAACAGATAAACAAAAATAAATAATTAGATTTGATTAGTGAGCGATCCAGCACATTTTGGTTTCAAAACTTTATTTCACCTGAAAATCCATATTTGAGTTCGGTGGTTCACGAAGTTGTAGATTCAGTTTTTGACATCAACATAAACTCACGTTGAGGAGAAAACGCAGTGCTACTTCCACTCCACCCCTGATGCGATGTAACTGCCCACCAAGAGGCCACCTTTTCAATATTCAAAGCTGAGTACACATCGCTGAGTTCAAGATTAGTTGAAATTCTTGTAAATTAATGGTAAGTTTGAAATATGATGATGTATCAGCAAACTGCATGGCCCTCTTTCAAGTTTTTGGCGGCCACGGTGGTGCAGAGTTGCTGTCTTAGAGCGACAGCGTCGGAGACCCCGGTTCGATCCTAACTCCGGATGCTTGTCTGTACGGAGTGTGTATGCTCTCGCCGTGACCGCGTGGGGTTTCTCCGGGATCTCCGGTTTCCTCCCATACTCCAAACACCGTCGGGTGTGTAGGTTAATTAGCTTTGTTATAATTGGCCGAAGGGCCTGTTTCCGCGCTGTATCTCTCAGCTAAATTTTATGTGACGGTTAGATAATTGGCTGGCGTAAGAATTGGCTGGTGTAACCCCTTCCTACCTCCTTGTAATATTCCAACATCATTACTAATGTTAAACAAGTAGGACGCTTCAAAACCGGGGAATGTTAAATTTGCTTTCAAATTTTGCTTTCATTAAAATAATATAATCAATAAGTTTGGCTCAGAAAATGTTCTTCCGCATACAAAATATTCAGTTTATAAATATTCCCAGCATTATAATTATTAAGCAAGTTTTTTTTTCTTACGTTACTTCGAGGATGGATTAATTATTATTTCAAATACCATTACTCGAGTTTGTAATGTGTATTCAATGACAGGAACGCTATTTAAAATTTGAGTCAACTCCACTTATTTGGGTGCCTGGTTAATTTGAAGATTAATTTTATTAATTGCAACCCTGTTTACATTTTAGCCACAAATGCCCATTACAAATCACAATTTGTCCCGCCGTTCCAAATTCGATAACTAATTTCATTCTTTCCCAGAGATGCATTTCCGCTAATGTTATTTTTAAAGAACAGTCTATTATACTATTCTGAAGTCTCAAAACATAGCCTGTCCAATCCCTCCACAGATGCTGTTTGACCCTCCGAGTTCCTCCAACCCTTTGGTGCTTTGGTCAAGATTCCAGCATCTGAGGTCTCTCGTACCTCCGTCCACCCTGGGGAAAAAAGGAACCCTTTACATTAGAAACTCAATTGTAAATCTGTCGACACAAGCAGTTTTAATTACAAAAGCTAATGTCTCAGCCATTCGTTTTGCTGGAAGGCTAATTTTGAAAATAACATTCGATATAAAAACGCACCTTGAGAAATAGTACAATATTGTGATGTTATTGTGAAGGACAGTCACTGCCCATTGGCCGCATACCTTGGGAATGCATGCAATGCATGTTCTTACGTGGATCAGGAGGATGGCACTTGCATTGAATAAAACGAGACCTGTGTCCCCAAACTGGCAAATATCACAACCTGTTGCTGCCCAGAGTTGCTGCCTGACCCGTTGAGTTACTCCAGTATATTTTGTCTATTTTACGAAAATACAGAAACTGGGCCAGATCCACTTCAGATTTCCCCCCAAATAAAGATAATTAATGATTTATATGATACGATATGTTAAGCTACTGAAAGTAAGAATTTAATTGTTCCGTAGTCGACACATAAGACAACTAAAAACTCTTGACGCCTCTTGTCGATGGGTCTTATTTGTCTTATTTTCTCCTGTAAGCAGAGTGTGGAGATCGCTTCCTTTGCTGCAAGTAGCAGGAAGCTTACGATAGTTATATATCTCTGTTCATTGTAACATGTTGATCGTACTTATGTTATAAACGCGGGCCTGTCCCCCGTGAACCAATCATCATCAACCCCATCTTACTGTATGCTTTATATTAACACCCACTTCCTACATTAGGTAGTCTTGGAAGCGGTGATGATGAATTAACAACTAGCAACCTGCTGTACCGCTATACTATGTGTTTCAATTAAAGATGACTTTAATTGCCTGTACAGTTTTATCCACGGATGCTGCCTGATTCACTTAGTTCTTCCAGCATTTCCTCCCCCCCTTCAAATCGGAACAGAGTCGCAGTTTTGTTATTCTTTCCGTGCAGCGTGAGGCAGTTTTGCAGGACTCCCATTGACGGTGTTCAACATACATTCACTGCAGGATGTCGAGGTAATGCGATATGCGATAATGATCTGACCAATAAAACGAGCCACATTTCTCAACTGAAAGCCCACCGACTTCCACCTATCGTGCTTTTAAAATGATTGATGTTGCTCATCAGGTTCCAGAAGTGCATTATAAGTGTTGGATGATCTTGCTTTACCGGGATTAAATTGAAGTAGATTAATAATCCGCCTGTCTGATCCCCAACTGCGGGATTGCATTAAATCTAACATCTAAATTTAGATGGGATTTACTTTGCCGAGGGTGTAACTAATTCCCGAAAGTAGAAACGCAGCAAGTCAGGCGGCATCGATGAAGGAGAAACACAACTCTAAACAAAGGTTTTCAACTCGAAACGTTCAGTCTGTTTCTCCTTCCATAAACGGTGTTGACCTGTTGTGTGTTTTATGTATTTTCTGCTTTTATTTCAGATTTCCAGCATTAGATTATATTTTCAGTTAAAACAGGGAAACTGATTAAAACACAAACTGCTGAAGTAACTCAGCGGGCCAGGCAACATCTGCGGATGGAATGGAGAGACACCAAATGCTGGAGTAACTGGACAAATATTCTCTACCCGAAACGTCACCTATACCTTCTTTCCAGAGATGCTGCCTGTCCCGCTTAGTTACTCAAGAATGTTGTGTCTATCTTCGGTGGTGCAAAGCAGCATCTGCGGTTCTTTTCTACAAGAATGGATAGATACCGCTGCGGGTCTGGCCATTCTTCAGATTCAAGAAAGATCCCGACCCGACGCGTCGTCTACTCATTCCTTCGACCCGACGCTGTCGGACTTACTGAGTTACTCCAACACTTTGTGGTTTCAGTACCAGCAGTTCCTCATGTCTCCAAACTGGGTTTAACAATGCAATTATGCACTGAAGTGACATTCAGCTGGATTGTAACCAAATGGCGCCACCCACTCTTCTCTTGGCGGTCCTGTGCTTGTTCAATACCTAACTCGCGGTTTCCATTCAGTATCTTTGAGACGCAGGCAATATTTTGTACTGCCGCTGAAATTCTGGAATTGCCCAGTAACGTATTAAACATCGCTCGAGATGCTTTTCGTTTGATAAACCATCCACACAAGCCATTAGCAACGAATACTGGATGCCTTTCAATGCATCGAGAAGCTTTCTTTGTGGATCCCCCTAGACACAAAATATCGGAGGCATTTCTGCTGTGCAGAACTTCGAATTAGTTTAAGGTAGGTGCAACACGTTAGAAGTCATGGTGAGGCACCAATGCGTTTTGCGATTGAAATGATAAGCCCAACTGAAGAAGGGTCCGGATCCGAAACGTCACCCATCATTTTTCTCCAGAGATGCTGCCTGACCCGCTGAGTTGTGTCTAAACATGTTAGTTTAGCAAACGAATATGAAAAATACTGGCAGCAGATGAGACGAGTCTTCATCTGCACATTAAATCTTCTACCCGTGTTAATCCTTTCTTGAAACAACTTGGAGCCGAAATTCTAGTCTTTGTTCGTCATAATAATAAAAAACTAGAAATGAACAGTAACTGGCTTCTATAACTTTTTATTTGAGAAAATCTCCAAAGACAGCTGTTCTGGTAAACGTTGCACCTAATCGCATCGCCAAAAATTATTGGGCTGAAAGCACTCTGCAGCACTTTTATTTTAAGTGCAATACAGCCGCCAGGCTATCCATGCTGCGGTTTAAGCTGCAAACTTCACATATTTCCCCAACAAACGCACTGTACATGCATTCATTCATACAGTAATAGTGGCAGTGAATGTGTCCGTTTTCTCAGTAATATCTGATGGACATTATTAGCTGACGTGACGATCAGGAAAAAAAAACAAAGACTAGAAAAGCCAATACATCGTATTGAGGTTGCAGATTTTCTCAGTAATATGTCGGGAGGCAGAAAGTAACCAACGACAATATGAAGCATTTATGTCTTTATTTCTCCTGAGCTTATTAAGTTGGTTTTTGGACAAGCATCAGAGGTACACTGAGATTGGAGTTTGAGCAGGAAGATAAACGAAAAAGGAGCCCTTAAGTCAATTTTAAACCTGTAACCAAAACCTAAACATAACCTCCGTTACGCTTCAATAGTTGACAAAAAGCATATGGCTGCATCCAAGTCTGGTGTTAGGCATTGGGTATTCAAGAGGGAAAGGCAGCAGGGAAAGCCAAGGCTTCGCTTGTGACGGGCAACTTGGATAGATGTAAGCCCAGCACATGTTATTTGTATTGGTCCTTCCAACACAACGATAGAAAAATGTACAATGTATAAAGGAATGTTGAGACACTCACACCATTAAAACAAATGCAGCGTGGTTAAAAAATGCTAAGATCCACAGTAAATTTAGAAAAGTGGCTGCACACGTTAGATGAGATACTTTTATTGTCACGTGACATGTCACAGTGAGATGCTTAGTTTTGCATACCTAGGCAAACAAAGAGTCGCCACATAAAGGGCGCCAAGTGACCAGAGGACAAAAGGAATCTAATGCTCTCCCAAAAAAGTATCAACATCTACTTTTTAGAGTTATGTGGATAGTCCATGTTGGCAGAGTTATGATGCAACTTTATGTCATTACTATTGGATACATACAAAACGCTGGAGTAACTCAGTGGGTCAGGCAGCATCTCTGGCAAACTGCAGATGCTGGTTTATACCGAAGATATACACAAAATATGTCTATCCCGCTGAGATGCTTCAGCATATTGTGTCTATCATCGGTATAAACTAGCATCTGCAGTTCCTTCTTACACATTTTGTCTGCTCCACTGCTCTCCAGAGATGCTGCCTGGCCTGCCGAGTTACTCCAGTATGTTGTGTCTATCTTTGGTATAAACCAGCATCTGCAGTTCCTTCCTATACCATTGAACCTACATGAAAATATAATTGTGGCTTGGAAGCCTCGTGTTTAGAATTTATTTCAGTTGTGTCAGATATCTACAGCCAACATCGACCATTCAAAAGTAAATCTTCTCAATGTATCTTTTCACTTTCTTCTTTTCTAAATTTACCATAAACAACGCTAAACATAATCAAGTGCATGGTTTATACCATGGTTATTGTCATTAATGTTATGAAGTACAACGTTTTACAATCAAGAACACAATTAATCATTCTAACTATGAAGTAATTGGTGGGGTAATGTGAAACTGCCACGAGACATCAATCTCTAAGCCAGGGAGTTGTGGATTCAAGTCCAACTCTCAACACTCGAGTGTAGAAATTCTGGCTGAACATCACTGTGAGAGAATGTTGTCAGAATGCATTTTTTTTACATGAGACACTAAAATCAAGGCACTTTAGTCCTCTCAAAATGGATGCAAAATATTTAATTGCATATTTTTGAAAAGCATGATAGATTGTGGGAAACTATCTCTGCTGTTTGGAGAATCGAGTTCTGAGGAGTCATGGTCTAAATATTAGAGTGACATGTTGCAGGATTGGTTAACCAATTTCCAAATGGCCAGGGTGATGGAAAGTTTTACCTGAATCGGGAGCGCTCCAATAATTTCAGCAGGTGAACATTAGACTTTTTCTTTGTAAATGGCGCAAAAATATGGCGACTGTGCATACGTGACAATAAGGAACCATTGACCCATTATTTTCATCAAATGATAATTGATACCAGGTGTATTGTTAATCTTAAAACATGATTTTTTGTTAACCAAGAACAATAATAGACATGTGGCAATTAAAAATAATTTAAAATCATATCAGTTTACTCAACAACCAAACTCATTTGAGAGCTAAATACTCAACTCTTGTTCCACGTTTTCCTTACTGCCTTAGCCAACATCACAAAATAAAATGATCCATCTCCAGTGGACCACAAAAATCAAGATTGATAGTAATAAATGAGTGCTGCACAGCAGAGGTGTTGTCGTTCAGATGAGACATTTAACTGAGGACTCATTAGCTCAAGGATAGAAAAGAGTAGAATGTCACTGTTTTGAAGACGACCAACCATTTTTGGTATTCTGATCAATATTTATCTCGCAATTAATAATTCCAAAATAGGTTATCAAGCTGAAACCAAATTGGTGTTTCTGGGAGAAACTAGCTTCTGTGGTTCCTCACATTTCAAAAGTACTTAATTAGTGGTGGAATGCTTTGGATTGCTCTGAAAATTATGCATAAAGCACTAAATCAACATTTTAAAAATATGATATATTTCACATTGCTGTTAGTGGCAGCTTGATATACACAAATTAACTGCTGTGCTTCCTATATTTTACAGTGACTATATTGTACTAAGTGACCATGAAGTGGTTTGGTATGTCCTGAGACCATACAAGGCACTGCAGAAAACCTTGTCTTTCTTTTTCCAATGGGTATTGAAGTATTTTATTAAATAATCACTTCTTAAACAATCATAAACTTCCTTGTACATCAATAAGTATGTTACAAGTTTAAAAAAAAAATAAAGCTCACCAAAAAGTGGTATTTTTATTAAAATGCTGCATTTGTCACCATGTCAAAAATCAATGGACTACTCTACAAAATTCATCACCAATAAAATGCAATCAAATATGTTTCAATAAAAAGCTGTATTTTAAGTTCAAAATGGTTAAAAATTGAATTATTGTGGGATTTATCAAACTTTTAACGGAAAGTATATATTTTCTCATTTGTCTTCATTTCTGTATCGTTTCTTCAACCAACAGCACAACAAAGCAGGTTATCAACTTACTGTGTTGTGGTGGGAGATTGCAACCTTCATGTGGTCCGCCCTGTTTCGACGAATGCAATCAACCTGGTGTGCACAATCAAATAAGATCAAAATAGAACAAGTTGTCATCCAACTATAGGCTGTGCACGCCATATGCAAGAAGAAGAACTTACTATGTAATTTCCAGCAACCATGTACAGCGGATGGACAACAGGAATGGGGTAGGGAGAGGCATATTATCTGCAGGTCTACCTGTGGTACTGATAAACACTGCTTATTGACAATCCTGCAGTGATTCAACTTGGAAAGATTCAGGTCTTAACACTGTGGAGGAAGTGCATTAATTGCATACTTTGCTACTATTTTGTTCATGCTTCACTTCTTTTACTTCGACAGGTACAAAGTTTGAAATTTTGAAAACAAATACAATTCTACAAAGTTTGGTTTAGAGATACAGCGCGGGAACAGGCGCTTCGACCCTCCGAGTATACACTGACCAGTGATCCACGCACACTAACACTACCCGACACACACTAGGGTCAATTTGTATTCATACCAAGTGAATTAACCTACAAACTTGTCCATCTTTGGAGTGTGGGAGGAAACCGAAGAACTCGGAGAAAACCCACGCAGGTCACAGGGAGAACGTATAAACTCCGTACAGACAGCACCCATACTCGGGATCGAGCCCAGGTTTCTAGGGCTGTAAGGCAGCAACTCTACCGCTGCGCCACCGTGCCGCCCAAGTCTGCGGTGCAATCGAGCCTTTTGTTATTTCCTCAAAATAAATCACATTTTTCTTTCATTATTGATTTCCCTGCAATACAAAGTTATGGTCGTCCATTAGATATAAACATGAAGTGCAAAGTACTTGATTAACCTCTGTACTTCAGCAGCCTGGATGACACCTTGCCTCTCCTCACCTGTCTTCCAGTCACTTTATTTTCTATCATTAAACAAGGAAAGGTAAATCTGTGAATTTGCAACCAAAAGCTTTCAAACTTTCCAAGTTGATGAGTTTGTTGGTCAGTGCACTTGTATATAAGCAAGACCTAAACAAATGCAAAGTTGCAGATGTTCTTGCCATAACTATCCTTTTCTCTATGTTTCAAAAGAGTCATTTCACTGGTTGGGCAAGTATATGAATAAACAACAGAAAATGTACACTTGAACAAACATGTTTGGTCTGGTTTATCATGTGTCCTTTGCAAGGTAAGTGGGAGGCTTGGGCAAAATACAAATTGCTGGTGGAAATCAGCGGGTCAGGCAGCATCTGTGAAAGAATGAAAAGGCGACGTTTCGGGTCGGGACCCTCTTGTCAGACTCTTTCAACGGTTTGAGCATTTTAAGGTTTTTCATGCGACTAAACTCAGTTGCAGAATTTTGTCTCATATTCATTAATTTGGGGATCTTTTACTAAAAAAAAATCACGTCAGAAGGTTTTGCAATACAATACAGATTAAACTTGATTGAGCAAATAATACTTTCATAATACTGCACATCCTAATCAAAGTAAAGCCACCAATTGTTAAATATTTGCAGCATTAAAAGCAAAATCTTTATATATTCTAAATAGTTTATTCTTTCAGGTTGCACACTTTGGCACATCTGCCAAAAAAAAGGAAATATATTTTGTTGATGAAGCAAGTAAAATGAATGCTAATTATTTGCACATATTATTTATTAGTGCAAATAATAACAGGAAACTATTGCTGTCAATGACAAAATGGCATCATGCATTGGCTTAGAGAACAAAATTAAATTTGTGGAGATATTCAATCTACTTTATAATGTACTGATATATGAACAATATTGCATTATATGAAGTATTACGATATATGGAAACCTAATTTAAACAGATTAAGTAGACAATTGTTTGAATATCTACATCGGTTATTCGAAAGTTTATTTTGCGTGTTTTCACATAAAAAGTGTATATTTTGGCAGCAAAACAATTTTCCTCTTCCTATTATTTTAAAACAGTCCTATTGGCATGGTATACAAGTATGCAATGATAACAGGAAATATAGGATAATAGGATTCCTTGAGTTTTTTCTACATATTTAAACCTGCTCTGCCCAGAAAATTAACAGATTTGTAATAATTGTCGACATTTATTCTCAATCATCCCATTTTAAGTCATTATAACGTGACTTTTGTGGGTCAACTAAGTACAAATACACAAGATTCTTAATTTCCCAGAAATTAATTTCAACACAACCTGCCCTGGCACTATGACAGGCAGCCTTTTACTTCTACTCTGCAAGTTGCTTCAGTCATCAAATACACAGAGAAAAGAATCACTGTTACAATGGAGGAAGTGATGTGAAATTAGATTACTGCCTTGTGTTCATTCAGAGGTGTCTTGATCCTTTGATTCTGCATTAAATAATTGACTGCCATTTGAAAAAAAATACACCTAAGCATTATTTGATTAGAGGTTAGCCAAAACATATATTACAATATTTTTGCATTTTTCTCATTTATTGTGCAAATAAGCCAAATAGTCAGTAAAATACCCGATTATTACATTTAAATCCGCTGTAAATCCCTGATAAAAGTTATTCTTCCAAAGTAGTGAACAAATACTTCCACTAATATTGTAAATGGGGACGCTAATAGAAACTATGTATTTTCTACAAGAACATTTCAACTTGATTTGAGACATATTTCATCAAGTCGTCAACTCAAATTCAGTGTGATTTTGTGTGAGGATTATGAGGAAGAAAATTAAACTTACTCATGAAACACCAACATATCATGCACAAAATTAATCAAAATATTCAATTTCATAACATTCAACAGTACTTAAAATGTAAACCGATGAAAAGAGAGCATACTGGATCAACAACTGGTCGAAGGAGTTGGTTTTATAGAGTGATTGTTTCCACATTTAGTAATGAACACAGGCGGAAATTCTAATGGTGTGTAAATAATTCATATTGATGACATTGTCAATTAACATTGCCTAAATATAATTTTTCCTCACGAGAAACATTCTCATATCACCCAATTAGAATTGAAATGGTAAAATATGTCTAACATGGGAAGAGATAACAATCTCAATCATTGTTCTCAACAATGAGATAAGATTTCAAATTTACTTGCTATGTCTGCAGTGGTTAGTGATTATGCAACATAGCTATGAATCAATTGTATGAAGAAGCTTGACAAATTGCTGAGTAAACAAATCTATGCAAACCTTAATTGAATAATGACTGGAGAGAAGGAATGGGTGACGTTTCGAGTCGAGACCCTTAGGGTCCTTCTCTCCTGAGATGCTGCCAGTCCCGTTGAATTATTCCGGCATTTTGTGTCTATCTTCGTTTAACCCAGCATCTGCAGTTCCTTCTTACACGTCAATTGCATAATGAACAGACTCCAACACATTGTATCTTATGAGGAAAGTACGAGAGTTAACAATTTATTCCTGGTCAAACGTAAACTAAAACTCAGAACCTTCAGAAGTCAAATGTAATCATAATTGTGTGCAAAGATATTTCAATGGGCATCTATTATGTCCTTTAAACTTTGAAGAGGAATAGCATAACTTAGAATTCAATATTGTGCAAGGTGAAATACTGTATCAATATCACCTGTGTAGAAATACATCAGAAAACCAGTATTTTCCTCGACAGTGTAAAGATTTGTCCATCAAAATCAAAGCAACCCCTTCATGCACTCTGATGTGCACTGAAGTTGTAGTCAGCTCTGGCTACTCTTTTTTTGAGATATACCGTTACTCTGTCAACAGTACAATCACACAAAGTACCAGATTGCCATTGCAAACGTTCAAAACACTGCACTGCTTAATGTCTAAAACTCACATATATCAAGTGTCTTATCATCCATTCTACTAAACTAAGACATATCCACCATTTTAGCATTTAAATGTATGTTCTGGGGAAAAAAAATCTTAAACCTATTTTGAAACTTTACTGATTCTTGCTAATTTGTAGCCGAGGGATACAATTAAAGTCACATATATCGCCTTAGGTTCTGAGTTATTATAGACACGTGCTTGGTTCCTTTCAAAGCTTCACTTTCATTCATTCTCTCCATATTGTCAGTGTTGATTTCGTTGGCCAGATCCACTCTGCATTATCGCAACAATTACACCTTTGGCAATTGCCCATAACCCACAACGAGGATTTAAATGGGAATGTACCAAGGAGTAAAGGAATAAAGCTTCAAGTTAAGATGCGTTTTGTTAAATCCCAGTAAACAAATTAGGACTAGAGATCCGATTATTCATTTTTGGTAATGAGAAGCAAGGAGGCCAGTCACTGGGTGTAACTCTTCTTAATCGCCACGTTTGGGAAGTTGACGCTGAGTTCTTGTACCACTCGGCTGTCGATTTGGGAGCAGAAGGAAACGTCCAGCAGCTGGAGCTCTTTACAACACTGCAGCAACTTCTGTAAGGCCCCAGCGCTTACCATTCGTGTTCCTGTGGGAAAAGTCGAGAAGGAAAGTAAATCATAGGTTAACTAATCACAAGGAGCCCCCACAGAGTATTTTCAGATTATTTGATTCCATTTCAGTTTTTCAGCAACTGCAGTTCTTTGGCTTCGAGTAGTAATTCGATCATTTCTGGAACTACTGACTTACAATGTACTTCAGTTGTAAACTCATTGTCAGTGAGCAAATTAATTATTAAGTGTTCTGCTATCAACAGTGATAGACCACTTAACTCCCAAGAAGAGGTTTCAGGAACAGAGACAGACCTCAGGTTTGTTCTACAATTTATCTAAATAACTCGTTTGTGTCTGAACACTAAATGCCATCCTTAACTCTTCACATTCTGTCACATTTATTTTTATAACTGACTTAGCCTCAACAATCGTTTATGAGGTTTGAGTGACTGTTTGAATTTTAAGATTCAGTCTTTGCTCTGCACTCTTCCTGCCAGAATAGATCCATTCAAACCAACCTATAAAACTCCAGGCACTAATGCAACAGTCTAGGCAACTAGTGCCCATAATTTTAACCCCTTCGTCTTCAATATTAATTTTACTTAAATTCCAACAGAATATGAGATTAAGGGATAAATACTCAACTATTTCTGAACTCAATGACCACTGGATAATGCCTCTTGTGCGCATAATTTAAACAACTTAACTTAAAGAAAGAAGACTTTGCAGGTATGAGGTGGGAATTGGCTAAGATAGACTCGCAAATTATACTTAAAGGGTTGACGGTGGAGATGCAATGGAAACAATTTAAAGACCGCATGGATGAACTCCAAAAATTGTTCATCCCTGTCTGGCGAAAAAATAAAACTGGGAAGGAGGCTCAACCGTGGCTAACGAGGGAAATCTAGGATAGTGTTAAATCCAAGACACAGACAGAGAAAATTGGCCAGAGGAAGCAGCAAACTGGAGGATTGGGAGAAATTTAGAACTCAACAGAGGAGGACAAAGAGGTTAATTAAGAGGGGGGAAAAAAGAGCATGAAAGAAAACTTGCGGGGAATATAAAAACTGAATGTAAAAGTTTCTTCAGATATGTAAAAAGGAAAAGATTAGTGAACACAAATGTAGGTCCCTTACAATCAGAGACAGATGAATTTATAATGGGAAACAAGGAATTGGCAGAACAGTTAAACGAGTACTTTGGTTCTGTCTTCACTAAGGAAGACACAAACAATCTCCCAGAAATACTAGGGGACTAAGGATCTTGTGGGAGGGAGGAACTGAAGGGAATCCACATCAGTCAGGAAATGGTGTTAGGTAAACTGTTGGGGCTGAAGGGAGATAAATCCCCAGTGCCTGATGGTCTGCATTCCAGAGTACTCAAGGAGGTGGCCCTAGAAATTGTGGATGCATTAAGAGGGAACAGAAGATGCTGGAAAATCGAAGGCTGATCCAAAACATTCCCTATTTCCTTCGCTCCACACATGCTCCCTCACCCATTGAGTTTCTCAGCATTTTCTCAGCATTGATGATCAACGAAGCATTGCATTGATAAGGCCAACGAAGTACTGGGAGCTGTGCATGACGCCGTCAGTGAGCTTCAGACCAAATATCCTGACAGCTTTATTG
This sequence comes from Amblyraja radiata, assembly GCF_010909765.2. NCBI lineage: Eukaryota > Metazoa > Chordata > Chondrichthyes > Rajiformes > Rajidae > Amblyraja > Amblyraja radiata. The sequence goes on along the minus strand of NC_045960.1, from coordinate 37,396,329 downwards.
TGGAGGCCGGGGATTTTAACCACACCAGCCTTAAGACTGTGCTCCCAAAATTCAAGCAATATGTGGATTTAGAGACCAGGGGAGAGAACACCTTGGACTTGGTTTACACCAACACCCCAGAGGCTTACAAGGCAGCCCCCCGCCCTCACCTGGGCCACTGACCACATTTCAGTGTTTTTAACACCAGCCTACAGACCACTGCAAAAACAAGTCAGAGCGGAGAGAAAACACACCAGGGTCTGGCCAGAGGGAGCAGCCTCAGCACTGCAGGATTGCTTCCTGCACACTGACTGGGATGTGTTCAGGACAGCAGCATCCTATGATTACCTCATCAACATCGAGGAATACGCAGAGACTGTAACCAGCTACATTGCCAAGTGCACCGAGGATGTCACTGTCATTAAAACTTCACTGCACGTGGAAATGAAAAGCCATGGATGGCAGAAGAGGTGCGCTCGCTGCTGAGGGGCCGTGATGCAGCCTACAGAGCCGGAGACACAGCTGCTCTTCGATCTACCAGGACTGCACTGGAAAAAGGGACCAGGGCAGCGAAACGTGCCTATGCAGAGAAAATCCAGGGAAATCTCTGTGACACAGGAGACACCAGGAGGATGTGGAAGGGAATCCAAACACTGACGGGGTACAAGGCAAGGCAGCAGGTAACTAACACCGACACTTCTCTTCCAGACAAACGGAACAATTTATTTGCACGTTTTGATGCAGCTAACACCACACCCAAGGGGAGAGCCAGCCCCTGCTCACCATCTGACCACCCAGTCCTGATCATAGACTCAATGGACACGTGGAGGACCGTGTCCAAGGTCAACCTTGCTGGACCCGACAACATCCCAGGACGTGTGCTCAAGGAATGTGCTGATGAGTTAGCAGATGTGCTAACAGACATCTTCAACATCTCCCTTAGTCAAGCCATTGTCCCCACATGCCTCAAAACTTCCACAATATCCCAATAGCAAAGAAATCAGTTGTGGCCTGCCTAAATGATTACCGTCCTGTCGCCTTGACCCCCATAGTAATGAAGTGCTTTGAATGCCTGGTTAAACCTCACATTACTGCCAGCCTCCCCTCATCGTTAGACCCCCTCCAGTTCGCCTATCGCCCCAACCGTTCTACAGAAGATGCCATCTCTACTACGCTGCACATAGTACTCACTCATCTGGAAAACAAAAACACCTACGCCAGAATCCTGTACATTGACTTCAGCTCAGCGTTTAACACCATCATCCCACAGAGACTTGTGGAGAAACTAACCCTGCTGGGCCTCACCACCACCCTGTGTCACTGGATCCTGGACTTTCTGACAGAGAGACCGCAGTCAATCCGTGTTGGTAAGAACACCTCAGGCTCGATCACGCTGAGCACCGGCTCCACTCAAAGCTACACTCCACCGGCTCCACTCAGCCCGCTATTGTTCACACTGCTCACACATGACTGTGCTGCCAGATTCAGAGACAACAGGGTTGTTAAATTTGCAGATGACACCACAGTGGTGGGACTCATCAGTGGAAAGGATGAAACAATGTACAGGGAGGAAGTGAAACACCTAGTAGACTGGTGCGGCAACAACAACTTGGAAGAGAGTGACAGCGGTCAGTTGACAAAACCAAGGAGATGATTGTCGACTTCAGGAGGTCACAGACCAAACACACACCCCCAACATCAGTGGCACTACGGTGGAGAGAGCGGAGAACATAAAGTTCCTCGGAGTGCAGATCACAGACAGTCTCACCTGGTCCAGGAACACCACTGGGATTGTCAAACGGGCCCATCAGTGACTACACTACCTGAGGAAACTCAAACAGGCCTCACTCCCCACCAACATCCTCAGGACTTTCTACAGGGGCACGGTGGAGTCTGTACTCACGTACTGCATCAACATGTGGTACTCCAACTGCTCAGACAGGAAGGCTCTGCAGAGGGCAGTGAGGGGAGCAGAGAGGATCATTGGCGTCTCCCTACCCTCTGTACAAGAACTGTTCCAGAGCCGCTGCCTGAAAAAAACAATGAGCATTGCAAAGGACAGACTGCACCCCCTCCACACACACCTGGACCTCCTGCCATCAGGCAAGAGATACCGCAGCATCAAAGCACAGACAGCCAGACTGCTAAACAGCTTCCTTCCACAGGCTGTGAGGCTGCTAAACAGTCACTCCACCTGATTCTGCTGCTTTTTTTGCACTGACACTTTAATAACAAATTCTGGCACTGGCCACTTAAATCAGCTGCCCTGGACAATTTATGACTGTTTTTACTTGTATTTTATTGTTGCTATTTATCTGCACTTTTTTTTACTATTCCTACTGTTTTTATCAGGGACTGGATTGTTTTTATTTATGTGTGAAATGTTTAAGTTTTATGTGCGATGCTCTGGTATTCCCTGGGAAACGTCTTCTCATTTTGCACGGTGCAGGCTGCTGCTTTGCAAGATGACAATAAAGGTTGATTTGATTTGATTTGATTTTCCAATGTTCTTTCGACTCTGGATCAGTTCCTGTGGACTGGAGGATAGTCAATGTAACTACTTTTTAAGAAAGGAGGGCGAGAGAAAATGGCCAGTTAGCCTTACATTGTTAGTGGTGAAGATGCTGGAGTCGATTATTAAATATATCGGCCCATTTGGAAAGCAGTGACAGGATTGGTCAAAATCATCATGGATTTATGATGGGGAAATCATGCGTGACAAATCTTCTGGAATTTTTTGAGGATATAACAAGTAGAATGGATAAGGGAGAGCCAGTGGATGTGGTGTATCTGGAATTTCAAAAATAACTTGGACAAGGTTCCACACAAGAGATTAGTGTGCACAATTAGAGCACATGGTATTGGGAGTAGAGTCTTGACATGGATAGAGTGGTTGGCAGACAGGGAGCAAAGAATAGAAATTAATGGGTCCTTATCAGAATGGCAGACAGTGACTAGCGGGGTGCCACAAGGCTCGGTGCTGGGACTCCAGTTATTTATAATATATTATAGCACAGGAACGGGTGGCGCCGTTCATGGCAGCCTCGCCGACAGCCTGTAACGTCCCTTTCTTCTTTTGTTGTTTTTAGTCCGTTTTTACTTGTATGTTTTAGAGTATCTTTAGTTTTTGTTTTATGTGGGGTGGGGGGGGGGGAGTAGTTATCTCTTCCCTCGACAGAGATGCGACTTTTCCCATATCGTATCTCCGTCCGCACTGTGGCCTTAACATCGTGGAGCTGGTGGTCTCTTTGTTAGGGATCGACTTCGGGAACTTCCACCGCAGGAGCTTCGACCACCCTGATCGCGGGGGCCTTGATCGCCCAGATGCAGGGGCTTCAATCGCTATATGGATAGAACCTAAAAAAATGAAAGGGATGACTACTTATAGTATAGTCCTCTCAATAGTTAGCAGGAATTAGAGGAGCGGATGTGCAAGAATATCGTAGATAGCTGTCGAATAATAGGGCAGTATCAGGAGATGTTAACTATCCAAATATTGACTGTGTCACTTAAAGTACAAAGGCTTGGATGGGTTGTAATATTTTTTAATATGCCCAAGAAAACTTCCTTAATCCATAGAGAGAAGGCCTTACTAGAGAGGGCACAACACCAGTCCTCTTCGGGAACGAGGTAGTGCAAGTGTATCAAGTGTCCGTGGGGATCACTTTGGGACCATGACCATAATTTTACTAGTTTTAAAATAATTATGGAGAAAGACAAGATTGGTCCATAATCCAAATTCCAAAGACACAGCATGGAAACAGGCCTGTCGACCCATTGAGTACACGCGACCAACAATCACCCTGCACGAGCACTATCCTACACACTAGGGACATTAAAAAAAAAAAAAGCCTATTAACCTACAAACCAGTATGTCTTTAGAATGTGGGAGAAAACCGGGGAAAACTCACGTGGTCAGGGGGAGAACGTACAAACTCCTTACAGACAGCTCCTGTACACAGGGTCAAACCCGGGTATCTGGAGCCGTCAGTCAGCAAGTCTACCGCTGTGCCACTATACCACCCAAACTGGGGCAAAGTTAATTTTGGAGGCATTACGCAGGAACCATCACAGCTCGGCCAGGTGTGATTATTTGCAGGCCCCTGGGCTCTGGCAAGTGGGAAGCATTTAGAATTATGCTTGCAAGAACTCATGCAATTTTGGTTACCCTGCTATAAGAAAGACTTTATTAAATTGGAAAGAAAGCAAAGAAGCTTTAAATAATGCTGTAGGACTCAAATACCTTAGTTACAGAGAACGGTTGCCAGGCTAGGATTTTATTCGTTGGCGCATTGGAGAATTAGGGGTGATCTTATAAAGGTGTATGAAATGATGAGGGGGATAGGATAAATGCATAATTTCCAATACGATAATCTGGTGAAGCATTGGAATTCCTTCGTAGCTGGAAAAATGGCCGTAACTGGATGAATATAATGACTCAAGCGAGCACAATGGAATTACAAAGTAGGGAATGGACAATCTACATGATCACATCACAAATAACCTTTCAATTTCGTCGCAATGAAATATGCACTCGTCTTTGGCTAGACCATCGATATCTGTTGAGTAGCATCTTGCATTTAGATTACTGACAAGATACTGCACAAGATGAAGGTGTTGGTCAGCACATACAAAATGCAATGTTTCCCAAATGATTTATTTTGTAACAAAATGTATCAAGTTTTCAATAATTTTAATGTAATCATCCATTCTAATTATTACAATTTGATACTATTAAAATAAATTCCCTTGCACTTTGCTTAAATATTTTACAATTTACAACAAAATAATGTAATCTGTTCGGGGTTGGATTTGTATTCATGCATCAGCATGTTGGAATATTCTTATTATTTTTATTTTCTGTGGTGCCAGTGAACATACAAGTGAACATTGTAATGAATATATTTTAGAATGTGAAAAATAATAATAAAAATATTGTATGCAGCAATATCGAGGAATTAATGTGTTTATTTCCCTTCACCTGTCACCTCTGATCGATTTTCAAAATATCCTAGTCATCTCTTCTGCTAAAAACATTTGCAAAAAATCTTTTTCCTGGTAATGATCTTCTAGTCGTCATTATGTGTAACACACTCCTGACTTTGCTATTCATGATGAAATCTGCAATATTCTTTTATGCTAAGCCCCATCTAAATATTTCAATCCTCTCCCTACTTACTTAATACTATTATCATCTTATAACTATTACAACTCTCGATGGTTTGTTGGTTTGTAACGGGTTCTATTTCGCGAAAATTCGTTTAAGCTGTTTGTAAATTTACTCCTCCACCCTTCTTGTTTTGAAAATTAGAAAATTTGGTTATTAATTTCCTCGCTTTTTCAGTAAAAAACATCAACACATTTTAAAATCAAGCTGCTGCATGAGTCACAAGGCCATCTCACAGATGTCCAATCACAATGGATTTCATTTACATATGATATGACATCACAATGGGACAGGTGTGGGAGATTGGAACCTTCACGTGGTCTGGCGTGCACAATCAAATAAGATTAAATAGAGCAAGTTGTCCTACCCCCCTCCCTCTCCACCCCTTATTCTCCTCCCACTCTCCACCTTTCCCTCTCCTCCCCCCCTCTCCACCCTCCCCTCCTCCTCCTCCCCACTCTCTCCCCTCCCCCCCCTCTCCTTTCCCTCACCCTTCTCTACCCCCTCAACCACCCCTCTCCCCCTCTAATACCCCCCTTCCCCCTACCCGTCTCCCCTTCACCCTCCCCGCTCTCCTCTCCCCATCCTCATCCCCCTCTCTCCCTCCCCCCTCCACCTTCCCTCCCTCTCCTCCCCCCTCCCCCCGTCTCACCCCTCTCCTCCCCCCTCTCCTCACCTCTCTCCACCATTCCCTATTCTCCTCACCCCTCTCCTCACCCCTCTCCCCATCTCCTCCCTCTCCACTCCCTCCTCCTCCTCCTCCTCCCTCTCCCCATCCCTCTCCCCTTCCACCCCTCCCCCTACCCCTCTCCGCCTCCCTCCCCACTCTTCCTTCTCTCCCCCCCCTCCCTCACCCATCTCTCTCCCATCCCCCTCTCCCTTTCCCCTATCCCTCTCTCCCCTTCCCCATTCCCCGCTCTCTCCCTTCCCACCTCTCCTCCCCTCCCCAATCTCTCCCCATCTCCACCCTTCCTCCCCCCCTCACCCCTCCCCTCACCCCTCTCCATCACCCCCTCCCCTCTCCCCATCTTCTCCTCCTTCCTTCCTCCCTCCCCCCTCTCCCCCCCTCTCCATCTCCCACTCTTCTCCTCCCTCCCTCTCCCCACCCTCACCCATCTCCCCTCCTCCACCCTCCTTCTCCCCACCAACCCCCTCTCCTCTCCCCTCCACCCCCCTCCCTTTTCCCCCCTCATCTCCCCCCCCCCCCCCAGCGGGTCTGCACTTGGTCTAGTCCTATTTAAAATTGCTTTTAATTTCCCTTCATAACTTAACACTTGGGAGTCTCGGCTCTTCATTCAGATGAAATGACAAGCAAATAAATTGCTGAAAATACTCAGCTGCTAGAGAGCTTCAGTGAAGAGAGAGGAGTTCATGTTGAAGATCAACACTGAAACAGGTCTATCATCCCATCAGGTATTGCATTCCAATTACAAATCACTGGTTAACTTAAAAATATTTGTTCTCACTTCACTTCTGGTTCTTTTCTAATTGCTATGCTCCTGGCAAACAGGGTTTCTATCACCTCATTGAACGATCTGAACATCTTCATAACAGTAAAAACCTCACTCTTTGCTTTTCTAGATGTACAAGTATGGAAATCGGGAAATCACGTTGCAAAATCTATATTGTTAACAAAATGAAAATGTTCAAAGACTGGGAAGATCAGATTAACTCAAGCAGCATTGGCACCAACCTTATATTTTTGGGTACAATGGGCCAGACTTTGTTGCCGGTGTTAATTTGGTGATATATGTAATCCTGATTCTAAAAGCCTAGGCCTGCATCATGTAATCCCGTCCCATGAATAGACTAGAGAACCTCACAAAATGGTTGAAACACTTTGCCCTTTGCTAAGCCATGCCTGTCTTAACCAGCTGCCAAGCGCATGAAAGATTTTGAATGCTGCTGAAAGATCACGGCCTTCAGGAATATTTAAAGACTTAAAAATCAATCAAATAATTAAGCATTTCATGTTGAAAAATCAAAGTACTTAAAAATCTTTATGCAATTAAATCTTTTGCAAACTTACATCCAAGAATTCATCCATGTGCATTGTCTTATTCTCAGTCCTGTCCTCTGCAGCTATTCCTCTCTTTTGAAACATATGGATTCTCTGTTTCTATAATATCTAATCTGGACACAGCCCAGACCATCACACAAACCAACCTCCCTTCCATTGACTCGATTTACACTCAACGCTGCCTTGGAAATGCATAATCAAGGACCCATCACTCCCTCTTCTCCCCTCTCCCATCAGGCAAGAGGTTCAGAAAAGTGCATACATGGAAATCAAGGGTGAGAAACAGATAGGGCCACAGTGTTAGCTAGGAATCTGATGTGCAATGTAAATGGATTGAGTTAATAAATATCAAGGGGTAGGAAGTAGATGTGGGGGTTGTACGTAGATTCCCAAACTGTGATGATGATGTGGGGAATGGCATTAAACTGGTAGTTAGAGGCTCATTTAATACGGGTACAACTGTAATTATGGTTGAATCCATTCTACAAAGACAGTAACTCTACTGCTGCATGGCCTTGCCTCTGTATGATAGTGGATTAATGTGAAGCTATCCACTTTTTTGCAAAAGAAGGAGACAAATTATTATTAGTACTGTGACAGACTCCAAAAGGGAGGGGAGGGGTGCAATGAGATCTGATGTCCTTTTGCACCTGTATATCAAAGTAAACATGCAGATGCAGCTGGCAATTATGAAGGCAAATGGCATGTTGGTGAACCAGCAAAAGTTTTGTGTAATGGAGAAGGGATGTCTTGCTGTAATTGTACAAAGCTTTGGTGAGACCACAGCTTGAATTCTGTGTGCAGTTTTTGGTCCCTTTTTAGTAGAGATAGCTTACGTGAACACTGGTGAAAGGTTTACTGAGTATACCACACACAGTGATGCTTCAACAAAAAAGAGATGCCAGTGAAACTACCATTGGAAGATTATCAGTTTTATTGATTATATAGACGAAGGAAGCTTATGTTGTGGGGAGAGTGCAGTGAAGTGATGCCAGGACTGATGTAAAAAGAGAAATAGGGTAAATTAAGCTAATATTTGACAGTTCATAAAAATGAATAGATATCTCATAGAAACCTGCAAAATTCCAACAGGATTGGGCAGATTAGAAGCAGAAAGACTGTTCACAATGGCAGAGGAATCCAGGACCATGGGTCATAGTTCAAGATACAATGAAAGTTCTACAACACTGAGATGAAGAAAAGCGTTTTTCTCCAAGGAGTAGCGGACCTCTAGAATTCTCTGCCACATAAAGTAGTTTAAGGCAAAATATTAAATAATTTCAAGGTTGAATATTATTAGTGCTGAAGGGATTAATGGGCATGGGAAGAAAGCAGGAGCAGTTTAGTTTAGTTTATTGTCATGTGCACTGAGGTACAGTGAAAAGCTTTTGTCGTGTACTAACCAGTCAGCAGAAAGGCAATACATTATTATAATCGAGCCAGAGTACCAAATTTGGATGGCCAGGCATGATCATACCGAATGCAAGACCAGGCTTGAAGGGATGAATAACATTTTCTTATTTTCCAACTGGATGGAAGGCAATTCATCCTCAACCCCAATGGAATTGCCAATACCACAACATTTTCTCGGTTTACTGGACCTCGAAGTAATTCATTTTTTATTAATATCAGCTGCCTCGATTGCAGATCCAAATTGGCCCGTTTTTGATTTTAATTTGAACTCAATTAAAAGGAAATTATCTTCAAAGGGACTGATGTATATTTTGATAAATTGTTGTTTAAACTACTTACATAGAATGAAGATGCTGGATTATTGACCAATGAATTTCAACAAAGTATAGACCAGCAAAGTAGCTTAATATTTAACATGTTTGCCATCTGCTAGTATTCCTTTCGACAGAGACAGCCATCTTGAAACTGATGGAAGTTTTGCTGGGTACACTACACACGCCAATACTTCGCCAAAAGAAGAGATGCCAGTAAAACCTTCACTAGTACCCATCCACCAACACTGGCTTGCAGCTGCTGCCTAAGGTGCTTGGTGGCAGGAGATTATCAGTTTTATTGATAATATTATTTTAATTAATAAGAGTCCTTCACACAGCATATTAGAATTGGAGGGGAAAAGGATTATAAGCAAGCATTGCGAGGCTTTAAAATAACACTGTATTCTCCAAGCACTAAGTATTCAAAATGTCACAAACTTCAAAGAAAACAAACCAGCTTAATTTCATTGTAAAGAGATTAGGTCTAAGATCAGACATAATGAAATCTTGGGTTCCTAATGCAGAAATGCAAAAAAGAACAAAATGAGAAACACGTTTAAAATAAAACTTTAAAAAATGTCTTCGCTTTTTCTGGAAGCTTTAACATAGCATCAAAGTTAACCTAATTTCCGATTGTTATTGAGCTGAGTGAATGGACAAATATTTTCTGAAAAACACAACAGGTGTTATTAAGAAACTAGGAAATATGAATCAATGGGGAAAATCTCCCTTTTGAATCTCTATTTTTTTCTTCCCATGAAAACCAGTGTCTCAACACACATTCACAAATTCATTTCAGGTCTGAAAGGTTCAGACCCAAAACGTGACTTTATTCTTTTTCTCCAGAGATGCTCCCGGACTTGCTGAGTTACTCAGCATTTTGTGTCTATCTTCACAAATTTAAGTTCGCTAATATATTATCTTACCCAATATATCCACATGAAATAGACGAGGGCAATTTCTAGCCAGCTCCTCGATATCCGAGTCACACACAGATCTATTGGCTGTCAGGAAAATCTTGCGTAAGTTGGGAAGTTTGTGAGCAAGTTTTGCAAAGCATCCTGAACTGCTCTGTAAAGTTGGGCACCATCCAAGATCCACATCTTCCAAGAGTTGACAACCTGCTACAATAGCAGCCAGGCCATTTTCCGTAATATTTTTACATCTCCATAGATCCAGGGATCGCAGCTTTTTACATTTGGCTCCAATTACACCAGCCACAAGGTCATAGTCTTCAACCTGAGTGAGAAAGATTAACAATTAATGGTAATAAATATCTTGATATTCATTGTTTAGGAAGGAACTGCAGATGTTGATTTACTCCAAAGACACAAAACACTGGAGTAACTCAACAGGACAGGCAGCATCTCTGGATAGGAGGAATGTGTGACGTTTTGGGTCGAGTCACTTAGTCTGAAGAAGAATTTCGAAACAAAACGTTTCCTATCCAGAGTTGCTGCCTGTCCCACTGAATTACTCTAGCATTCTGTGTCTATCCTTGATACTCATTATTGTTTGCACAATTTAGGAACATTCACTTGAAAAATAAAGGTATTTTAAATTTTAAAAAACTCTTAGGAATTGTGAAGTACAATGGGCAAATAATATACTCCACTTTTCAAAAATAATTATGTGTAGTTTAGATTTTATTAAGACTATTCTTCATAAACAAATTGCAGAACCAATATTAGTATTAAAGCCCTCCACAGGCCCTCCATCTATTCTGCCAATCTGTTGCTTTAATGACATAACAAAAATCAGTCAGAAATGTAAAAGAAAGGTGACTTTGATGATTAATAAGACAACTGTCATTATTCTTTCCAGGAAAGGGGAATATTTGCTTCCATTTGAGGATTTATTCCAACAGAAACAAGCAAATTCCATCTCCCTCAGAAAGATATTGTTTTCTTATTTACAATACATTACATTCGACTCAAAGTGTGATTTAATTGTTTTACTTCACAACGCAACATAATGCCCAAAACCTGGCCTTCAGATCGTGATAGAGAAACAAAGGTTCAAAGGTCTTTATTGTCATGTGTACCAATTAAGGTACAGTGAAACTCAAACAACCAGAGAGACTACAAGAAATAATTAAGGGTAGACAAAGATGCTGGAGAAACTCAGTGGGTGAGGCAGCATCTATGGAGCAAAAGAATAGGTGAAGCTTCGGGTCGAGACCCTTCTTCAGACTGATGTGGGGGCGGGAAGAAGAAAGGAAGAGGCGGAGCTAGAGGGCTGTGGGAGAGCTGGAAAGGGGAGGGGAAGGAGGGAGAAAGCAAGGACTACCTGAAATTGGAGAAGTCAATGTTCATACCACTGGGGTGTAAACTACCCAAGCAAAATATGAGATGCTGCTCCTCCACTCTGGCCAAGAAATAATTAAACCTATTAGTGTTTTGACCAAAATCTAGAACAACAAGACTAATAATTCTCAATTCCCTCATTCCCTGTCACCAAACATGCTGAAAAATAAACAAGAATTTTCATTATTTGCAGCTATAAAAACTAATTTTACTTATGCGCGCTAATGAGTGCTAATTCAGATCCTGCTGCAGGTTGAGTGTTTTCTTGAGATCAGGCTCATGTTAATTCCCCTGTAGTTCCAATGTTGTTGCCAATTTCAAAATATATGGAACTGTTCCTTGTTGAAACAGTATAAAGTCAACTGAGCAGTTGTGCCAGGAAGGAGAACTGCAATGTCACCACATGCAGAGGGGGAAAAGATAACAAACATTTTAAATAGTAGAACAGACTTTTCAGCCATTGGTCTTTCCCCAAAGAGAAGCACATGGACAATTTTATGCAGAAATTATGCTCCTTCCCATTGAAAATACAGACATTTCTCTAACATATTTTGTCAATAAAGTAGATTAGAATATTATTAAATCTTTTGTTAGATACTTGAGATATATTCCATGTAACGAGTGAATTAAATGCATATGTTTAAAAATCTTTAGTCATCTGTAAATCAAATGCTTTCCTTATACTTGAGATTTTTGCCTAAAAATGAACGAAGAGCATAATTACAATGCTTTGTGATACTTTGAACAAACCTATCGTGCACCCCTCAAATATCTCTTCATGGCTTGATAACACAAGCCACGTCATAAAAACCTCACAATGCCTGAATATTCATAAAAATAGATCTATATTACATTAACAGGTTCTGCAGTTTGAATGCTTATGGGGCAATAGCTTATTACCAATATAAAAATGCTTGACACAATTATCTGAAATCGTTCTCTATCTGTTCTTTTATAGACATAATAATACATTTATTTTAAACAGGTTAACATTGCTACCGAATAGCTGAGAGAAGAACCAAACTCAAATCTAGTTCTCTCTGCAGAACAATTTCAAGGTTAATGTCCTTTATTTTGATTAAAATAGATTTAATTGATTTATTCATCGACAGTGGGAAAGATATGCAATTTATGCAGTACTGTGATAAAAATATAACTCTTTGTAAAATAAAAATCTCCAAAGACACAAGTCTATGAAGTTAAATAATTTGTAAATTCCAGACCAGATAAGTTAGCCCTGGGAATTTTTGCTTTCAAAAGCTTTAAAATATTTTATTCTAATGAAAAGTAATTTAATTAATTGTAAACTCATCAACCAAAAGGCATACATGTCCAACTACATTCTGAAACCATTTTAGTCTCAACAACAGGCTGAAGAAGGGTCTCAACCCAAAATGTCACCCATTCCTTCTCTCCAGAGATGCTGCCTGAGTTACTCTAGCTTTTTGTGTCTAATATTCACATAATACTACTTGAATCAAAAAATGTTCAAGATTCAAGAGAGTTTATTGTCATGTGTCCCAGATAGGACAATGAAATTCTTGCTTTGCTTCTGAGTATTCTCTGGAGTTTATCCAAAACTATGTAAATTAATGTTACTGTACATTGTACACCTACTAAAACATACCTCCCCTTGTTTTAGCCGAGTTCCTTCATAGCCATTAAACAGGGACAAATTATGAAGAGAGAACATTTCTTAATTTTTGCTCATTTTGCAGTTGCTAAAATTGTGAATACATTCGGACTGACTTTAGGTCATTATTTTTACAACTGTTTCCCCACATGCAGCTAGAGCTGGTGAAACTTATTACTGTGTTCAGAAGCTAATTTCGAAATACTTGAGATCACCGAGCACGCAATGAGATGTAATCCATCTTAAAAACCACAACAGGATCGCAAGACTGATATATCAACGTGATATATTGAGGCGTAAATATGAAAGTTTTGTTGAAAGGAGCCAATTAGATTGCACTTGAAACTAAAAACACATTTATAATAAAATTTTAAACATAGAAAATAAAAGAACCATGCACAACTTAAAATCTGTCAACGAAGCAATCTTATTATTTCTTTTTCATGTAGCGTTTAAGCACTCCTTTTGCATTCAAACAATCAATAAATAAATGAAGAAATATATTACTTCAAAATGTATGCGAGAAATTGAGAAAACATTTTGTTTTAAAAAAGCTATGAATATTTTCCATGTTCCTGTTTGTATTTATTGTAAACTTACAAGAGGAGTATCTATAAATGTGTTACAATAACGTTTCCCTTTTCCATTGTGCATCAGATTCCTCTGTAACTAGAGGTTTCACAATTGTGTAGTCTGACAAAATGTGATATATTACAAATGTAAACAAGTCACTGAAGTTCAGTTAAGGAGACTTACTATCTTCTTTTTCACAATTCTTAACCAATAATTTTAAATCCACATTTTAAGTAATTACATAATTCATGAAACAAAGTTAACATTAAACTGCATTAATTGAATATTACACACAAAGCTACATTTTATTTTTCTGTGAATTTTAAATGTGCTTCCTTTTGAAATATAGGATGGGGTTTTAAAGATATTAAGATGTCAATACTTTTGAAATGAGACCACTATTGACCTTTAAAGAAAACCATTAGCACATGCAACTCCAAGTTCTTACCATGACACAGCTGCCCAGGCTGAGGTGCTGAAGTTCCAAGCAGAAGTTCAGAATGCTGAGCAGTGCTGTTTGCTGCCGTCATGGGACACATCAGAGTCAATGTGAAAAGAGAAACAAAGGGAAAAGAGGTCAATTAGGCATTAAAGCCTGTCACTGCTTTTCCCGAAATACCATTCTAAACTTAGGTTACATCTACCACAAATGCAGTTTAATGAGTCCCAAGGTATTCAGACCATCGATTAGCTCATGGCCAAACAAATCATTACTGGCTCAAAATGCAGTTCCCTCTAGATGCGAATCTGCACAGACCGCAGTTACCAGGGGCTCGGTGCCTCTGAACACTTCTCCCTGAGGGAGAAATCTTGGAAATGCTGAGACCTTCCACTAAAATACAAGGCTGCTGTGGCACCAGACTAGATCAGTGATGTCCCAGAAATAAAGTGGCAACCATGACATTCGTAGATCAGACAACTCTAAAGAAACTGTCACAGCAAACCACACAGAGGAGCAGGACTGAACAATGCTGACCACCGCCAGCCAAATGATTCTAGTCACAGTTAACTGGGGTGTTTTCACACATAAAACACAGACTAACATACACTGGCGAAGGAATTACAAGACTCCAATTCAACCAAATACTCATACCACCAAGTACAGAACTTCTGTGGTTAATCACAATATTTCCCTCTATGCTCAGCGCTGCATTTATTCAAAAATAAATCAAAATCGACTCTAATGGAAACAAATGTCTGGAGGCAAGGATGAACAAAGCCAATTCTCCTGCACATATTTAGCATTAACAAACAGAAGAATTTCTCCACTGAACATTTTTAACCTTGGAAGTATTTAAGTGCAACATTCACTTCAAGTTCAAGTGAGTTTATTGTCATGTGTCCCTGATAGGACAATGAAATTCTTGCTTTGCTTCAGCACAACCGAACATAGTAGGCATTGACTACAAAACAGATCAGTGTGTCCATATACCATTATATAAATATATACACACACATGAATAAATAAACTTGCCAATATTGTTTGTTTTTACAAATGCTACAACCATTCAGTTCCACATTTATGCTTCGCACGAGTCTTCTGTTGCTTGCTTTCAACCCTCATCAACATGCCCTACTGCTTCTTTTTTCCTTTGTGCTTACTTTGAATGTTTTACTATAGTTCCCTGAACCACTCATTACTTCCATACTTGAAGATGCTGAGTTGCAGTAGACCAGAAACTGCAGTTAGTGAGGCACCAAATTTCACTTAAGACTACATTAAAAAATAACTATCAGTCAAAAGGCTAAAGGCTGAAGGTATGCTGGTCATTGAATTAAACAAATCATCTGCTTTAGCATTCTGCAAAGTGATCTCACACCTCACTGCTTTACCACATGCATACGTCCCCTTAGTTATACTACACTTTTTGCAACAGATGTAGATTCAAATATGCTTTTAAGCATAATTTCACCTAAAAGACTGACTTAAATTTATATCCAATGGACAATGTTAACATCCAGCATACATAGGTGGATATTTCTTAGCATTCACTTAAAATTTCATTTCACTCTTCAAACTCTCTTGGGTTAACAGTGAACTCATTTATCTTCTTGCATCTGCTTAATGCTAGGCAGGGAGGGAAGAAAGAGGATCGTTTTGATAATTTTCTTTTTTCTGGCAGGAGAATAAGCCAAAATCATTAGGATTTAATTTGGTTGTTCATCTCTTTCATTTGGTGTCAGAGGCTGGGTTGGATAAGCACATCACCGAGTAGATAAACAACAACATTCCAAATACTAAATACAATTCAGGTTCCTTTCACGGCCCATATTCAGTTAATCTGATGTAAAACTCCTGCCACTTTATAAGGTATTCTCATATGAAAAATCAAGCTACCAGAATTTGGGAAGATATGCCACAGTGTAAAATTACTGGGCAAAATAAAACAAATGAGTACATAAATCAAATCTGGCTGCCATGAAAAAAAGGGACAAATGTTTTATGTTGGAGTAAGCAATTGCAAGAGATAATGCAGGATGAGAAGCTGCACTCTCAAGTTTAAAATCTTATCTCACCAGGCTGTTTTTGAAATTATAATGTGTATATCACTATGACACAACTGAAAAAAAACTGTTTTATTTCACATATAATGTCACACCACGTTGACATTTCATCTCAAATTTATCCTCTTTCCCTTCTCCCACAAAAAGAAATCATCCACATAACCTGTGAGAGATTTGTTTGAAGACATCAACAGCAGCTAAGGTGTGCATGGATATAATTTCCATTTAGTGGACCTCAAACCAAAAAAAAAGCTTAATTTAAAATGTTCCAAAATATATTTCATGCATCGTAATTTCTAAGTTAAGATTCTGAATTGAATCCATTCTGTTTGTTCACTAAGATCAAATGTAAGATGTAGAAAAGTTATTTATCAGTTTCATACACTGAATGTGTGCCATCTGACAATTTAAGTGGATGACAGGACTGTTACATCCTGAAGACGCGGTCTGCGAAGCTTCAGCAGTGGGCGCAGCGTGGACTTTCCATTGCGGAGCGGGACGAACTCTTGCTGGGAGTCGCCAGAGAGGAGTGCTCCGATCGCTGGCCTGATGACTTTGTCATCATGGGGCTGAGGTCTGCGGAGCTTCTAGCCACGGGCGTGGCGTGGACTTACCACCCGGAGCCTGGGATCACTCGCAGCGAATCGCCAGAGAAGAGCTCCGACCACCGGCCTGCGGCCTATAACATCCTGAAGCCGCGGTCTCCGGTAAGAAAGCGCTGATTCAGGGCCGCCAAGCCGCGGAGTGCGTTTAACCGTCCCGACGTCGGAGTTTCAAATCATCCCGACGAGAAGGCCTGTACATCCGACTGTCCGTTGCGGCGACTGCGGAGGGTTTATGGCCCCGACCACGGGTAAACAAAGGATGAGGACTGGCTGAACTTTGTGCCTTCTATCACAGTGAAGAATGCTGAGGTGGATGTTTGTGTTAAATCTTATTGTGTATTGTGTGTTCTTTTTAATAGTAAGATTAAACGAGAACTTACCAGTTTGAAGTTTGATCTTTATTTTATGAGGAGTAACGTTGAGGGAATACGTGAAGAACCCCGCTAGGACGCATGCGTGTCATTCTTCAAAGCAGCGGTGTGAAATCACAGATAACTGTAATGACTAAACATAGTAAGATTAGAGAAGAGATACCAGTTGAGTATATGATCAAGGGTGGGAGCTGAGGGCACGTATTCCCTCAACGTTACCCCTCATAAAATAAAGATCAAACTTCAAACTGGTAAGTTCTCGTTTAATCTTACTATTAAAAAGAACACACAATACACAATAAGATTTACTATTTTACTTCGGAGTCACGTGAGTGACTACGTGAAGATTTTAAAGCTGTGATTTCATGCCGTGGAAACGAGTCCATGCATCACATTTGCCTTGATTATGGGGAGAATAGTGTTAACATCATTAGATATCAATATGATATTAAAGTAACAAAATTTTATTAACACCAAATCATAGCCCCTATTTATGGGGTAAAATCATATTACAGAACTTAAAAGTGTTTCTGCAAATGTTCCAGGTTCAATAACTGGTTTATTATAAAATCGTTGGAACGTTCTTTCCGTTGACCATCCTGCAGTCTTGAGGATTTGGTCCATAGGAACATCCAACTGTATTGCTGCTGATGTAGCTGCAGCCCTTGTGGAGTGAGATTTAAAAATGTTAGTATCTACTCCCGCCTTTTTTAGAACCTGTTTTAGCCATCTTGAGATGGTCTGGACTGTCACTTTTTTGTGTGGCTGTTTGTGGCTGATTAACAGTGTCATTTATTTGCCTCTGATGATTCTTGTATGTTCCATATATAATAGTAAGTGAGTTACTATGCAGAGACGATCATCCGTCGGGTAGCCCCGGAACTCTATTTTTTGCCCTGCTGATCCCTGTCTGTTCTGTTTAATTAATTCATGGATATGAAAAGTCAAATTCCCAGATGAAATAGTCAAGTTGTCCAGCCTTAGTTTTTGTAGTGACTGGACCCTTTGTGCCATGACCAAAGCCATCAGCATGACCGTTTTCATCGTTAGTGTCTGTAGGGACAGAGCTGTAGGTGGAGACCAGTTCCTCAACATGGTCAATACTATGCTCACATCCCAAATTTGGGTGTACCTGGTTCTTGGGGGATTAGTATTGAAAATGCCCCTCATGAGTTTGGTTACCAGGGGGTGTGTCCCTACAGAATGCCGCTCTGTTCCTTGCCACAGGTAGTTTGACAGAGCACTTCTGGCGCAGTTGATGGCACTATAGCTGAGGCCCTCATCATAGTGGAGGCTTGCCAGAAATTCCAGAACAGACGGAATGTTGTTTGATCTGTGGTTGAGGTTGTTGTCGTGACAGTACTTCCCCCATTTCTTGATGTGCACCAAGTACTGATTTTTGGTGGACTGTCTGTGGGCCGATGCAATCATATCCATTGTTCGGTCCGTCAGTCCCAGGTGTTGTAGTGGCGCTTTCAAATTCTACAAATTAATAGGTTTGTATGTTTATGACAGGGGTGACTTTCCTGTGTTACCGGATGGACCAGTAAACTTGGTCTATGATGGATGGTGATGCATGGTTCTAATACCATGTCTAGTATCACCGGGAACCATGGTTGAGTAGGCCAATCGGGTACTATCAAAATACCAGACGCAGAGTCTTGTTGTATTTTCCTTAATACCCGACTGATGAGGCAGAAAGGAGGGAATGCATAAATAAACAATTTCCCCCAATGCAGCGAAAATGCATCTGTTGCTGCTGCCCCAGGGTCTGGTTCCCATGAAACATAATTTGATAACTGGTGATTGAGCCTGGATGCGAAAAGATCGATATCTGGTGTTCCATACCGTGCTGTAATTTCAGCAAATACATTTTTATCCAACATCCATTATGTGTTTTCATTGAATTTGCGTGACCTGGTGTCTGCCACTAAATTTAGTTTACCTGGTAAGTAGGTAGCTGATATCCAAATATTTCTCTGGATACACCATTGCCAAATTGTGTTGGCCAGATTGTCACATGATGTCGATTTATTTCCACCCACATGGTTGATATATGCTACCACGGTGGTGTTGTCAATTTGTAGTCTAACATGCTGATGATTTAACCCAGAACAATATGACTTAAGGCCATGGAATGCACTTAACATTTCCAGGTAGTTTATGCCCAGTGTTTTTAATAATGATGCCTCCTGTGCATTCCATCTCCCTCCACAGCTGGAGATGGAATTGGTAGCTCCCCAACCAAGTGCACTGGCATCAGTTTGTAGTACCATAGACGGGTTGCTGATAATTAGTGGATTGGAACAATACTTGATGTTGTGTTCCCACCATTTTAGTTCCATTATGGCCTCTGTTGGTAGCTTCATTGGTCTGTCAAAATGGCCACCATTAATTTTGAGTGCTCTTATTTTTGCTCTCTGTAAATTTCGATAGTGTAAAGGTCCAAATTGTGTGGCTGGAAATGCAGCCACTATTTTCCCAATTATTCTAGCTACCAGTCTAATGGATGGTTTGGTGATGTCAATGATTTTGCTGCAAACCTCTTTTAAGGCTGTTACCTTTTCTTTCGGCAAAGTCACTGACATGAGAACTGAGTTAATGGTGAACCCCAGATAATCCATTTTTGTTGAAGGCGTTAATTTAGACTTAACTGGATGGATGATAAAGCCCAGTTCTTCAAACAATTGTTTTGTGGCTGTTACTGCTTGTTCAGTCAATTCCAAAGTTTTGCCAACAATAAATATGTCATCTAGATATGCCATTAACAAGTGTTTTAGTTTTCGCAGTAACGCTAGGGCTGGTTTCAAATTTTTTGTGAATAACCTGGGGGCTGATGTCAGCCCATTAGGTAGTGCCCTGTATTGCCAGTGCTGACCCATCCAGTTGAATTTTAAATAACATCTGTGGTCACCTCTTATGGGTACTGTATAGTAAGCATCTTTTAGATCGATGCTTGCCATGTAGTAGCCTTTGGAAATCAATTGCTTTGCAGTAACAAAGGTTTCCATCTTGAAATGAATATATTGTACAAAGGTATTTAAAGTAGTCAAATCGATGATGATGCGGCAACCACCATCTTTCTTGTTTTTTATAAAGATATTGGACACGAATTCCTGTGATTCGTGTTGGGTGTGTTCAATTACTCCTTTTTTATATAGCCGCTGTAGTTCAGCATGTGCTTTAGATTTTTCTATATCTGTGAGCACGAACATTGGGTTCGGTACATGCTGTACTGGAGGGTTATGTTTTTGTATAAATTCTATGGTATAACCCTGGATACTGCTTAGAATGTAAGTGTCGGTAGTTATCTTATTCCATGCATCCAAATAATATCGTAATCTCCCACCAACTTTCATGCTCCCTTTAATTCTTAAGGAACCATACTCACCTACCTCCATGGTTACCAGTGGTAGGTGTGTTATTTCTTCGGCATCCTCCGTGGATGTTGAGGCGCCGTTGTCTGGGTCTGTTGTTGGGTTTGTATTGAAGGTTTGCGCATTTTCCAGGACGGTCGGTCTGGGCCATGGCCTAAAAAATGCCGATGTTGGGTGTTCCTGGTTTTTGCGCTAGCTCCGGTTTGTATTGGCCGACTGGGGGGTCCGTAGGGGTGATATTTTTGGCCGTAATAGCTTTTGGTTGCTGGTTTTATGAGCCCCAGTGTTTTTGCCTCTTCATCAAGTTCTTTGACTTGTTTTGGTAAATCCCCTCCAAATAGTAGTATTGGCGGTTTGGAGGTTCCAGGTTTACAGAGGCCGGCAAATTTGGGGTCTAAAGCTGGTTGGATAGCACTTTTCCTGATGTTGTTCAACTCATATTGTAAGTTGCAGAGTAAAGCCAGTGCATCTTGGTGGTCTTGGGTCATGTTTTGCTCCTTCAATGTGTGGGCAAAAGCTGTAATTCCTGCCGTTAGGACTTTTAGGACTTTCTGAATTTTCAAGTCCCTGGTTCTAATTGATGTCCCCACATGTTTCCAGATGTACTGGTTTACACTGGGAACATTTAGCGACTTGCAGTTCCCTGGAGATAAATGTCGTGCCATGGTGTCTGATAGTGCCTGTGCCTGCAGTTGGTTAAATGACATATAGTCAATGCTTGCCGCTATTTTCGGCTCCAGGTCTTGGCCAGTTTGGTCTGGTTGGATAAACTGGGACACCATGTCCAGCATGTTTTCTGTCACCCCAGGCATACTGAGGGTATGTGCACTGCCCTCTTCAGGGTCAGCCCAGAATGGATCCTCCGTGCTCTCCTCTGATAAGGGAGAGACACTGTGCAGCCCCACAAGGGGTACTGCTGTGGGGCTTACTAATTGCCCACTGTGGCTAGCCTCCATCTCCCGGAGCCTGCCACTTTGGAGTATTTCCTCCAGCAGCCGCTCCAACTGGCTCTTATGCTCTCGGGCATAGGCCATTCGCGGCTGCTCCTGATCCTGCAGCCGCTCCAACCGGCTCCAATGCTCACGGGCACTGGCCGCTCGCGGCTGCTCCCCATCCTGCAGCCGCTCCAACCGGCCCCGGTACTCACGGGCACTGGCCGCTCGCGGCTGCTCGTCATCCTGCAGCCGCTCCAACCGGCCCCGGTGCTCACGGGCACTGGCCGCTCGCGGCTGCTCAAAGTCAGACTCATTGGAGTCTGGCATTCGGTCCGTTTTTTGCTTCGCTTTCCCGCCCGGCTCCGCCGGTGCGGGAGCAAAGTCTGGCACAGCTGTTCCCATTTCGGGAGATTGGCGTGCCGTCGGCTGCTGCTGTTGCTGCTGGCTGTCCGCAACTCCGTGGTTCTCCCCCGCCAGCCTTTTCGCAACCTTCTGTCTCGTGGATCTGTTCATCTTTCCACCTGCAAGGTAAGTGGGAAAACGCAGAGTCTCCTTACCTGCTGTTCCCGGCTTTTAAATTCTGCCGCTAAAGGGGAACGTCCTTCCCCCTGCTGTGACTCGTTGCAATGCGCGTAGCGATATGACACGCATGCGTCCTAGCGGGGTTCTTCACGTAGTCACTCACGTGACTCCGAAGTAAAATTGTATCGCTGCTGGCAAATTCATTTCACTGCACCTTCGGGTGTATATGACAAATCGAAGTCGAAGACTGTCGCTGAAAAGTCGCGTTAGTGGGACAGGCCCTTTACTCTCTCAATTGTGACATATACATCATCTTATTCACTCAACTGGGTAAGGCCTGAAGTCTATTTAACATGTAACATAAAACTTCTCAAACAGCCTCTACCTAACTCAGAACATCTCATATTAACTATTCAGAATTTAGTTAAAAATGTTACCACGCAACAAAAGCTTTTCTTTGTACCTCGGGCAATAAACTAAATTCAACTTAACTCAAAACCTCTTGGTGTTCATCTTGCAGATCAATTAAAATGCTTTAAAGCTTTAGTTCATTCTGTTAAAATCACAGATGTCTTATTTTCTACTGTTTTTCTAATTTTGCATAATTCTCATTCTTTCTTTTCTATGGGCTTCCTACTTTCTATCTTTGCAATTTTCTCCAGTCCTTCCATCTTCAACATCTCTATATTTCTCTAATTCTGTATTCCTAATATGTTTGTAACACAATTGGCAGCCATAACTTCAAATGGTAAAGTCAGGAAGTTCAGGACTTCTTCCCTATATCCTTCTCTGCTTCTGAAGAAGGGTCTCGACCCAAAACATCACCAATTCCTTTTCTCCAGAGATGCTGTCTGACCTGCTGAGTTACTCCAGCTTTTTGTGTCTATCTTCACTACCATATAACCTACATATTTGGTCAACTGACCTAATATTGCTCAGTTATCAAAATGGTAATGCACAATATGAAAGTTACTAAATAAATGCGAGTTGTTAGCCTCATTTCAAAATCAAATCCATGTTTCATTAATGATGCATGCAATCCTTCAATTGCCAATTTTTCATGACCGTGGGCCCGTCAAAGCTGAGCATTCGGTCCCCAAATCCAATTAAGAGGATTATTAAATAGCAATCACCAGTCTATGCCCTGGCTTTCTTTGCTTCCTAACCTGATGACAAAGTCCACTGTAACTTCATCTGAGAATGGCAAATGTTACAAGAAATCAAACCGAGAACCATCCTTGTTTGCATGGCACCATACCATATTCAATATAAAATGTACTATAAGCCAGACAGAAAATATTGCCTTTTACTTTGAGATTTTTTATTGGCTTCACATTCATAGATAACTGAACATTGCGTGCAGGTGTAGCAAGCAACGACAAAAGTAAATGGTATGTTGGACTTTATTGCAAGAGGATTTAAGTAAACACGTCTTTCCTCAATTATACAGATAACTTATTCTCTCCTATAAGCCTACCAAAATCATCTTTGATTCTTTTTCCACGAATAAATTTTTTTTTAACAATAGTTTTAAAGTATGAAGCCACCACGGTTGTGGGCTGGATATCAAGCAATGATGATACAGAGTACAGGAAAGATTGAGAACTTTGTAACCCGGCGTCAAGACACCAACCTTTCCCTCAATATCAGCAAGACAAAGGGAATTGTGATTGGCTTCAGGAAGCAAACATTGAAAGTGCTGAAGAAGAGATAGTTGAGATTCAAGTTCCTAGGAGGAGTCAATACTCCTACTTTCCTGGGAGTAAATATCACCACCGACTTGTCCAGGACCACCCATATTGAAGCAACGGCCAAGAAAGCACACCGTCACCTCTTCTTCCATAGATGGCTGAGGAAGTTCCGCATGTCCACAACAACACTCACCAACTTCCACAAATGCGCTGCAGAATGCATTTTATCGGAATGCATCACGGCATGGTTTGGGAACAGCTCCATCCAAGACCGCAAGAAATATTGACTCCATCTACACTTTACAGTGCCTCGGCAAGGTCACCAGCATAATTATGGACAAGTCTCACCCCTCTTCTCCCCTCTCCCATGAGGCAAGAGGTGCAGAAGTGTGAAAATGCACACCTCCAGATTCAGATTCTGAAGAAGGGTTTCGGCCCAAAACGTTGCCTATTTCCTTCGCTCCATAGATGCTGCTGCACCCGCTGAGTTTCTCCAGCATTTTTGTGTACCTCCAGATTCAGGGACAGTTTCTTCCCAGATGTTATCAGGCAACTGAACCATCCTATCACCAACTAGAGAGCTGTACTAACTTACCATCTACCTCATTGGAGACCCTCAGACTATCCGTAATCAGACTTTGCCAAATCTTGCACTAAACATTATTCCCTTAAAGGTGCACAGTGGACAGATTGATTGTAATCATGTGTAGTCTTCCTGCTGACTGGAAAGCAACCAACAAAATATCTTTTCACTGTACCTCGGTTCACGTGACAATAAACTAAACTGAACCAAACTAAGCCCAGTAGTCAATTTATAATTGACAAATTCTCACACCTATCAAGACATAGAAGGCTATTTTAATTTATGGATGTTTGGAGGCCATTTTTGAGCAGGAAGCTATCGGTCGGTATCTGCTCCTCTTCAAATGTGTGCCATGGGTCTATTTAATGGTTGTGGTGAAGCTGTGGAGGCCAAGTCATTGGGTATATTTAGAGTGAAGATTGATAGTTCTTGATAAGTAAGGGTGTCAAAGGTTATGGGGAGAAGGCATGAGAATGGGGTTGAGAGGGAAAAATAGAACAGCCATGATCGAATGACGGAGCAGACTCAATGGATCCTGGCCTTATTCTGCCTCTATGTCTTATGATCTATGAGCGTATTTGCGCCAGCAAAAAGCTTAATTTGCTTTATCTTCCACACAATGGTAGTTCTAGAAATGTAGCACTTACTCTATACTGTATGGGACTGTCAGACTAGATCAAGACTGGAGTGGAAGCCACAAGTGTAGGTATGGAAACAAGAGTGCTGGCCACTGAGTCACAGGTTTAGTAGCAGTCACAGCTTTAATAATGTGCCTTAATAGAAGTTGTTGTAATTTAAGTAGGGCAGTGACGAGGTTTGATACTTACAATGATGTTCTGAGTACAGTTTTCTCTCACTCATTGTTTGCTTTGTGCCAAACAAAAATCTATGATTAAAGATAGTAAATAGCACAGCAAAGTAGGATTTAAAAACAAAATATATGTTATATATATTAGATATATATTAGATCACTAAAATGTGTTTAATGTATTTACCTTTATTAGTAGGATGACGTAGTACTGAGTTAAATAAAATAAATTGCATAGGTTTACGATTTCACTATTTTTATGATTAACTGCCCAAACATGTCCACATGTGAATAACCGCCATGCAGTGCAGACTGTGATAAGCACTTCTGGTAATTAATTATAGGCTATTTCTTAAAGAAATAGAATTATACATTTGAGATTACTTGGGGAGACCCCACCGTGCATGCTGATAATTGCTGTTCAAAATAATATTAATAAAAAGCCCTTAAAACACATGTTTGAGGGAAAAATAAACAAAACGTTCACTTTTAATAAAAATCCAATTGCCGAAAGTCGCTTATAGACTTTAAAACCATCTTAGTTTCATATTTTTAAATTCCATTAGTCCTTCTCTACCTTGTAATGACTCCCAGATAGCCATTAATTTCTTTATAATAAGTACTGAATGGAAATTTCTCAGTAAGCTATTGTAGTACACCATGTAATCAGTTTTCTCTGGCAATCTCACAATTGTCATAATACATTTGAACTCTTATTTGATGTCACATTGCTTCACCGTCACAAACAAAATTTATACAATGTGAATTGCTGATGAACAATGAAGATGTCAAAACAAAATTACTCACTTCACAATCACTCATGCAATAATAAAGCATAGCATATTTAATTTGTTTGGAGTACATAAAATTTAAAAAATGTCGTGGTTGAATTTAAAACTGATAGTATTTTACTGGACTCACAAATCATAACCTTTGCTCTTGTGGTTTCTCATGTCACTGAAAAATCTGGGTCAAATTCATCATTTAACTTCAGGATCTACTGTGGACGGAAGATTACTATATCCATTACTCAAAGATTGTGAAATAGATGATGGAAAGACAAGTTATTTCATTTGATTGCATCCGTAACTTCTATAAGACCAACAAACTCCATTCTTCTATGTACATTCAACCCCTTTGCCCTGCCCCGGCAAATGCAGGCATGCTTTCAGCTACCCAAACCTAACGCCCTTGTATACACCTCCAAAATCCTTTCCTAGGCCCTTTCTTAAATCTCACTTTTTGATTAACTGTTGATCACTCCATTTTTGGTTTTTACTTGGCTACATCTCTATGTTTTTTGTGCCGTTGTGCTGTGCTACAGTAGGTTTTCACAAATCAAAGACCTGCCTAAACTGATGAAACCTATTGTATCTTTTATTCTTTGAATAGAGAGATTTTCCATACACCATGTGATGTTTTCTAATTACAAAACAAATGTGTGGCACAGAAAAGAAAATGTCAGCTGTTACATCAATTGGTCCACAATCCTCATTCCACTAAGAAGTGCAGAATCTATATCAACACATTATACTAATAAGCAACTCCTCGATCCAGCTAGGACATTGCTAGGACCTAGTCAGCTAGGACTTATTGCCCCATAGCCAAAACCCTCAGCTTCTAGACTCCGTGAGAAGTAATTTAAACCCCTTCAGTGAACAAGGATTTTCCTCCTATTGAAAGACACTAAGCATAGTATTCATTTCTACTTGAAAGGCAACTATTCACTATTTCTCTAAACCAATTATATTTTCCTATCCCAATGAACAGCAACAGAGCCCCTTGTCGCCTAACCTCTGAAACAACATAGCCGCTGAATCTCCCAAAGAACCAACTCCAGCCTTAACTTCTCCCTACAACCCAACCGAGGGGGAACTTTCTCGGATCTAATACCTCACTTCAGTCACGCCAAACATGCCATCTCTAATGCCAGTGCTGCGAGGAACTGCTGGAACGTGCAACTTTATTGACTTTGTTGAGTTGTTTTTTTCTAAAATGTTTATATTTTGAACTCCAATGCATTTCAAGTCTGAAGAAGGGTCTCGACCCAAAACAACATCCATTCCTTCCCTCCAGAGATGCTGCCTGTCCTGCTGAGTAACTCCATCTTTTTGTGTCTACCCAAGCTTTTATAATCCATTGGTTCCCTCATCTGGCTGAGAATAGACTGACAGACACAAGAGCAATGTAACTTACACACTGAGGACCACCAATGCCAATCAGACCGATAGCAGACTATGAACACAACCTCAACCTCTTTTCCTGACTTTACTGATAAAAATAATGCATCTGATAAGTATGCAAAACTGTTAATTATACGTCTATAATTCATGACACATTCCAATAACTTGGAAAAATTGGCATGATCACATTAGATTCCAGAGAACTTTCATCACTCTATAGCACAAAACATATACAATTACATATAGCCTTAAATAAAACAGAAAAGGAAATTTAAAAAAAAACAATAGAACTACTCAAATACAGCACATTTCTCGAACATGCCTGTGTTTCATTAAAAAATACACAAGTAGCATTAAGCAATTCTCTGTCAGTGCCAATCACTGCAGGAGTTCTTACCTCAATTTTGGTGCGGTAAACGACCAGACGTCGGAGACCTGAGATCTTAGCAATATGGCAGAAAGCCTGAGTGTTTAGTTTATCACAGGATGAAAGGTTCAGCTCTTGGAGGTTTGGGCACATCTGAGCAATAACCTCGAGGCAAGTTTCATTCAGGAAGTGGCAACAGGCCAACTCTAGACGCACCAGCTCAAATCCACACACTTGCA
Organism: Amblyraja radiata; assembly: GCF_010909765.2. Lineage (NCBI taxonomy): Eukaryota > Metazoa > Chordata > Chondrichthyes > Rajiformes > Rajidae > Amblyraja > Amblyraja radiata. Next base: position 37,368,738 of record NC_045960.1, on the reverse strand, counting down.
TGAATCTGCACAGGAAGCACAGCAATCATAGGGTTAATTCCTGTCAAAATAGTAGGCGTCAAGCTGTGAGCGTATGCACCAGGCATCACATAAAGAGGCAACGTCAGGACTAAGCTATAGAAAAACAGCAGATGTTACAGTGGAAGTGAAAAGGTGCAAAGCTCTGAATTAATATATGGAACAGATCTGAAAATGGGTCACTGGTGTGGAATTATTCACCCAATAGGTAAACTGGCACCTTACTTAAAGCACTCAAATGATGCTGGATATCATTTGTAAAAAAAATGTCTAAGATGTAAATTAGAAAATTGAATTCATATACGAAATACAGCTAACATGCATAACTGTTGCCATGATTTGTCAAATGGTCCGTGCAGCAATGTCAAACTATTGTTCAATTTCAGGAAGCAATGGAGCTATTGTGGGATTGTTACATCTCCAGCTTTTATTTGAAGATAATATGAAAGTAAGCAGAAAGTCACCACTTCACTGTAAATAAAATTAAATGCATGACAATGAAGACAAATTCACTTCATTTTGCCAATACTTAGTTACCACACAGACTGAAATGGTTAAAATTATTTGCAGGCTGCATGGCAAGATGATAAAATATTATTAAATGAAATAAGTCATGCAAAGATGTATTTTACAAGACCAGCACTTAAACACTAGGAAACACTATGGAAAGACCTATCATTTTGTCGGTTTTGTTAAATTTTGAAAGATGAGTGCGGCTGATTCTCAAAGAAAATCAATCTGTAAAATATCTATAAATTGCTACTGCAAAAAGCTGATATTTCGTAAAATATTTGTTCCCCCCAAATTTGCCTTAAGTTGCATATATACCAATCTTTGATAGAGTAATTTTCGCTTCATCCTTCAGTTGGAGGAGTTCCAAACATTTTACATATTATTTCCATTCTTTGTAAAAAACAAATGGTTGTGAACTGTTTAAAAGAAAACAAATGAAGGGGTGACAATTTGAAAATAATGACAGTTATTTTGATTGGTTCGCCTCATAAAAAAGCATCAATCTACACAAGGCACAAAGGAATAGAAACTATAATAATTCTTCTTGCGGTTGCAAATTTGAAGTCAAACAGATTGCTCATTTTCACTTTCCTAAAACCCAGGATGGCAGTGACATCAGTCCATGTCTCTGGACAGACTTTTCAATCTTACCACTTTGCCGAGAAGGAATGCAACTTATTTATAGGACTAGAAGAGAATGCGTGTACAAAATTAAAAAAAGAATTAAAAAATCATCAAACAAAATATAACTATTTTAAATAAATGTAATTCATAAAGGCTGAACATTCATTATCTGTTTTAATAGGTAATGCACTGTCAACACTCAATGCACTGTAAAAAAAATAGCTACTTCACTGCAAAAGGTTCCCTAAAACAATAAAACAATTCAGCTTATATAGAAACCATATTCTGTACAAGGTTGATGACTTCTATGGATTGTCTAAACTCCTAAGTAAAATGAGCTTCACATTAGAAGGCATAGAAGTCACATGAGGCCTATTACAAGCTGGAGGACATTCCATGCGGTGCTTTCTTGGTAATACATTGCAAAATGCAATAGTAACCAGCTTACTGATCAAGATTAATTACAATCATAAATACTTCTCACAATGCAACTGAACAATGTCCATTTCGAATGTGCTTTAGAGAAGTCAGCTTTTGAGAAAGTACTCTATTTTCATGTGGTGGGTGCAGAGTTTTCTTATCTCAGTAGAGCCACTTTTTTAACAAGATGGTGCTGGAGTGAGATCAGGAAAACTCTTGTATCCAACGACATTTCGTTCAGACCGAAAGGTCTGAATGACAAATAAAGGATCTAAGTCTAAGTCTAAGTCTAAGATTTGCGTCTGAGTCTGAGACCTGCACCCGCTGAGTTTCCCCAGCAATTTTGTGTACCTAAGATTTGATTGTTTAGAGCTGAAAGCCGCAATCAGAACTGTAATAGTAGGAATCAGGGTTTTAAGCCATTTAAATGCGTTAGTGATTTTACGATAACTCGAAAGACCCAATGGAATCGGCAGACTCCCGAAACACAAGCATAGCACAATGAGGCATCAGGGAAGCCTCCACCATGCTAGAAAACATGATTGATGTGGGGGGGGGGGGGGGGCATGCGATTCCCCCTAGCATCCTTCTAGCCAATGAACAATTGTTGGAGAACAAGTTAGAAGTCTCAAGAGCAAGACTGCTGTATCAGAGGCATGAGGGACAGCTGTGTATTTTGTTTCACAAAGATATGGTTGAGCGGCAACTTCCAGACACGTCACGACAACTTATGTGGTTTTCCATCCACTGGATGGTGACGCCAGGAAAAGGGAGAGACAGTGGCGACAGTTTCATAATAAACTCATCGTGGTGCTCTGACATGGTGGTTTTGTCCCGTTCTTGCTTCCCCCACCTGGAATATCTGGCGGTTAAAAGTTTGACTGTTCTACCTACGAAGAGAGTTCTCGGCCTTCATCCTGACTGCTGTCTATGTGCCACCTCAGGCAGATGCCAAGCTGGCATTTGAAGAAGTGAGCGTCGTGATCAACAAGCAAGAAACTACATATCCCGACGGTTTTCTCACCCTTGCCGGGACTTGAACCGGGCTAGCATGAAGGATTGTCTGCCCAACTACCATCAACCAGTCACCTTCAACACTAAAGGACCCAACACATTCAACTACTGCCGTACCACCATCAGAAATGCCCACTGCTCCATCCCTCATCTGCACTCCGGTAAATTTGATCATCTGGCCGGAGTATTCAAGGACATTTTCAACCCCTCTCTTCTGTGGTAAGAGGTTCCCACCTGTTTCAAAAGGGCCCAATCATATCAGTTCCCAAAAGAAGCACAGTGACCTATCTCAACGGCTACCGTCTAGGAGCACTTACATCAATGAAATGCTACGAGAGGTTGTTTATGGTTCAAATCAACTCTTGTCTCGGAAATAAACTGGATCCGCTTCAATTGCCTATCACCACAACATGTGCTGCAACACTACAACAGCAGGTGCTATCTCACTAGTTCTCCACACTGCTCTGGACCATCTGAATAGCAGGAGCACATGCAGTGCCCTCCATAATGTATGGGACAAAGACCCATTATTTATTTATTTGCCTCTGTACTCCACAAATTGATATTTGTAATAGAAAACATCACATGTGGTTAAAGTGCACATTGTCAGATTTTAATAAAGGCCATTTTTATACATTTTGGTTTCACCATGTAGAAATTACAGCAGTGTTTATCATAGTCTCCCCATTTCAGGGCACCATAATGTTTGGGACACAGCAATGTAATGTAAATGAAAGTAGTCATGTTTAGTATTTTGTTGCAAATCCTTTGCATGCAATGACCGTTTGAAGTCTGCGATTCATGGACATCACCATTTGCTGGGTGTCTTCTCTGGTGATGCTCTGCCAGGCCTGTATTGCAGCCATCTTTAGCTTATGCTTGTTTTGGGGGATAGTCCCCTTCAGTATTCTCTTCAGCATATAAAAGGCATGCTCAGTTGGGTTCAGATTGGGTGATTGACTTGGCCACTCAAGAATTTACCATTTTTTAGCTTTGTTGCTTTCCAGGATTGTTGTTTGGGATCATTGTCTTGCTGTAGAATGAACCGCCGCCCAATGAGTTTTGAGGCATTTGATTGAACTTGAGCAGATAAGATGTGTATATACACTTCAGAAATCATTATACTACAACCATCAACAGTTGTATCATCAATGAAGATAAGTGAGCCAGTAGGCATACATGCCCAGGCTATAACACCCCCACCACCGTGTTTCACAGATGAGGTGGTATGCTTTGGATCTTGGGCAGTTTCTTCTCTCCTCCAAACTATGCTCTTGCCATCACTCTGATATAAGTTAATCTTCGTCTCATCTGTCCACAAGACCTTTTTCCAGAATTGTGGTTCCTCTTTTAAGTACTTCTTGGCAAACTGTAACCTGACCATCCTATTTTTGCAGCTAACCAGTGGTTTGCATCTTGCAGTGCAGCCTCTGTATTTCTGTTCATGAAGTCTTCTGCGGACAGTGGTCATTGACATCCGACTCCTGAAGAGTGTTTCTGATCCGTCGGACAGGTGTTTGGGGATTTTTCTTTATTCTTCTGTCATCAGCTGTGGATGTCTTCCTAGTCCCTTTTTGATTAGTAAGCTCATCAGTGCTTTCTTTCTTCTATGATGTTCCAAACAATTGATTTTGGTAAGCCTAAGGTTTGTCTGATGTCTCTAACAGTTTTATTCTTGTCTCTCAGTCTCACAATGGCTTCTTTGACTTTCATTGGCATAACTTTGGTCCTCATGTTGATAAACAGCAATAAAAGTTTCCAAAGGTGATGGAAAGACTGGAGGAAAGACTAGATACTGGGAGCTCTCTTATTCCTGCAGTAAGGAGGCATTTAAACACATCTAACCAATTACAAACACCTGTGAAGCCATGTGTCCCAAATATTATGGTGCCATGAAATGGGGGGACTATGTATAACCACAGCTGTAATTGCCACATGGTGAAACCAAAATGTATAAAAATACTCTAATAAAATCTGACGTGCATTTTAACCGCATATGATTTTATCTATTACAAACACAGAGGCAAATAAATAAATGATGGGTCTTTGTCCCAAACATTATGGAGGGCACTGTATGTTGGACTGCTGTTCATTGACTAGTTTGGCATTCAACACAATAATTTCCTTCAATCTCTTCACTTTTGCATCTCCCTTTGCAACTGGATCCTTGCCTTGCTCATTGGTAGACCTCAATTAGTGCAGATTGGTAATTACATCCCCCCCCTCACTGACCATCAATACAAGAGCACCTCAGGCTACAAGTTTAGACCCACACTCTACTCGCTTTAAACCCATGATTGAAACACAACTCCAATGCTATCTACAAATTTGTCCATGGCACCACTGTTGGTCGAATCACTGGTGGTGATGAGTCAGTTCGGGAGAGATTTAGAATGCCCTGATTGCAGTAACAACAACTTCTCGCTCAGTCTCAACAAAACCAAGGAACTAATCAGAGTCTGAAGAAGGGTCCGGACCTGAAACGCCATCTATCCATTTCCCTCTGCAGATGCTGCCTGACTTTTGCGTTCCTTCAGCATTTTGCTTCTTCCTCAAGATTCCATCATCTGCAGTCTTCTGTGTGACCAAGGAACTAATTGTTAACTGCAGTGAAGAGCAGTCAGGAGACCATGTGATAGCTTTCATTGTTTGGTTGATAGTGGAGAGAATTAGCAGCTTTCAATTTACTACGCATGAATATCTCAGGTGACCTGTCCTGGGACCAGCGCAGAGATGAACTCATGATCCTACTTTCTTTAAATTTCAAGAAAGTAGATAAGTCTAGATAAGTAGATATTCTAACAAACTTCTAAGATGTATTGTAGAAAGTATCCTGACTGGCCTGGTATGGCAATTCCAATGCGCAGGAACGCAAGAGACTACAGAGAACGGTGGACTCAACCTGAACCATCAAGGGCACTGCCCTCCCCACCTTCAAAAGCATCTACAGCACAGGCTCAACATGGCGGCATAGAAAAATAGAATATAGGTGCAGGGGTAGGCTATTGGGCCTTTCGAGCCTGTACCGCTAATCAATATGATCATGATTGATCCTCCAAAATCAGTATGCCGTTCCTGCTTTCTCCCCATATCCCTTGATTCCGTTAGCCCAGAGAGCTATATGTAACTCTCTCTTGAATACATCCATCATCAAAGACCCTCACCATCTGGGCCGTGCCCTTTTCTTGCAGCTACCATCTGGCAGTAAGTACAGAAGTCTGAAGTCCCACACCACTGGGTTGAAGAACAGCTACTTTCCTACACCCATCAGGATCTTGAACCAACTTTTACATCCTAATCGTACCGCAGGAACAGAACACTACTGACCATCTCTTGCACCACGATAATCTATTTTTCTAATTTGGATGTGGAGATGATGTTTCCACTAGTGGGAGAGTCTAGGACCAGAGGCCATGGCCTCAGATTAAAAGGACGTGCCTTTAGAAAGGAGATGAGGAGGAATTTCTTTAGTCAGAATCTGAATCTGTGGAATTCATTGCCATTGAAGACTGTGTAGCCCAGTCAATGGATACTTTTAAGGTGGGGATTGATAGATGCTGATTAGTATGGGTGTCAGGGGTTACAGAGTGAAGGCAGGAGAATGGGGTTGAGAAAAAGACAAATCAGCCATGATTGAATGGCGGAGTAGACTTGATGGACCGAAAGGTCCAATTCTGCTCCTACAACCTTTGAACATAGTTCTGTTAATTGTACTTGTACCTCACCTATGTATATAACATTACATACTTGACTCAATTTGATATCTTCTACCTCCAATGGTTCAAGGAGCTTTGTCTTCTCATTTGATTTTCTATTACGGAAGATGCTCCAAAAACAGTCACCTGTCCTTTAAACGGGCAATGAAATACTGGCTCAAATTGTGAAGCCCACATCCTTGTGATCATTGCTTGTGACATTAATTGGCACTACAAAAATTGTAAAGGTTAAATGTGCTTCCTTGCATGACTGGAAGAAGTCAACTCAGTGGCCATTGCTTGCTGCATCAGGACCATATTATTAATGTAGTGGTGGCTGATCAACACTGACAGACTGAAATGTTTAACATACTTGGTACCACCCTTGGGTGGATTTTATTCGAGAATGACATTAACACTAACCTGCTGAATCCTTGCATGGTGATATATCCTCTATTCCCTGTCCAGGACAGATTTAACCACTGCACATGAGCACATCGTGCATGAAGGTGTTCCAGAGACGCATCATTCAGGCCGGCCCAGTAAGGTTGTAAGCTCAGCTGGACATACTGAAGAGGGTCATAGCAATGCTGGTGTAGCAACTTGCAGGTCTGTGCCAACTGGCAAAGGTCTGGTATTGTCAGGTGACTGAGAATCAGCTGGATTAACTGTGAGAGAAACAAACAGCATAAGAAACACAGGAAGAACATTGCATTCTACTCACTAATGTACCTACACATATAGAAAAGACACTTTTGACAAATTTATTACATTCCTTCAAAATAAGTGTTAATGTGGGAATCTTAATGCTTATTTTGCTCGTCAACTAACCTGATATGATGCCATTTATTCCTCATTTTGCTTCATTGTAATAATCACCCAATTGACTATTTACTGTCATGAAACTCCACATGCACATCCAAGATGATGCCCAGGCCAGGTGACACTTTGTGTGCAAGTCATAGAAGTGGATCTGCAACCACACTTTCACATTATCGCTCCATTCTTTTAAATCTCTACTCCTACAGCTGTACACAGTGTCTGGGTCGATTGTAATCATGTCTTTCCGCCAACCGGTTAACAAAAGCTATTCACTGTACCTCGGTGCATGTGACAATAAACTAAACTAAAACGTTAGGTAGTGCCCAATGCTCATCATGCTCAAGTCAAATTTTGCCCCCTCTCGCCAACCACACTTTCACATTTCCAGTGGGAATAAACGCAGAGATATAAGGAATATGAAGCAGATTTTTTACTCCTCAATGGATTGAGAGGGAGGATAATTTCATTGCTTCTCCTATCATCTTCCAGGTTGAACACAGTACAGAGCAGGGATAAATGAGACATCTCTTTAGTCTGTCCAATGTGACTACTCACTAGATAAATGTATTCAATGGTCAAGTTAAACGGAGGAGAAATATTGTATGTGTTATTTATGGTTGAGGAAACTTTTTGTGCCACTTGCAGAATAAGGCTCGAAGCACACATGCAGGGAAACGACAGCTGGAACATCCGGATGAAATATATTTGGATAATGCCTTGGATACTTGAACTTTGGTGGGGACTCACTCCACTTTGGAACATTTTGCAATGATAATGTCCACAGTAAATGAAAAACTATTTTGCATGTAAATCTAGTCCCGACAGGAACTCGTCTGACAAGACCTTGAGTAGCAAAAAAAAGTGGAACTCAGTGGGTCAGGCAGCATCTGCAGAGAGAATGGACACATTACATTTTGGGTTGGGACTCTTCTCCAGACTGATGGAGTAGGGGAGAGTAAGTTGGTAAAGTGAAGTAGTTGTAGTGCCAAGTGATCGATGAGGGGAAGTGTGGGGGGAGTGAGATTGATTGGTAGATGAGTGGAGTTTGGTAATAAAGGCTAAAGGTCAAAGTCAAAGTCAAAGTATCCTTTATTGTCATACAGACTTTTCAGTCTGAACGATATTGTGTACCTTGCAGTCATAACATAGAATAAAATACCAAAACACACAATGAACGCAGTTTAACATCCACCACAGTGAGTCTGCCAAGCCCTCCTCACTGTGATGGAAGGCAAAAGTCTTAAAGTCCTTGTCTCTTCCCTCCCTGTTCTCCCTCTGCGTTGAGGCGATCCAGGCTTTCGATGTTGTGACACCGCCGGGTGAAGGTAAGTCCCGCGGCCGAATCCGAGCTCCACGAACGGGCCGGTTTAAACTCAGCGGCCTGGGGCGGACGAAGCTGCCACCTTCCAGCCCAGCGGACGAGCTGTTGTTGCGGGAGCTCCAGAGAACCGGTCACCAACCTGGGACATGCGAGCTCCCGACGATGTCGTCCACTGGGCCCGCGGCCGAGCCTCCAAAGTCGTGTCACCGCCGCCGCAACGCCACCACAGCCCCGAAGTCGGCCAGTTGGTAAGTCCAGGCTCTGCCTCCGGAGCCTCGAGTCGGTCCCAGTTGGAGGCCGCCAGCTCAGCTCATGGCTACACCTTTGACTCAAAGTAGTGTGTGTTCATAAGATCATAATAATGGGAGCAGAATTAGGCCATTCGGCCCATCAAGTCTACTCCGCCATTCAATCATGGCTGATCTATCTTTCCCTCCTAACCCCATTCTCTTGCCTTCTCCCCATAACTTCTGACACCCGTACTAATCAAGAATCTGTCCATCTCTACATTAAAAAATATCCACTGACGGCCTCCACAGCCTTCTGTGGCAAAGAATTCCACATATTCGCCACCCTCTGACTAAAGAAATTCCTCATCGCCTTCCAAAAAGAATGTCCTTTAATTCTGAGGCTATGACCTCTAGTCCTAGACTCTCCCACTAGTGGAAAAATCCTCTCCATATCCACTCTATTAAAGCTTTTCACTATTCGGTAGGTTCCAATGAGGTCCCCCCTCATTGTGGTTGTGGTTGTGTATGCACACTGGTGCTGGAAGTATGTTACAACTGCTTAGTTACTGAAGATGTGCGTACCCTCTCTGTATAAACCTGCTATCACACATGCACTGTGGCACCGAATAAGCATCTGCTCCTTAATTTGATTCATCCATGGCCTTCCTTTCAATACCCTTAAAAACACTTTTTTTTTCACCTGTAACAGTCAACAGTACGTCTCAGATTCTTTTAAAATGTGATCTCTCCAACATTCACCACGGCAGATCTTGAAGACTATCCAAACTCATTACTTCCAAAGCAAAACAGAAATTAGTGGCGTGAAAAACAATTCATGAGCTTTTTTTTCTAAAAAAGAAACTGGCTGATGGAACTGCACTTCTTGTTCACAGCTGTCCCCTTCCCTTCTAGAATGTTCTCTTCCTTTAATCAATTCCTTGATAGTATTCTTCAGTATTTACTGCGTAATTTGAAGTCCTGACCATGACTCCATACAACTGAATAGGTACTTACAGAATAGCATTATAAAAATCCCTCAAGTTTACTTATGCAATAGCACTTCGGGGATGAAAGCACTTTGATTCCTTCTGCCTTCAAACCCACGACCCCAGAATGATAATAGGTGAGATAGCAAACAGTTAACCTAGAAAGAAAACTAATATCATTTACATTGGGACAAAACATGAACACCTAGTGCTGCAAATAATCTCCATGTCCGGCAAGCTATCAGTGGCTAGCAGTTTATGCTTTAGCACTACTCCGCATCAGAACGCATTCACGAGGCTGATATGTTACTTACTAATTCAATCTCTCCTCATTACCATGAAGCAGAGACTCTGGTTTTGTTTTAGTGAATCTCTCCTGTATCCTATGCATGCAAATAATGGGCTAGATGAAACAAAATTGCAAGTGATTAGCTGTTTAAATGGCAGTAAGTCTGGGACTTCGGTAAATGAGCTGTCAATCTTGGATCCCAGATGGAATCTAGTGACAGAAGTCAGTCTAGCTGGGATTCTCCGGCAATGTGTGTGTAAAAGAGGCCAGTACAAGTTGCATTATCTGGTGCATGATCCAATTTCCCCCTGATTTCCATAGGGAGTGTTGAGCTGGGGATTGAGAGGCAAATGGAGAGATAGGTTTTTTATTTGAGGAAAGTTATGCTTTAGTATTTCCTGATTATTTATTGGACTCTGTAAGTCTTTCGTAGTTTAGTTTAGTTTTGAGATACAGTGCGGAAACAGGCCCTTCAGCCCACCGAGTCTGCGCCGACCAACGATCGGCTTACACATCGGCTTACAATAACGTACACTAACACTATCCTACACACTAGGAAACATTTCCAATTTTTACTGAAGCCAATTAACCCACAAACCTGAGAAAGGCACAAAAAGCTGGAGTAACTCAGCGGGACAGGCAGCTTTTCTGGAGAGAAGGAATGGGTAACGTTTTGGGTCGAGACCCTTCTTCAGACGGAACGTTACCCATTCCTTCTCTCCAGTGATGCTACCTGTCTCGCTGAGTTACTCCAGCTTTTTGTATCTATCTTCGGTTTAAGCCAGCATCTGCAGTTGCTTCTTAAGGGCCTGTCCCACTTGGCCGTCATTTGCGCGCCATTTACGAGACCTGCTAGCGTGTGGGTAGTGCGTGGACAGCGCGGGACGGGCGCATGGTGTGGTGTGGAGGAGTGTGGAGTGGCGTGGAGGAGTGTGGACTTCGTCCTGAACAAAATCTTCGCGCGCCACCGGCCTGTCGCGTAACTGACGGCCAAAGTGGGACAGGCCCTAGACCCTGGCGCGGCGTAACGTCTCACCTTCAACAGCAGCAGAAGCAGGCAAACAATCGCCGAGCTCGGCCTGGGGCTCCCGGCCATTGCGGATCCGAGTTCGCCCCCACTCCTGCTTCCAGAGTGGGGCCAAGACGATTGTAGATAGACACAAAATGCTGGCGTAACTCAGCGGGACCGGCAGCATCTCTTGAGAGAAGCAATGGGTGACGTTTCGGGTCGAGACCCTTCTTCAGACTGAAGACGAGTCTCGACCCGAAACATCATCCATTCCTTCTCTCCAGAGATGCTGCCGGTCCTGCTGAGTTACTCCAGCATTTTGTGTCTATCTTCAAATGACATCACACGCTCCAGACAGCTGTGCGGACGCATGATGACGTGATGGCATGATGAAGATGATGAAACCCACGTGGTCACGGGGAGAACGTACTAATTCCATAGAGACAGCAACCGCAGTCAGGATCGAACCTGGTCTCTGGCGCTGGAGGGCAGCAACTCTAACTCTGCGCCACCGTGCCTCCTCAAACTTTGTTAACCTTTTCTTTATTGCTTTACAATATTTCAATTTACTTCATTTCTATATAAAACCTAAATGTCAGAAGTGTCTAAAAATGATTACAAATCCCCTACAGCTTCCACAGCCAGCAAACCTGGGCATGGGACTTGGCCAGTTCTCAAGGGTTTCAGCAGCTTTTTGCTGATGGTTCTGTGCACGGCAAGAATCCAGGCCTATGCCTTGTGTCAAAGAGGTTACCTTATGCATCGGGATGTGGAAGGAATGGCTCTGGGGGATCTCGGGTGGCAATTACTGGCAGATAGACCAGGTCAAATCGATCTGGGCAAATATTTTGAGTGAGATTGACTCAAAGGATAAATTGGTTTTTGGAGCTTCATTGGCACAGTGCAAATATTGTGCTGTAAATTAATCAGCGTCTGGTCTGTACCTGTGACGTTCCCCACCATCAGCAGAACAAAACTTCAATAGAAGTGAAACCTCTCACAGAAATGTACAAAATCGCAATATTTGTTCATTAAAATGTTTAGTCGCTAGACACTTGAAAAGTGTTTCTTTACCCAACAGCTCCAATGGTCGATGTGTAAAACCAAGCAGTCTGCAGGCATCAATGCAGAACTAGGAAACCTAGAAGGATAGTTCAGGTTGGCACTGAGGATGTCAACATCATTTCCCAGGAGCACACAGACCAGCTCCTCCCAACACTCTTGCACATTCAGCTGAGCACCTCCGCCCCTACTGTGGTTGAGTTGCAATCAATTCCACATTAGATTCATTGACTCACTGGGGCCCAGCAGTAGAGTTGCTGCCTTACAGCGACAGAGACCCAGGTTTGATCATGACTACAGGTGCTGTCTGTACGGAGTTTGAACATTCTCCCCGTGACCGGTGTAGGTTTTCTCCAGGAGCTCCATTTTCCTCCCACACGCCAAAGATGTACATGTTTGTAGGTTAATTGGCTTGGTAAAATTGTCTCTAATGTGTGTAGGATGGTGTTCGTATGCGGGGATCACTGGCCAGCGTGGATTCGGTGGGCCGAAGGGCCTAATATCTCTAAACTAAACTGAACCAGCTCAGCATCCAAGTACTGAAATGAAAGTAATCATCTGGGATTCTGAGGGGCTGCCTAAGAAGAATTTGAAAACTATGAGGATTATCCCTGGCCCAATGTACTGCCATGCTGCTGCTCTCAATGGCATCAATAGCTGGTGCACAGAGTTAATGTTCATAAGTGATAGGAGCAGAATTAGGTCATTTGGTCCATCAGGTCTACTCCACCATTCAATCATGGCTGATCTATCTCTCCCTCCTAACCCCATTCTCCTGTCCTCCTCATAACTGACACCTGAATCTTATCATACTATCGATATATTAGAACTCCAGCAGGGATTTTGTTTCTGCTTAGAAATCAGGCTTCATTTTAAATTAGTTACAACCGATACAGATTTTTCACAGCACAATTTTCATGGTCACCTCCATCTGCTGACTTTGAAAAAATATTATCATCATAAAATTATCAATGTGTCTACATGGTGAAGTGCCTAGCCACTGTACAGGAGAAAGACTGCAGTTCTGTGGACTTTGGAAGCCACGGTCTCCGGTAGGAAGCGGCCGATTTGGAAACTCCAAGCCGCTGAGAGTGTTCTTCCGTTCCGATGCCGGAGCTCCGATCATCCCGGCGAGAGGGCCTGAAACATCGGGCCGCCGTTGCGGCGACTGCGGAGGCCTCAATAGGCCCCGACCACAAGTGAACAAGAGGAAGATGACTGAACTTTGTTGCCTTCCCTCACAGTGGAAAACGTTGATTCCGCTGTGGGGGGATGTTTTTATGTTTTATGTTATATTCTATAGTGTTGTGTTTATCTTATAAGTGCTGCATGGTAACTCAAATTTCACTGCACCAATTGGTGTATGTGACAATAAATGTCCTTTGTCCTTTTGTCTTTCTGGAAAACATCTCAACGCTTCCGAAAGAGAGGGTGAGGATGGACATAGATACTGACCTCACCAGTGGCTCCCATTTCCTGTGAATTTCACATTCCTTAATAAAACTTATTGGCAGACACATCTCTTCACATTGCATTGATTTTGTCACCTATCTTTGCAGGTCCTTATTCACTCATTACTAATTAGCTGCATGTTTTTTCAGTGTGATTTAATTTCCAAGCTCTCTGTGGTAAGAGCGGGACATCAAGAAATAAATATTCTCTCCTTCAGTTCTAAACATTGCTCATGCCCCTCACATTGCTTTGGAACATAAGTTCACAAACAATAATTTGCCACTCTGAATTAAGTTCACCCCTTTCTTTAGCATTTCCATTACACAGTACCGATCACTGAGGGCGCAGCAGTATAGTTGCTGCCTTACAGTGCCAGAGACCCGGGTTCAATCCTGTCTACGGGTGCTGTCTGTGCAAAGTTTATACGTTCTCTCCGTTACCTGCATGGGTTTTCTCCAATATATTCGGTTTCCTCCCACACTCCAAACGCATACAGGCTTGTAGGTTAATTGGCTTGGTATAAATGTAAAATTATTGTGTGTAGGATAGCGTTAGTGTGCGAGGATCGCTGGTCAGTGCAGACTCGGTGAGCCGAAGGGCCAGTTTCCGTGCTGTTTGTCTAAATTAAACTAAACAAATATAAACACACTGGATTTTTAACCGACTCATAACTTTGCTAAGGAAAACACTCAATTATTGGGACAGGCAGCATTTCTGGAGAGAAGGAATGGGTGATGTTTCAGGTCAAGACCCTTCTTTCCAGAAATGCTGCCTGTCCCACTGAGTTACTCCAGCATTTTGTGTCCACCTTCGATTTAACCAGAATCTACAGTTCTTTCCTACACACTGAATTACTTGAGTCCACACGCTCCTGACCAGTGTAATACATTCCACTTGTGCTGTGAAAACAGGTCAGTTCAAGGTACACTCTGTCTTTCAAGCAAAGCAATGAAAAAAAATGTTCATTATAGTGAACATAAGAAAATCTACAGGTCATGGGAAATTCACATGTAGTTAACACAGTAATTGTTATGCATTTCAAGGTATTTTAATCTGTTATTAATGATGGAGTTGGACAAAACAGTGAACAATTTGATGAAATCAATAGATGTTTCATCCAACATAATTTCCAAATAGATTACAACATATTTGTTCCTGACAACAACTACATTATTACCAATTTCAGGGAATTCTGATGGCATTAAAAGAAATGTGTCAAGGAGTTCAAATGATTCTGCCCCCCAAAATTATTCAACATTCCATGAGCCTTGATCAATTCTATGTAAATGCAAATGTTTAAGTAGCAAAAATAAATAATTAAAAACAGGTGCACAAACTGACAGGCACAGTGCAATTTTGGTAAGAAAATGTGTGGAATACAGTGCAAACAATGCAACTGCAAACATAATTAAAGTCATGTTAAAAATTCCTTCTACTTGTGAACAGAAATATAATACTTCCATACAACTCGAATTGACATTTCCGATTTTATCACATAATTCCTCGAGGCAATTTTGTTCTTAAATAAAGCAAAAGTATGTTTAAAAGGAGACCCTGGTGTGATATCCCTTCCCCTATTTGAGGGGCAACTCCACCACACCCTACCTTCCAATGTCCAGCAATGGAAGGACTCTAGACTGAGGCCCTCCCCCACAGATCCTTACCAAGATACAAGATACATTTAATTGTCACATGTGCCAGATGGCACAGTGAAATGAAATTCCCATACAGCCATACAATAAAAATAAAGAACACAACACACTATAGAATTTGACATAAAACATCCCCACACAGCAGAATCAAAGTTTCCCACTGTGTGGGAAGGCACCAAAGTCAGTCTCTTCCTCCACTGTTCCTCGTGGTCAGGGCCTCCCCCAAGCCCTCCGCAGTTGCAGCTACGGGCGGCCCGATGTCCAGGACCGCTCGCCGGGGTGATACAAGTCCGACGTCGGGGCTGCGGGACGTCCTCAGCGGCGTGGACACCAGAGTCGGCCCCCTCCTACCGGAGTCGGTGGCTTCCAAAGTCCGCAGGCCGCGCCGGGTGGAGACCCGCTGCTGTAGACCCTCTGCAAGGCGCCCCAGGACTCCACGATGACGGTCAGCGCCGCCCACGTTGGAAGCTCTCCGCACCAGAGCTCCACGATGTTGGAGCAGCGGCCCAACGCTCCGGAGCTCCAAACGGCGACCCAGGTAGGCATCGCCCGCTCCGCGGTGACTCCAACGCTGCGCCGCCGCTGTAGCAGCCCTGGTCCGGTACTTGGTCCCCGGCAGGAAAGGCCGCTCCGATCCAGCTGGTAGGCCGCGAGGTGGGGGGCGAGGACGCGACTCGGAGAAATAGTCGTGTCCCCGCCAGGAAGAGACTGGGAGACGGTTTCCCCCTTACCCTGCCCCCCTCCCCCACATAGAAAAGCAAAAGTTTCCCCCCAAAACAGACCCTGGATTAACTGAAAATTAAAAAAGAGATAGAAATGACAGACAGGCTGTAGGTAGAGGCTGCTGCCAGTGCAGCGCCCCTAGAGCTGCACTGTGGAGGGGCCAGTGCAGCGCCCCTAGAGCTGCACTGTGGAGGGGCCAGTGCTACGCCCCTACCATTGGCTGCACCAAGCTTCAGTAGGTCCCTCAGCACGTACTCCTGCAGTCTGGAGCGGGCCAGTCAGCAACGTTCCCTGAAGGACCTTTCTACACTCAGTCCAAGAGTTTTATTTTCTGAAGACTAGATCTATTGCATGTGAACGACGCTATATAAACCAGAACTCTGCAGAGGTATTACATAGGCCATAGAAAGTACTAAAGGGCCTGTTCCACGAGCATGCGACTCCATGCGGCAAGCGCGACCTAACGTGGTCGCTTGAGCCGTACGGCCTCGCGGGGCCGGTCCCACTTCGATCGCCGGAGCCGTATTGAGTTGTGTGGAGCTGGTCCCGACATCGCGCGGGGCTCCGAAAAACTGACCGTGTTCAAAAATTCAACGCGGCAACGGCCTGCCGGCCCGCAGCTGCCTCGACGCCGTACGCACCGCCTCGACGCCGTACGCAGCGTCTTGACGCCGTACGTCACGCGCGAACTTCCCGCGGACTTCGCTCGAACTTCACGTCACTCACTCGACCTCCGCGCGGCCCCCGCTTCTGGTGTGGTCGCGCTCGCTGCATGCAGGCGCATGCTGGTGGGACCGGCCCTGTACGGGGATCACTCGACCTCCGCGCGGCCCCCGCTTCCGGTTTGGTCGCGCTTGCCGCATGCAGGTCGCATGCTCGTGGGACAAGCCCTTTTTGCAATCTGTAAGCCTGATTGGCCACTTTGGGATAGGTTGCAGAGCTTTTCTTTTAGAAAAACAAACGTGTTAAGAAGATACTCCTGCCTGTGCCCTTGTTGCATTCGAATTTGTAGTATGATAAAAAAAACTGTCATGAGAATAAAAGACCCAAAGACTGAGGTTGCCTATTAGCACTCCATTGCCTAAAGGCAAGATACGATCTTCTGTCCCAAGAGTCATTATAGAACATCCTATTCTAATCCAGAAAATGTGGATTTTTTAACCTCTTTTCATTAACAAACCGTTGCTTCCTAAATTCTCTTAAATCTTTAACAATACATCCTCTCATATTGTTGGTGTCCTGCATGGTCATATTTGTCCCTTTAACCGGGCTCAGTAAAGGACAATATAGACAATAGATAATAGGTGCAGGAGTAGGCCATTTGGCCCTTCGAGCCAGCACCGCCATTCCCTGTGATCATGGCTGATCATCCACAATCAGTACCCCGTCCCTGCCTTCTCCCCATCTCCCCTGACTATGCTATCTTTAAGAGCCCTATCAAGCTCTCTCTTGAAAGTATCCAGAGAACCGGCCTCCACCGCCCTCTGGGGCAGAGATTTCCACAGACTCACAACTCTCTGTGTGAAAAAGTTTTTCCTCATCTCCGTTCTAAACGGCTTACCCCTTACTCTTAAACTGTGGCCCCTGGTTCTTGACTCCCCCAAACATCAGGAACATGTTTCCTGCCTCTAGCGTGTCCAAACCATTAAGATTCCCTCTCATCTTTCTAAATTCCAGAGTTGCAATTAAATGCATATGCAGCAACAAACTAGTGTATTTCCACTCAGAAGTGTGGTAATCAAATATCTAGATATTTGGCTTCTATTCCACTGGCAATCATTTGTTGAAATTTAGAAGCCTGTGGTTTACAAGTCATTTATTATCACAGATAAGGCAAGGAGGAATAAAGCACCTGAAATCTACTTAAAGTTTGAACTTCCTCTCAACGTGTTCTGAGTGCCATAGTTTCACTAATTCTCATCCGTAATTGGCAGAAGGGAAAAATAATATCATAACATGTAAGGTAGACAAAAATGCTGGAGAAATTCAGCGGGTGAGGCAGCATCTATGGGGCGAAGGAAATAGGCAACGTTTCGGGCAGAAACCCTTCTTGCCAATTTGTTCTATTAGGCGTTTAGCTCCCCACCCAACAATATCCCAAGGACTTGAATGTTGCAATTCAAACCAAAGATGAATGCAGGTTTAATATCTGACAATTTTTGTGTCACACAATCCATTCTGTTTTTTTGCAATCTAGAGGTTAGCAAATGTGCTGTGCAAAATGTAGCGGAAAGCAGAAGAGAGAAAACAGGAAACCTAACATCCAGAGTAAGTATAACCCTGGAAGCTATAATAAAGGAAGTGACATCAATACTCTTGGAAAAAAATCATACAATTGAGCTGAATCAACATGGATCACGATAAGGGAAATCACGGATGGCTAATCTACTGGAGTTTCTTTGCAGTTCTAGTGGAGTCTTGTAGGGGGCATATGAGGGGGAGGCAAAGGATGAGCCCGATTGGATTTTCAAAAGGTATTTGATATAGTCCCACACTGAAGGTGGGTGAACAAAATTAAACCTTGTTGATTTGGGGCAATATACTGGCATGGACTGAGAATTGGTGTGCAACTAAAAAAAAAAAAGAGCAATGTAGTTAATGATGAATGGGGTATGCAGGATTTGGTACATGCCCCAACCATTCAAAGGGTGTATTAATGATATGGCTGTAATATTTCTCCATTTACATGACATGAAAGTGCTGGAATGTGGGTCACAATGAGGATATAAAGGGGCTTCACGTGGATATAGATAAGGTGTGCGAGCAGGCAAGAAAATGATGGGCGCAGAAGTGCCAGATGAATAATATGAGGTTATCCTCTTCGCTGGAAATAAAAACAGAAATGGGAAAAGTTGGTTTATAGTTAACATGCATGTGGAGCAGCCAACTCAGAGAGGAAATTGTACTTCGGCCTTCATTGCAAGTTCATTTGAGCACAAAAGATGGTTCACTGCAATTTTATCTGACCTTGGGGAGAATACACCTGCAGTATCATGGAGTAGCCTCACAAAGATTCTAATCTCCTTACTATAAGGGGAGTCCAGCAAAGATTCATCAGATTGTGAAATGAGGAGAGATTAAGTAGACTAGTCCCCCATCCTCCAAGAGTTCAGAACAATGAGAGGTAACTTAACAGAAATGCACAAAATTCTTAGAGAGCTCAATAAGATGGATACTGGGAGAATGCTTTCCTTTGCTAAGCAGCCATCAACTGAGGGGCACAGCCTCAGTATAAGGAATGGTCTATTCTGGACGAGAACTTGGATATGTTTTCTACATGCAAAGGTTTGAATTTTCCACCCTGGAGTGCTGTAGACGCAGAGTCATGGATTGCATCGTTGATTTCTGAATATTAGAGCTATCAAGAGATAGAGGAATAGCACAGGAAATCAGTGTGTGAGTTTGAAGATTGGCCACGATTTGCTGAGTGGCACAGCAGGCTGGTGGGGGCAAATGACCAGCTCCTGCTGATATTTCTATGTTCTTATGTTATGTTCTCATGATACGAGGACACCATAAATGGCGACCCTGTTAATTTAAAGCAGTGGACCAAAACCCATTACTTGAGCATGAAGTCCACTTTCATGGAGATAAAACTACTCTGGTCTCTCTGGCAGATTCTCTTTCCATTTCAGTGACTCCCTTTCCTCTAATGCATTCTGAATTTAGCTACTTTTCATCACTTTAACAGCGTTGCAGTTTCACACATCAGTGAGACCAAGAAGTGACGGTTCTGCAAGTTACCAAAGTGTCAAACAGAGCTCCCAGAGGCTAAGCCTTTTCACACTGGGATGATCTGTTAGCACTAACAGCTTGTATTAGACCCAGGCAAAGGGCAAACCTCAAGAGGGCACTAAAAATATGCAGAAGCCTATAACACAACCTGACAGTTTGACTTGTCAAGCTCTTGTTCTCAGCTCACTGGAAACAAATATTGCTTTGGATGCTGAAGTCCCACAGATAACACACTAGAATAACCTCTTTAAAATCTGGTTTTCAAATCTTAGTAAACACTGACCGAATAAGAAATATTTAAAAGCTGGTAAACAGAGCAACAGAGAAAATAGGTGCAGGAGTAGGCCTTTCGGCCCTTTGAGCCAACACCGCATTAAAGATGATCAT
This sequence comes from Amblyraja radiata, assembly GCF_010909765.2. Taxonomy (NCBI): domain Eukaryota; kingdom Metazoa; phylum Chordata; class Chondrichthyes; order Rajiformes; family Rajidae; genus Amblyraja; species Amblyraja radiata. Next base: position 37,348,786 of record NC_045960.1, on the reverse strand, counting down.
GGCTGATCATCCAAAATCAGTACCCCGTTCCTGCTGTTTCCCCATATCCCTTGATTCCGGTACGATTACCTAACTAAAAGAAAACAATTCAGCTTTATTCTGAATTCAGCCTTTATTCTGTCCCAGTCTGAAAAAGGGTCTCGACCCGAAACGTCACCTATTCCTTTTCTCCAGAGATGCTGCCTGAACCGCTGAGTTACTCCAGCTTTTTATGTCTATCTTCTGCCTTTATTTGTGGGAGTCCATACTCAAAATGCACAATTCTAAGCAAATGCTGTGCTGATATTGAGACTGAAGTGCTATGTTCAACATGCCCAATGCAGCGATTAATTAAAAAAAAATCTGCGTTACATTAAACTTGCTTTTCATTACAATTTTTAAAGACAACAAATTAAGTGGCAGTTTTGTTTCAGTCCAAAGAGGATCACGGCATGTGGAGAGATCGTCGATAACAGCAACAGATGCAAGATGGGACTGAAAATGTATGGCACGGCAGTAAGAATATACAGTGAGAAAATGCATGCGAGATCAAGCTGGGCAGAAAACAGTATGACGGATTGTAAAAACTCTATTCTTGTTACAAATCTTTAATCATTGAAACTTGTCGCAATATGCAGTTGTTTTAATCCAGGTTTCACATATTTGTCCCTCTGTCCTCATCTAACCATGCAAACAAATCCACTTTGCCCAAAATTTCACCAGTGCATTTACCAATTCACAACTCACAATGTAAGTGACATTTGACTTTTATCATTTATCATGATTAATCACTACAGTTTAAGCAGAAATGAGAATGTGGTATAAGCATCTGCACCACACGTGTAAAGAGCGATGGGAGCGTTTTTCACATCGCCAGACTTGCCATAAAATAGATTTTAAGATGTTCTATATCGACTGAATACAGTTGCAATTAGCAGTGGAATCTGATAAATAACTCCACTCAGCAGAATGATCATAACTCATTTGCAACTTTGTCGTTCATGAGTTATCGGGTCAGCTTCATCGGTGAAGATATTTATCAGGTTTCACTGCTGCCCTGTGACATATACTTATATTTATGCAATACTGTGTGCTCAAGATGTTTCCACCTGGGTCATTGGTTATGCATTTGCTTCACATATTTTATAACCTGGTTGGTGATTTATATAATGGATTATATTAAATTAACTACAATTTTTTTTATTGAATAGGACAGATTAATTTGATTTCCAAACTTCCTCCTAGTGTGGCAAGTTGCACATAAGATATAATATTGTTAACACATAGAATACTCAGCAATTATTGAATGTAATGACCAGAAATGATAAAGTACAATACTAGCTAAACAACATTTATAATTTGTCCCATAATTGATGATTAAAAACCAATTGTTATTTTATTTCAACCATGAAATAAGGGTACAATTTAAATTACTATAAAGAGAAAACATTTATGGATTTGCCAGACCATGGAAAGTTTTTCATGGGCTCAAATTGTCAAGGATTTTTTAAAGCCAGTCATAATAAATGAAAATATGTTCAATATTATGATTAATAACATTCCTGATAAGTAGCACTATATTATATAGATTTTCATTTCCCAGCAAGGAACTAGTGATATCTAGACAGTTGGTGGATTTCACAAGCAATGTTAGAATCAGTTAGAATGGTGTTTTTCAGGGTTATTTGTTGAGACATTGTGAATCTGTATACAATACAGAATGAAATATGCCAACATCCTCCATTTATATATCCTTTATAACGGGTGATTCCTCCCAAGGCATTTAAAAAGAAAGCCATCAGTGAATAATGAGGGATAAAAGACTATCTTGAATGCCAGACAACTGCCTGAACAAACTCAAGAAGGATATTTAAGCTGTCTAGATCTTGTTAATTCAATTACATTATTTGGCTCACACATAAAGGAAGTTTCCAAAAAGTTGCAAAGCAATGGACGCAGATTCAATTGTAGCTTTCAAAAGGGAATTGGATCAATACTTGAAGAAAATAATTGCAGAGCTACAGAGAAAGGGCAAGGGAGTGAGACCAATGGCATAAAGTTGGCATGCACTCAAAAAGCCTGTATTCTGGTTCTGAATTCTAGATGTAGACATTTGTACAGGATCACTCCCAGCTCTACTACTCGCATCTGCCAAAAAATACCACAGCAGCATTATTGAAACCAGGAGAGAGAAAACAAATCAGCAAGATTTGGGAGATAAATGATTGAGGTTTTCTTATAATTTTAATTACAAGGTATGTGTGGATGATTTTATCATAGGTTTATTTGCTTCTCTGCCTATACTTGGCTCAGTAAGACAAAATATGATGATTGTGCAGTGACAGTGGCGTTTAATCATTAAGGGGCAGTTTTATTTCTTATGCGTAAAGACAGGAGTGAGGAATTATCTGTGCTGCAGCAGTGAAATTCTACAGGTTCATCAGCAGGATCTGAGAAGGAACACAGTGCCCTCTGCCTTTGATCTGCTACGCAACATTTTTTGAAACACGCTGAAAGCAGTTTTTAGGCTCAAAACACTTTCGCTCATTGCATCATCAAAAGCTAGACAGCCCTGTGATCTTTACATTTTCAAAGGTAGCTCTTTGACCATTTTCCCTCCAGCTTGAGAAATACCATCTCTTGTAAAAGCACATAAATCCATCAATTTAATTTTTGGATGTCAAAATGAGAGGTAAATACTTCCCCTACTCATTAGCAGTCTACAGTACTTCCTCTTCATAAACAAGTACCCGATTCAATGCAAAATTCAGCTCTTGTCCTCTCCAGTCTCAAAGCTCATGTATATTTTGTCCACCAAACTTTTCTTAATGTGTTGCCATCTCTATTTGTAGCAGTACTTTGCATCCTATGCTGGTGGGTGATTGTTTAACTGGCAGAAGTCACCAAATCAATGCTTAGCAAACCACAAATAACTTCGGGAGCCACACCAAATACACCCGACATTTCAGAAGATCATCTGAGACGTCCAGGTAGATTAAATCAAATCACTTGCTGTGTTGGCCAGTAATACACATGTAGGTATCCGGTAGAGAGAGAGGTAAATCTCTTCTTCTGCCATGGCAGCAAATAACTCACACAAACCATTCATATTCATTTGTACCTTACTACACAAATAGGGCATTTTTGTTTAGAACAATAAACATTTTTCCTACTTTAATCCAAAAGATGACAAACAGTTGCACTCTCGTTTTTTCAAATAATAATCATAAAGTTTCAGGGAGGGGAAAAAAACAGGAAAAAAAAATTTGTGCATGTTTCCATGTTCAGCAGAAAAGTAAAGTTCCTTACAAAGCATACTAGCCAGTACTACTCACAACATTGCAGTGTTTGGGAGATTAGAATGTATATGAGCAAATTAAAGAGTCAAGAGGGTTTTATTATCATATGTTCTGAAACAGAACAATGAAATTCTAACCTGCAGCAACACAATACATATGTAAAGTTCACAAGTTATAGGAGCAGAATTAGACTAGTCAGCCCATCGAGGCTACTCTGTCATTCAATCATGGCTGATCTATCTTTCCCTCTCAATCCAATTCTCCTACTTTCTTCCCTTAACCCCTGACACCAGTACTATTCAAGAATCTGTCAATCTCCACCTTAAAAATATCCATTGGCTTGGCATCCACAGCCACCTGTGGCAATGAATTCCACAGATTCACCACCCTCTTGACTAAAGAAATCCCCCCTCTTCTCCTTTCTAAAGGAGTACTTTAGGAGTAACGATCTGCAGTGCTAGTGTTAGTTTGACAGCAAGGGCTGGTTGTAGAATGTGGTGGCGAGATCTAAAAGATTTACTTTTGTACGAAACATCCACATCCAACAAAATGATGTAATCGACTGGACAACATTGCACAATATTTATATTCTGATCAGGGTCACAGACTTGAAATGCTGTTTCTATCCTCATTGATGCTGCCCAACCTGTGCATTGGCTGCCTTTTTTTGTTTTTATCTATAAGATAATTTAACACCGGCAGCTTTTGTTTTAAGAAATCCACGTGAAGCAGAAAATACAAAGTGCACTTTTCCTTCCCGTTTTATCAAATTTGGAATTGTGCTCCCAATTAATATAAATATCTGGAAGGAGCCCCTGGCACTGATTACCAGTTCTGAACCACCCATCTCTGGTGGGAACATGCCATCAGAATAGGAAACATAGAAACATAGAAAATTGGTGCAGTAGTAATTTGGCCCCCTCGTGCCAGCACCGCCATTCAATATGATCATGGCTGATCATCCAAAACCAGTACCCCGTTCCTGCTTTTTCCCCATATCCCTTGATTCCGTTGGCCCTAAGAGCTATATTTAACTCTCTCTTGAATACTGACATACATCAAGACGATAGGCACAAAATACTGGAGTAACTCAGCGGGACAGGCAGCATCTCTGGAGAGAAGGAATAGGTGACGTTTCAGGTCCGAATAAGGGTCTCGACCCAAAGCATCACCCATTCCTTCTATCCAGAGATGCTGCCTGTCCCGCTGAGTTATGCCCCTGTCCCACTTAGGCGATTTTTTTAGGCGACTACAGGCCTCGGTGGAGCCTGTATGGTCGTGAGTAGTCTCCTCAGTCGCCCAAAGAATCGTAGTGTTTTTCTGGTCGCCGCTGGATTTTGAAATGTTCTAAAGTTTTCGGCGGCGGTCGGCTTGACGCCAATGAGCGTAGTTTGACTTCTCCTGATGTAGGTGCTGTCGTAGGTTGTCGCCAGGATGACGTAGGTTGTCGCCAGGATGACGTAGGTTGTCACCGTTTCTGACCGGTGAATTCCGTTGGCGACTACCTACGTCAACTTACAGGTACCGCCGACTGAATTGTCTTACCTCATCGTAGCTTGTCGCGGGTGGACGTAGGTTGTCGGAGGTGTGATCGTAGGTGGACGTCCTAATGGGTCGCCGGTTGTCGGTAACTTGCCGTAGCTTGACGTTGACTAGGTGATAGGTTGTTGTAGACATTGTCGTAGACATTGTCGTAGGGTGGTCCAGACGCCGTTTTTTCGCCGACCTGCTCCAACTATGACAGTCTATCTTCGGGGTAAACCAGCATCTGCAGTTCCTGCCTACAAACTCAGATTCAGCATACCACTGTTCATACTTAATCACAGACACAGTGCTCAGAAACTGGAAACACACTGGACCAATTTTTCTTAAATCTTCATTTATCACAATTGTGAGTATATAACTTTCTCTGAGACTACTGCAAGTTATAATTAAGCTGCAATAAATATTCCACTTCGCTCAAAATAATCCTGGTTCGATGCTTGTGAAAATGTGTCAACAGCCCAGTATTTCGCTCCCTCTGCAGTATGTGACTGACAAATGTCGACACTGTACCTGCAGTTAAAGCTAGCACAACAAACTTCAGAAATCACAAAGCCAATACAGAACTAGATCTTGAAGTGAAACGAACCTTAACAGTCCTACCTACCTGCGTTTGGCCCATATCCCTCTAAACCTATCCTATCCATTTACGTCTCTAAATGTTTCTTAAACGTTGTGATTGTTCCTCCCTCAACTACCTCCTCTACCAGCTCCTTCCATACACCCCTTTGTGTGAAAAAGTAACTTCGGATTCCCATTGAATCCTCCCCCCCCCACCTTAAACCTATGTCCTCTGGTTCTCAATTACCCTACTCTAGGCAACAGACTCCAAGTCCACCTTATCTATTCCTCTCGTGAACTTATGCACCTCTATATGATCACCTCTCATCCTCCTGTGCTCCAAGGAATAAAGTCCTTGCCTGCTCAACCTCTCCCTGAAGCTTGGTCGAGTCCTGTAACATGTTCGTAAATCTTCTCTACACCCTTTCCAGCTTGACAACATCTGTTGTCCAGTTGACTACCAATTAGCTCGTAATGGTATGGTTTATTATTTTCAAGTGTACAGGGATACAGTGAAAACTTTGCTATCCTCGCAAATCATACTGGTAAGTTCATTAAGGGGGCTGTGCAAGAGAGAGAAAAAGAAACAGAATGCAGAATATAGTGTTGCAGATACACAGCAAATCTTGTCAGACTAATAAAAAAGTAAAATATTGGAGATGTTGGAAATATGCCTGGACTACAGATCTCTTGGAATTTTAATAGTTTGTGTTTAAAGGTGACTTGCAATAAAAATAACCTACAAACACACAATTTTCTTCAACTTAATGGGATTGTTGTCCTTTGTATTTACAAAATGCAATAATGCATTTATTTTAAATTCTCATTGCTATTCTTAAATTGAACTTTTTGGCAGCTATGGTAACCATCTCAAAGCACGATGGAGACTATTTTTATTAATATGATGCACCACAGAAATAGTAGTCATTTTACTGGAATAATTAAATGAGATCAATACCAGGAAAAGGTCATCCACATGACTACATAAACCACTCATTTTGTGTTATTTAACAAAACAAAAATTGTTTTAGGCATTTGTATTTTGGATGAAAGAATGAGGCTGATTCATGAAATTTCTCCTCCAAAAATAGGGATAAAGGGCATGAAACTGTCTTAAGTTTATTGCAATACCATACCAAAATCGTTATTTTACACAGGATTTCATACTAATGATACTGGTCTAACAAACTAATCATACAAGTCTTACAGATATCATCATCACGAAAGAACACAGAACTTGTTCTTGTACAGCATGGGAACAGACCCCTCGGCCCACAATGTTTGTGCCAAACACTATGAGTCAGAGTCATAGAGTGATACAGCGTGGAAACAGACCCTTCAGCCCAACTTGCCCACAACAGCCAACATGTCCCAGCTACATGAGTCCCATCAGCCTGCATTTGGTCCATATCCCTCCAAACCTGTCCTATCCATGCACCTGTCTAACTGTTTCTTAAACATTGGGATTGTCCCAGCCTCAATTGCAACATGATCTCCCAATTTTTTACTCAATACTCTGACTGATGAAGGCCAATGTGCCAAAAGCCTTTTTGACCACCTTATCTACCTGTGACTCGACCTTCAAGGAACCATGCACCTGCACTCCTAGATCCCTCTACTCCACAGAGGCCTACCATTCACTGTGTAGGTCCTGCTAGACTTTCCAAAATGCAACACCTCATATTTCTCTGTATTAAACTCCATCAACGTATGCCTAGCTGAACTGATCCCATCTGCCCGCACATGATCCATATCCCTCTCTTCCCTGCACTTCCATGTGCCTATTTAAAAGCCTCTTAAAAGCCATCACCCCTGGCAATGCGTTCCAGGCCTCCACCTGTGTAAAGAACCTGCCCCGCATAAAAGATCATAATGATAGGAGCAGAATTAGGCCATTCGGCCCATCAAGTCTACTCCGCCATTCTATCATGGCTGATATATCTTTCCCTCCTAACTCCATTTTCCTGCCTTCTCCGCATAACTTCTGACACCTGTACTAATCAAGAATCTGTCTATCTCTACCTTAAAAATATCCACTGACGATCTCCACAGCCATATCTCCATTAAACTTTCCCCCTCTTACCTTCAAGCTAATCTCTCTGGAGTTGGACATTTTCATCTTGGGAAATTTTTTCTGACCGTATACACTATTTATGCCTCTCATAATTTTATATACTTCTATTAAGTCTTCCATCAACCTCTGACTTTCCAGAGAAAGCAATACAAGTCTATCCAACCCCTTCCTGTAGCCGAATCGCTCAAATTAAGGCAGCAATCTGGTAAACCTCCTCTGCACCCTCTCCAAAGCTTCCATATCCTTCCTGTAATGGGGTGACCAGAACTGCACTCAATACTCCAAATGCAGCCTAAACAAAGTCCTATAGAGCTGCATCATGACTGCCTGACTCTTATATTCAATGCCCCTAGCAATGAAGGGAAACATACAATATGCCTTCTTTACCACCCTATCTACTTGTGTAGCTCACCTTTAATGAGCTATGAACTTGGACTCCAAGGTCCCTCTGCACATCAATTGTGTTAAGTGTCTTGCCATTAACTGTATCTGCACTCCTTACATTCAACCTCCCAAAGTGCAACACCTCGCACTTTCTCAGTTTAAACTCTATCTGCCATTTATCTGCCCATTTCTGCAGCTGATCTTTATCCCACTGTTACATTTGACAACCTTCTTCACTGTTTGCAATTCCTCCAATTTTGGTGTTGTCAGCAAACTTACTCACTAACCAATCTACATTTACACCTAGATCATTGATATATATCAAAAACAACAGAAGCCCCAGCACAAATCTCTATGGAACTCCACTGGCCACAGACCACCAGCCCAAATATCTACCTTCCACCTCGACCAGTCCATGGTCTTCTATGAATAAGCCAGTTCCGAATCCATACGACCAGGTCATCATGAATCCCATACATCTTAATGTTATGATCAGCTTAGCATGAAGGACCTTATCAAAAGCCTTACTAAACTCCCTGTAATCAACATCCCCATCTTCATGCACCTTTGTTCCCTCCTCACAAAAACTGAATCAAGTTAGTGAGACACAAATACATACTAAGCTATGCTGGCTATACTTAATTAGTCCATTGTCATCTAAATGGGAGTAATTCCTTTCTTAAAGAATTCTCTCCAATAGTTTCCGTACCACTGACGTGAGGCTCACCACTGATAGTTCACTGGATTCTCGCTACTTTCTTTCTTAAACAAAGGAACAATATTAGCCACTCTCCAATCCTCCTCGACCTTGCCTCTGGCAAAAGAAACCAAGAACCATGCAAGGCCACTGCAATCTCCTCTCTTGCCTCACTCAATAACTGGGATAGATCCCGTCAGGCCATGGGGACTTATCCACCTTAATGTTCTTCAAGAGCCCTAGCACCACCTCCTGCTCAATCTCAAACTGCCTTTGCATATCCATATTCTCCACAATTAGCTCACTGTCCTCCAAGTCCTTCTCATTGGCAAATACAGATGCAATGTACTCATTTAGTACCTCACCTACATCCTCTAATTCCAAGTATAGATTCCCTCCTTTATCTTTGAGCTACTTTCTATCTACTTTCTCCCTGGTCACTCTCTTATTTTTACCATATGGATACAAAGCCTTGGGAATTTCCTTAATCCAACTTGCCAATGATATTTCCTGGTCCCTTATAGCCTTTCTAATTTCCTGTCTGTATTCTTAAAGAGATTAAAAGATTTCTCCATTGATTTTTCCTTCTTAGGGAATTACATCTAAGGTCATAACGTCATAGTGATAGGAGTAGAATTAGGCCATTCGGCTCATCAAGTCTACTCCGCCATTCAATCATGGCTGATCTATCTCTCCCTCCTAACCCTATTCTCCTGCCTTTCCCCCATAATCTCCCGACACCTGTACTAATCAAAAATCTATCTATCTCTGCCTTAAAAATATTCGCTGACGGCCTCCACAGCCTTCTGTGGCAAATAATTCCACATTCACCACCCTCTGACTACAGAAATTTCTCATCTCCTTCCTAAAAGAACGTCCTTTAGTTCTGCTATGACCTCTAGTCCTACTCTCCCACTAGTGGAAACATCCTCTCCACATCCACTCCATCCAAGCCTTTCACTATTCTGTATGTTTCAATGAGGCCCCCCTCATTCTTCTAAACTCCAGCAAGTACAGGCCCAGTGCCTACAAACGCTCATCATATGTTAACCCACTCATTCCTGGGATCATTCTTGTAAACCTTCCCTGGACTCTCTCCAGCACCAGCCCTTCCTCAAGACCCGAGATAGACTAGAAGGCGATAATAGGTAAAACCAGATGAAGGGTGAGGTGGGAAGGTCATCGGCAGAGGGAGAATGTGTGGTAGTGTAGGGGGGGGGGGGGAGGTGATGAATTGTTGAGACAGATAGTCTGATTGATGATAGGCAGAAAGACTCATCGTCGATATAGAACCAGATAAGGGAGGAATATTTCAGGATAAGCAATCTAAACAGTATTGTCCACATCTAAAGAGCACACAGGATCATAGTAGTTAAACCTATGCAAGTTCCTTTCTTCACTTTTTAATTATGATTTGGAGTACACTTTATCAATTGAATTCCATTCAGAATTGCTTCATATAGCATTGAACTCGAGAGCTCACCTACTAGGTTTTGTTTTGAAAGGAAAGTAAAATTAAAATCATAAAGTCGTAGAGTTGAACAGCAGCAAATCGTCCCTTTGACCCAACTTATCCATCCTGGTCAAGTTTATATTATAAAAATGATCGCTGGCCACATAGACAAATGCTCAGGAATAGTTTCTGTTGTAGTACCCAGTGAATTCATAAAATGAACAAACTGATCAGTACTAATCATCTCCCCTACAATGAACTCGCAGGAATATATTATACTTTGGAGAATCAAAAAATAAATTTGTTGATGCAAAATCCAGGTTACTCACTAAATATAAAGTTAAATTAATTTGTATTTGTTTGGTCCTGATAAAAACAGCAAGCCTGCACTTGTCTTGTGTATAATTGCCTAGCCAATGGATTTAAAACGAAGGAAGCCACTCTTACTTTAACGTGAGTTCAGCAGTGAAAGACACCAAAAGTACCCTTTTATTTCAGATGGGGGAAATCAATACCTTGGGTATTCAGGGAGTGAATTTGCATGGAGGTTGACATCAGTTTCCTTAACTCACCTGATTAGATTATGGGAGAGGAGTATATCACCCCTCAGTAAGAGTACCAACCACTTGTAGATCAGGAACAAATCACAAAAGCGGCACTGACAAAAGTCACTCTTTATTGGTTGATTCTGTGATCAAGGTTCGAAATTAGAACATGCTCCAAACAACCAAAGTTCTTGGTTAAAAATGTTTGAATATTATATCAATGTTTAATCCCCAAGGAATGTAAATTGGTCGGTGGGGGTGCTGCGAGACGGCTGCCAGCAGCGTGCTCATTATTTCTACTTTTATTTTTTTGGTGTGTCTCGTGTTGGTTTGGGTGTCTCAGGGAAAGGGGGGGGAACCATTTTTGGTCGCCTCCTCCACGGAGATGCGACTTTTCCCATGACGCCTCCCTCACGGCCTAATACCATGGATTGGAGCGGCCTTTCCCGGAGTCGGGCCCGGAGCATCAGCAGCAGGCGCAGTGTGAACTATTCCATCGCGGAGCGGGCGAACCCTTGCCGAGGGTCACCAGAGAGGGGTGCTCCGATCGCTGGCCTGGTGACTTTGACATCGTGGGGTTGTGGTCTGCAGAGCTTCTAGCCGCAGGCATGGTGTGGACTTACTATCCGGTGTCTGGGATCCCTTGCCGGGGATCACCAGAGAAGGGCTCTGATGTTATAGGCGGCTTGCGGCCTATAACATCCTGACTTCTCTGGTAGGAAAGTGCCAAGTCGGGACCTCCAAACCGCGGAGTGTGTTCGATCGTCCCGACGTCGGAGTTTTGATCATCCCGATGAGAGGGCCAGTACATCGTGCTGTCTGTAGCGGCGACTACGGAAGGTTCATGGCCCCGACCACGAGTGAACAAGGAGGGCTGGCTGAACTTCGTTGCCTTCCACCACAGAGAAGAATGCGGTGGTGGATGTTTGTGTTAAATTCTATTGTGTATTGTGTGTTCTTTTTAAGTGTATCGCTGCTTGCAAATTCATTTCACTGCACCATCGGGTGCACGTGACAAATAAAATTGACTTTGACTTTAATTACAAAAAAATCTTAAGCAGTCATTTAATTCTGCAGCAGTTTCCAATTTATGCTGGGATATTTACCTAACAATATGAGTACTTTCCTTCTCTTTATAATTCAAACAATGCAAAGTTTATACCTAAATAATAATTTGTGTGATTATTATAAATTTGATTTTAATAAATCGATAAACCAATTTTAAACACTTTGCTACACTAGTTCAAAATACTTACTAAGATGGTGTCTCTACAATTTTCTTTAAAAAAAAATAACAAACTTGGTTAGAAGGTCAATTCCGTGACCTAAAACTATGTCCAGTGTTGAAGTATAAATCTCACCTGTGTCTACTGCATCATCCACTAAGCTGCCATTAACCAGATTGAAAGACAGATGGTAAAAACAAAACATTTCAACACCAAAATAAAATCTCATATCTCATGGGGTTAGACAAAAGAATTGATAATGGCCTGGGAATCAAATTAATAAAGGGGCTGTCCCACTGCGGCAACCTAATCTGCGAGTTTAGAAGAGTTTGCCTTCGACTCAAACTCGCAGCATGGTCGACACATGGTTCTAGGAGGTCCTATGAGGTCACTGGAACTCTCCTTCATGCTCGAGGGAAGTTCCCGCATACTCGCGGCCTCAGCTAGGTCGCGGAAAAATTTTCAGCATGTTGCAAAATTTTCCGCGAGTAAAAATTGGTCGTCATGGTTCTTTTGAACTCGTAGTGCAGTGAAGTGGGGTCGCTATTTAGTTACAGGCAGTCGAGGGCAGCCGTAGTCAATCTCCTTCTCTGACCGGGCATTTTAATTGGCTCATTGGAGTTTTCAGGACCAAGGAAAACCGACCGGTAGGTTAAATGCCCGCTAAACATTATTATACTTCTTAAAAGTGTCTCCACTCCTTCTCTCACCTTCTCTCCCGCTCTCTCCCCTTCTCTCTCTCCCCCTTCACCACCACCACCCCCCCCCCGTGCTCTATAAAGGACTTACCGTACACTGTGCAGCCGTCTTTTACCTTCCTCTTCATCGCGGGTGTGAATTTCAGACAGCGCTCCCCCGCTTTCCCTGGCCCCCGCCTTTGCAATGTGTTTGTGTGTGTGTGTGCATGGTCGGTCGATCCAGCTCGCGGTTTCATCGCTGACAGTCGATCCAGCTCGAGGTTTTCCAGGCGAGTGCCCTCGAGCTTGAAGGTCAAAGACACTCTTCTGAACTCGCCGATTTGGTCACTGCAGTGGGACAGGCCCTTAACTAATTCATGTAGTCAAGACCTAGAATTCCCCAAAATTCTGAATATAATGTGGATTATTTATGAAGTAAGTCTAAAATAACATAATAATTAATTAAATCCAAATCTAAATCTAAAAATATTCGTAATGCAAACCATTAGCATTATTCTTACCTCATAAGGCAATTTTTCAAAGTAACCATTCTTGGTAGATTCTGTCAAGGTTTTTCCACTGAACTGTTCATTGAAGAACTCTATGCTATGATCTTCCTTGTCATCATCTTCCAGATCTAACATGGATGGTTTATGTTGGGGAAGTAATCTATCCCTGACACCATGCAGCAGGACAGCATCCAATTCAGTATAGTATTCTAGCAGAGAACTGTTCAATTCCAGGCGAATAAGGTTTGTGGTGAAGTTAATTTGTTTAATGCTTGGCGTAAATTGGCGAGCTTGTAAGATATTCACTTTCCCAGGGTCCCCTGCCCATAGAGTTTCCCATCTGTAGGTACACAAAACATTAAGGAGAACTCAGCCAGTCTCATAATGAAAGTGTTTATTCATACAACATATTCAAATTCTTTTCACACTCCTACTTCAAAATGTATGATAACCGGAATCGCACAAACATCCTGCAACAAATTAATTAATAATTCCTAAAGAGCACAATCCCTGCTATAAATGTTGTTTATGTAGTGGACCGCTGGATAGGAGAATGGTGGTTTAACAATTTGAAGTAAATAAAAGTGCATTTGTTTTGTCAGCACTGCACCTTATCCTAAAAGTTCTCTTTTTAATATTCCCAAGAACATGTTGGTCAAATTTATTCCCAAAAGCACTTGGTTTAGCTTAGAAATAGTGCAGAAACAGGCCCTTCGGCCCATTGAGTCCGCACGATCAGCTATCACTTTGTACTCTACCACCATCCTACACACTAGGGACAATTTACAATCGTTACCGTGACCAATTAACATACAAAGCAGTACATCTTTGGAGTGTGGGAGGAAATCAGAGCACCCGGAGACAACCCACGTGGTCACATGGAAAACGTACAAAACTCCGTATCGACTGCACCTGTAGTCAAGATCGAACCAGAGTCTCTGGCACTGTAAGGCAGCAACTCTACCGCTGCACTACTGTGCCACTCTTTTTTCACCTTTACTATTATTTAACATATAAAGCTCCCTACTCATATGGTCCCATGACTTGTACAAGACAGAAACTTTACACAAAAAGTGAACTGAATCTTATCGGCATGTTTTACTTATCCATCCCAATGGTACTGTTTTGCCCTCTCAATGACTATCAAAGGCGACACTAACTTCTCGTCAACAGTGATTAGAAAACTTTATCATTTAGGTTCCCACAGGCACAGCGGTAGAATTGCTGCCTTACAGCAATAGAGACCTGGGTTTCCCTCGATCGTTTCCCTTTCCCCAGACCAGTCTGAAGAAGGGTCTTGACCCGAAAAGTTACCCATTCCTTCTCTCCAAAGATGCTGCCTGTCCCGCTGAGCTACTCCAGCTTTTTGTGTCTATCTTCGGTTTAAACCAGCATCTGCAGTTCCTTCCTACACAGTGCTTAATCCTCACAGGGTCTCCCAATCAAGTTTTGGATGCCCTCAACCTGCAAATTTGACCTAATAGATCTGAATAGGCCAAATGCAAGGAAATGGGCAAATCAAGAATCCAGTGCCAGCAAGCGAGGACAAATCCTGGGTTCTGTAATTCTCAAAGTAGAAACCATCATAACAGAAAAATACCTTCCTTTGTGCAGTATCTGTATGCAGATGGACCACCCAAATTTCACTTGGAACTCTATCTATGTTAAATCATATGATACATCAAGTGCTTTTTTCCAAATTTCACACCTTAAAGTCGTAGCTTACTGAAAACAAATTTGGGACTTGCTCTAATATTTCAGACACAAATTTCACAACCATAAAATGTAAGCAAATCAAAATGGTCCTACTTAAAGCATGTGAATTTACGCATATAGATTCAAAATTCACGTTGTTTTCAGCACGACCAAAAGTCAGAGTGATGACTAATTGGAATGGTAGAATTCAGAATCCATACTCACTTATACCTATGCAATTAATAAAGAATAATAACGATGCTTACAATGCACCACTTACACTTGGAGATCTCCTTTTACTAAGAGCAACGGTACTAAGATCATCAACGTGGGCAATTAACAGTATATGATTGATGTTAGATGGATGCACAGAAAAGTCAAGCAGCATCCTTGGGGAGAGAGAAACAGAATCAATGTACTAGGTCAAGGACCATTCATCAGTTTCTATCCCCATGGATGCTGCCTGACCTGCTGAGCACTTCCAATGTTGTCTGTTTTCGTTTTGGATGCCCAGCATCTGCTCTGATTCCCTGTTTGTCAGCCCCAATTACTAAAATTAGTTCTTAATTTATGCAATCTCTGCAAAACATTTCTCTTTTTCTACATCATGCTGCCTTTTGGTCCCTGACAGATAAGTTTTCAGCAGTGTTAATAGAAATAATGAATTTTAAATCATGACACTAATGGGTATTATAATTACAGATAATCGGTTGTAGCTTTTTAAAATATTTTAAAGCAATTAATAGTTTCCTGTATTCTTCCAAAAAAGTGATGTACTTAGAAATGGTGATGATAGTCAACTGAGGTAATCCTAGAATATCTCATCTTCACCCACAAGTTAATTTAATTGCATGTACATAGCACATAGAACAGTACAGCTCAGAACAAGCTTTTTCGCCCACAATGTTTGATCTCATCAGCCTGTACATGATACCTATTCCTCTATTCCCAGCACTCCCATATGCCACTATTGCATCCGCCTCCTCCCCCACCCCAACAATGTGATCCAGGCTCCTATCACTCGGTACAAAACTTGCCCCGCACATCTCGATTAAACCTTCCCCATCTCTCATAGCTAAGGCATCTAGTGTTGGACATTTCCACCCTGAGAAAAATATATCATAATCTGCAGAGATCACAACACAGATCCCTGCAGAACTCCACTGGTCACAGACCTCCAGCCAGAACATCTACCTTCCACCACAACCCTCTTCTTTGAATAAACCAGCTCTGAATCCATTCAGCCAAGTCACCCACTCCCAACACACGAGGGGACAATTTACAGAGGCCAATTAATCTACAAGCCCACGTTTATGGGATACGAGAAGAAACCAGAGCACCCAGAGGAAACCCATGCGGTCACAAGGAGAATGTGTAAACTCCACACAAACAGCACTCAAGCACAGGATTGAATCTGGGTCTCTGGCACTGCAAGGCAGCAGCTCCACCAGCTGCACCACTGTGTCGCCTAGTGATGTTCCGCAGTAATGATCTTAACAAAGGTAGGAGTAAAAATCACAGTCAAAGCCCCATTCTATCAATTTCCCCCAAGTGTCAGGCCCACTGGCAATGCCAGTATCTGTTATCCATCAGGGGAGGAATCTCCTCCTAAATAACAGTAGGTATTATTAATCAGGAGAGAAACCCCTGTTTAATCCTTTCTCTTTAAAACCCCAGGTAACAGGATTGATTGAATCCTCCCAGTTCTTTCAAACAGGAAATCAGGAATTATATGAAACCTGAGTTTGCTTTCATTGACCAAAGGAAGCAAATTTCATAAAAATCAGTCTGAAATAGGGTCTCGACCCGAAACGTCACCCATTCCTTCTCTCCAGAGATGCTGCCTGTCTCGCTGAGTTACTCCAGCATTTTGTGTCTATCTTCTAAGCAAAATTCATACCTTGTTTGGATGATTTGCTTCACCATGCCACAGGTGGGCAAGATGTGACAAGCTACAAATGAAACTTCCCTTATTAACGTTACAAACACTTAACTAGGAAATAAATTACTAGTACGTGTTATTCTAAAATACAGATTAAATTATAACTGCACTCCTGCCCTTTAACACTGGTGGCTAACATTAATTCAGCTGGCAACTGGAAAATTCTATTTGTACATTCAACTGTGATATATGCATTTATTCAATAAACAATAGACAATAGGTGCAGGAGTAGGCCATTCGGCCTTTCAAGCCAGCACCGCCATTCAATGTGATCATGGCTGATCAAGATGAGTTAAAGATTTCCAATCAACTAGTTTTGAATTTTCATTGCAAATACAGCAATTTCGTCGATTTTTTAAAATGTTATGATCAAATCTTTTTCAAACATAACATCTGATGACAGTATAAAACTAAAATAATTTAAAGATTTCAAAAATATATATTCATAAACAAAATCTATATATGCATAGATTATTTGGCAAAATGTTTCCAGCAGTTTCCTTCTATTTATTGACATGATTTGGACTGCTGGCATCACCAATGTTCACTGTCTTTCCCCTCAGTTCAGGGACAATTAAGATTCAACAACATTGATGGTTGTAGACTCACACGAACATCAGCTCTGGCCTGGAAAGATTTCATTCCCTAAAAGATGTTAGTGAACCTGATGAGCTTTTGAAGGAAGGAACTGCAGATGCTGGTTTACACCAAAGATAAGACACAAAATGCTGGAGTAACTCAGTGGAACAGATGCTGCCTGTCTCGCTGAGTTACTCCCGCATTTTGTGTCTATCTTCCAACTTTTGGATCAGGTTGACACATGGTCACCAGTTCTTCTAATGATCTCTTTTGTACTGTGGCAAGCAAAGCTTACCTTTCTTTTAAACAACAAACAAAGTATAACAAAGTACATACAGAACCACAGGTTTTCCATCGAAAAGATGCATATGATGATCAGGGTTGGTCGCCCCATTGCAGGAAGGGTGGAGGCGTTAGAAAGGTTGCTGAGGAGGTTTACCAAAATCAATAACCCCACTCTCACCATCGACGGCACCACTGTCTCCCCATCTCCCCAGGCCCGCAACCTTGGCGTGATCTTTGATTCCACCCTCTCCCTTGAGCCTCACATCCGCCATGTCATTAAAACCTCCTTCTTTCATCTCCGTAACATCGCCAAACTCAGACCCTCTCTCACACCGCCCGCTGCTGAAAGACTCATCCATGCCTTCATCTCCTCCCGACTGGACTATTGCAACTCACTTCTCCTTGGCATCAGCTCCACCTACATCAACCGACTCCAACTGGTCCAGAACGCAGCCGCCCGACTCATCACCCATACCAAATCCTGGCATCACATCACTCCAGTCCTCAAACAACTTCACTGGCTTCCCATCTCCCACCGGATCACCTACAAAATCCTGATCCTCACCTACAAAGCCCTCCACCATCTGGCCCCCCCATATCTCATTGACCTCCTCTCCCCCTACCAACCCTCACGGTCCCTCAGATCCACATCAGCCGGTCTCCTCTCCATCCACAAGTCCAACCTCCGCAGTTTTGGGGACAGAGCCTTCTCCAGGGCAGCTCCCAGGCTCTGGAACTCCCTCCCCCAACTGATCCGCAATTCCGTGTCCCTCACCATCTTCCAGTCCCGCCTCAAGACCCATCTCTTCACCTCTGCCTATCCTTAGCCCCACGTCCCCGTCCCTTTTCATCTGTGCATTAATTGCCTCATACTGTGTTTTGTATTGAATTCTGTCTTTACTTTGCGTACTAGTCATGTCTCTACTATTTATTTCATTCCCCTTACATGTTTTTCCTCTACCTGCTCAATTTTTGTAAGGTGTCCTTGAGACTCTTGAGAGGCGCCCATAAATAAAATGTATTATTATTATTATTATTACCAAACAATCACCTTACAGTCTGAAGAATGGGTCTGACCCAAAACTTCACCTATTCCTTTTCTTCAGAGATGCTGCCTGACCTGCTGAGCTACTCCAGCATTTTGTGTCAATCTTTACCAAAATTAGGCCTGGATTTTGAGGTATTAGCTACAGGGTGGGGTTGGACAGACTTGGATTGTTTTCTCTGGAATGCTGGAAGTTGCGAGAAAACCCGATAAAAGTATATAACATTACGAGAGGTATAAATAGAGTAGAGGCTCAGAATCTTATATCCAGTATGGAAAATTCAAATACTAGAGGGATTAGTTTTAAAATAAGAGGAACAAAGATTAAAGGAAATGTTTTTTTTTTTTTTTTTGCACAGAGGGTGGTGAGTGCCTGGAACGAGCTGCCGGGGGTGATGGTGAAAGATGGATGTAATTTAAAAAACTTTTGGATAGGCATGTGATATCTGGGGAAAAGAGGGATACCAAACAGAGAGCAGCCCTGAACTGCTAGCTACCTCATTGGAGACTCTAAAACTATCTTTGATCAGATTTTACTGGCTTTATCTTGCACTAAATGTTATTCACGATATAACCATATAACAATTACAGCACGGAAACAGGCCATCTCGGCCCTTCTAGTCCGTGCCGAACACGTATTCTCCCCTAGTCCCATCTACCTGCACGCAGACCATAACCCTCCATTCCTTTCCCGTCCATATACCTATCCAATTTATTTTTAAATGATAAAATCGAACCTGCCTCCACCACTTCCACTGGAAGCTCATTCCGCACAGCTACCACTCGCTGAGTAATGAAGTTCCCCCTCATGTTACCCCTAAACTTTTGTCCCTTAATTCTCAAATCATGTCCTCTTGTTTTAATCTTCCCTACTCTCAATGGAAAAAGCTTATCCACGTCAACTCTGTCTGTCCCTCTCATCATTTTAAAGACCTCTATCGTCCCCCCTTAACCTTCTGCACTCCAAAGAATAAAGACCTATCTTGTTCAACCCTTCTCTGTAACTTAGGTGCTGAAACCCAGGCAACATTCAGTAAATCTCCTCTGTACTCTCTCTATTTATTGACATCTATATTACTAAAAGTCTGATCTTGATCGCTTTTGGCCCACTATGCTGTGATTTCTGAGAGAACGCCGCGACCTACGGCCATCACCTTTGGCCACCTCACTCAGAGGCCCCCTCTGCCTTCCGGGACCAGAGGATTTTTCCCATCGATGAAAAAATCAGAGAGATATTAATGTTTTTTTTTTTTAATTCGCCATTCTCTCTGCTGCCCCTGCTGGCAGCAGGGGGGAGGGACTATAAAGCCCATAAGTGTAGTCCCTCGCTCAGTCTCTGCCAGACCCTGGAAGCAAGAGGGTCACGGCTCTCTGAGCTGCGAATAACACTGAATGCACGTCTACTCCACGGTGAGTCCCCTCGATGCGGCTGTAAAGTGGCTGCAGCCCAATTGTTTGCCTCGCCTTTTTTTTTTAAGTTTGTGCTCACAAAATGAATTTTGGTTGTCAGGTGGCTGCAGCCCAATTGTTTGCCTCGCCTTTTTAATAAGTTTGTGTTCACAAAATGAATTTTGGTTGCCAGGTGGCTGCAGCCCAATTGTTTGGCTCGCCTTGTTAACAAGTTTGTGTTCACAAAATGAATTTTGGTTGTCAGGTGGCTGCAGCCCAATTGTTTGCCTCGCCTATTAAACAAGTTTGTGTTCACAAAATGAATTTTGGTTGTCAGCTGGCTGCAGCCCAATTGTTTGCCTCGACTTTTTAACAAGTTTGTGTTCACAAAATGAATTTTGGTTGTCAACTGGCTGCAGCCCAATTGTTTGCCTCGCCTTTTTAACAAGTTTGTGTTCACAAAATGAATTTTGGTTGTCAGGTGGCTGCAGCCCAATTGTTTGCCTTGGCTTGGCTTTTAAAATCATTGCAACAGTTGAATGCCAGCCCTAGAATTCATTCGGCCCACAATGTCTATACTAGCCCTCTGGAAACCAGTACCTTCGGCCCGCAACACCCATACTAGCGCAACAGACAGCCCCCCTACTGGAGAGCAATAATGGAATTGGTGGAAAGGTGGAATATTGCGTTGGTGACCAGCCCTCCCGTGTGATGCTGGGACCCAACGGGTCACACTTAGTCTTGTCTTTCCTATAATTTGGCGACCAAAATTGTACACCATATTCCAGAATTGGCCTCACCAATGCCTTGTACAATTTTAACATTACATGCCAACTTCTATACTCAATGCTCTGATTTTATAAAGGCCAGCACACCAAAAGCTTTCTTTACCACCCTATCTACATGAGATTCCACCTTCAGGGAACTATGCACAGTTATTCCTCGATCCCTCTGTTCTACTGCATTCCTCAACTCGCTACCATTTACCATGTACGTCCTATTTTGATTTGTCCTACCAAGATGTAGCACCTCACACTTATCAGCATTAAACTCCATCTGCCATCTTTCAGCCCACTCTTCCAAATGGCCTAAATCTCTCTGTAGACTTTGACAATCTACTTCATTATCCACAACACCACTTATCTTAGTATCATCTGCATACTTACTAATCCAATTTACCACACCATCATCCAGATTATTGATGTATATGACAAACAACAGTGGACCCAACACAGATCCCTGAGGCACCCCACTAGTCACCGGCCTCCAACCTGACAAACAGTTATCCACCCTTACTCTCTGGTATCTCCCATTCAGCCACTGTTGAATCCATCTTGCTACTCCACTATTAATACCCAACAATTGAACCTTCTTAACCAACCTTCCATGTGGAACCTTGTCAAAGGCCTTACTGAAGTCCATATAGACAACATCCACCGCTTTACCCTCATCAATTTCCCTAGTAACCTCTTCAAAAAATTCAAGAAGATCAGTCAAACATGACCTTCCAGGCACAAATCCATGTTGACTGTTCCTAATCAGACCGTTTATCCAGATGATTATATATATTATCTCTAAGTATCCTTTCCATTAATTTGCCCACCACTGACGTCAAACTAACAGGTCTATAATTGCTAGGTTTACTCTTAGAACCCTTTTTAAACAATGGAACAACATGCGCAGTATGCCAATCCTCCGGCACCATTCCCGTTTCTAATGACATTTGAAATATTTCTGTCATAGCCCCTGCTATTTCTACACTAACTTCCCTCAATGTCCTAGGGAATATCCTGTCAGACCCTGGAGACTTATCCACTTTTATATTTTTCAAAAGTGTCAGTACTACCTCTTCTTTGATCCTCATAGTTTCCATAGCTACCCTACTTGTTTCCCTTACCTCACATAATTCTATATCCTTCTCCTTGGTGAATACCGAAGAAATAAATTGTTCAATATCTCCCCCATCTCTTTTGGCTCTGCAGATAGCTGTCCACTCTGACTCTCTAATGGACCAATTTTATCCCTCGTTATCCTTTTGCTATTAATATAGCTTTGGATTTACTTTCACCTTACTTGCCAAAGCAACCTCATATCTTCTTTTAGCTTTTCTAATTTCTTTCTTAAGATTCTTTTTACATTCTTTATACTCCTCAAGCACCTCATTTACTCCATGCTGCCTATATTTATTGTAGATCTCTCTCTTTTTCCGAACCGAGTCCAATTTCCCTTGAAAACCATGGCTCTTTCCAATTATTACTCGTTCCTTTCCACCGAACAGGGACATAAAGATTCTGTACTCTTAAAATTTCACCTTTAAATGTCCTCCATTTCTCTACTACATCCTTCCCATAAAACAAAATGTCCCAATTCACTCCTTTTAAATCCTTTCGCATCTCCTCAAAGTTAGCCTTTCTCCAATCAAAAATCTCAACCCTTGGTCCAGTTCTGACCTTCTCCATAATTATATTGAAACTAATGGTATTGTGATCACTGGACTCGAAGTGCTCCCCAACACATACCTCCGTCACCTGACCTGTCTCATTTCCTAACAGGAGCTCCCGCACTGCCCCTTCTCTAGTAGGTACCTCTATGTATTGAGGCAAAAAACTATCCTGCACACATTTTACAAACTCCAAACCATCCAGCCCTTTTACAGAATGTGTTTCCGAGTCTATGTGTGGAAAATTGAAATCTCCCACAATCACTACCTTGTGCTTACTACTAATATCTGCTATCTCCTTACATATTTGCTCTTCCAATTCTCGCTCCCCATTAGGCGGTCTATAATGCACTCCTATAAGTGTTGCTACACGATATTCCCTTATTCCCTTTATCATGTGGATGGCTCGTTTGTAATCATGTATTGTCTTTCCATTGATTGGTTAGCGCACAACAACTGTACCTCGGTACATGCAACAATAAACTAATGACTCTGTGCAGGTGAATAAGTAATAGTTTTGGCATCATGTTCAGCACCAATATTGTGGGCTGAAGGGCCTGTTCTTATGCTGTACTCTTCTACATACTATGATGGCGAACTGGTATAATTTTGTATAGGAAGGAACTGCAGATGCTGGTTTAACCCGTAGACACAAAATGCTGGAGTAACTCAGCAGGACAGACAGCATCTCTGGGGAGAAGGGTAGTCTGAAGAAGGGTCTCGCCCCCGAAACATCATCCATTTCTTCTCTCCAAAGATGCTGCCTGTCCCGCTGAGTTACTCCAGCATTTTGTGTCTATCTTTGGTATAATTTTCTAGCAGCATTCAGAACTGTTGATTCAAGATCATATGCTATCAATCTCAGCAAGTACCTCCCAAGATTAACCCAGCAGTTGTTTTGGATTTGGTCAAAGCACGATAAAACCTGCAGTAAAAGCTCCTAAAAGATCCAGATCAGAAAAATTAAGAGTTTTTATGTTTACAAAACATCATATTCAGTCACTCTTCATCTGCACTCAGTAGGAATGTTTAAAATCAAAGCTGCAGAAAACAAAATGTCTTTCATAAGCATTATGCTAAAATGAAAGGCAAGGTAGAAACATTTCTCCACCATAAACATATTTACTTGTTATCATAATAAAGTTAAATGGAATGCAAGTTCTACTTACTTTAACATGTGAATTCTAAGTATTCTATTCAGTACAATACTCAGTCTTATATAGCAGCAACAAGAACTTTATCATAACGTTATCAGAACTTGTATTTGATAATAGTAAAAAAGCTACAATATTAATATCTCAGACAAACAAAACAAACTCAACATTGTTTCTTCTGACAGTTAGGCAGCAGCTTCAATGGAAAGCTAATTATCCTCCCTTAACTGCATAGTTGTAAATTTATATATTTTCGCTTTGATTATGCTCTCAGTCAATTTAATCTAATTAAACAATCCAATCATGGGCACAATTAGTTCTATTACATTCACTGAAAATGAATGGGTTGGGCAAACAGAAATGGGTATTTTAAACATGTGGGTATAGAATGCCTGTTTGTATAGAATCAATGGAAGAGAGGATTTTGAACGTAATGGAAAGATTATAATTTCAATAGTCAATAGTCAGATTTATTCGTCACATACACAATGAAGTGCAGTGAAATTTAAAAACTAATGTCCAATTTCTTATAAAATATGATAATTTACGACTCTTGGTGTGAACTAGCATTCAGTTTGTCACTTGAAACAATTAATGCTGGTCATTCGCAGGAAAGTTCAAAAGGAACGTATAGAGGGATTCTACTTTTGGCTTTCCACAACTGAATCTGTGACCAATGTATTGTGGAGTAATGTTACACATGGTTAAAGCACTCAAAAGTTTAAACAGTTGTCAAAATTCTTGAAGCTATCTTTACCTAACTTCCGATGGAGGGGTCTGTGAATAAGGATTTGCTGAGCAAGCCAGGATCCTGACAATGGCTCCAGGGTGATATGTCTCCAACACATCAATAGCCGTTGGATACACCGCCTCTTCAAATATTAGTTCGACATAGTCCTGGCTCTGAAAAGTACGAGGTATCCTCCTGAATGGCTGAGGGGAACCCGGACACTTTTCCCACCATCTTCCATAAGTCCGAAACACAGCCGACTGAGTGAAATCCCCGGAACTTGGGTAGACATTGGGCAGTCCAGACAAATTCCACATTGTGTAGGACAAGCTGTTCTCATTCCCATACTGAGAACTGAAGTCCACCACCTCTTTGACATGCTGCACCAGCTCAACACTGAGAGGTAGGATGCGATTGTTTGACTCAATAGCTCGCCGACTATTCATTATTTCTCCTCTTGTTCCAGATCGGGCTCTACGCCGCAGGCAAATGTAATAAAACATACTCAATACTGTTAACATGGGATACATTGAGGTTAACTTGGGTATCCCCAGCTCAGCAGATGTCTTCTTTTGGCTCAACACGTACGTGTCTTACTTCATTCAGATTTATGTAGCGTACTCCTGTGTGAGTTAAGCACACAAAAAAAAATGGCTATTATAATGACAAAAGTAAAATTTGTCCTTTATTTTCAAAACACATTAAAAAACAAGTTTCATTGTTTACTAAACTAGAACACTCAGAATGTTACAAGATATCTGAATTTTCAACTGTGCTGCTAACCAGTTTATTCTCATGTACATTTTCTAAATAGCACAATTGAAAAATACTTCAGAAGCACGACTTGTTACTGCTCTACAAACTGCTTGGTGGAAATCCAGTTGTAGAGTATCAGCTCTGTCTGCAATTAACAAATTGTCCTGACTTTCTAAAGTGAGATCATCGGAGCAGTTGCTGCTCACACTCATTTATATAATAAAAAACATACAATATTGCATGAGCCAATTGGATAATGTTTCCTTTTTTTGGGTTATTCTGCATTGAACCAAGGAATGGTTCTGTTTTACCAATGTAACTGGGAGTCTATCACAAAAGTTCATAGTCTGAAGAAGGGTCTCGACCCGAAACGTCACTCATTCCTTCTCTCTAGAGATGCTGCCTGTCCCGCTGAGCTACTCCAGCTTTTTGTGTCTATCTTCGGTTTAAACCAGCATTTGCAGTTCCTTCCGACACAAAAGTTCATATGTTCTAGGGGCAGAATTACACCACTCGGCCCATCAAGTCTATTCCACCATTCATTATAGCTGATCTATCGCTCCCTCTCAACACAATTCTCCTGCTTTCTCCCCATAATCCCTGCAACGCATACTAATCAAAAATCTGTCAATCTCCACCTTTAAAATATCCATAGCCTTCATCAGTCATCTGTGGCAATGAATTCCACAGATTCACCCCCCTCTTTCTAAAGGTACGTCCTTTTATTCTGGCCTCTGGTCCTTGATTCTCCTACTAGTGGAAACATCCTCTCCACATTCACTCTATCCAAAGCAAATAATTTAATATTAACTCTAATCCAAAATTAAGACAATCATGTGAAAGTCAGCAAATTATCAATAACAGTGAGTGAAAAGTAGTAAATAAATTAGGCGCACAAGATATCAAAGTAGGAGATATCTCAGGTAAACAATGAACAGAATGGGAAAAGTGAGAGATATGTCCAGAGTTTTCTGTTCTATGTGGGGACTTTCATCTGGAATGGGTGTCTATGTTGTGCAAAGTCAGCTTAGGTTGTGTTAATTCCACAAGTAGTTCTTCATTAATAATCACAAACTAAATAAGTTCAGAAAGGATATAGTATGTAAGCAATGGTTGCTTTTCCTTCTCCCCAAATCCAGAATATTCTGAACATCTGTTTTAGTAATTACTTAATCCTTGTCATGCTGTACAAAGGTCACATGGATTACCATCAATAATAACTACAACTATTCCCTAATTTAAAAGCTCAAGACTTGTCAGTACATAAATAAGCATGTTATATTTAGAGTACACAGAAGACAGAATTACATTGCAGGTTTCAAGGAACTGTGTGAAATGCAAAGATTGCACTAATTCAAACGTTTTCTTTTATTATAAGGTTTTTTTTAAATAATATTTTTATTAGAAGTACATATCATAATAAAAACATTTCATGTATATCAGTCATACGTTGCTAATAGATGGAGATACAGCTATCAAAATAGTAGTGGTCCTCCTTTATTAGTTGTATCTTGACTCTGCTTCTATTTGGGGGTTTTTTAATAGATAGAAAGTAAGAAAGAAAAAAAAAAAGCATGATAAAGAGTGGAGTAATTTACCAATAATACAACATTGGAGATAGGTCCATAGGTTATAAAGCATAACTATTAATCTAATCCTGAGTTCCAGCTTCAGTCAGATTCCCGTGCTGGACCAATTTACCCCTTCAAAAAGTCAATAAATGGGGACCATATTCTAACAAATAATTCTTGTTTGTCAATTAAGACAAGTCTAGTTCTTTCCAAATGTAAGGTCTCCGACATTTCCATAATCCACATTTTAATTGTGGGGGTTATAGGACCTTTCCAAAATTATAGTATTAATTTTTTCCCAGTTATTATACTATAGTCAAGAAAGTTTCTTTGGCTTGTTGTAAGTCTTAGACTTTGTTCTGATATTCCTAGTATTATTAGTTTTGAATCGGGATCCAATTGGGTGGTGGCAACTTCAGAAATTATTCTAAAAATATCCGTCCAGAATTTTTTTTTTAATATACAGTTTACAAATGTATGACTAAATTAGCCTCTAAGTCCTGACATTTATCACAAATAGGAGAGATATGTGGGAAGATTCTATTTAATTTTGTTTTAGAGTAATGTAGTCTATGTAATACTTTAAATTGTATTAAAGAATGTCTGGCATTTAACGAGCATTGATGTATATGTTGTAAACTTTCATCCCAAATATCTTTCATTATAGGTTGGCCTAATTCATTTTCCCATGTTTGTCTATATAATTCCGTCGGTGGAACCTCTCTATCTAAGAGGGTATTATAAATATGAGATATTAATTTATCTGTATTAGGATGTTTATTCAAACATTCATCAAGAGTTTCTGGATCTCTAGTTCTATAGTCTTGTGTATTTGATTTAACATAATCTCCAAGCTGTAAATATCTGAAAAAGTCATTTGAGTGGAGTCCATAAGTCTGTTGTAACTCCTGAAATGAAAGAAAGGTGCCTTTCCTATAGAGATGTCCCATCTTTTTAATTCCATAATTTTTCCATTGTGTAAAACCTTTATCCAACACAGAAGGTTTAAATAAAGGGTTGTTTACAATGGGAAGAAAGAGTGATAAATTATCCAATTTTAAAGTCTTTTTTAATTGTTTCCAAATTTGTATACCACTATATATTATAGGGTTTTCACTATAAGTTTTTTTGTTCAATTTTGTGGGAGCAAACAGAATCGAACCAATTTCAAAAGGTAAGCAGTCTTCCTTTTCCATCTTTAACCAGTCTGGTTGCTGATCCATTTCTTCCAACCAGAAGCTCATATTTTTAATATTGACTGCCCAGAAATAAAACAAAAAATTTGGTAAAGCTAAATTCAAAGGTTTTCAAGGGTTAAATTAAGAATTGTTCTTCTAAATAACGAAGATGTTAAAAACACAATTATGAATGTTGAAGATGTTAAAAACACAATTATGAATAATGTAAGCTTCAAAAGGCATGCAGAATAAAAACAAATCTGGAACAATGCTCAGCCAATCAAAATAACCATTTAACCTGTTTTCTATTCCATTCACATCATAAAAATTCAAATTGTTGACAAAGAGAAAAAATAAATATGCAGGATCATATTAAATTAACACTTTAATATTTTATTTACCAAACTGCTCAAAATATGAGGTAGCTACAAATAATCTACACAAACATAATTAATTAGTGCTAGAATGTATTATAAGATATAAAACATAATGGCCAATATGATCACATTTAACATGGATCATATTTTAGGGGACACAGCTGAACATAGGAACTTCTTGGTTATGAGATATTGCTTCTTGTTTCACTGGCATTATAACTTTTTCATTAAAAAAATACAAAATCAGTATTCCAATACAGTTTTCAAGGATGATCGTTAAAAATTCTCCTTTGTAAAACATGCCTGAAAGTGTTTGCATTTTTAATCGTTTTATGTGAAACTCAATATTTAACAGCCACAATAAGTTCTTGTCAATGTAATATTTTGTCATTTGAAAACAGTTAAAGCTGAATCAAGGATGTTGGGGCCTAATAATTTAAGCTACTAAAATTAAAACAATATGAAGTTTAACCTTTGATTTAATCTTTCAAAATATTTTAAGAAAATGCAAATAGATTGTAATCAAATGGAAACCAATCAAACGGTTGTCAAAGATAGCAGCAGGAACTTGATCGGATAGGCAGATGGCAAAGGAATGGTTGATGGAGTTTACTACTGAGAAATGTGAGGTGTTGCATTTTGGGAAGACTAACATGGACAGGACCTACACAGTGAATGGTAGGGCTCTGGGTAGTGTTGTAGAGCAGAGGGATCTAGGAGTGCAGGTACATAGTTAGTTGAAAGTGGCACCACAGGTAGACAGGGTGCTCAAAAAGGCTTTTGGCACATTGGCCTTCATCAGTCAGATTATTGAGTATACAAGTTGGGAGGTCATGTTGCATTTATATAAGACGTTGGTGAGGCCTCATTTAGAGTATCGTGTTCAGTTCTGGGCATCATGTTATGGGAAAGATGTTGTCAGGTTGGAAAGGGTGCAGAGAAGATTTATGAGGATGTTGCCAGGGCATTAGGGCCTGAGCTATAGGGGGAGGTTAAACAGGCTAGGATTCTATTCCTTGGAGTGCAGGAAGATGAAGGGTGATCTTGCAGAGACGCACAAAATCATGAGAGGAATAGATCGGGTTGACGTACAGATTCTCTTGCCCAGAGTAAAGGAATCAAGAACCAGACGACATAGGTATAAGGTGAGGGGGGAAAGATTTAATGGGAACCTGAGGGGTAACCTTTCCATACAAAGGGTGGTTGGTGTATGTGATGAGCTGCCAGAGGAGGTAGTTGAGGCAAGTACTATGGCAGCATTTAAAAAACATTCAGACAGGTACATGGATTAGACAGATTTAGAGGGATATGGCCAAGTGCAGGCCGGTGGGACTCGTTAAATTGGGACATGTTGGTCGGTGTGGGCAAGTTAGGCCGAAGGGCCTGTTTCCACACTGTATGACTATAAACTAACATAATAAGCATTTTTCAAGCAACTATTTGCATTCAAATCCCGCTAATAATATGCATTAAAAATATATTCTTCCTCTCTGTTATTTGGTTTCTGAACAGTCCTCAGCTGGAGTGCTGTCCAATTCAGATCTCCCCTATTGCAGACATTGTACTTTGTCTGTGGAATAATGCACAATGCTGAGAACTACATTCTGCACTCTGTAACTTCCCGTTTGCTCCATCAATTATACGATTTTGATGGCTGTATTTATGTATAGTATTATCCAATCTAAACAAAAAACATGTAAAACAAAGTTTTTCACTGTACAAATGACAATAAGGAAAAATAGTAAATTCACTGGATTTTTAAGAAAGCAGAGAGTGAAACCAAATTAACTTAAAAAATATATTCAATGGGTTTTGACAGTTGACAAGATACTGTTGGTTTCCTTTGGGTGCTCCGGTTTCCTCACAAATCCCAAATGCTGCTGGGTTAATTAGTACTGTACATTACCCTGGTGCATAGATTCAAAAGTTCATAAGTTATAGGAGCAGAATTAGGCCATTCGGACCATCAAGTCTACTACACCATTCAATCATAGCTGTTCTATCTTTCCCTCTTAACCCCATTCTCCTGTCTTCTCCCATAACCGGCTGACACCCGTACTAATCAAGAATCTGTTCATCTCCACCTTAAATATACCCACTGGCCTCCACAGAATTTTGTGGCAATGAATTCCACAGATTGGCCACCTTCTGACTAAATAAATTCCTCTCTATCTCCATTTTAAAGCTACATCCTTTTATTCTGAGGCTATGACCTCTGGTCTTAGACCCACTAATGGAAACATCCTCTCCACATCCACTCTCTCCAGGCCATTCACTATTCGGTAAGTTTCAATGAGGGTCCCCCCTCATTTTTCTAAACTCCAGCGAGTACAGGCCCAGTGCCATCAAAAGCTCATCATTTATTAACCCAATAATTTTTGGAATCATTCTCGTAAACCTCTTCCAACGCGAGCGCATCCTTCCCATGGGACCCAAAACAGCCCCCTATACAGCAAATGCGATAAAGAAATGACAATATATAAAAAGGAAGCTCATGGACATGTGAGAAAGAAACATGATGTGGAATGGGGCTGATGGTGTTATTCTGCTGGGAATCAGTATAGACCACAGTGGAGCGGCACAGTGGCACAGCGGCAGTGCCTAACAAAGTCAGAGACCCGGGTTCGATACTGACTACCGTGCTGTCCAAATGGAGTTTGTACGGTTTGTTCTCCCTGTGACTGCATGGACTTTCTCCGGGTGCTCCGCTTTCCTCCCACACACCAAAGCGACATTTTTGTAGATTAATTGGGTTTGGTAAAATTGTAAATTGTCCCTAGTGTGTCGGATAGTGCTAGAGTATGGGTGGCCGCTGGTCGGCGCAGACTTCGTGGGCTGAGTGGCCTGTTTTCGCTCTGTATCTCTAAAGTGTAAAGACCAATATGGATGAAAAACCAAAGATTCCACATCATGATAAGTTAGTAAAGCCCTTTAGGAGACCTAAACAGCAACCTCTGGTGACCTTGCCCGCCACCCAAGGTTCCCATGAGGTCACCGGAGGTTTTGGTCACTCTCCCTAATGGTCAAAAGTGGTTTCCGTGTGGTCAAGGCTTCATCTAGGTTGCTGCTATTTTTTCATCATGTTTAAAACCGGCCTCGGCTAAAAATAGGTTGCCGTTTTAAAAATCGGTAATTTTTTAGTCGCAGGTCTAGTCGAAGCCGGTTTTCTTCATAGTCGAGGAAGGTTTTCAACATATGTGTGGGAGGTGGTAGGAGGTTGCAGGTTAGCTCGACCTTGATTTTTTTTTTGGGTGCCGTGCAAGGTCAGCAGAGGTTGCTGTTTAGGTCTCCTAAGTGGGACAGGGGCTTAATGCTCTTTCTCTAAATATTACGAAAATTGAGTAACCATTAACCTACCTCAGCATTTGAAAACTGTCTCTCCTACTTTGTATTGGGAAGTCTCTATTCATGATCAGGAAAAAGGGTTGGAGACAAATGGTCAGCAAAGTATGTTGTAATGCCATATCTGGTGAGCTAATGTTTCCTTGTGTGTGAGATAACATTAATGTTGAGATAACATTAAATGTTTTTTTAACATATACAAAACTTGCAATAAAAATCTGCACAGTAAAGAAGGTAGTTCAATGTTTACCAAGGAGAAATCCCATTTACGTGTTTATTTCTGAACTGCGTTATTTAATCTTGTAGATAATAAAGTTAATCAAATCAAAATTCTACTGAAAATGCTGTGATTGAAATCTATCCATATTTAAAATCGTTGACATCAAGCTTGTATCTTAAACTGTCTTGTTGGCCTGTGTAGGAAGGAACTTCAGATGCTGGTTTAAACCGAAGATAGACACAAAATGTTGGAGTAACTCAGCGGGATAGGCAGCATCTCTGGAGAAGGAATGTGTGACGTTTCGGGTCGAGACCCTTCTTCAGACTGAAGACGTTGGCCTGTGTGCAGTTCAACTCTGAAGAATTGTTGGGGAAGGGGAGGAAATAATAGCTGACAAGTACATGTCAGTAACTAGAATACCATTTGTCGCCAGAACATCAGTCATGTTAAGCAGCAAAATTTGGTTCAGGTAATATTTTCCACAAAATTATTCTCCACTCTACACAACCTATCCACTATATCTTGGTTGAGATTTTCAACTAGGATCATACTAATGTGATTTTCCCGCTAATCAATACTCAGGGATGTGTCTGTCTCTCTGAGGTATCTTCTGCACTGCTTGGGACCTCACTTCTCTAATAGTAATCATGCCACATTTCATGGGGGTTTGGCATTCAAGTGTAAACATGGGCTTCTATTAATAAAAAAGTTAACAACACTGGAAATCTGAAATAAACACAAACTATATTGGAAACATTTAGCAGGGAAAGAGAAACAGCTAACATTTCGAGTTCAGGACCCTTCATCCAAACTAAGAGAGAAAACAAAGTAGTTTCCAGTAGCAGGAAAGGTGGGAGAGGGATACACAGAACAAATGGAATAACATAGAACAAATAGAATACTTCTAACAGGGTGAGTCCAAAGGAGTAAATGAAGCAGTTAAAATCAGATCATGGTACTTGATCTGTGTAATGTGTTGTAATAGTACAGCTGTGGACTGTGGCCAGCATGCCCAACTATACAAACAGTGAAAAACAGAGCGCATACGCAGATAGGTAGAAATGGCCAGTTGTATACAGACAGGAAGAAAGAGTGAGTTACCTAAAGTTGGATAATTCGATATTTAGTCCAACGGATTCAGCTTAAGCGATGGTCAGTCACGACACCTCCTTGCGCTGTTCATCACTAAGTGGTACACACTGCAACCACAAGTAGAAGACAAGGCCTTAACTTGGACAATCCAGTCTTATGCGACTCGTGATGCGCAAAGACAATTGGGATACCCAATAAAACCTGATTAGGGTTACACACATCCCAAAGTACCCAAAAATGTCTTACCACCCTTTACACATGTAAAACGATACGATAGGTTGTGATTAGTACAGCCCTCCACGTCACATTAGTTCATGATCTTAAAAAAAACGAATATTGCTCTCAAATTTACATATATTCAGTTTTTTAATGATCATCTCCTTTCAAATCTGAACCTCCTTATGTTTCTTGTGGAAATAACAGAATTTTTACCGCACATAGAATTATGGCCAATAAAGGCTGTAATTTAGTCATAAGCAGCTGATGAAATAAGTCACAAGAGCAGAGCTTATGTTTAAAATAAACCATTTGAATCCAGATATTAAATTATGAGTTGACGTAAACTGTTAATCTTTTCAGTAACTGAAGTTAATGAATGAACAGAGAAATCTAAGTTCAAACACATAAGCCCAAAAGTCTGGATGACTATAAAGAAAGCCATAAAAATGCCATGGGCATTTTGAGTCTAATAAATTGGTCGTAGAATATTGGAGTGAAAATGTAATGAAACTTCTACAAAACATTGGTTAGGCCACATTAAACCAGTGAGCAGTTCTGCATGATACTTTATACATAGCAGATTCAAGCACATTCAGCACAGATGCACCAAGATGATGCCAAGAATGGGAAACGACAGTCATGAGGAGACACATGAGATACAGCTGCTATTTATAATGGAGCACTGAAGGTTAGGACAAAATTTAATACAGTTTGTTTTGATGGGAGCGGAAAGACTTGGTCACTTAAAGGAAATGTTTAGCATTTAAATTATGGCAAAGTGATAGAGATAGAGATATAACTATAAACAAATTTGCTGAAGTAAAACATGCCCACCAAGAGGGAGGGTTTAAAACCAGCACACCAATTAGGTGGAAAACAAAAGGTGAATATATAAAGCAAATGGAGAAATGGGGCTAATGAACAGGGCTGAATGGAATGATCTTTCAATGTTGTAGAGCTATATAGTTAAAAAAGTGAAAAGATATTGTGAAATTAAAAAATATTCTGAAATGACACCAAAATTAGATTTGTTTCTAAATGTTGAAGTATGACATATAGCAGCATCAAGCAATTTTAAACTTAGATTTTACCCTTGTCTAACTTATAAATGAATCAATTTTCACAATATTTTCAGCATGTCGTAGGATACAAGAGGACCGAAAATGGAAGTTGCACTAATATAATCAAAGAATCGGTTCAGTGGTAAGGTGAAGTGAAGCAGTTGCAGAGGGCAAAATGTGAAGTATCCAACAATAAACAAGATATTAAGAAGCAGAAGGTTCTTGATTTGCAACTCCAAAGATTCCAAAAGATAGCAGGACCATAGAAACAGGGACACAAAGTATTGGAGTCACTCAGCAGATCAAGCAGCATTTCTGGAGGACCTGAATGGGTGACGTTTCGGGTTGGGACCCTTGTTCAGACAGGACAATAGAAATGGTAGCTAAGTTGGCATATGAGATATTTGTCATATAGGCAAATGCATACAACATATAACCAGAGACCCTCCTAGAATTGCACAGAATGGCACCATGTACAAGAAGACACAAAATACTGGAGTTACTCAGTGGGCCAGGCAGCATCTCTGGAGAGAAGGAATGGGTGACGTTTTGGGTCGTTACCCTTATTCAGACTAGTCAGGGGAAAGGGAAACGAGAGATATGGACAGTGATATAGAACAAATGAATGAAAGATATGCAAAAAAGTAACAATGATAAAGGAAACAGGCCATTGTTAGCCATTTGCTCGGCGAGAATGGGAACCTGGCGTGACTTGGGTGGGGGAGGGGTGGAGAGAGAGAAAGTGCAGGGATTACTTGAAGTTAGAGTAACCACTGCACTCCCTCTCTCTCCATCCCTCCCCCACCCAAGTCACACCAGGTTCCCATTCTCACCAAGCAAACAACTAGCAATGACTAGTTGTCATCATTATCATCATTACCTTTTTTACATATTCATTTGTTCTATATCTCTCTCTACATCACTGTCCATATCTCTCGTTTCCCTTTCCCCAGACCAGTCTGAAGAAGGGTCTCAACCCGAAACGTCACCCACTCCTTCGCTCCAGAAATGCTGCCTGTCCCACTAAGTTACTCCAGCATTTTGAATCTAACTTCGGTCTAAACCAGCATCTGCAGTTCCTTCCTGCACATGCACCATGTACAATATTGGTTAGCATTCTGTAGGAAGGTCATGATACTAGAGAGAATGCAGAGACTTTCAGAATGTTGCCAAAGCTGGGAAAGGTTTATTGTCTGGGATCTCCGGTTTTACTTGGGTTGTTTATTTTGCAACAAAGGACATCAAGATTGTATTCAATTATTTACAATAATGAGGCCCAGGCAAGTGAATAGAAAATAATGTATTTTTATGCTAACAGAGTTGAGGCAGCACAGTGACGCAGTGGGAGAGTTGCTGCTTTACAACGTCAGAGACCCAGGTTCGATCCTGACTATGAGTGCTGGCTGGACGGAGTTTGTGGGTTCTGCCTGTGACCATGTGGTTTTTCTCCGAGTGCTCCGGTTCCCTCCCACATTCCAGACGTACACATTTGTAGGCTAATTGGCTTCTCTTAGTTGTAAATTGTCCATAGTGTGTGTAGGATAGAGCTAGTGTACTGGGTGATCGCTGGTTGGCATGAACTCAGTGGGCCGAGGGGCCTGTTTCCATGCTGCATCGAAAAAAGTCTAAATTAACAGGGGTTAGTATCATTCTTCGAAATGGGACAGAAGGAAAAAAAATGTCCAAACCTAATGTGGTTATGGATCAGGAGCTGAGAAGTAGGATGAACCCAAACAGCATTTGTCTGTGAAGCGTGACATAATAGAAAGCTGATAATGATAATTTCATAATGAAAGCTGGTTGCTTTCTTTGCTATATACTTAGACAATTGTATGAAATGTATACCTGGAGGAGTTTCAAGAAACACATAAGAAACACTGTTCAGATTTGTCCGCTAACGTACATCCCTGATGCACTGCATGCCTACTTGAGGAATTACTGGGGATTAAAAACACTTGTCCTGCACATCTCCTTTAAACTCTGCCCCTCTCAACTTAAAGCTAAGCCCGCTGGTATTTGATCTTTCCATCATGGGGAAAAGATACCAATTGTCAACCCTATTTATGCCTCGTAATTGTATATTCTTCTATCAGATGTCCCTACAACCTCCGACATCCTAGAGAAAACAATCCACATCCTGTCCAACCTCTCCCCGCAGCTAATACCCCCTGATCCAGTAACCATACTGGTAAACCTTCTCTGCACCCTTTCCAAAGCATCACATCCTTCCTAATGGGGCAACCAGAACTGCACACAATACTCCTAATGCAACCTCACAAAGGTCCTATAAAGTTGCCATTGAGAATTCTTACTTCTTCCCAAACTGAACTTAAAAACATATCATACTAGAAGAACATTTTAGTAGTAAGTCTACTAGTATCATTTTCTAGACTTCTCTGGCACTATTTATCGTAATTTAACAATTTCTAGATTATTTCCATAATCGTTCTCATGTTTCGGTGTGTCATTTCTATTTTGACAAATTAATTCAGTTTGAAGCCCATCATGATCTGAAATTAGATTGTATTCAAGGGGACTTGAACAAGTTAAACAGATGGATGACAGGATCATAATTGTAAAACATTCAAATCCCACTAATAGATTACATTTCACCAGGCACAAAAGCAAAGTAATATCCACCACCAATAAAGCAAGAGATTTGTCCACACATCTACAACAAAGAAAGGGTTAACGTTAATTTACTGGAGTAATATTCCAATGGGAAAATCGTGGACCATTAAATTTTATAAATGAACCAAAACAAAACACGGTGGGCTTAATATAAACCAGGAAACATTGAATATGTGTTCTAACGCTGGAAGCATGCAGTTGCCAGCAACCGTATCAATTCTGAACTCGTGGGGGTGTAACTCTGCAAATTTACATTGTAATAAAATACCAAATGCCTTTAGACTGATGTCAATTAAATACATTAATTTACAAGAAAGTTTAAAACAATAAAAGTTAATAAGGAATGGGAAAATAACAATAAAGACTAATTTTTAAATTACTACCGTTTGTCATCACTATGTTGAAATTATGCATTAAGTTATTCTCCAGTAACAAATCAAACCCAGGGATCAGGAACGTCCTCAGACAGACTCTCAACCAATCTTTGCTCTCAACTGCGTGCAAATGAGAAGTAAAACTGTTTCTAACGTTAAAGTGGCAAGTACAAATGCATCCTTGAAGATGTTTATAAATTGTAATCACGCGTGACTTTCACTTTGAGGTCGGGTTAGTGGTGGATTGGTCCTTGAAATTGATGGGTCATTTCCAAAGTTAGTGGGGAGGTTTCTTCCTAATCGACTTCTAGTTAAGACTAAAGATCTTTGGTTAACACGATGCAATATAATTGCACGGCTCTAAGATCTTTGGCCGTGACCAAAGATTATGGTGACCACGCACGGCCGGTGTACGGCCTGACGTTTCTGAAGGTGAAGGTTGGGAGATCAAACGGCGCTGGGGCTCCCGGCCTGCCCTCTGGACAGGCGGCGACTGCTGCAAACAATTTAGAACAGGGAGGCGGCGAATTGTTGCACCATTATAGAATTGGAGCGACGCGATTGTTTGCAACGCTCCAGAATGGAACGCGTCGACTGTTCCCACAATCACCAAATGGAACACGGCGTTGCAAACAATCCAGAATTGGAACCCGGCGACATCTGAAAGCGTTCTAGAAATGGAAAGCGGCGTTACAAACGCGGGTCACAAACATCTCCCACTCTGCCTGCCGCCAGCACCCTATGGGCCAAATGATATGGGCCACCTCTCTGCTCACCCGGGGAGGAAGGGAGGGGGGGGGGGGTTGGTGAGCTGAATGCATGAAGCATCTTCCAATAACAACCACCTTCTCATTCTAAAGAAATGTTAGTACCTGTTGGCATGCTATGCCCCTACTCGCAAAGCGAATGATATGTGTACTGAGAAAACTGTATCCATGTTTCGTTCAACCACTTACAGTTCTCCGCTACTCCCTTCCTGATGTAAACATGTCACCGGCATCCGGGGCTTCGGTGCAACATGTGCGGAGGGTGCTGGGAGTTGAAGTCTTGTACCGCACCGAGAGGTCTGAAAGTGGAAGTTACCATGCAGCCTAATCGTTCCTCAAATACATATTGTAAGAAAGTCATTTTACGATTTTTTTGGACAATCTTATTTTTTTTAAAAGAGATAATTCAAATCCTGTGTTCTACATGTAGACAAAAGAAGACGATTAACCAGAAAATGCACTCTCGAAACCTCGAAAAGGTGAACGTGAAAGACTAAAACGAAAGTTAATGCTTTGTCTGAACTGGGGAAGTGAAAACAATATTATACAAATATACAATACTTGATATCACATTACAAAAAAAATTGAATAGCATGATAGAGTCTTACAGTGTGGAAACGTCCTTTGGCCCACACCGGCCAACGTGTCCCATCAACACGTCCCACCTAGGGTTGCCAATTGTCCCGTATTAGCCAGGACATCCCGTATATTGGGATCAATTGGTTTGTCCCATACGGGACAGCCCTTGTCCCGTATTTGACTGCTACTACTCGGGTCGAGGGGACTATCGGGTCGGAGCTCCGCGTTCGGGCCCGCCTCACACGTCCCGACATAGTGCAGCCCATGGAGTGCAGCAGCAGCGCCTCGCCCGTGGCCCCATCGGCCAGCTGTCCGACCTTCGCTTACCGCCAACACCTCCACCCCTCCTCATGGCCGATCATCAGTTTATGAGTTGGATGGGGTGCTGGACTTTCCGTGCAGCAGAACACAAAGCCCAGCCCACGGGCCAGCTGAGAAGTTTTGGCCCGGGCGCCGGACTTTGCGAGCGACATCGCGCGGCCCGGTCCAAAACTCCTCAGCTGACTCGCCGGCTGGGCTTTGTGTCCAGTTCAGCACCCTGGCCTACTCATCATTCACCCAGCCACGGCCACGTTAGTCAACTAATTGCCCCGGACATGGTGACTTGATTGACGTCCTGGCACTTTCCGTGCATCAGTTGCACGCCTGGTCGAAAAGATAAAAATTCAAAATTTGAAGTAATGTTTCTACTGAATGTTTATCGCTTTTGCAACATCGTAAAGTCAAAATATCGTAAGTCGATGCATCGTAAGTTGAGGAGCATCTGTACTCTGTAATCACCAGAGGGCACGCTTACAGACAGATCCTAGATCTGATACAACAGCGTGCGTGCGTGTTGCATGTGCTGTCGATGCCACGCATGAGTGATTTACCTGTCATCCAATCATAGGCCCACTTATGCGCATCAGTTGTGCGCTATATTTTGCCAATCCTGCAAAAACAAAAAGTTTCAGTATCGCCTGGTGTTGTTCGGTCGGTTTGGCATATGCAAATATGGATAAACCTGCAAAAAATAAAAGACTGTGCAGCTGTAACAAGCAATGGGAAACAAAAAATAAATGGTTTAAGCCCGTCAGCGGTGACTCGACAAAGGCCTTCTGTACTTTTGCCATCGGGAATTTGTCTGTTATTTTGACCTTTTGTCCCTTATTTGGGAGTGAGAAAGTTGGCAACCCTAGTCCCACCCCCCTGAAGTTGTACAGAGAAAATTTAAAAATATTACCAAGGCTAGAGCATTTTAGCCTGAAGGAAAGATTTGTTGGGCTGGTAGGCACAAAAAAACTGGAGTAACTCAGCGGGACAGGCAGCATCTCTGGAGAGAAGGAATGGGTGAAGTTTCGGGTCGAGACCCTTCTTCAGACTGATGTCAGGGGAGTGCGTGGGACAGATATAGAATGTAGTCACAGACAGAGACTGGTGGGAGAACTGGAAAAGGGAAGGAGATGGAGAGAGAGTAAAAGCAAGGGCTATTTGAAGTTAGAGATGTCAATGTTCATACCGCTAGGGTGTAAGCTACTCAAGCAAAATATGAGGTGTTGTTCCTCCAATTTGCACTGGGCCTCACTATGACAATGGAGGAGGCCCAGGACAGAAAGGTCAGATTGAGAATGGGAGGGGGAGTTAAAGTGCTGAGCAACAGGGAGATCAGGTAGGTTAAGGCGGACTGAGCGGAGGTGTTCAGCGAAACGATCGCCGAGCCTGCGCTTGGTCTCGCCGATGTACAGAAGTTGACCAGGAACAGCGGATACAGTACATGAGGTTGGAGGAGGTGCAAGTGAACCTCTGCCTCACCTGAAAAGACTGTCAGGGTCCTTGGATGTAGTCGAGAGGGGAGGTAAAGGGACAGGTATTACATCTCCTGCGGTTGCAGGGGAATGTACCTGGAGAGAGGATGGTTTGGGTGGGAATGGCGAGTTGACCAGGGAGTTGCGGAGGGAACAGTCTCTGCGGAAAGCAGAAAGGGGTGGAGATGGGAAGATGTGGCCAGTAGTGGGATCCCGTTGGAGGTGGCAAAAGTGTTGGAGGATTATATGCTGTATGCGATGGCTGATGGGGTGGAAGGGGGAGAAAGAGCGGAGCTGCGGGATATCGAGGAGACCCTAGTGAGAGCCTCATGTATAATGGAAGAGGGGAACCCCCGTTTCATAAAGAATCAGGACATCTCCAATGATCTAGTATGGAAAACCTCATCCTGGGAGCAGATGCGGCGTGGACAGAGGAATTAGGAGTAGGGGATAGAATCTTTACAGGAAGCAGGGTGGGAAGAAGTGTAGCCTAGATAGCTATGGGAGTCAGTAGGTTTGTAGTACACGTCGGTCAATAGTCTGTCTCCTGTGATGGAGACGGTGAGATCCAGAAACGGTAGGGAGATGTCGGAGATGGTCCAAGTGAATTTGTGCACAGGATGAAAATTAGTTGTGAAGTTGAAGTCAGTGAGTTCTGTATGGGTGCAGGAGGTAGCACCAATGCAGTTGTCAATGTAGCGGAGGTAGAGTTTGGGGATTGGACCAGTGTGCGCCTGGAACATTGATTGTTCGACATACCCTACAAAGAGGCAGGCATAGCTGGGACCCATGTGAGTGCACATAGCTACGCCTTGGATTGGGGGAAGATAAAATCGGGCCAAGCGGAGTTGGGGAATGATAAGGTTGGAGGCTTTAAGGGGCTGTCCCACTATACGAGTTTACCCAAGAGCTCTCCCGAGTTTAAAAAAAATCAAACTCGTGGTAAGTAAGTAGGGAATTGAAGAATGCAGGTGAACAGAGGGATCTTGGAATAACTTTGCACAGTTCCCTGAAAGTGGAATCTCATGTAGATAGGGTGGTAAAGAAAGCTTTTGGTGTGCTGGCCTTTATAAATCAGAGCATTGAGTATAGAAGTTGGGATGTAATGTTAAAATTGTACAAGGCATTGGTGAGGCCAATTCTGGAGTATGGTGTACAATTTTTGTCGCCTAATTATAGGACGGATGTCAAAATAGAGAGAGTACAGAGGAGATTTACTAGAATATTGCCTGGGTTTCAGCAACTAAGTTACAGAGAAAGGTTGAACAAGTTAGGGCTTTATTCTTTGGAGCGCAGAAGGTTAAGGGGGGACTTGATAGAGGTCTTTAAAATGATGAGAGGGATAGACAGAGTTGACGTGGATAAGCTTTTCCCACTGAGAGTAGGGAAGATTCAAACAAGGGGACATGACTTGAGAATTAAGGGACAGAAGTTTAGGGGTAACATGAGGGGGAACTTCTTTTCACAGAGAGTGGTGGCTATGTGGAATGAGCTTCCAGTGAAGGTGGTGGAGGCAGGTTCGTTTTTATCATTTAAAAATAAATTGGATAGTTATATGGACGGGAAAGGAATGAAGGGTTATGGTCTGAGCGCAGGTATATGGGACTAGGGGAGAATACGTGTTCGGCACGGACTAGAAGGGTCGAGATGGCCTGTTTCCGTGCTGTAATTGTTATATGGTTATAAGTATGTAGAATGTACGTAGCGGGTACATCGGGGCTCGGGACTTCTCTTAGCGGCTCGTAACGCTAACGGCAGGTACTCGGGAAACGCGGTAGGATCGTGAAGTTTTTTCAACATGTTGAAAAATGTCCACGAGAGCCCCGAATACCAACGAGCGGCTATTACCGTAATTCTCCGAGTTCGAATCAGGGGAAACTCGGGAGATCTCTTGAATTACCTCGTACAGTGGGACAGGCCCTTTAGGGGGCAGGGAGTCGGAAGTAATAAAATCAGAAATGGTGTGTGATATTAAGGTCAGGTGCTCGTCTGTGGGGTCATGGTCCAATGATAAGTAGGAGGAGGTGTCTGAGAGTTGTCGCCTGGCCTCAGCGGGTTTGATTGTCAAATTGAGGTTGCTGCAGAGTGAGCAGAGAGCAGTGCGTTCAGGGGGGGGGAGAGGTTAGAATAAGTCTGGGGATTGGTAAAGTGGAGGCGGTTGATGTCCCGCCAGCAGTTGGAAATGAAAAGGTCTAAAGAAGGTAGAGGGCCATCCGGGGGAGTCCAGGAGGAGGGGGTCTGGTGGAGACGGGAGAAGATGTCATCACTGGGTGGTGAGGACTTCTTCCCATAGAAAAAGACACGGAGATGGAGGCATCATGGCGGACCCGGAACTCGTTGAGGTGGGGACGGAGGGGAACAAAGGTGAGGCCTCTGCTGAGGACAGACCATTCCAGATCAGAAAGGGGGAGGTCAGAGGGGATGGTGAACACACGACAAAGGTGGGGGTTGGGGTCAGAGGAAGACAGGTGACAAAGTGATGAGATCTATAAGATGTGAATGTGAAGGAGTCACTTCATTGAATAGTGTCGTCAATATTAAGTAATATTGCCACAATGCTTGCACAAATGTTTCTCTCCATCCGCTACTCTAGTTTTCATTTGCAGAGATTACTTTGAAAAAGTAGCTAAAGTAGCAGACGGAGAGAAACATGTAAGAATGTATTGTGGAAATTCATAGCAGAAGGCTGGCCCATGCCGCCAAAGTCAAGTTAGTAATATTACTCCCACTTCTCAGTTCTTGATTTGTAGCCTTTTAGATTATAACACATAAACTAAATGTGCTATAGTGCCAGGCTATTAAGTCCAGCTTGGTGCTTTATATGCTCAATCAGACCTGTACCACAGTTAGTGTTTCAAATCTTCAACAAGAACTTGGTGACTTAAGGGTCTGTCCCTCTTGGGCATCATTTGCGTGTCATTTACGCAACATCATTTACGTGTCACGATGGCGTGCATTACGCGCGCATGCCGTGCATTACGCGTGGTGACGTAGGCAGTGACGCGCGGTTGCGCGCGGCGTCCCAGGTTCGTGGGATTCACAAAATCTTTGCGCGCCACCTGCGTGACACGCAAATGACGCCCCAGTGGGACAGGCCCTTTATTTTTCCAAACACTTCTTTAATTCTCCAGTTACTTCAAATTGGCCTTTCTAACCTTGATCACACTACTCAATGGCTCCATCCTATCATACCATATTGGGTTCACCACTTTGTATAGTATGAATACATTTCTACTTCCTTACAAAGCAAACAAACCCAGCCCAGCAAATCTTTCTTTCAGGCTAAAATTTTCCAGCCTTTGTAATATTCTTAAATCTTCTGTGAGATGGACTTCCAGAGACCCCTTTAGGTTTACTCAGAAGAGACTCTAAGGTGACGCCCAACCCAGGCGACTCTTTGTGTGCTAGTGTGCTAGTGTGCAATTATGTGTGCAATTATGCTAGTGTGCAATTATGCCTAATCATGTACTGTCTTTCTGCTGACTGGTTAGCACGCAACAAAAAAGCTTTTAATTGTACCTTGGTACAAACGACAATAAACTAAACTAAACTCAACACCTAGCAGTTCACTAGATTTTCATGCAGTCTCCAGTGATTTATGTTTCTGTTGTCCCATAGTTTAACTGTATAAAGGCATCTT
This sequence comes from Amblyraja radiata, assembly GCF_010909765.2. Lineage (NCBI taxonomy): Eukaryota > Metazoa > Chordata > Chondrichthyes > Rajiformes > Rajidae > Amblyraja > Amblyraja radiata. The sequence goes on along the minus strand of NC_045960.1, from coordinate 37,304,990 downwards.
AGATTCTCATGCAGCACTAAGATTGGGTTTCTTGGTTAAACATTTAGCTTGTGTGTTTGTAAACATGTAGATACCTTGTAACTGAATATAGAGTTAAGTTATTGTCCTATAGCATATGTGTGTGTAGCAGTTTAGATACTACTTTGGCATTGGGTTTGGTTTTCTTGGTTGAGCGCTTAGCCTGGTGTTTTAGTACAAGTACTGGGGTGGAAGATTGCAACCTTCACGTGGTCCGCCCTGTTTCGACTAATGCAATCAACTCGACGTGCACAAACGGAACATCAAATAGAACAAGTTGTCCAACTACTTTAGGCTGTGCACGCCACACGAAAGAAGAAGAAGCACAAGTACTTTGTGTTTTAACAGTAATTACATCTACAACGGCTCCAAGCAGTTTCGAACAAACTCTTAATCTTAAACACTTAACAAACTCTTGAGTCTCTTAATCTGCCACCCTCCAAACAGATTCCCATTGGTTGTGTGTTTTTGAATTTGCATCTGAACTAGTACCTAGCTAGACCCTGCAGCCTATGCTTGAGAGGCTTCAGAGTCAATGAATTCTCCAGCAATGGATATTGCCAACTGAAATTAAAGTTCATAGCATGAAAGACACAGTTCACCTTCTATGGTGTTTGATTATAAAAGATAGAGTTGAGAAGATAGATTGGATAGCCTGCAACCCACAACCATGAACAAAAATAAAAGTTAAAATAATTATATTTTATCACACTTAACTGATGAAAATTAACCTAAAATGTTATTATTAGTATCAATATTAATATAATCAAATTGTTAGCATCAATTAAAATAAACATTTTAAGCCGCACATAGTGTCATAGAGTAATGCAACACAGAAACAGGACCTTCGGCCCACCACATCCATGCCAACTTTTTTGCCCATCTGAACTAAACTAATTTACCTGCATTAGATCCACATCCTTTTATGCCTTGCTTAATTAAGCACTGTTTAAATGTCTCTTAAACATAAGTGATTGTATCTAATTCTACCATTTGATATCTTTACTGGCCTTTTCCATTAAACTTCTTCTTCTTGCGTATGGCGTGCACAGCCTAAAGTTGTAGGACAACTTGTTCTATTTGATCTTACTTGATTGTGCATGCCAGGTTGATTGCATTCGTCGAAACAGGGCGGACCACGTGAAGGTTGCAATCTCCCACCCCTTTCCATTAAGCTGGTAGCCCCGTACAAATGAATGCAGTTTTGCAGGCAAAACTTGTATTTAATGCTGATCCTAAATAAATAGGGCAGTGCTAGAGGTGTATGGCGAGGTAAAAAGGGTATCTCACCCCTCAGCTCAGGGTTTTGTACCGCGCCAATCACTCACCAACTCACCAACCCCCTCAGAGTCCAACGCAGTGGAGAGGGATCAGGTGCTCTGATATCTGGCATGCTCTGTACTTTTATGCTGCAAATCAGGAACACACTGAACTGTAAGAAACATCTTATCAGTAATACTCTCAGAACCTTCAGTTAAAGGTAAATATGTTTCAGCCCATCAGTTTTTTGTACTTGAATTGGAATGGAATAATTACTTTGTGTTTGGGTCATCCTTATTGACTACTTTGTTAATTATTGCATAATGGAGAGCCATGCAGTGAAACTTGTTGATGATAAGATTATACATTGGATAATTAGACATGAGGTGGGGAGCATTAAATTGCAGAAGGTCCCTCGTGGATTACATGAGAAGCCAACACTGTTGCAGCTAGAATTCAGTAGTATGTGGGATCAATCATTTGGCTCAAAAAAGGGAAATTGTCAGTTTTTAACGTTGAAGGGTAAGGAAGAACGGGGATACAAATAGATGTCACATGTGAAGTCGCACAAAAATATGGATTTGTGAAAAATATAGGATGGTCAAAAAGGAAAAGAAAGCATATATAAGGCTTAGAAATATAAATGGGCCTCTGAGGTATATAAAGCAAGCAGGAAAGAACTCAAGCAGGCAATTAGAAGAGCCGAAAAGGGCCATAAAATGGCATTGGCGAGTTGGATTCAAGAAAATCCCAAGGCTTTTTATAGAACATAGACTATAGAACAGTGCAGTTTAAGAACAGGCCCCTCGGCCCACAATGTCTGTGCTGAACATGGTGCCAAGACTGACTCTCATCTGCCAGCACATTATTCATATCCCTCCATTCCCGGAATATCCATATGCCTATCCAAATGTCTCTTAAGTGGCACTAATCATATCTGCCTCAACCAATCATCCCGGCAGCACGTTACAGGCATTCACCGCCCTCTGTGTAAAATAAAAACCTGCCCCGCACATCTCCGTTAAACTTTGCCCCGCTCACCTTAAAGCTATGCCCTCTAGTATTTGATTTGTCCATCCTGGGAAAAAGGTTCTGACTGTCTTCTATCCTATTTATGCCTCTCATAATTTTATAAACTTCTCTCATTAATTAATTAATGCTTGGAGTTAGAGCATGTAGGTGAGGTACTAAACAAGTACTTTGCACCTGTATTCACCAAGAAGAATGACATAGAATCATGGAGTTATACAGAGTGGAAACAGGTTCTTCAGCCCAACTCGCCCGCACCGGCCAACATGTCCCAGCTACACTAGTCCTACCTACCTGCATTTGGTCCATATCCCTCCAAACCTATCCTATCCATGTACCTGTCTAACTGTTTCTTAAATGTTACGATTGTCGCTGCCTCAACTGCCTCCTCCGGCAGCTCGTTCCGTACACCCACCACTCTTTGTGTGAAAAAGTTACCCTTCAGATTCCTATTAAATATTTTCCCCTTCATGTTAAACCTGGCCCTTGATTCACCTATTCTGGGCAAGAGACTGTGCATCTACCCAATCTATTCCTCTCATGATTTTAAACACCTCTATAAGATCACCCCTCATCCTCCTGCACTCCAAAGAATAGAGTTCCAGCCTGCTCAACCTCTCCCTGTAGTTCATTCAGAGTCTCGCGTCCTGGCAACCTGGAGGCCAATGAGATAAGTGTGGCTCAGTTTAAAGTTGTAACGTTATACTGCTGTAATATTATATTCTGCACTCTGGTATTCTCTTTACAGTACCTGTTATACTAGATTATAGCTTGACACATAGGATGATTTGACTGGATAGCACATGAACAAAGCTTTTCACTGTATCTCAGTACATGACAACGGGGTCAAGAAAAGAGCATTCGCGTCGCGGACCACTTTTCACCAATCTTTCCACCACCACACACAAGAAGCACAAGAAGCGCAAGACAGACACCATTGTGTGCAGATGCCGAGAAGTGTGTTCAGCTCTGGCTGAACAACTTCTGATCTTGTGTGTGGACTCGATAAGAAGATGTACGTGCCAATAATAAACTGATGGCAATAATAATACTTTTTAATCCTTGCCTAATTTTAGCTCTCCTATATGATATACGCAACTTCCTTACTGCATATCTCTTAGGGTTTAGTGAACTCAGTTGAGAGACTTTAGAGATACAGCGCAGAAACAGGCCTCCACGTCCATGACAACCAGTGATCACTCCATAGGCGAGCACTATTCTTCACACTAGGGACGATTTACAACTTACAGAAGCCAAGTAACCTTCAAACCTGTACATCTTTGGAGTGTGGGAGGAAACCAGAGCACCAGGAGAAACTCAAGCGGTCTCAGGGAGAAGGTGCAAACTCTGCTCAGACAGCACCCGAGGTCAGGATTGTACCTGGCAATGTGAGGCAGCAGCTCTATCAGCTGTGCTACTGTGTCGCCCACAAAGATAAGTTGGACAGATAGGTAGGTTAAGAGATTCCTGCCTTTTTGATTTTCCACTGCTCCCAACAAAGAGGCTCGCGTTTCTCTCTGCCATATCAGATCTTGCTTCTTCATTTTGAACAGTCATGGCCCAAGTTGAAGACTGCATTTGCCAAGATTTGGTATGTAAGGTAGGAAGGTGGTGCATGTTTTCCAGGGTCTCATATAGTTGACACAAGGAACTGCAGATGCTGGAATCTTGCATAGAACACAAAGTGCTGGGATAACTTAGTGGGTCAGACAGCATCTCTGGAAATACAGAGTACCAGAGTAACTCAGTAGGCATTTCTGGAGCCTGAAGAAGAGTCCTAGCCCAAAAGATTGCCTATCTATGTTCTCTAGAGATAATGTCTGACCCGCTAAGTTACTCCAGCACTTTGCCTTCTCACCATAGTGTAGTGCAGCAGGGATAAGTTGGTAGGGAATCTTTATTTTATGTATGTTTAGTTGGACTTATATTTTCATACATGACAATATCTTGAGATCAGCCCCGCTACATGCACAAACAAAAATATTGTACGTTGTTCACCAATTTGTCAACTCTTGTTGGAGTGACTGTCGATCTGGAATGGAGATGAAGTAGACTGATCAGATTCCACTCCTTTCTGAGGATTTAAATATAAATCAAGAAGCTTGTTGGAGGTTCATTTGGAGTGGAAAAGGATGGAGAAAATAGGTTGAATGACGACAGTCAGGAATGGTTTGGTTTGTAATTAACCTGTTGATGAGAATCATTAATGTATGCCATTATGTCGCAAACATAGAACTATAAATTAATTACCGAGTGCAGCCAAATTTATGAAGAATTATCCACAGTATAAGATTCCCAGCGTCAAAGGGTTTTGCAAGGTCAAGGTGGCCATGAATAGTGGTTGATGCTGCATCCTGCTGGTTTTCCTCAAATTGCAATGTGGTGCAGCAGATTATTTGTACCAAGTGGGTACTGTGCAACTGGAAGCAGTTACCTTTAGGATGAGATGTTAAACAGAGATTTTAATCCGCCTTCTCAAGTGAACTTAAGATATCCTATGACACAAATTGAAATGAGTAAGATATTTCAAAGCTATGCCCAATGTTATTCATGGGGCTCAACCCTGCTGTATAAATACAGCTTGATTTTTCAAAATTACATGTGTAGAAAAGAACTGCAGATGCTGGCTTAAACCGAAGATAGACACAAAAAAACTGGAATAACTCAGTGGGTCAGGCAGCATATCTGGAGAAAAGGAATAGGCGACATTTTGGGTTGAGTAGAAGGGTTTCAACCCAAAACCTCACCTGTTCCTTTCTTCCAGAGATGCTGCCTGACACGCTGAGTTACACCAGCCTGTTGTGTCTATCTTCAAAATTACGTAACTGGTTGCAGTGTGCATTGATGCTTCTGAAGTTCACATTATATGAAAGTGAGTTCTTGTTTTCTTTCTTTAGGCTTGTAAAAAATAGCCTTGAACATGCATCATGACGATGAGACATCTGTGAAAAGCAGAAAATATATAATGTAGACTAGCATCTTTGCTCTAGATAGTTAGCAGAATCTTTAATTGTTGCTCATATTTTGGCACCAAGATTTATTATCTCTCAACTGTTCACATGGAAATGTTGTTATTCTCATAAATAACTCCATAGGTAGACGTCAAATGGAAACATTTTAAGGAAGGAAAAGTAATATTGATGTATTGAGGAGTTTTCTCCCCCTCAGGTGGGAGAACAGTGGAAATATTAAGAAGTAACCATATTTATAGAATTAAAGCAGAGCAGATTAACTGCTTCAAATTGAGGGAGATTGAGGGGGGATCTTATAGAAACTTACAAAATTCTTAAGGGGTTGGACAGGCTAGATGCAGGAAGATTGTTCCCGATGTTGGGGAAGTCCAGGACAAGGGGTCACAGCTTAAGGATAGAGGGGAAATCCTTTAGGACCGAGATGAGAAAAACATTTTTCACACAGAGAGTGGTGAATCTCTGGAACTCTCTGCCACAGAAGGTAGTTGAGGCCAGTTCATTGGCTATATTTAAGAGGGAGTTAGATGTGGCCCTTGTGGCTAAAGGGATCAGGGGGTATGGAGAGAAGGCAGGTACAGGATACTGAGTTGGATGATCAGCCATGATCATATTGAATGGCGGTGCAGGCTCGAAGGGCCGAATGGCCTACTCCTGCACCTATTTTCTATGTTTCTATGTAAATTACAGTTAATTGCCTTTATCCTTAGCAGCTGAAACACAGATTATTCAACAATAAATTTTGATGCTTTGTCTTAACTCTTATCTATTTTGCACAAAGGTTACATTTGTGCCCTTAATCCATGAACCATGAACCATGTAGCAATAGGCGAAGCTTTGCAATATTTTATCTTATTAATACCAATCATGGTATATCTCAACCTTATTTGCTCCACGGAGAATATAAAATCCAAATGTGTAGGAAGGAACTGCAGATGTTGGGTTAAACCGAAGATAGATACAAAATGCTGGAGTAACTCAGCAGGCCAGGCAGCATCTCTGGGGAGAAGGAATGGGTGAAATTTTGGGTCGAGACCCTGCTTGAGTGATTCTAAGAGCTGTAGATTTTATTCAAAAACAAGCACATACAGTATTTTAGCTGGTCAATGGTGAGTTCCCCTTCAAGCAATTTCCCCTTCAAAATGGTGATGGTGGATGGAGGAGAATCGGTGCCCGTGAGCAGGCTGTGAGCTCACCTCCTGCGCTCTCGGAGGTGCCCTGGGGGTTCGGAGGTCGGTAGCAGGAGGTGCCCCCGCGCACGGAGGCTGAGCAGTGGCTGGGTGAAGCGAGTGGCAGCACGTTCGCAGGTCAATGTGTCCGTGGAGGGTCTCAGGAGGAGCCTGAAGCAGCTGGGGTATCACTTGGATTAGGCGCTGCTGGGGGCCTCACAAAGGTCATGGATCGGATGCAAGCTGCAACTAACTGCACAGACTAGCGAGCAGCAGTGGAGGACATCAATATCATCGCCAGGCCAGATGCCCCATGTCTCTGGGATATAGGAGAAAATTAGAACATTTTTTTACTTTTGAATTGTCTCACCCCACCTAATAATTCAATGCTGTAATTATACTGCTAGATTACGACCGAACAGGTGATAATGAAAAGTTATCCTCGTGTTTTTACTTTATTTACACTATTGTGTCACTGAACAGTGATGAATATATTTAAGAAAGAACTGCAGATGCTGGAGAAATCGAAGGTAGACAAAAATGCTGGAGAAACTCAGCGGATGAGGCAGCATCTATGGAGTGAAGGAATAAGTGACGTTTCGGGTCGAGACCCTTCTTCAGACTTCAGTCTGAAGAAATGTCTCGGGCCTGAAATGTCATCTATTCCTTCGCTTCATAGATGCTGCCTCACCCGCTGACTTTCTCCAGCATTTTTGTCTACCAGTGATAAATATATGGAACTTTAAATTTTTTTAACAGCATTTGACTTACTTCTCTGTTTTGAAATTTTAAACTTTACCTTAAAATGTTTATAAACTTAAATGTCAATTCAAAATCTATGTTTAAATCACCTTATCCTAAAGCAACTAAGTTTTGAATATGTTTTGAAACTGAAAACAACATACATTTTTTTTAATGAGAAATGTTAGCATTTCAAAATTTCCAGATATTTCTTTCTATTTGTTCCGCTTCTGTGCTCAATGATAAAATAATGATTAATATTACTAATGTTCGATTGCTTTTTAGTAGTAGAGTGATTGTATTCCAATGAGGTTTGAGTGTCAGAAAAGGCACCAATCTTATCATTAGTTTTAATCCTGTCAACCAACATAATTGTTGTGATTACAGCCCTGGCTTTTTAAAATCATAACCAAATCATGTAATCTGAATTTCTAAGTGTGAGCTTTTTTTGGATGGTTGCACACTTGTCATTGAATATAATTAAACCTCAGTCAAGGATTTCCAGTTTGAATATTAACATAGAAATATAGAAAATAGGTACAGGACTAGGCCATTTAGTCCTTCGAGCCAGCACTGCTATTCAATATGATCATGGCTGATCATCCAAAATCAATACCCCGTTCCTGCTTTCTCTCCATATCCCTTGATTCCCTTAGCCCTACGAGCTAAATTAACTCTCTCTTGAAAACATCCAGTGAATTGGCCTCCACTGCATTCTGCGGCAAAGAATTCCACAGGTTAACAACTCTTTGGGTGAAAAGGTCTTTCCTCATCTCAGTCCTAAATGGCCTACCCCTTATTCTTAAACTGTGACCCCTGGTTCTGGATGACCCCAACATCGGGAACATTTTTCTGCAACTACCCTGTCCAATCTAAGAATTTTATATGTTTCTATAAGATACCCTCTCATCCTTCTAAATTCCAGCGAAATCAAGCCGTCGACCCATTGAGCAACATTGTTCACAACGATGCTTAGACATATGGGGATTATGCACTTCTAAAATTATAATTTAGTCATGAAATGATTTGGGACACTTTGAAGGCAGCAAAATGCACCTTATAAGTCACTTACTTCGCATCCACAAGATTAAAATTGTCAGTAGTCATTTAAGCAAGTTTTCCTTAAGTTTATAATACAATTGTATGAATAAAATACACAAAACATTATAGTTTGGTTTAGTTTAGAGATACATCATGGAAACAGGCCCTTCGGCCCACTGAATCCGTGCCAACCAGCAATCCCCGCACACTTACACCATCCTACAAACATTAGGAACAATTTACAATTATAACAAGCCAGTTAACCTATAAACCTGTACATCTTTGGAATGTGGGAGGAAACCGGAGCACCCAGAGAAGGCCTACGTGGTCACCGGGAGAACGTATAAATGCTGTTCAAACAGCACTCGTAGTCAGGATAGAACCCAGGTCTCTGGCGACCAATAACTACACTGATTTAAAGGATGATTCATGTCATCAAATTTCTTCGGCAACTAATTGTATGTCTTAAAGCTTAATAAATTTGATGAGATCAAGTTCATTACTTCCAATGTGTCAATTTCATTATCATTGCAGAAACCACTATTTGTTTGATTATGTATGTGGTTTTAAGTCTCCTTTTAATGGACATATTGGCACGAATTGGTTGCCGCTGCTCTCTCTTCACACTGTGTTTTTGATTTTCTGTTTTTGGATTGAATTCTGTTTTTAATTTGTGTCATTGTGATGTCTTTAATTACTTGTTTTACTCCGATTATATGTCTTTACTATGTAAGGTGTCCTTGAGATTTTGTATGAAAGGCGCCCATTAAATATAAAATTTATTATTTATTATTATATTATTTAGAACTAAGCACAGAATTAGCTAATTTCCATATATTTATTGAATGATGTCAAAAAACTAATTATGAATTTTGCACGGTTTCCCACCAGGGGAAGCATTTGGGATCTAACATTTTTTCTCAGCTTAGCTGAGAGCGGGTTCATCTGTTAGTCATAGTCGTAGAGCATGGAAACAGACCCTTGGCTCTACTCGCCCATACCAACCAAAATGTCCCATCCACACTAGTCCCACCTGCCTACATTTGGCCCATACATGTTACCTGCTTATATTTACTCAGTTTAATGACCAATCTACAATAATAATACTTGTACAATGTATTACACTATTTGCAGAATTGTTAAAATTGCACCAAACTAAATATTTACTAAAGATGTTTGAGGAAAATCTACAAAATTATGAACGGAAATTGGTCAAAATGTAACTGCTCATTCCTCAATGGGGTGCTCTATATATTTTTTAGCAAATATAAAAAAAGAACAGAACATTAACATATTTGAAATTAAACATTATTAAAATAATTGCACCCTAACGCAGCCTAATGTGTCTGGCTTTTAATTTCTTAAGATGCTCCTAACATTGTTTTTTTACAAAAATAAGTTAATTTACAGGTTTAAAAAATGACATCTTATAGTAAGATTAAACGAGAACTTACCAGTTTGAAGTTTGATCTGTATTTTATGAGGAGTTACGATGAGGGATTACGTGAAGAACCCCGCCACGGCGCATGCGTGTCATTCTTCAAAGCAGCGGTGTGAAATCACAGATAACTGTAATGACTAAACATAGTAAGATTAGAGAAGAGATACCAGTTAAGTATATGATCAAGGGTGGGAGCGGAGGGCACGTAATCCCTCATCGTAACTCATCATAAAATACATATCAAACTTCAAACTGGTAAATTCTCGTTTAATCTTACTATTTTAATTCGGAGTCACGTGAGTGACTACGTGAAGATTTTAAAGCTCTGTGATTTCATGGCGTGGAAACGAGTCCATGCATCACGTCTGCCTTGACTGTAGGAGGAATTGTGTTAACATAATTTGGACATGAATTCAACATTGAAATCATAAAATTTGTTAACACAAATTTATAACCCCTTTTTATGGGTTTAAATTAATTTACAGAACTTAAAATTGTTTCTGCAAACGTTCCAGATTTCATTACTGGTTTATTATAAAATAATTGGAATGTTTTCCCCTAGACCATCCTGCTGCCTTGAGGATTTGGTCCATTGGTACATCCAACTGTATCGCTGCCGATGTGGCTGCAGCCCTGGTGGAAAGAGATTTTAAAATATTAGTATCCACCCCAGCTTGTGTTAGCACCTGTATCAGCCATCTTGAGATGGTCTGGACCGTCACTCTTGGTGTGGTTGCTAGTGGCTGACCAAAATGTGCCTTTTCATTTCCTCTTAGGATTTTCGTTTTCTCCATGAATAACGACAGATGTCTTACTATACACAGACGGTCATCTGTTGGGTATGACCTAATTGTATATTGAGGCCTGCTGATCCCTTTCTGTTCTGCTTACTAACTCATAAATATGAAAACGTAATATTTTCTGTTGAGGAAGTCTTGTTGTCCAGCCTAGTTTTTGCAGTGACTGTTTCCTCTGTGCCATGACCAATACCATTAGCATGACTGTTTTAATGTCAGTCTGTGTAGGGACAGAACTGTTGCTGGAGACCAATTCCTGAGCATCTTCAGGATAATTCTTACATCCCATAATTGGGAGTATCTGGTTCTTGGGGGATAGTATTAAAATTCCACTCATAAGTTTTGTACCAGTGGGTGAGTCCCAACAGTGTAATGCTCTGTCCCCTGCCATAGGTAAGTCGATAGGGCACTTCTGGCGCAGTTGATGGCACTGTAACTGAGCCCCTCATCATAGAGGAGGCCTGCCAGATATTCCAGAACAGACGGGATGTTCATGTCTCTGTAGGTAATGTTGTTTTTATGGCAGAGCATCGCCCACTCCCTGATATAGACTGTAGCAATAAATCTGGTCTATGAGGGATGGTGATACATGGTTCTAATACCATGTTTGATACCACTGGGAACCATGGTTGTGTGGGCCAATCGGGTACTACCAATACCAGATGCAGAGTCTTGTTGTATTTCCTTAATACCCGACTGATGAGGCAGGAAAAGGAGGGACTGCGTAACTAAACAATTCCCCCCCCCCCCCCCCCCCCCCCAATGCAGCGAAAATGCATCTGTCGCCGCTGCCCCAGGGTCTGGTTCCCATGAAACATAATTTGATAACTGGTGGTTAAGTCTAGATGTGAATAAATCGATATCTGGTGTTCCATATTTTGCTGTGATATCAGCAAATACTATTTTATTCAACATCCATTTGGTGTTTTCATTAAGTTTGCATGACCTGGTGTCTGCCACTGAATTTAGTCTTCCTGGTAGGTAAGTGGCTGATATCCAAATATCTCTCTGGATACACCATTGCCAAATTGTATAACCAGATTGTCACATGATGTCGATTTGTTTCCACCCTGTGGTTAATGTATGCTACCACGGTGGTATTGTCTATCTGTGTCTAACATGCTGGTGATATGACCCAGTACAATATGACTTTAGGCCATGTAATGCCCCAACATTTCCAGGTAGTTTATGCCCAGTGTGAGTAATAATGATGCCTCCTGGGCAGTCCATCTACCACCACAGCTGGTGATGGTATTGGTGGCTCCCCACCCAAGTGCACTGGCATCAGTTTGTAGTACCATGGAAGGGTTACTGACAATGATTGGATTGGAACAAAGCCAGATGTTATCTATCCACCATTTTAGTTCCATTTTAGCTTGATTGGTAGTTTCATAGATCTGTCAAAGTGACCTGCATAATTTAGAGTGCTTGTATTTTGCTCTCTGTAAGTTTTCGTAATGTAGAGGTCCAAATTGTGTGGCTGGAAAGGCAGCCATCATTATGCCAATTACTTTGCTACCAATCTGATGGATGGTTTGCTGATGTCAGTGAGGTTATTGCAAGCCTCTATTAAATCTCTAGCCTTTCCCTTAGGCAGAGTCACCGACATGTGAACTGAGTCAATGGTGAAACCCCAGATAGTCCATAGTAGTGGAAGGTGTTAGTTTAGATTTAACTGGATGGAAAATGAATCCCACTTTTCCAAATAACTTTTTTGTGGCTGTTACAGTTTGTTTGGCCAATTCCAAAGGTTTGCCCACAATGAGTATGTCATCTAAATATGCCATGACCATGTGAGTACGTTTCCGTAGAAATGCTAGGGCTGTTTTCAAAATTTTTGTGAACAGCCTGGGGCTGATGATAACCCATTTGGCAGTGCTTTATACTGTCAGAGTTGTCCCATCCAGTTGAATTTTAAGTAACATCTGTGGTCACCTCGTATAGGCACTGAATAGTAAGCATCTTTTAAATCGATGCTGGCCATTGAAGTAACCTTTGGAAATTAATTGTTAAGGAGTAACAAAGGTATCTATTTTGTCAGATCTATGATGATGCGATAACCATCTTTTTTGTTTTTGATAAATATATTGGTCATGAATTCTAATGGTTCGTGTTGAGTTTTCTCAATTACACCTTTTATGTAAAGACGCTTCAGTTCAGCTTGCGCTTTTGATATTCCTTTATCAGAAGGCACGAACATTCGGTTCAGTATATGTTGAACTGGAGGGCTGTACTTGTGTATAAACTCTATTGTATATCCCTGGATACTGCTTAAGATGTAAGTATCGGTTGTTATCATGCTCCATGCATTCAGAAAGAGTGTAATCTCCACCCAACCTCCGTGATCCCTGTATATTGTAGGGAACCAGACCTATCTACCTCCATAGTTACCAGTGGTAGGTTTACTTTTTGTAGGTTCTTTGTTGCTGTTGTCGCGCTGGGGTCTGGATTTTCGGTTTGGTTGGCGTTGGAGGTCCCCGCATCTTCCAAGAAGGCCGGCCTGGGCCATGGCCTAAAAAGACTCATGTTTTGGGTACCGGACCTTCGAGCTTTCACCAGTTCTGCTGGTGGGTGCCTGGGGGTGTTGTCTTTGGTCGTAGTGGGTTCCAGTAGGTTCTCTTGTTCCTGCACCCCCTGCACACTTGTCTTTCCTTCTGCGGACCTCTCTTCCAGGTCAGCCCAGAACTGACCCGCAGTGCTCCCCTCTGATGAGGTAGAAGCACTGTGCAGCCCTTCAAGAAGTACTGCTGTGGGTTTATCATAGGGCCCACAGTGACCCGACTCCATATCCCGGAGTCTGTCACGTTGGAGCAAAGCTCCATACACCGCTCCATCCGGCTCCAGCGCTCTCGGGCGCTGGCTGCCCGCGGTTGTTCAAAGTCGGACTCCTCTGAGTCCACGACCTTGTTTGTTTTGTGTCTAGCCTTTCCGCCCGGCCGCGTGGATCTGGCCGGTGCGGAGGCGACATCAGGCACAGCTGATCCCACTATCGGTGATCGAGTGCCGCTGGCTGCTGCTGGCTGCCCGCTGCTCCGCGGTCCTCCCTCTCCAGCTTTGTTCTTACTGCCCTTCCGTGGAGTGGATATGGCCGGTGTGGAGGCGACATCGGGCACAGTTGATCCCATCTAGCCCACCAGCTTGGTTTCTCCACCTGTAATTAGCATGGTAAAACACAAAAAGACCGCAGCTCTTACCTGCAGGTCCAGGTTGAAATTGTCCCTACGGGTGAACGTCGTTCCACCCCGTCTGCTGCCGTTATTGACTTGTCCGAAAGTCAACGGCCCTCTTTAAATAGGCTCCCGCCCGGCCGTGGTGTTCTGGCCGGCGCGGGACCAAAAGTCGGCACAGCTGATCCCTTACTGGGCTTGTGCCTTCAGCTGCTGCTGGCTCCCGCAAGTTCGCGGTCTTCCCCAGCCAGCTTCCTAGCAGCACTTGTGGACACTATTTTGTCCAGCTTCCCCCCCTGTGAAAAAACCAGCGCGGGGAACATTGATTTTTGCTTCCCTCTCCCGCCCGGCCGGGCCCGGTGCGGGAGCGATTCGGGAGCTAAAGTCGGGCACAGCTGTTCCCATTACGGGAGATTAGCGTGCCTTTGGCTGCTGCTGCCGGCTGCCCGCTACTCCGCGGTTCTCCCCCGCCAGCTTTCCCGCAGCCTTCGTGGATCCGGTCCATGTCTCCACCTAAAAGGTAAGTGGAAGGAACGCAGAGTCTCCTTACCTGCTGTTCCTGGCTTTCAAATTTTGCCGCTAGGGGAACGTCGTTCCCCCTGCTGTGACTCGTTGCAATGTGTGTAGCGATATGACACGCATGCGCCGTGGCGTGGTTCTTCACGTAGTCACTCGCGTGACTCCGAAGTAAAATTACTAGATTTATTCTCTAGTCAATCTAAATTAAAGAATATACAAACCAAAATGTTGTTACTTTAATCTAAGATGCACGAAAGCCCTCTGTTTTGCCCAGCATGCCGAGAAAGCAGCCATGTCGCTCGTGGACACTGTAAAACCTCTCTCCAGAGACACTCGGGTACGGCGTAAACCTGAAAGAGGTGCATGCAGTCTCCCTAGGTAGAGCCCTCGACTGCCCACAGTCATGACCCACAAATGGCCAGCCAGGCCAGGCCCAGCAGCAAATTGGCTCCTAAACTTGTAATGGCTGACCAAAAACTCTCTATGCTCATAGACAGTTCATGAAATACAATGCCAACCCTGTTACAGTACAACAATTGTTTCCTAACAATAATGGTTTCTTACTTTTGAACACCAGCGTTTCGGAATCCTGGTGTGTTGGAATATTAAATAAAATGTTTTCTATGGCAATTTAGTAATTCAAGAGTAATAATCTGAATCATTCCTGGCAAAGGATGCTTTTTAACAAGCTCTTGTCTGCTGTGGATTCCAGAGAGACTGAATTCCTTTTGTTTTGACTAAAAAGCCCAACTCACTAGAGAGAAACAAAAATGGCTGTACAAATAATTTGTCTATGCAAATACGTCGAGAATGGTCAAATTCATTTCTTGCTGTCCTCATTACGCAGGCAAGAGTCACGACTAGCAGTCATTTTCATGTTGGCAAATATTATTGGTGCCCCTTGCTAGCATTCTGAGCACAGGAGAAGGCATGCCACCAGGGAATATGTTATGAAAGACTGAAGGTCACATCATCAGATACTTGAAACAAATTTGATTGACAAACATTAGTCTCTTTTGGAAAAGAACCGTGTAATTAAAGAAAGCATTTGAATTGCAAGTACTGCTTATGCCTAAATATTTTGGAGTGTTTCTTCATTGCAAAACTGAAAATTACAATTCATAATTAGCAACAAGAAACATTCAGCACACTTTGGCATTAAATAACAGCAGCAGTAATTGCAATGCGCATCCAATGTATTAATTTAAAACAAACACTTAATTCATAAACATTTTGACAAAATTATTCTGTAAATGTAATAACCTGTAGGGTTCTGCAGGAACATTTTGTTGTCTCTGAGAAGCTCAGTTACAACAATCACAGATACTAAGAGTGATATGTGTATTTATTACTTTGTTAATAAAGTGCCATCTCATTTCAATTGGGAATTAATTGTTTACTCAAAGGAAGGTATCATATTTTTGGCCTCTGTGACAAATTACCCTAGAAAACACTTGGAATTAACCCTTTTTCAGACTGTTTTTAAAACTAAGAATGTTATAACAAATTAAAAGAAAACTATATTAAATAGTCAAGATGATAATGTGCCATCCTTCACTTTCTTTCTTTCTATATTAAAATAATAAAAGCTGCTGACTTATCTAAATTATTAAGTAACTCCCACGTTTTCCTAATATTTATAGAGAGCATGCTTGGATGGGGTCCTGAGTTACTTTCTAACTCATTGGAGACCCTTGGATTATCTTTAATTGGACTTTACTGAACTTTATCTTGTGCTACACATTATTCCCTTTATCCTCAATCTGTACACCGTGAACAGCTCGATGGTAATTACGTATAGTTTTTCCGCTGACTGGGCAACACAGAACAAAAATCTCTTCACATTGTGTTTTTGATTTTCTGTTTTTGGACTGAATTCTGTTTTTAGTTTGTGTCTCTGTGATGTCTTTATTATTTATTTTACTCTGATTATATGTTTATATTCCTGTTAATCTATGTAAGGTGTCCTTGAGATGTCTGAAAGGCGCCCAACAAATAAAATGTATTATTATTATTAAAAAGCATTTCACGGCACCTTGGTATGTGTGACAATAAACTAAACTAAACTAAACCTTGTTGGCGTGGACGAGTTGAGCTGCAAGGTCTGTTTCATGCTTCTTCTCCTTCTTTTCGTGTCAATTTTGTTACAAATGTCATCGTCCGTCTTGAAAACGACACAAGCTTCCGGCGACAATCAGTGGACGCCATCACTTGCCGCAATAGATGATGGTGGTTGCAGAATTAGCTCAGGATACTTCCAGTCTCCAGCCCCGCTTCTGCTATGGGGCCTGTTTCATGCTGTACAGATGCATGACTATGATTTATGACTGTTTCCATGCTGTATCACTCTATGACTCTGACTATATGACTCCATGATAATATATTTGAAACCTATGGAGGACAGAACCATGATCATCCTGGAAGTACAAATGGCACAGGCATGTTAACAACTTCTCATTCTGCTTCCCACCAGGAGATCAGACAGATTTAAGGGGTGGCCAGGTGATGGCAAGTTTTGCATCAGAGGTCTATTGAAGAATACACTGTGGTTATTTACCACCTTACTCCAACAGAACCTCCCAACTTGATGTCCTCTGCCACCAATAGGCCAAAGACAGAAAGGGCAAACACTACAAACAGTAGGTTCTCCTCACAGGTGACACTCTCTCCTGACTTGGAAACTCATCCTCAGTCCTTTATCACTGGCAGGTTTATAATTGGGGTCTGTGGGTCAGAAAGTCGAGGATCCAGTTGCAGAGGTGAGTGCTCACCCCTAGTCCCGCAAGTTTGGTGATAAGCTTGGATGGGATAATGGTATTAAAGGCATAGCTGTAGTCTATGAATAGTAGTCTGACGTAAACCTCTCTTCTCCAGGTGTTCTATGATGAGTGTAGGGCTAGGGCAATGGCATTGTCCGTGGACCTATTGTGGTGGAAAGCAAACTGCAGTGGGTCAAGGCCGCTGGGTAGACTGGATTTAATGCATTCCATAACTCGCCTCTCAGAATATGTCATGATGGTGGATGTAAAGGCCACTGGACTTTAGTCGTGTAGGCATGAGGTCTTACTTTTCCTTGGCACTGGAATGATGGTGGGTACTTCACAACGCAATAGTGGGAGATTAAAGATGTCCGCGGATACTCACGCTAGTTGGTCCACGCAGCTACTAAGGACACGCCCAGGAACTCCATATGGTCCAATTGCTTTTTGTGAGTTTACCAAGAGGAAGGCCGATCTAACCTCTGCTTCAGTCACTCTGGGGAGAGGCCCACTGGTGTCTCAAGGGCCAGGTGTCACCGCCCTGTCTTCTGCTCGAAGCGTGCACAGAAAGCATTGTGTTCATCGGCTAGGGTCGCATTATCACCAATTATGTTGCCTGAACTTGCTTTGCAGCCAGTTATCTTATTCAGACCTTGATTGAAGCCTCCGGTTACTGCCAACCATGATACCACTGAGTCTAGCTGATCTTAATGATGGGTCCAAATTATAACAAGACAGAAATCAGCTATCTGAAGACAAATATCGGCAGCAATCTGATAGCCTGTCTTAAAGAATTTGGTCAGAATTAATGGATATGCCAAAAAATGTATTCCCATTAGGAAATTACTTGTTTAATGAGAATTTTGCTTACAAAATTCAGATGAAGTGGAAACATTGCCTTTCTAAAAGTAGAGGAAATGTTATTAAGTACGAGTAAACGGTGGCGGCACGGTGGCCCAGCAAACCGGGATCGACCCTGACTACGAATGCTTGTAGTACAGAGTTTGTACGAAGTTTGTATGTTCTCCCCATGACCTGCGTTGGTTTTCTACGAGACATACAGGTTTGGAGGCTAATTGTCTTGTCTAAATGTAAATTCTCCCTAGTGTGTAGGATAATGTTAATGTGCGGAGATCGCTGGTAGGTGCGGACTCGGGCCAAAGGGCCTGTTTCCGCTCTGTATCTCTAAACTAAACCAAACCAGTCTAGCATTGAAATTGAACTGTGTGGTGCCATTGTATGTGGGTTATATAAATCAATTTCAGTGAAACCTAAAACAAATCAAAACTGGGGACTTACTACGTTATGTGGTGTCTGTGATTTTAATTCCAGTTCCTCCCTGTTATTGACAGGATAGGCCCTGAGGTGCTTGGACACATTTCCATAATTTTCATTCATGCTTGCTTCGCCCACACCTTCTTCAGACCACTCACAGAAAAGAAGACACAAAGTCAACGGATCAGGCGGCATCTTTGGAGAACAGGGATAGGTGATGTGTCGTATTGGGACCATTCTTCAGACTTCTTTCTTCTCATTGAGTCATAGAGTCACACAGCGTGGAAACAGGCCCAAATTTGCCCACACCAACCAACATGCACCAACTACACTAGTCCCACCTGCCTACATTTGGGCCATATCTCACTAAACCTACCCTATCCATGTATCTGTCTAAATGTTTCTTAAATATTGCGACAGTACCTCAGACTCTCTGAGTTACTCCAGCAGTTTTTGGTCTTCTTTTGTAAACCAGCACCTGCTGTTCCTTGTTCCTGCAGATCTTCACAGTGCTAGTGAGTGATGTAAAGGGAACCTGCACGAACATGTGCCATCCTAGCAATGGAGCCCTACTTCTTTTAAGTTCTCTTAATGTGCTTCGTTAGTGCATTCCCTGGCCCACACAACACCCCTCCCTACCCAACCCCACCAGGAACAAATACCTCCATTCTTGGCCCAAGCTTTGAAGATTTGCCCAATTATCCTCCTTGTCCTCAACCTTCTGACCGACCCTCCCCACCATCAAATGCACCCTATGTCTCTATCCCCCTTAAACATGTCCCCATGAACAATTCCTTACCTAACTATGGATGATGCTGCCTCACCCGCTGAGTTTCTCCAGCATTTATGTCTACCTTCGATTTTCCAGCATCTGCAGTTCCTTCTTAAACATAAAGGAAACAGGCCTTTGTTAGCTGTTTGTTGGGTGAATACGAGAAGCTAGTGTGACTTGGGTGGGGGAAGGATAGAGAGAGAGGGAATGCCGGGGCTACCTGAAGATAAATTTCATATCTATATTACTAAAAGTCTAATCTTGACCACTTCCTGTTGTTCTATATATTGATTTTTAGGAAAAAAAGCTGCTACCTACGGTTGTGATGTTTGGCCATCTTACTCAGAGTCCCCCACCGCTGCGCAGGACAAGAGGATTTTTCCCATCGAAGAAAAATAAAAGAGTTATTAGTGTTTAAAAAATGTTGAGATTCTCTCTCCTGTCAATCACGCCATGAAGGCCACGCCCCTTCTGGTGGGAGGGGGTAGGGACTATAAAACCCAGAAGTGTGGGCGTGGCTCAGTCTCACAAGATGGAGGAGGGAGAGGTCATGGCTCGCTGTCTTTAGTGGCCTTGCACCCTGCTTGAAATGGTATGAAACTGCACTTGAATTTGGTGGCCTTGCACCCTGCTTGAAGTGGTAAGAAACCACACTTGAATTTGGTGGTCTTGCACCCTGCCTGAAATGGAATTTCAAGGAAAAGCCATGAGTCAACTGCCAGCCCACCAACCGTGAGTGAGTGAGCTGCCAGCACAACAGGCTTGAGTGACTGAGCCCAAGAATCTATTTGGCCCACAATGTCCACACTAGCATCTGGAAACCAGTCCCTTCAGCCCATAACAACCATACTAGCGCTCCAGAAATCCCTCCCCCCCCCCCCCCCCCCCCCCCCCCCCCCACTGGCCACCAATATTGGAAATGGTGGAGAGGTGGAATATTGTGTTGGGGGACCCAGCCCTCCCGTATGATGCTGGGACCCAACGGGCCCACTATATATATTCATGCAGCCCATTCATGCTGCCTACAGCATTGCACCCTTTGCATGTACTACTTACACCTTAGACACGGCCCTCAGAGTTATTCAATCATGTGAGGTGTTGCACAGAAATACATCTGCCAATAAACTCCTTCAAAATCACTAGTCGTGCACTTCGAGGACATGGCTGAACTTAGTAGATGCCAACAGAACCCAAACATGGGGAAAAATACTCTTCAAATAAAGTGTGCTCAATCTGCAGCAGCAAGTAAGCACTAAAGTCAGAACTTGGCACATAATCCTCAATAACAACGTCTTTACTCTTGTCCAACCGGTTGCTGTGAGAAGATCATTGTTCACAGACATTTTCAAGATTGTTAAGACATAAACTAATTTCTCAACACAGCAAAATGGTTGATGAATAGTAGAAAATTGAATATTGAAGGATTAAAAATATGCGTCATCCAATCTCTTTCATTTTTATCCTATCAGACATTCTTTTTTTAAATTATATCCCTCGCCTTCCCTGCAGTTGAAAAAGTTTCTAATTTCCAATTTCCCTACCACTGTTGAAAGATCATCAGCTGGAAAGGTTAATGCTACCTCTCCCTCTCTCTTCATATTTACTGCCTGACCTGCTGAATATTTCCATTATTTATATTTATTATTTGTTTATAGAATAATTCTGTATACAGAATACAGTTTGCTTGCATATATAAAGATTGCAAGCAAAGACCTTTACCTTATTGAGATAATTACCTTAAAATTAATTGTGCAGAAGCTTAAAGATTTTGTTTATCAACAATATTAAAGGTTTACAATCCTATTGATAACATGTACTCATGTACTACCACAATAACAACAACTCTTACCTATTGGAAATCCTTGCCTAGTAATATATTTCAGAAAAAATAAACTTGAAAATAATTATAACAGCTTGGTTTATGATAAGGCACTACTGATGAACATTAAATTAAAAAGAAAACAGGTGGTCTTTGTGCAAGTTAAATACAAGCAGTCATTGACCTTCACAGTAAACGCCCCATTGACTCTCCCATGATTACAATGAAGGTTGAACTCCCCTTTAACCTTTCAACACGTGGTCTCTCATGACTATTAAAAGAAGCAGTGTCTCAGAAATGCATAAAGATCTGTGGGAAAACCAAACTGAGCAAAAAGCAAGTGAATAAAACCATCATCCTCTGGATTTCACAATGAACATTTAGCACTTCCACTTTCCTGCCTAACTTCCTCCTACACTGCCCTAGTCGCTGCATTCCTTACCCTTGCTTTTGCCAGCAGCTCTTTTCATAATCTTTGTGGGAAAATGTTATTCTGGGAAAGGTATGACATTTTGAAGGGATGTATACAACATCCATTTATAAATAACAGAATAGATTGATATAGAAAGTTTAAATTACTATTAATGTGAATCTTCTTTTTCGTAAACAAAACCCTGATTGAATTGTTTTAATTATAATAAGAATCTTATGTCCTTTAAATGGAACATAGAACAGTAAAGCATGGTATTTGTCTCAAACAAAATGCCAAATTAATCTAACCTTAGCTGCCTCCATTCCCTGCATATCCATATGCCTAGATAAAAGTCTCTTAAATGCCACTATTGATTCTGATTCCACTACTATCACTGGCAGAACATTGCAGGCACCTACCACTCTCTGTGTAAAATAAGCTTGCCCCCACACATCTCTGTTAAACTTTTCCCATGTCACTTCATAATTATGCCCTTAATATTTAACATTTCCTGGGAAATAAGTTCTGATTGCCTGGTCTATCAATGCCTCTCAAAATTTTATAAACTTCTATCAGGCCTCCCTTCAGCCTCTAGCACTCCAAAGGAAACTATACAAGTTTATCCAACCTCTCCTTATAACTAATACCCTATAATCCAGGCAGCAACTTGATAAACCAACTTCCAAAGCCTACCAACTTTCAAACTACCAGTACTGCACTGTATACTCCAAATGTGGCCTAAACAAAGTTTTGTAAAGCTGCAACATGACTTCCTAATTATTGTAGTTATTCCGAAATACCTGTGTAGAACAATGCTGGCGAGGGTCCTGTCATTGACTGTGAAACAATATTTAGGCTAATAAAAATGTGTCTGAAGAAGGGTCCTGACTCAAAACATCACCCATACTTTATCTCCAGAGATGCTGCTGATTCCAGCACTTTGTGTCTATCTTCGGTATAAACAAACATCTGTAGTACCTTTCTACACAAAAATGTATCTGTAGGCAGAATAGATTTTCTGTTAATTTTAAGTACCCCAAATCATGTATTAAAATTAAAATAATAGTCTGAAGAAGCACATCTTCAAATTTGGGGTTGTATGATTCAAACAACAATTTAATGAATCAGACATTCTGCACAACCATCTTACTGTTTGCAGCCTGTTATTAATTCAAAACCTCACACACTTCAGTGAAATTACTTAACTTGCAAATTGGTCCCAGTGGGTTATTATTTGGCCAATATGGAACCTTACACTATTTGCAAGGTCAGTGGTCAGAGGATTATCATGAAAGGATCAGATTGAATCCCTCCTCTCATGAATTTTCTTAATTAACCAGTTGGTAAATTAAATATATTTTCTGCTTACTGGGTCATTTTTAACAAGTCAATTGTGTCTTTTGTTTTCATTTTGGTTATAATGTTCTCACATAGTTTCCCTTGTTAATTTATTTCTTCACAGAATATGGGCATTATTGGCATTTATTTATTGTTAGAATAAGTGACATTTCTTGTTTATTCTTTATAGTCCCTGAACTGAATGGCTTCCACGCCCATCTCAGATAACAGATCAGAATCAACTACATAGAGCCATAGTCATGCAGCATGGAAACAGGCATTTTGGCCCAGCTTGTCCATGCCGACCAAGATGCCTTATCTACACTAGACCCACCTGTCCATGTTTAGTTATTTCCCTCTAAACCTTTCCTACCTGTGTACCTATCCAAATCTCTTTTAAATGTTGCAATAATACCTACTACAGCATTGATGTATCCTTCAGCAGCATTGATACACAGAGGGACCATGGGGTTCTAGTCCATAATCAGGAAGTCATACTGCAGCTTTATAAAACTTTGGTTGTCGCATTTGGACTATATTGTGCAATTCTGATCGCCCCATTACAGAAAGGATGTGAAAGTTTTGCATAGCCCTAGTCACATATATTGCCCTACATTGGTATAATCCCAGAGACATAGAGTCATACAACGAGGAACCAGGCCTTTTGACCCATCTTGCCCACTCCTGCCTATATGTCCAAGCCACACTAGTCCCACCTGCCTGCATTTGGCCCATATCCCTCCAAACCTGTACTATCTATGTACCTGTCTAACTGTTTCTTAAACGTGAGGTTAAACCCGATTTCAATTATTTACTCTGGCATCTTATTCCATACACCCACCACCCTTGTGTGAAATATTGTCACATATAGTTCCAACTGGATAGTAACAGCAGGGATCCTTCCCTGGTTACCAGAAACCTAAATGGATTTTGATGGAAATCCAGTCCTTTCATCGTCACCTTTACTGATACTAGCATTCATTTCAAATTTCAGGTAACTTTAAATATCTAAACTTAAATTCCCCAGTAGCCATGATGGTGTTTGAACTCATTTCTACAGTGTATGTCTTCAATAATCTTCCATGCTATTTTTTTTAAATGGAGACAACAGCTATTTTCTCTTATTTATGCTATGTTTGTAATTTTCATACAGAGCTAGTAGATAATTGAGTGCTTGTTAGGTGGAAAAACAATCACGGCACTCCTCAAAATTGCAAAGAACCACATATGGCTCCAAATTCAATTGCTTGACACTTTTATTTTCTGGAATGGAAGATGGAGATCATCATATCCAGGTTGTTTCATTTCAGTCAGGTCAGCTACTCTTGGGAGTGAGACATTGTTGTGCCTCTAGCGTGGTTTCTTTGGCAGAACACATGGGATTACATTACTTCTTCTGGAGTACTGAGGAGAACATGGACAGCATTGACCCAGACATGAACAACTGTTCTTGAGCCATAGAGTGACACAGTGTAGAAACAGGCCCTTCGGCACAGCTTACCCACACCGACCAACGTGTTCCATCTACACTAGTCCCACTTGCCTGCATTCGGCCCATATCCCTCTAAACTTGCCCTTCCATGTACATGTCTTATTGCTTCTTACACATTGTGATAGTAACATTTAAGTTAAAATCTGGACTGGTTTGTCTTCCCACATAAGGATATCTGCCAAAGGGTCTGTTAGCCATGATATATCTTTCAATCAATCCCTAAGAGTAAAAGTAAGAGATTTTTGCGCTGATAAGTTTAATTTAAAGGTTCTTATTATCCTGAACTCAATCCGTTTCTGGAGGAGGGAATTTTGTACTATACCCGTAACCTATATCTGACTTTACTCAGGTAAGCATAGACACAAAATAAAACAACTCATAGGTCAGTGGTGAGTCTATCGAACATGAGGGTTTATTAAAGGCCTTAGCGATGTACATTGGGAAACAGTGTGAGCAAGCCCAAACTGCTTAACAACCCACAGTAACTACAAGATTTTTATATCCTGATGACGCAATTGTTACTTGTGGAGTTGAAATAAATCATTAGTTAATGTCTCTGTAACCTTCCATCTTTGTTTTTCCCCAGAGTTAACTTTAACCTTACATTTCTCTTTGCTTTAAAAATCTCTCTCCCGCATGTCTATCACATAGATACCATATATGTCAATGTCCCTGTGATGCACTCGCTAAATGAGGTCCCGTCATTAAAGAGATCGTTTGTTAATGGTGCCGCCTCGAAGGGCCGAATGGCCTACTCCTGCACCTATTGTCTATTGTCTATTGTCTTAACATTTGGAAGACTTGCCTGCTTAACACAGTGATAAAGAACACTGTAATCTCAAGATTACAACAGATGAGAACCAAGACAGAACTGCAAAGTATTATCCTCCTCCCCACTGATAAGAAAGTCTGCTTTTCAGCAGAATGTTTCAGCTTTAGCTATTCTTACTACATTCTTGGTCATTCTTCCCATCATGCTCCCCAATATATGAGCTCTAGGATTAACCAAATTATAACCTACTCATCTTCCTTATAATTCTCAATATTCCCGACAACAGTTTCCTATTTTATACCTACTTGTTTTGATCTCTAGTGAAATCAATGATGTGTAAAGTATGATGCATCATAAAACAGATAGCTGACCAGTCTGAAGAAGGGTCTCACCCAAAACATCACTTGTTCCTACTGTCCGGAGATGCTGCCTGTCCCACTGCGCGGCTACCACATTTCAGCTGATTAAAAAAGCCTGTTGTTCCCTGTTCAATGTATTTGGTAAAATCGACTCCAGTGCCTCTGTTGTGTCGAATTCACAGCAGAATTGCATATTACATGCAAGGGGAATAGAGAGTGGTGCCAAATATCCCTATCCCCTCTTCATCTAAATATGGCATTAACCTTGGCCTATTGGCAGCCTAACCTTTGAATCAGAAAATTGCATGTTCAAGGCTGACTCTTGAGACTTAAGCACATAATTTAAGCTCTTCTAATTCTGTCTAATATAATTGGCTCTCTTACCAAGGCCCTAAGCTCTGAAATTCCCTCCCTAAACTCCTCTTCCTCCCTACATCTCTTTCCCTACTTAAGATTCTCTTAAAATTATTCTGTAAGACCAAGTTTTTGCTCATCTGCCCTGTTCCTTTTGAGGCTCTATTATGTTTGTTTGATAAAGTTCATAAGGTACATTGAGACATTTTGCAATATTAAAGACACTAAATAACTACAAAATGTTGTTGAGAAACGGGCGGCATGGTGGCATAGAACTATTGCCTTACAAGAGCATAGACCAAGGTTCAATGCTGACTACGGGTGCTTGTCTGTATGGAGTTTGTACATTCTCCCCGTGACATGCGTGGGTTTTCTCTGAGATATTTGGTTTCCTTCCACACTCCAAAGACATACAGGTTTGTAGGTTAATTGGCTTGGTATAAAATGTAAAAATTGTCCCTAGTGTGTGTAGGGTGGTGTTAATATGCCGGGGCTACCGCTGGTCAGTGCGTACTCAGTGGGCCAAAGGGCCTGTTTCTGCACTGTATCTCTAAACTAAAACTAAACTAAAATCCAGTTCATTACTGGGAGGATCCCATTGTGTGAATGTTTTATTTAGCTTAGGCTCACCTATTGGGTTTGAATACAATATTTCCATTTGATATGTCCCTTACATGAGATTATGATAGAACAATTTCATATATAGTTTCTGTGGAGGGAATCGGACGACTGACAAATTCAGATTGAAGAAGGGTCTCGACATATCTGTCCATTCCCTTAAAGATGCTGCCTAAACTGCTGAGTTCCTCCAGCTCTTTGTGTTTTGCTCAAGATTTCAGAATCTGCTGTTTCTTGAGTCTTCATATATATTTTATCTTGTACAAGCTTAAGTGACATTGGAAAATCTGGTTGACATTAAATCAAGTCGACGAGATGGTAAACAACAATTTATATGAAGTAATTTTAATATTCCAAATTAAATATATGGAGTTGTTCAACTGATCAAGAATATATACTAACTTCTACATGGGGGATGTGCATCGAATTCAGGCAAATGGGAGTAGCCCAGAATGCCCACATGTTTTGGCTGAAGGGCCTATTTCCATGCAGTATGACTCAAAAGACAAAATCAGGTCACCTGAAGAAATCCATTATCTGCAGATCTTGTGGCCTCCAGTTGCTAATAGTTAGTCTGTGAATGTTTTGCTAGCATTTAGCCACAGCAGAATAAAAATGAAGCATACGCTTTGCTGAATGTAGCTCAGTTTCCATAGTCTTTAGCTGCGATATAGAAGTAATGAGTGTGGCAACTTTCTGCCAGTGGAATTAGTCATTAGCAGACAATTGGAATAGCTCTTATGTTTATGCTTTTAAATGAGAAAAAAATAATAGGTGTATTAATAATTCAGTTTCATTTAAAGTCAGATTGTTCAGATGGTGGACCAGTCATTTCATTAAAATCTTTAGTTATTGTGTTAAACCAAATTTTCTCTACATCCACAAAAACGGTTGCAATTCCGAAATATATAAATGAATATTTAAATGCATTTTTTTTTTGCATTATAAGATACTGCTTAATTGTGACTTTGTAAATCAATACATTCAGAAAATTAAATCATAACTTCACTTCAGAAAACCAGCACAATTTAAAGCACTCTTTGTAACCAGAATGCCAACGGCACTCAAAGTAGAAACTTTTTCCCTATGTGCTTAATTACAACCTCCTAATGTAAACCATTATGTCAAAGTGTTCTAATTAGATCTGGTTAATCTCCTTTAAATTACTCTGTCCAATGACATATGTCTGCTCATGGATGAAAAATGTTGCGTTTTAGTTAACAAATTTATTTTTATTTCTGCCTAGTCCATTCATAAAACCAGTCTATTCATACCATAAGATCCCTTGAAATTTCTTTATTGCATGACTACACCTCTTTTTTATGAATGATTAAAGCAATTATGCCTAAAATCTGACCCAGTATGGATATTGCAGAATAAGCACCGATGTTGACATATATTTTGCTGGGTATTTTTATCTAAGGGTATTTTTTATCTAATACACCCATATCTAATACGGGTGTTAGGGGTTATGGGGAGAAGGCAGGTGAATGACGTTAGGAGGGAGAGTTAGATCAGCCATGACTGACTGGCAGAGTAGACTTAATGGGCCGAATGGCCTAATTCTGCTCCTATCACCTATGATCTTATGATCTTATGACCAAGCACATAAAAAAATGGAAGCAAAATTAGGCCACAGCCCTTCAACCTACTTTTGGTCCACATTTGAGAAAGGAGTGACTAGTAAGTGACCAGCATTGGAGGCAGTCACTAACTAGGTCCTGGGACGAGAAGATTGTCCTATCACGTGATGGTAAACAGATAAGATCAATATGTTTCAAAGTTGAGAAGAATGAGGGATAATCTTATTGAAACGTATAATCCCCTGTAAGACATGACAGAGTAGATGTCAAAATGTTTTCAATATTGGGAAAATCTTGAACAAGGAGATTTATTGCAAGAATAAAGGGTACTTATTTATAACTGCGTGTTGGGACGTATTCTCACAGAGGGTGGTGAATCTCTGGAATTCTCTATCCTTGAAGGTTGGAGGAGGCTGGATCATTGCAGGTTTACTTTAGTTTAGTTTAGTTTAGTTTACTTTAGAGATGCAGCATGGAAACAGGCCCTTTGGCCCAACATGTCCACGCCGACCAACAATCACCCATACACTAGTTATATCCTGCACACCAGGGACAAAATACAGCAGCCAATTAACCTACAAACCTGCATGTCTTTGGAATGTAGGAAAAAACCTGAAGCACTCAGAGACAACCCATACGGTTACAAGGAGAATATGCAAACTCCGTACAGGCAGTTCCTGTAGGCAGGTTCAAACCCAGGTCTGGCGCTGTGAGGTAATAACTCTACCACCACGCCTCTGCGCTGTCATGGAATAAAGAGGAAGTAGATCATTTATTGAAATAAATTGTGGGGCATGGGGAAATGGCACAGAAGAGATGATGAGGACAGTGATAGATCTGTTACGATCATATGGAATGGTGGAACAGGCTAGAGGGGCAGAGTGGCCATCTTGTGTTTTTTTAATGTTCTTGTACTTTTCTGCACTAATTACAACGTCCTAGTTTCTCTTACTTTGGAAATAATTCCGTCCCTTTCTTGAATATATACTCACCACTTGAGCCTTGATGTTGATCTTGGATAGTAAATTCTAAAGACTACCTTCAGAGCAAAACAAATCTTTGAATTTCAATCATAAATGGCTGAATCCTTACTTTGAAATGATGACCTTTGCTTTGGATACCCCATCTTGGAAAATGTCTCAGCATCTATTCTGTCCAGTTGAATGAAAGATTTTTATGTGATTTAATGAGGTCACCTCCCATTCTTCTAAACTTCATGGTGTAGAGCCCAACTTCTTAATCACTCCTCATAGGAACAAAACGCATCTCAGGAATCATTCTGTTGAACCTTCATTGGAATTATTTATTCCCTTAGTAAGGAAGATGAGATCTAGACACAACATTCCAGTTATAGTTGTAGATCAGTGCATGCTCCTTTAACATAGTGACCTCACCACTACTAACCACTCCCCATTGTCTCCTGTATAATTGTAGCTTCCCCGCCTCTAGCTCGCTCTCTAGTCCCAGTGATGACCATGGACAGCTAGAGCACAATGTGTGTAGTGACTTAATAAAGATACTTAGTAAGAGACTTTGTGTGTCGAACAAGATCTTTTACATGGTGTCAGAAGTGGGATTAGAGAGCGAGCATTAGAGAGTAAGTTCATACCCGACCTCAGCGAACTGAGTGCCCCCCTGAGGGAGCTAATCAAATAGGACAATGCCTGGGTCTGGCTACCGCATCACCAGTCGGCATTCGTAGCCCTGAAGTCCAAGCTCGCCCGCACCCCGACTTTAACGTATTTTGACCTGAACAGGCCAATCGTCCTCACCTGCGATGCATCTCGGTTCGGACTCGGTGCTGCCTGCCTGCAGCTCCAGGACGATCGGCAGCTGCCTGTCTCCTATGCCTCTCGCACCATGACCCCTGCTGAGCAGCGCTACGCTCAGATCGAGAAGGAGCTCCTTGCCGTGGTTTTCGCATGCTCCAAATTCAAAGACTACATTCTGGGCAACACTTTCACCATTGAAACTGACCACCAGCCGCTGGTCTCTATCTTGAACAAGCCTATCCATGCGGCCTCCTCGCGGTTGCAGCGAATGATGCTGCAGCTCCAACGATTTACGTTCAACATTGTGTACCGCAAGGGCAAGGAGATGTTCGTGGCCGACACATTGTCCCGTGCGCCTCTCCCTTCCGTTGCCCGCCATCCATACGAATCGTCTGACCTGATGGTGCTGAACGTTAACATTGTTCCCTCTTGGCAGATGCAGTCCCTGGTCGAACACACTGCTGCTGATCCTGCCCTGCAACATCTTGCGGGCGTCATCCGCCGTGGCTGGCCTGACCGACGCTCTTCCCTACCGGCCGGTGCCGTGCCCTACTTCCTGGTTCGGGACGAATTGGTGCTGCACAACGGCGTGGTGGTGAAGGGTCACAAGGTCGTGGTGCCGGACGCTCTGCGTGACCACTACTACCAAACCGCACACAGCGGTCACCCCGGGGTGGAGGCCACTTTGTCCCAGGCCCAAGCTCAGTTTTTCTGGCCTGGCATGATTCCGGAGATTCGTGACAGGGTCTCCGCCTGTGCTGCCTGCAACAGCCTACTGCCTCATCAACGACGCCAACCTCTCATGCAGCAGCCGGCTCCCGAGTTGCCGTGGATGGCTGTTGCAACTGACATTTTCGAATGGCGCGGCAAACACTTCCTGGTCCTGGTGGACTCCTACTCCAGCTGGTTCGAGGTGGACCAGCTGCCCTCCCTCACGTCTGCTGCCGTCATCGGGAAGCTTCGCCGCCACTTTTCTACCTTTGGTTCCCCGGTGACTCTCCAATCCGACAACGGCGGACAGTTTTCCAGCGCAGAGTTCGCCGCCTTCGCCGCCCAATGGAACTTTCGCCACATCACCAGCAGCCCCGAGTACCCGCAGAGCAACGGCCTTGCGGAGCGCGCTGTCCGCAGCGCCAAGGAGCTGCTGGAACATTGTCGTCTGTCCCATTCGGACTTCTATCTTGCCCTCCTCAACCTCCGCAACATTTCCCGGGACCCCGCACTTGGTTCGCCTGCCCAGCGCCTCATATCCCGCACCACTAGACCCCCTCTCCCGGTTTCTCAGCAGTCTCTAAAGCCCGCTGTCCGCAGCCCTGCCGCTGTCAAGGAGCGCATCATCGAGAAACAGGTCATCCAAAAGCGCTCCTTTGACAAATCTTCCCGACTGCTTCCCCGTCTGTTCCCAGGCCAGGTTGTCCGGATGATGTCCACCTCCGGTCATCACCGGCTGGCCGTTGTCGTTGGCAATGCCGACTCTCCCCGGTCCTACCTGGTTAATTACGAGGGCATTGTGTACCGTCGGACACGCCAGCACCTGCTGCTTGTCAACGAGCCTGCTCCGCCTCCCGCGGACCCGTATTCGCCGCCTGTCCATTCCCCGTCGCCTGTCCAATCCCCGCCGCCAGTCCATTCACCGCCGCCTGCGACTCCTCCTGCCCCTGTCACTCCTCGCATGCCACGGACTCTTCCCTCTCAGCTCATGGTGCCCAGCCCACGCGGTCCCCCTTCTCCTTCTTCACCTGCTGAGGAGCCCGTTCCTTCGCCTCGTTCTCCTCCTTCCCCTGGGTGTTTGTCTCCCGGTTCCCCTATCTCTGTCCCTGCCCCCATTCCTGTAGCTCCTGCGGTGGAAGGGGAAGGCGGGTTGCGCACCCGCTCTGGGCGTTTGGTCAAGCCGCCTGTCCGGTACGGAGTGTGCGAGTAGTCTGCTTCATAATGTTTTACAACTGTTTCTGGTTTGCCTCTAGCGTATGAGCCGTGGTCGCTTTGTTTCCAAGAGGAAGGATGTAGATCAGTGCATGCTCCTTTAACATAGTGACCTCACCACTACTAACCACTCCCCATTGTCTCCTGTATAATTGTAGCTTCCCCGCCTCTAGCTCGCTCTCTAGTCCCAGTGATGACCACGGACAGCTAGAGCACAATGTGTGTAGTGACTTAATAAAGATACTTAGTAAGAGACTTTGTGTGTCGAACAAGTGCTTTTACAATAGTCTCAATGGGGCCCGATATAATTTTAATGATTTCTTTACTATTCACTCAAATCCCCTTTTTTCTAAAGCTAACATAACATTTGCCTTCCTACTTATTCAGTTATGTGTGTAGAAGGATGCCCAAAATCTTTGAGCATCAACACCTTTCAATCTCTTACCATTAAAAAAAAAACAGCTTTACTATATTTTTTTACAAAAAGGATGCCCTCATAATTTATTTGTTTTGTTATTCCATTTGTTGGATCATTGTCGATTCATTTAATCTCCCTATGTTTCAACCAAACCTTCTCACTGTTCACATTACCATCAAGTTCAGTATCATCAGTTCAGCTAGGCATCATGTTCAGCACAAACATTGTGGGCCAAAGGGCCTGTTCTTGTGCTGTCCTGTTCCATGTTTTATGTTCTGCCATCAGATCTTCACATCCAATTGATTGTAGATTGTGATTGTGAACAGATAGGACCCCAACTCTGATTCTTGCAGTGAACCAACTTCCGACTCAGGTACTATCACAACATTTAAAAGACATTTGGACAGGTGTATGATAGGAAAGGTTTAGAAAGATATGGGCCAAACGCAGGCAGGTGGGACTAGTGTAGATGGGGCATCTTGGCCGGCGTGGGCAAGTTGGACTGAAGGGCCTGTTTCCATGCTGTATGACTATGACTAAATAAAACCCCATTTATTGTTACTCTTTATTTTTTGCATGTTAATCAATTCCAGATCATACTGGTAAATTATCTCCCATCTCGTGTGCTCTAATTTTGTTTCATCATCTCTTTTGTGGCACCTGGTTTAAGCCTTTCTGATAGAATAAATGAACAACATTCATCATTTCACCTTATCTGTTTTGTTATTCACATCCTCAAGAATCTCTAACAGATTTGTCACAAATTATTTTTCTTTCATCAATCTACATTGACTCTCCCCAATCCCATTATTATTCCCATTGTTAAGTGTCTTTACTGGCAGATTCTAAAAAAAACCCTACTACTGATGTCCGCGACGTGATCTGTAGTTACCTGTTTTCCCTCTCACTCCATTCTCAAGTAGCAGGGCTATATTTGCTTGATAACACAGTGGGAACTTTTCAAGAATACATTAAATTTTGGAAGATTATAAACATCGCATCTATTAACTCCATAACCAACACTTTCAAAATCTTAGGAAGCAGATCACTAGATCCTGGGGCTTATCTTTCAGACCCATTAATTTCAACAATACTAATTTTCTCACTAAGGACAATTTCTTTCAGCTCTTTGTTCATACTCATATTTGGTTATCTCTGGGATGTTTTCTGTGTCTTCTTCCCTGAAGACAGACACAGAAATATTTTAATCACTCTGCCATTTCTTTTTATTTCTCAATATCATTTATCCTGTATAGTCTTTAAGCAATCTAAATCATATTTTGCCAGTGACTGTCCTTTTTGTACATCTTTAGAAGCTTTAAAATGCAATTTATATATTTCTCTCCAGATTACTTTATATTCTACATTTCGTTTCCTAATTAATTTCTTTGCTCTCCATTGCTGAATTCTGATTTTTTTACCCAATCCTTGGATTTACTGTTCTTTTTGGAAGAGTTGTAAGACTTTTGTTTTGATCTAATATTTTGAATCCTCTGGTGTTATCTTTAGCTTAGTTTAGAGATACAGTGCGGAAACAAGCCCTTTGGCCCACCGTGTCCACACCAACCAACAATTCCCACACATTAACATCATCCAACACACCAGGGAAAATTTACATTTATACCTCGCCAATTAACGTACAAATCTGTACGTCTTTGGTGTGGGAGGAAACGGAGATCTGGGAGAAAACCCACGCAGGTCAAGGGGAGAACGTACAAACTCCATATAGACAAGCACCCGTAGTCAGGATCAAACCTGGGTCTCTGGCGCTGTAAGGCAGCAACTCCACCGCAACGCCACCATGCTGCCCCTAGCGCTATGGTTTGGGGACTTATCTATGGCTAATTATGATGATTATTATTATTGCACTGTTATTATTTGTTCTTTTTTTTCGGAGTTTTTGTTATATTATTTATTATGATTACATATTCTGTTGGGCTGCAGCAAGTAAAAATGTCATTGTTCTATCTGGGACATATGATAATTAAACACTCTTGACTTTTCCAGATACAGTATATTCTGATGAATTTTACCTACTAATCAAGGGAATTACAGTAGACTATCTGGGAAATACACAAAGTAGTGGAGGAATTCAGCGGGTCAGGCAGCATCTGTGGAGAGAATGGACAGGCAACGATTCGGGTCGGTATGCTTCTTCAAACTGAGTTCCTCCAGCACTTTGTGTGTTGCTCAAGATTCCAGCACCTGCAGTTTCTTGTGCCTCTGGGAATGTCCCTCATTGTACCTCGAGGGATTTTTGCCTCTGCAAGATGACCGCAAATGAGATTGTACTTTAAAAAAATGGCATTGTCTCAAGAACCAAGATTTACAGAGATTGTGGGAGTCATTTTCTTTAATACACGTTAAATAAATGTTATACAAATATAGTTTGCTGAAACATTGGAGAGTTTACTTGTGGTGCCTTAGTGCCTCTTTAAAGTGATGAAGCTCGGCATAAATTCAAAATAATTCATCAGCAATATTAAATATTGTTGTAATTGTGAGTTAAATACTTCAAAATTATTTGGCCTGAATATTGTTTCGTCTTTCTGCCACTCCTTTTTTGTGCCGATACAATATATTTATTTTGAATTTAAAATATCTATTTTCAATTGATGATTATTTACTATAAGAGATCTTTAATCAAATATTCAAACGCTATGCAAGATAAGATGCATTACTACTCAAAGAGTGTTAATATTATACCAACAGACATATAAGGTCATAAGGTCATATGAAATAGTAGAATTAGGCCATTCTGCCCATCAAGTCTACTCCGCCATTTTATCATAGCTGAAATATCTCTCTCTCCTAACCCCATTCTTCTACCTTCTCCCCATAACCTCTGACACCTGTACTGGCAATTGATTCTTAAGGGTTTGACAGTGGATATGCAAGGGAAGGCATTTAAAGACTGCATGGATGAGCTACAACAATTGTTCATCCCAGTTTGGCAAAATAATAAATCAGGGAAGGTAGTGCATCCGTGGATAACAAGGGAAATCAGGGATAGTATCAAAACAAAAGATGAAGCATACAAATTAGCCAGAAAAAGCAGCCCACCAGAGGACTGGAAGAAATTCAGAGTCCAGCAGAGGAGGACAAAGGGCTTAATTAGGAAAGGGAAAATAGATTATGAAAGAAAACTGGCAGGGAACATAAAAACTGACTGCAAAAGTTTTTATAGATATGTGAAGAGAAAAAGATTAGTTAAAACAAATGTAGGTCCCTTGCAGTCAGAAACAGGCAAATTGATCATGGGGAACAAGGACATGGCAGACCAATTGAATAATTACTTTGGTTCTGTCTTCACTAAGGAAGACATAAATAATCTGCTGGAAATAGCAGGGGACCGGGGGTCAAATGAGATGGAGGAACTGAGTGAAATCCAGGTTAGCCGGGAAGTGGTGTTAGGTAAATTGAATGTATTAAAGGCCGATAAATCCCCAGGGCCAGATAGGCTGCATCCCAGAGTACTTAAGGAAGTAGCCCCAGAAATAGTGGATGCATTAGTGATAATTTTTCAAAACTCTTTAGATTCTGGAGTAGTTCCTGAGGATTGGAGGGTAGCTAATGTAACCCCACTTTTTAAAAAGGGAGGGAGAGAGAAAACGGGGAATTACAGACCAGTTAGTCTAACATCGGTAGTGGGGAAACTGCTAGAATCAGCTATTAAAGATGGGATAGCAGCACATTTGGAAAGTGGTGAAATCATTGGACAAAGTCAGCATGGATTTATGAAAGGTAAATCATGTCTGACGAATCTTATAGAATTTTTCGAGGATGTAACTAGTAGAGTGGATAAGGGAGAACCAGTGGATGTGTTATATCTGGACTTTCAGAAGGCTTTCGACAAGGTCCCACATAAGAGATTAGTATACAAACTTAAAGCACATGGTATTGGGGGTTCAGTATTGATGTGGATAGGGAACTGGCTGGCAGACAGGAAACAAAGAGTAGGAGTAAATGGGTCCTTTTCACAATGGCAGGCAGTGACTAGTGGGGTACTGCAAGGCTCAGTGCTGGGACCCCAGCTATTTACAATATATATTAATGATTTGGACGAGGGAATTGAATGCAACATCTCCAAGTTTGCGGATGACATGAAGCTGGGGGGCAGTGTTAGCTGTGAGGAGGATGCTAGGAGGCTGCAAGGTGACTTGGATAGGCTGGGTGAGTGAGCAAATGCATGGCAGATGCAGTATAATGTGGATAAATGTGAGGTTATCCACTTTGGTGGCAAAAACAGGAAAGTAGACTATTATCTGAATGGTGGCCGATTAGGAAAGGGGGAGATGCAACGAGACCTGGGTGTCATGGTACACCAGTCATTGAAAGTAGGCATGCAGGTGCAGCAGGCAGTGAAGAAAGCAAATGGTATGTTAGCTTTCATAGCAAAAGGATTTGAGTATAGGAGCAGGGAGGTTCTACTGCAGTTGTACAGGGTCTTGGTGAGACCACACCTGGAGTATTGCGTACAGTTTTGGTCTCCTAATCTGAGGAAAGACATTCTTGCCATAGAGGGAGTACAGAGAAGGTTCACCAGACTGATTCCTGGGATGGCAGGAGTTTCATATGAAGAAAGACTGGATAGACTCGGCTTGTACTCGCTAGAATTTAGAAGATTAAGGGGGGATCTTATAGAAACTTACAAAATTCTTAAGGGGTTGGACAGGCTAGATGCAGGAAGATTGTTCCCGATGTTGGGGAAGTCCAGAACAAGGGGTCACAGTTTAAGGATAAGGGGGAAATCTTTTAGGACCGAGATGAGGAAAACATTTTTCACACAGAGAGTGGTGAATCTCTGGAATTCCCTGCCACAGAAGGTGGTTGAGGCCAGTTCATTGGCTATATTTAAGAGGGAGTTAAATGTGGCCCTTGTGGCAAAAGGGATCAGGGGGTATGGAGAGAAGGCAGGTACAGGATACTGAGTTGGATGATCAGCCATGATCATATTGAATGGCGGTGCAGGCTCGAAGGGCCGAATGGCCTACTCCTGCACCTATTTTCTATGTTTCTATGTTTCTATGTTTCTAATCAAGAATCTATCTATCTCTGCGTTAAAAATAGCCTCAACATTACATCCCTGTTTTTGTGTACAAGCCCTCTTGAAATAAATGCCAGTATTGAGTTTGCTTTCTTTACTACTGATTCGACTTGCAGATTAACCTTTTGGAAAGTTGCAGCAGTACTC
Organism: Amblyraja radiata; assembly: GCF_010909765.2. Lineage (NCBI taxonomy): Eukaryota > Metazoa > Chordata > Chondrichthyes > Rajiformes > Rajidae > Amblyraja > Amblyraja radiata. The sequence goes on along the minus strand of NC_045960.1, from coordinate 37,267,979 downwards.
CCAAGTCCCTTTGCACCTCCGATTTCTAGATTCTCACCCCATTTAGAAAATAGTCTACACCTTTATTCCTACTTCTAAAATGCATGACTCCACACTTTGCTACACTATATTCCATCTGCCACGTCATTGCCACTCTCCCAACCTGTCCAAGTCATTCTGCAGAGTCCCTGCTTTCTCTACACCACCTGCCTCGCCACCTATTTTCGTATAATCCGCAACCTTTGCCACAAAGCCTTCAATCCCCTTGTTCACATCATTAATATACATTATTATAGGCTTGTCTCTCCAATTATTCGCATTTTTAAAAAAGTGGACTCCCAGCTCAAAGCCAGTTTGATTGACTGTTGTGTCAACCTGGAGGAAGCAACGACCATGGTGGCTGTTTGTGTGGATGGGAAGATGTGGCAGCAGTTTCAGGAGTTTGAGAGAAGGTCAATAGATCCCTGGGGTAGTCCAGTTTTGAATGGACTTGGTTCAGTTGCCTCTCTTGATTGTGAAGTATAGGGAAAGGGGATTAGGGCCAAAATCCAAACCAAACAAACCCTCAAAGCAAGATGGACGAATGGGAGTTTAGTCATATACTTTTAATATTTTTTTAGGTCCTTGTTATGTTAAACCTTCAAGTTTAGATGAGGCAGCATGATAGGCAAAGTTATGACAAATAATCGAGTTATCCTATTTTGGAGACTTTTGCTAATTAGTCTTAATTGTTCATTGGTTGTTTCGTGTTTTTATTGTGGAAAATTTGAATGCATCTTCTCTGACTGCCTTCTCATCCAACGCAAGAATTAGGTACTTTTCAAGCAATGCTTTCAAAGTGTAGTCCCCGCTGTAGTGTAAGAAACGTGGCAGCCACTCTCACAATGTGAGCTTCTGCAAATAAGGATATGATAACGATTTGATAAAAGTAGTCAGGTCAAATAAAGATAAAGATCGAATAATCCTTGATGAGGTTGGTTAGGGAACAAATATACCATGGAAAATATCCCGCCTGGATGCATCGCAGCTTGCTAAGGCAATAGCTCTGCCCATGACCACAAGGAATTGCAGAACATCATGAACGCAATCCAGTCCATTATGCAAACTAGCAAACCCCCCCCTCCCTCACCCCATTGTCTCCATCTATACCTCATGCTCATGAAAGCAGCCAATATAATGAAGGACCACTCACACCCCAGTCATTCTCTTGTCTACACTTTCCTGCCAGGCAGACGATACAAAGGCTTGAAAGATCATACCACCAGACTTAAGAACAGCCTCGTCCCCACTGTAATCAGACCCTTGGATGATCCTTACATATGCTAGGGATGAAGTTCCAATTTTTCAATCTACCTTGTATGGCCCTTGCACTTTTTTTAAAACTCTGCATCTTCCCTGTAGCTGTAAGAAAGCTGTAACATTTTATTCTACACTCTATTTATTTTCCCTTTTATACTATCTGGACAAACGACAAAGGACATTTATTGTCACATACACCAATTGGTGCAGTGAAATTTGAGTTGCCATTTGCAGCACACCAATAAAAATAAAACACAACATTAAAGAATTTAACATTGAACATAAAAACATCACCCCACAATGGTTCCCACTGTGATGGAAGGCAACAAAGTCCAGTCCTCTTCCTCTTGTTCACCCATGGTCAGGCCTATTGTGGCCTCTGCAGTCGCCGCGATGGCGGTGTGATGTTACAGGCCCTCTCCCTGGATAATGGAGCTCCAGCGTCGGGAGAACACTCTCAGCGGCTTGGAGTGTCTGGAAAGGCCGCTTCCTTCCCGGAGACCGCGGCTCCCGAAGTCCACAGGCTGCGCTAATCGGAGCTCCAACACTGGCGATCTCGGCGAGAGATCCCAGGCTCTGCGGTGTTTAAACCCAGCGCCGCCCGCAGCTGGATCTCTGCGACCACAGCTCCGCGATGTAGGAGTCGGCGGTCTCAGCACTCCGGAGCCTATCACACAGCGACCCGGATAAGGCATCGCCCGTTCCGCGATGGTGCTTCAGCGCTGTGCCGCCGCCGAAGCTGAGGTTCTGGCCGGTCCACGCAGGAAACGCCAGCTCCAGTGCCCGTTGGTAGGCCGCGGTGAAGGGGCGAAGATGCGGCTCAGAGGAAAGCGCCTCTCTGACCAGGTAGGTACTGAGAAATACAGTTTCTCCCTTCCCCCTCCCCCCCCACCCCCACCCCCCACATAAAAAGAGTAGACCTCCAAACCAAAAACTTTCAACACACTAAAAATTTAAAAAGGGTGAAAGGACAAACAGCTGCAGGCAAGACAGCCATACTCGACGGTGTCCCCACTCCAAACTGATGCACCTGGATATAGTACGGTTTGCCCGGAGGGCATGGCAAAACGTTTTTCACTGTATCTCAGTGCATGTGCAATAATAATAAACCAATACCAATACCACATCCTGGCCACTCCCTCTTCTCCCCTCTCCTATCAAGCAAAAAGGTATAGGTGTGAAAACGCATATCTCCAGATTCAGGGTCAGTTTCTTCCCAGCTGTTATCAGGCAACGGAATCATCTTATCACAACCAGAGAGCTTTCCTGAACTATTATTACCTCATTGGTGACCATCGGACTATCCTTGATCGGATTTTTCTGGCTTTACCTTGCACTAAACATTATTCCTTTATCATGTATGCATACACTGTGGATGACTTGATTGTAATCATGTATTGTCTTTCTGCTGTCTGGATAGCATGCAACAAAAAAACTTTCCCTGTACCTTTCCACGTGACAATAAATACAACTGAACTAAACTGAACTAAACTGAAACTAAATTTTATTCACTTTCCATGAATGCTGGAGTCAATTATAAAATATGAAATAGCAGCGCATTTGGATAGCAGTAACAGGATCGGTCCAAGTCAGCATGGATTTACGAAGGGGAAATCATGCTTGACTAATCTTCTGCAATTTTTTGAGGGTGTAACTAGGAAAATGGACAAGGGAAAGCCGTGGATGTAGTGTACCTGGACTTTCAGAAAGCATTTGATAATGTCCCACATAGGAGATTAGTGGCACATGGTATTGGGGGTCGAGTGCGGTCCCAGCACCGAGCCTTGCGGTACCCCAATAGTCACTGCCTGCCATTCTGAAAGGGACCCGTTAATCCCTACTCATTGTTTCCTGTCTGCCAACCAATTTTCTATCCATGTCAGTGAGACCACACCTGGAGTATTGTGTGCAGTTTTGGACCCCTAATTTGAGGGAGGACATTCTTGCTATTGAGGGAGTGCAGCATAAGTTTACAATTCCCAGGATGGCAGGACTGTCATATGCTGAGTGAATGGAGTGGCTGGGCTTGTATACTCTGGAGTTAGAATGAGAGGATATCTTATTGAAACATATAAGATTATGAAGGGTTTGGACACGATAGAGGCAGGAAACATGTTTCCGATGTTGGGGGGGTCCAGAACCAGGGGCCACAGTTTAAGAATAAGGGGTAAGAACGGAGACAAGGAAACACTTTTTCTCACAGAGAGTTGTGAGTCTGTGGAATTCTCTGCCTCAGAGGGCGGTGGAGGCTGGTTCTCTGGATACTTTCAAGAGAGAGCTAGATAGGGCTCTTAAAGATAGCGGAGTTAGGGGATATGTGGAGAAGGCAGGAACGTGGTACTGATTGGGGATGATCAGCCATGATCACATTGAATGGCAGTGCTGGCTCGAAGAGCCAAATGGCCTACTCCTGCACCTATTGTCTATTGTCTATGGGACATCACTGGCAACCTTGAGAAGGTGATGGTGAGCCACCTTGTTAGATTACTGCTGTCCTTCAGGTGAAGATATTCCCACAATCGATTTGGAGGGAGTTCTGCTATTTAGACCCTGTGACATTAAATACATGGCAATTTTGTCCGAGTCAGAAAAGTGTGTAACTTGTAAAATACAACTTCAGTTGAAATCCTGAACCAGTTGCCCTTATCCTTGCTAGTGAAGGTCAGAAGTTTAAGAAGCGCTGTCGCAATAATGTATGCAAATAACCGCTGTGCGTTTTTGACCATCGTTGTCCTTTATCATGCACTGTAAATGGCTCGATTGTAATCATGTATTGTCTTTCCGCTGACTGGATAGCATGCAACAAAAGTTATTCACAGTACCTCGGTACACGTGACAATAAACTAAACTAAACTTACCACCAGTAGTCCTGCACTGAATATCAGCTTTGAAGTCGAACATCAGGCAACATTATTCTGAATCAGATGTGAGCATGTTCCGACTGAGCCACGGCTAATGCATACTTAGGTTGGAGAAAAGTCAGAAGTGATGCACTTTAACAGTCAATGTTGCTACCATTTTTGGTTTTGGTATATGTACTGTAATTGTCAAGGGGCTGTTGTGTACAGGACTTACAGTTAAAATCTGCTGGTGCTATTAATGTATGACCTCTGACATACCGTAAAGAGATTGGTAAAGAACTTCAGGACGACACAGGAACAAGCAGGCACATATGGAATTTTAAATGGAGAAATGTTAAGGAATATATTTTTGGAATGAAACAAAGAGGAGGGCACTGTACACTTAATGGAAAGATACCAGGGGATGTAGATGAATTAAGAGAGTTAAGTCATAATTTTAATCTCACCAGCCCCAGGGCAGGTCTGGGTAGGGTGCACATTTTACACCAGCGCAATTTAACGCTCCATTGAGTTCAATTAAAATTGGGGCTATAATTTTCTGAAAATCCAGATGCACATTGATAAAGCTGTAGAAAGATGAACAGAATACCAGGTTTTATAACAATGGAGAGAGAATACTGGAACAAATTAGTAATGTTGAATTCACATAGAATTACCATGATACAAAATATTTGTCAAAGTTACTTTACTTTACACGTAACCTAATAAAACAAGGACAGTGAAAATGAAACATCGTAAACACCATCAGGACAATGTCAAGGATGAGAAACCTGTTTCAAGATCCAAGGTTTTATGAGCAAAAACCTTGGATCTTGAAACTCCTTCTACCTGAGCAAAAACTCAAAAAACATTTTTAATTATGAAGAGTTTGGATTTAGTCGATAGGCTACATATAGGGAGTCAATGACAAGGAGGTCATCAATTAAAAATGAGCATAGACATCCTGACATCCAGGTGCCCACTCACTCATCTCCATCAGACACTCCTACACCCACTGAATTTCCAGAGTTAACCTTCTATGCATGGATGCAGAACATTCTCAAATATTGCCTGAAGGATATATTTCCTGAAGGATATAATTGTATTCTCCCTGTCTCTGCCAACAGTAATGTGTTTGGAAAATTCTATCAGATTAGTTAAAAGTAGCTTTACTTTCTTTAACTTCAATTTATTTTATTAAATTATCATTTCTGAATGGTCATCCACTGTATCTAACAAAATGGTTTCAAAGGGATATATAGCAAGTGATATTAAACTATAGTATAGTATAATATATAGTATATAGTATATATATATTTAAGTATAGTATAGTATACACCTATATTAAGCTGCTTAAAGCACCGCGATTATGTTAGTCACTTTACAATCATCAGAATGTGAAATCTTTTGAGCTGATTAGCTGGTGCTGACTGACTATGTGGGAAATTAGGAAATTTCCCGTGTGTACCCAGGATTGACTTCAAAGCACTGTGCTATTGGCCCTGGCTCCCCAAGAGAATCCAACATATCAAATCTTGATATGAGCTAATAATGAACCTTTTCGTAATCGGGGAAGCAAGGCTCACTCTGCCTGCACTATACCGGTGTAAATAAACGATCAACAAACGATTGTCACCAAAGGCATCAATGGTGTGCTAACTATAGACAAGAGACAATAGATAATAGTTGCAGGAGTAGGCCATTCGGCCCTTCGAGCCAGCACCGCCATTCACTGTGGTCGTGGCTGATCATCCACATTCAGTACCCCGTTCCTGCCTTCTCACCATATCCCCTGACTCTGCTATCTTCAAGAGCTCTATCTAACTCTCTCTTGAAAGCATCCAGTGACTTGGCCTCCACTGCCTTCTGAGGCAGAGAATTTCACAGATTCACAACTGAAAAAGCTGTAAAATATTTTGTGAAAAAGTTTTTCCCCATCCCTGTTCTAAATGGCCTACCCCTTATTATTAAACTGTGGCCCCTGGTCCTGGACTCCCTCAACACCGGGACATGTTTCCTGCCTCTAGCGTGTCCAATCCCTTAATAATCTTAAATCCCCTCTCATAATTCTAAATTCCAGAGTATACAAGCCCAGCCGCTCCATTCTATCAACCTATGACAGTCTCGCCATCCCAGGAATTAACCTTGTAAACCTACGCTGCACTCCCTCAATAGCAAGAATGTCCTTCCTCAAATTTGGAGACCAAAACTGCACACAACACTCCAGGTGTGGCCTCACTGGGACCCTGTACCTGCATGCTTACTTTCAGTGAGTGATAAACAAGGAACCCCAGATCTCTTTGTATTTCCCCTTTTCCCAACTTGACACCATTCAGATAATAATCTACCTTCCTGTTTTTGTCACCAAAGTGGATAACATCACATTTGTCCACATTAAACCGCATCTGCCATGCATCCGCCCACTCACCCAACCTGTCCAAGTCACCCTGCATCCTCATAGCATCCTCCCCACAGTTCACACTGCCACCCAGCTTTGTGTCATTTGCAAATTTGCTAATGTTACTTTGAATACCTTCATCTAAATAATTGATGTATATTGTAAATAGAAACATAGAAACATAGAAAATAGGTGCAGGAGTAGGCCATTCGGCCCTTCGAGCCTGCACCGCCATTCAATATGATCATGGCTGAATAGCTGCAGTCCCAGCACTGATCCTTGCGGTACCCCACTAGTCACTGCCTGCCATTCTGAAAGGGACCCGTTAATCCCTACTCTTTGTTTCCTGTCTGCCAAACAATTTTCTATCCATGTCAGTACCCTACCCCTAAGACCATGTGCTCTAATTTTGTCCACTAATCTCCTATGTGGGACCTTATCAAATGCTTTCTGAAAGTCCAGGTACACTACATCCACTGGTTCTCCCTTGTCCATTTTCCTAGTTACATCCTCAAAAGATTCCAGAAGATTAGTCAAGCATGATTTCCCCTCCGTAAATCCATGCTGACTCGGACAACAATACCGGGTGTATTGTTGCCCTGAACTTTGTATAAAGTTAGGGAATAAACAACCTCAGTACAATTGGAGAACATTGAAATGATTTCCTTTCCTCACCTACATATATATACTTGCAGCAAATATCAACACTTCATATCTGACTTAACACTTGATATTTTCAATAGATTTCTGGACAACTGAAGTTTTAACTTCATGTAAAATGCTGAAAAAACTGCAGTACAAGAAGTACCTGTGGAAAGGGAAACAATTAATATCTTACGTCTGAGACCCTCCTTCAATGTTACCAAATCTACATAATGCCTCCATTGTGTGTGTGTATGCGGGGGGGGGGGGGGGTACGGTAGGGGGTAGGGGGTAGGTGCGTGTAGTGCAATTTACAGATCACTTTCAATCAGTTGCTCCTAGAAATCAACCCAATGTTCCAATCCTGCTTGACAAGCTTCTGATTTTAATTTAAAAAAATGTTTTCCCCTGGTTGATACTTTTTTCTTATTACTTTCTCCTTTTTCCTCATTACACTCATCATTAGGAGCATTTGCTTATAACCCAGATATCTCTCTTTATCTTTCTATTGCAATGTTCAAGAGCCTGAACAGCCTGCTAGGAAGAAGCTGTTCTTGAGCCTGGAAGTCATGGTTCTCAGGCTCCTGTACTTTCTACCGGTGAGTACATGGCCAGTGTGGTGTGGGTCTTCGGTAATATCAGCTGCCTCTTTGAGGCATTGCCACGTATTGATTCTGTCGATGGTGGGGAGGCCAGTACCCATGATGAGCCAATGTCTACCACTTTCTGCAGCCTCCTTCTTTTCCGGGCATTGAGATTTGAACCAGTCCATGATATAACCAGTCAATATGCTCTCTACTGTACACCTGGAGAAGTTTGTTGCAGTATTCCACAACATACCAAATCTCCACAATCTTCCAAGGAAGTAATGGTGTTGATGAGCTTTCTTTATGATTGACACAATGTTCTGAGCTCAGGCCAGATCATCAGTGCTATGCACTTCCAGGAACTTAGATCTGTGACTCTATCCATTGTCGCCCCATCAATAAAAACAAGGCTCATGGATCGTCGGCTTTCCCTTTCTTAATTCAATCAGCTCCTTGGTCATGTTAACGTTGAGAGCAGAATTGTTGTTCGAAGTCCATTCAATCAGATTATCTCTCCCTCCTGTACTCTGATTCATCTTTATCCGTGTTTCGTCCAACAACGAATTAACAATTAGTAAACGTTTGCATCTGAAGACTTTCTACTGAAGAACCAGAAAGGTAGAATTTAAAAATAGGGAATTCATACCAAATGCAGACTGAACGTCAGTTGAACCATTTTTAATATACTATACATAGTTCTGGTAGTCATGTCATGAAAAAGATATAGCAGAACCATACTGGGTTCAGAGACAGTCTAGAAAGCTGGAACCAGAAATGAGGGAATAGATATATCAGGAAAAGGTGGGCCTCTCTTCATATGAGGGATGGCCTAACAAAGATGATTAAAATTGATGAAAGTTTTTGTTAGAGTGGATCCAGAGAGAATATTTCTACATATGGGAAGAGCATTGGCAGAGTCATCTGATGTAAGGCAGTCACCAAGGATTTCAAAAGGAAATTCGGTAGATATTCCTTCATGAAGGAGTGGTAAGAATGTGGAAATCATTATCACATTGAAGTGAATAATATCATTGTATTTAAGAAAAGATTGGACCATCATATGATTGAGAAGGGAACAGAGAGCTCTGATGATAAATGTGGATGAGGTAACACTGGAGGGGGTTTGGGTGGAGTTTAAATTCTGGCCTGGCGTGGTTTGAATTTCTAGGGCTGAAACTCCGATACTTCTTATTTAATCCTTTGCAATCTAACATTTTGTGAGTCTCCTCTGCTGCAGACCACACATCTTCAAAATAGTGAACTACATGAGAATGAAACTGCTTGAATATGGCAGCTTTCCTAGAGATTCTGCCACAATTCTGCCACACTTATGGTGTGAAGTTTCTTTCTCTGGGTGGGGATTACAAAATGGACTCCACTGTCATTACCAACTCATTGTGCTTTGGAAATATCAACCAATCGTTGGAAATGTTCATTGCACTGCAGCGGAGACTGTATAGCTCCAATGACTTGTGTGGCTCCTGCAATGGATTTATTTCTGATCTCCCTCAAATAAATCTAAGAATAATGGGAAGTTCCCTCGTGGTCACCTGGAAAAGCCAAATCAATCAAGTCCAATTCCATAAAAAATTTAATGGCCACTGAAAACACAGTAGGGGTTGAACATCGAACATAGAACATAAAACAGTACAGCACAAGAACACGAACAGGTGTGAAATAAGAACAAGAACAGGCCCTTCAGCCCAGAACATCTGTGCCAAGACAATTTATAATCCACCTGCACATAATCCATATCCCTTCATTCCTTACATATCCATATGCCTATCTAAAATGCCATTAACATATCTGCTTCAACCATCATCCCCTGCAGTTTGTTTCAGGCACTCACCACTTCTGTGTAAAAACTTGCTCTGCACATCTCCTTTGCCCCTCTCACCTTGAAGCTATGTACTTCTATCAGGTTTCCCCACAACATCCGGCATTACAGAGAAAACAATCTAAGTTTGTTCAACTTCTCCCTGTTACTAATATGAAGGCATTATTCTGGTAAACCTTGTCTGCACCCTTTCTAAAGCCTTGGGTCGCAGATGTAACTGTTCTTAATGATATACAAATGCCTTCCGTTTGGTTCAACCTCTGAAACAGACAGCAGTAGGTAAAATATACATTTTGGTTAATTATTCATGAACCCCTCTGTGTGAGCTGATGACATTAATGCCGCAGCCCAACAAACCTTGTCATTGTGGCCCCTGTTCCCACAATTGAGAAATGGGACAGTGGGGTATAGGTGTAGATAGGCCCTGAGTATTAAGAAGGGTCTGAAGAAGGGTCTCAACCCGAAACGTCACCCATTCCTTCTCTCCAGAGATGCTGCCTGTCCCGGTGAGTTACTCCGCAATTTTATGTAACAACATTGTTCTCAAGCAATTCTTTCATGTAGAATCCTCTAAAATAGCCCAAATAAAGAACAATGCTAATGATGAATTCATTAAATATTCAATCACCAACTCTGCCTTTTCTCACCTTTGAAACGATGCTTCAATGCATCCCTGCTTCAACATCTGCTGTTTAGATTCACATCAATGTACTTATTATCTCTGGATTTGCTACCTCAGTCTATCACACAGCCAAGCTTCCCCACCATTGACTCCATCTACACTTCATGCTGCCTTGGGAAAGCAGCCAATATAATCAAGGATGCTTCTCATCCAGTCTTCTCCCCTCTTTTCTTGGGCAGGAGATATAAAAAGCTTGAACGCACGCAGGCACCAGATTTAGGAACAGCTTCTTCCATGCTGGTGTGAAACTATTGAATGGTTCTCTCATAAACTGTAATCCTGATCATGCCTACCTCATTGCAGACTTTGGAGACTTTCTCTGTAACTGTAACACCAATATGCTGTAACATTGAGGGGTAAAAAGTTACCCCTCAAATTCCTATTAAATCTTTTCCACTTCACCTTAATTCTATGTCTCTGGTCCTTGATTCACCTACTCTGGGCAAGAGATTCTGTGCATCTGCCCGATCTATTCCTCCCATGATCTCATACACCTCTATAAGATCACCCCTCATCCTATTGCACTCCAAGGAATAAAGTCCCAGCCTACTCAACCTCTGCCTATTGCTCACACCCTCTAGTCCTCGTAAATCTTCTCTGTACCTTTTCCAACTTAACAACATCTTTCCTTTAACACGGTGCCTAGAACTGAACACAATACTCTAAATGTGGCCTCACCAACATCTTATACAACTGCAACATGATCTCCTGACTTCTATACTCAATATTTTTATTTTTGACGAGATAGCACACAGACAAAAGCTTTTCACTGTAACTCAGTACACATGATAATAATAAACCAACACCAATACTCTTTGTAACAAAACAGAAAACAGTGGAAGCACTCAGTTAGTCAGGTAACTTTTGTGAGAAGAGAAACTTAATATTTTGAGTCTAGGTCCTATCATTGAAATTGGGATAGAAAGAAAGCAAGAGACACAAGTAACTGCAGTTGCTAGAATTTTGAGTAAAACACAAAGCGAAATACTAACTGTTTCTCTTCACAGAGAAGTTACCTGACTCGCTGAGTGTTTTCAATATTTTCTGTTTTATTTTGAAGAGTAAAACTTGTATTGGTGTTGGTTTACTATTATCATGTGTACTAAGATACAGTGAAAAGCTTGCGATTAACTGCTATCTCATCAAATCAAATCATACCATACTGAGTACAATCAAGCTTCACACAAGTACACTAAAGAAAAATATACCACAGTGCAGAATATAGTGATAAGTGTTCCAGTTACAGAGATAAAATTGACGCAGTCTGAAGAATGCTCCCGACCAAAGCATTGACTATCCATGTCCTCCAGAGATGCTGCCTGATCCGTTGAATTACTCCAGCGCTTTGTGTTTTATTTTAGAATGAAAATAAGTTAGTTTAGGTAGCAGAGTAGCTGGTGGTGAGGGATGAATGGAATCAAGGCCAAATCTCTGATAGGTTGTGACTGGGTGAACTGATGTGGCAATTAAAGAGTTGTTAAAATCAAAATAGACTTATTTGCGCAGTGTTGTAAATGGTAAAGTTTTCCAATCTCTGTAAACTTGAATGACCTCATCCAAATCTGTTCTGGTTATGTCTTAACTCATTCTGTCTCATCCAACCAGCATCCTCAAGTTCACTAACCTATACTTGATTCCAGCGCTCCAATTTTAAATTCTCATCTTTGTTTTCAAATCGCTTCATGACCTTGCTCCATCCTATTTCTGTGACTCCTCCCAATTCTTTGAACATCCAAGATTCCTGCATTCTGCAAAGTCTGGCTTTTTGCTACGCCCGAAGTGTAATTGCCTCACAATTGATCATCTGTGCAAGGCCCAAAACTCTTTTAGGTTCGCCAGTCAAAGGAGCAGAATTAGGCCATTCAGCCTATTGAGTCTATTCTGGTATTCAATCATGGCTGATTGATCTTTCCCTCTCAACCCCATTCTCCAGCCTTCTCCCTGTAACCTTTGACAGCCTTGCTAATCGTGGCATGGTGCGGCTTGGTGGTACATGGTGGTGCAGTGTTAGATTTGCGGCCTTACAATGCCGGAGACATAGGCACCTGACTATGGGTGCAGTCTGTACGAGGTTTTTTTTTTCTCCCCATGACCTGCGTGGGTTTTCTCCGGGATCTCTGGTTTCCTCCCACACTACAAAGACGTACAGGTATGTGGGTTAATTGGCTTGGTATAATTGTAAAATTATCTCTAGTGTGTGTAGGATAGTGTAAGTGTGCGGGGATCGCTGGTCGGCACGGACTTATGGGCCGAAAGGATTGTAAACTCTGTATATTTAGAGATATAGAGATCACTGTATCTCTAAACTAAACTAAACTAATCAGAAACCTGTCAATCTCCGCTTTAAAATTACCCAATGATTTGTCCACCAGAGTCATCTGTGGCAATGAATTCTCCAGATTCACCGCAGATCCACCTTTGCATCTCTACCTTTCCTCTATCTTTTAGGATATTAGTATAAATATAATTATTTGACCTAAAATATACAACTGTCTTCATAAAACACGGGAAAGTTTTGCTACATCAAAGATGTTGGTGGGTGTATGGCACAAGCTGCCAGAGGACGTAGTTGAGGCAGGGACTATCCCAATGTTTAAGAAACAGTTAGACAAGTACATGTATAGGACAAGTTTGGAGGAATATGGGCAAAATGTAGGCAGGTGGGACTAGTGTAGCTGGGACATGTTCGCTGGTGTGGGCAAGTTGGGCCGAAGGGCCTGTTTCCATACTGAATCATTCTATGACTATGACTGTATGATAAAGAAATTATGTGACTGCAAGCTTTAAAGTTTACTGATTTAACACTTGATATTCTTATCTTTACTAAATGCTCTGTTTCAAAAAAGATATGTTTCATACACACATGGTTGTCATCAATGGCAAATAAAAGCAGAAAGAGTCACAAGACAAACATCTGACATTGCTCTAGCCTAATCATTCAACTTGTGTGTTAATATTTCCTGTTACATACCTCAACTTTGTCAGAAAATATTCAATGTATGGAAGTAATGACAGGTATGACAGCTATATCATCAGTAGAATGTGAGTATCTCAGCCCCAGGTTTCAAATGCAGCCAAGGTTTGTGGGATGAAAATTCCACCATTTTCCTGGCTGTACAATTTCAATGCAAAGTGTCAAGGATTTAATCAGTTCCTGGCAATCATGCATACAAAGCACAAAACTACTATTCAAACTAATTTATTGGATGAGATAAAGCACGATGGTGATTAGCGTATGTAATGGAAATGTTGCACTGGTTTATCAGTGTGCTGTTCTGAAGGCAGAACAGACCAGAGGGAAAGTTGACACTGCAGCTGGCTGTGCGACTCCCGATAAGGTGGTGCTGACACCATGTGATTGTAGCTAGGTAGCACTGAATTTCTTACTGCTGATAAACATTTTAAAAACAATGCTCTGTTTTCTTACGGGTGCTTATGGTAAAGAACCATCATAAGTTCATGTGATAGGATCAGAATTCGGCCATTAAGTCTACTCCGCCATTCAATCATGGTTGATCTATCTCTCCCTCCTAACTCCATTCTCATGCCTTCTCCCCATAATCCGACACCTGTACTAATCAAGAATCTATCTATCTCTGCCATCGGTAGCCTGGTTAGTCAGGTTATTTCAGTTTTTACCATGTAAAATCGCAGGTAAAGATTAAAATGATATTTTGCACCCAGAGTGTGCAACTGTCTTTTCCATTTTGGTACACTGCAATTGTGGTGATTCCCCCTTACTGTTGCAAAGAAGTGTTGATGCATACTGAAAGCAACAGTTTTAACTGTTTCTTATATCAGCTTTTAAAATGTATGGGTTCCATGCTTCCTAAAATGTTCCATTACAATAAAAGCTCACATCACTGGCAATAGATAACTAGTTCTCAAATATTTCAAATTAACAATAAACAACAGAACTGAAATTTAGCAAAAGGAAGTGCTGAAATAGTAGGGTTATTATTACTAGTTATTAGTATCAAAAGCAGTGTGCAACATTTATGTAAAGGAACACAGGTCCCTGCAAGACTGTGCTGCCCTGGCACCTATGGCGTTAACATTGTTGCTCTTACACATCTGTCAAGGGGAATTAATGCATTCACAACATGTGGCAAGTTGTTCTTTGGTTCAATTAGTAACCTGTGTGGCCCCATACCTGGTGGAACAGATAACTTAAACTCTTTTCAGCTCAATGTGACCGCTGGAAGCCTTCTGGAGTAACTTTGACTGCTTGCTTCTACAGAAAGGAATTGTGTTAATCAGCCCGCACAACTCTCTGCGATTTAGCTGCTCTTCGACATCAGAAATATTCAACAGCAAGCGTGTGAATCTTGACGATTCCCGCCTTGGAATCAACAATACTCTTGATATCAACCGCAGCTGATGTAACTATCTGCACTTAACCTGCTACAGAAATGGGAATCTGTTATGTTAAAAGAAATACCACTCAGTTCAGCCTCAGCGCAGAATGCACTCTTGATTGACTGCAAGTGAAGCTGTCTGCCTCAACAGCCATCACTGTCGAGTGCTCATGTCGTCTGTCAGTGTCTGTTCCGCTTACTGTACCAGCGGCAGGGTGCGGGCTGTTGCTTCCCAAATGATATCTCACTGCCAAAATCACGTTCCTCTCTCATCATTCATCCCACAGCTGTCAAAACTGGCAGTCATTGATTATTTCCATTTTTAATGTTTCTAGTTCAGAAAGGGCAGGATCTACTTTTACTCTTTAATACCCCGGGATGGTTATATTATTTTTTCCTTTGTTGATACACATGTACTTGGACTGTATGAAAGTCAAATTCAATCCATTTTCTCACACAAAATCACATCTTCAATTTGACAGCTGTAATCTTACAGCAGTAAAGACTTCTAGCATCTGAAGGCAAGTAAATAACAGAGGATCGAGAGTGCAGCAGGTTCCTATTTTTGCACTATAATGCATTTATAACGTGAATTACTAAAAATTGTTGTGCAGATATGCCATAACGTGTGTCAGATGGATCTTAAGAATAGCAGCGTTTGAGTCAAATTGAGATATGAGAGTCGTCAATTGGAATAACAGCAAAATAAAAGAAAAAATATTAAATGAACATTGGCATTATTAAAGAAAAATGTAAGCACAAATGTGAGCTGAAAGCCGGAAGAATGATATTAAAAAGTCAAGTGGCCTTATGGGATATAGACAAGTCGACTGAGAAAAACAAATTGATATGTGAGCTGAAGACAAACAGGGAAAAAAATGATGCTCAGATCTAAATAGGAGACACATAGAGACATGGGTCAAAATGTGAGTAATATATAAGCACGTAGGACATAAAAGAAAATATACTTTTTTTAATGTGTAGGAAAGAACTGCAGATGCTGGATTAAATTGAAGATAGACACAAAATGCTGGAGTAACTCAGCGGGATAGGCAGCATCTCTGGAGAGAAGGAATGGTGACGTTTCGGGTCTGAGGAAGGGTCTCGACCCAAAACGTCACCCATTCCTCTCCAGAGATGCTGCCTGTCCCACTGAGTTCCTCCAGCATTTTGTGTCTATTGTAGCGAGGCCAGACAGGTCGAGCAAAGTGATTTTTATTTTCAACAAAAATGAAAGAAAACTCATGAAGTCTGACTGAACTAACAATAATAGCTCCTGTTGCTGGGAGGAGCGCTGACTAACTGACACACCCCGAAAGCCTGCGAAACGAACCCCCGCTGTCACGTGGCCGAACCAACCAATGATGAGGGTTCTGACCTCCCCACCCCACCACTAGGTGCCGCTACACTATACAGTTTTTTTTAATGTCTGACAGTATGATTCCTGCCAGCCAAGAGCCTAGAAAATTCCAAACATTTTCACTTGTGCAAAAGCCAAACTTAGTTGATCATCAGTATCAATCAGTTTGACACAGAGTATATGAGGACCTCGTCACTTAGTGGTGTTTTCCCATTTTGAGATGGCTATGGATGTATGCTTGTAATCATGTATTGTCTTTCCACTGACTCGTTAGCACACAACAAAAGCTTTTCACTGTGCCTCGGAACATGACAATAAACTAAACTCAAACTCCTGAAAGTTGCAATTTTCACCATTTGTTGTGCTGCACCCAAACATTATTAAAAGTAAGCAGTACTGTAAAATGTTAAGAAATAAATGCTTAAAGGTGAACTGCTAGAAAGTGCACTCATGCGATTCTGTCTAAATCACTACGTCAATGAGTGGTAGAGAAAATAATGTTATTGCTATTGTTGGAATCAAGCGGATGGATTGGAAGAATCCTTTCCAGGGTTGCATCTTCCTGTATTTCTCTACTCAGCTGCCAACTGCTCAAACACGTGCCAAAATTGAAAGTGGCATTTTTTTTAGTTTAGTTTAGTTTAGAGAAACAGCGTGGAAATATGCCCTTAGGCCCACCGAGTCCACACTAGCCAGTGATCCCCACACACTAACACTACCCTACACACACTAGGGACAATTTACAATTTTAGCAAGCCAGTTACCGCACATACCTGTGTAAATTGCTCGTTCTAAGCACAGTTCAACTACTGTACCTATCCCACTGCGGGTTTGATCCTCGTATATGCCTGATCAAGCCCTCTAGGCCTCGCTCAAACAGAAACACTCCAGAAAGTCATGCAGTCCCAAGTGTTCTCCCAGAAGATTGATGCTGGATCTCGTGGTAGCGGACCTTTATAGGTCCCAGGACCTTGAGGGGCCGAACCACATGGGGGTGGTCTCTGAACAAACCAATTACGGATATCGATTAACCCCATGCATAACAGACATTTCCCTAACCCAATAATACAGCAGCTTAATACATTGTATTCATATAGGACTTCTCAAGGAAGCCAACTTAGAAACATTTACCCTGATCTGCAAGAAACCCAGACAAGGCTCAATACCTCATCCAATCAACACTCTGCAAAGTAGAACTGCAACATTATTTACAATTATTTACAAGGTGTATGTCTGGTTTGCAGTCATCCAATCCATTCTATGCATTTTGCACCTAATTGACAGGGTCTGCAGATGTTCTTATTCTTTACTTGCAACTTGTATCTAGGCTCTAGACACACAGGCAGCACTCCGCAGCTTGTCCCAGCTCTGCAGAGAGCAATTCCAAATTTTCCAAATCTCCCATTAGCCCTGAAGCTTTTATCCCATTTTAAAGTCCGAGCCTCTCCAATTTGGCCAGGATTAACACCTGCACGTCTTTGGAGTGTGGGTGAAAACCGCAGGACATAAGGTCATAAGGAATAGAAGTAGAATTAGGTCATTTAGCCCATCAAGACTATTCCGCCATTCAATCATGGCTGATCTATCTCTCCTTCCTAACCCCGTTCTCCTGCCTTCTCCCTATATGCTCTGACACCTGTACTAATCAAGAATGTCTTGGAGAAAATGCACGCAGGTTACGAGGAGACATATAAACTCCGTACAGACAGCACCCATAGTCAGGATCAAACCTGGGCCTCTAGCGCTGTAAGGTGGCAACTCTACCACTGCACCAACATGCCGCCCATTTCAAAAACGTAATATTGAAGCATCCAGGAAATGGAGCCATTCACATTGAAATAAATGCTAAATAATGCAGATACTGCTGGATGCTGGAACACTCACCAAATTGGTCAGGATCTCTGGAGAGAGACGCAGTAAATGCTTCAGGTTGGTGATCTGGGTTAAATGCTGAAAATGCTGCCTACCAGGCCATCTCAAAGGCTGATGCCGATTGTTTGCAGCTTCAACAAACCAAGTATTTCAGCCCCTATATCCTCTCATCACCATTGCAGTCTAGGTCGGTCTCTGTAAAATTGCCAACTCATTCATGCATATTATCATCTGCTGCTGAAACATAAGGCTTTAGACATAAGGTGCAGAAACAGGCCCTTCGGCCCACCAAGTCCGCGCCGACCAGTAATCACACTGTACACTAACCTACACACACAAAGGACAATTTTATAACTTACCAAAGCCAATTAACATACAAACCTGTACATCATTGGAGTGTGGGAGGAAACCAGAGCCACGTGTTCACTGGGAGAACATACAAATTCTGTACAGATAGTACCCATAGTTGGGATCAAACCTGGGTCTCTGGCGTGGTAAGGCAGCAATTCTACTGTTGCACCTCTACCATCTTCAATTTTCAAGTATTCTGATCACCCCCTCATTCCTCCCCATCTATTCACACACTTCAAGACTCAGCTGAAAGTATCCTGAAACCCCTGTCTCACGGTGCGAGTCGACCCACGAGTGACCCCGAGTTTAAAACAAAATAGAGAGAGTACAGAGGAGATTTACTAGAATGTTGCCTGGGTTTCAACAACTAAGTTACAGAGATAGGTTGAATAAGTTAGGTCTTTATTCTCTGGAGCGCAGAAGGTTAAGGGGGGACTTGATAGAGGTCTTTAAAATGATGAGAGGGATAGACAGAGTTGATGTGATCAAGCTTTTCCCTTTGAGAATAGGGAAGATTCAAACAAGAGGACATGACTTCAGAATTAAGGGACAGAAGTTTAGGGGTAACATGAGGGGGAACTTCTTTACTCAGAGAGTGGTAGCGGTGTGGAATGAGCTTCCAGTGGAAGTGGTGGCGGCAGGTTCGTTGGTATCATTTAAGAATAAATTGGATAGGCATATGGATGAGAAGGGAATGGAGGGTTATGGTATGAGTGCAGGCAGGTGGGACTAAGGGAAAAAAAATTGTTCGGCGCGGACTTGTAGGGCCAAGATGGCCTGTTTCCGTGCTGTAATTGTTATATGGTTATATGGTTAAACTTGTAATCACGTACGATTAACATAGTGGGAACGTCGGAACTCGTGGACGCAACTTAGCGACTCGTGGCGCTAACGGCTGGTACCCGTGAAACTTGTTAACTCTTGAAAAATTTCAAACATGTTTAAAGTTTTCCACGAGTCATATTTACTGTTGAAGTTAAAAATTGAAACATTTAAACTCGTTGTAAGAACTTGGTGGCCGTGAATTTACCTTAGTGACTCTTGAGTACCGTGTTAACTCGTGGGCACTCTGAACTCGGCAGCTGGACAGAGAACTTTCCGTTATCCCTCTGATGTTGATTCTTATCTGTATGTTTATGTTGTTTTTTGCCTGTTTGAGCATGTTTTAGTTTCTTTTGGATACCCACTTTTTCTAATAGCTTAAAGTGTTGAAAAGCTTTACTAATCCATTTGATTCTCACTGTTTGTTTACTTCATTGCACAATAAAAGAGAGTTCTTTGTTATCAAGATCAAATTGATGTCTGGAAGTCTTCATTTTAATATCACTACAAAGTCTCATGACTCTCACCAATTCCTTTCATCATACAACACAAAATTGAGGAAGTGGCACAATATATTCACATCTTGATTCTCACAATCATTTGTGAGAGTTAAGGACTCAGGTGCCTCATATGCTGTGCTTTTTAAATGTTAAAAATTGTCCCCTCTCAGTAGATCGGAAAATAAGACAAACAGCACGGTGAATGTGAAAAATTCTTTATTCATCTTGTTCAAAATAAAAAATGCTTTTTTGCACATATTGAGAAAAGGAGCACCACAGCAAACAACACAGTGGTCTGAAAAAGGGCTTCTCAAACATGCAAATCAACAAATGAAGCACAAATAAGTAAAAAATAAATAAATAAATAAAACAAAGTCATTTTTACCATGTGATGATTTTTCAACACGTCGGTAGACGTTGTTGGCTCAAGAGTAACTCGGGAGAGGAACTTGGTAACTCGGGAGACGAACTTGGAACATCGCAGAAATGACAAGTAAACGGCAAACTTAGTCATACCCGTGGGAATTCGGTTAAACTCTTGATCATAAACTTGGAATCTCGTACACAACCACGAGTCTTTCACTCGGGGTCACTCGTGGGTCAACTTGCACCGTGAGACAGGGCCATTACTTTCACCAATTCCCATTGTTTCATCAGTGTTCAAACCCTTTAATGGTCTTGCATGTCCTTAACTTTATGCCACCTTCTGAACAACCTTTGGAGAATTTTGCATTCCTCAAACTACCTCTTCTTTATTCTCAATTCTCTTTGCCTCACTGTTGGTACCCAGGTCTTACTTCATCAAGGGCTTACCTTCTGGAATCCCACTGCCTCCATACTCTTTTGGGGCACGATTTGGCAATTGGGTCTTTTAGTTCTCTCCTAAAATCATCTTATTTTTTCCATTTCCACATCAAATTTGTTTAAAACACATTGTGATGTTCTCCACGGGATTACATGGTGCCCTTTAATAAGGGCCAATATCAATGGTCAGGTCGGGGGGAGTTCCCACCACCACGGGTACCATGTAATCCCATGCTACCTGCTCCATGGTTGGATAGTCGGCGACTAAACCGTTTCCCCACCAGGTTTACCAGGTGAGGAGGGGCCGTGGACCCCCAACAGGACCAAAATCAAGACCTTTCAAAGGGCGGATGAGCTCCTAGCGAGCCAACGGCCATCCACACTTCAGTAGAAGTTGCGATCACCGTCGTACTTAGCATTGTAAAGTATGCCCGTCGGAAACCAGCACCACTGCGTCGCTAATGTTTTCATCGATTTAACAATAATAATAATATACATGCAAATAATTTTGTTTTATCCACAGGTTGCAATAAAAATATAAAGCAACTGAGGTTGGTGCAAAACTCTGTTAAATGCAGTCTTGGGTTGAAGCATACAATGAATGATTAAGTATTCTAATCAGACAGCACAGAAAAGATTTAAAAAAGTTCAAATTGTGTAGTTGTCAATAGTGTATAAAAAAGGTTGATGCGTTATTGATATTCTGCCATTACATGCCAGAAGCAAATTTAGTAGACGGTGAATCATCTTTGTACTGCGTATGCTGAAATCCTCACACACTGTGTGCCAATGTGATTGACAATGATGGTCAAAAATGCACTGCAATTACTCGCCTACATTATTGCCACAGCGCTTTTTAAACTTCTGACCTTCACTATCAAGGACAAGGGCAACTGGTTCAGGATTTCAACTGAAGTTGTATTTTACAAGTTACACACTTTTCTGACTCCCACAAAATTGCCATGTATTTAATGTCACAGGGTCTAAATAGCAGAACTCCCTCCAAAACGATTGTGGGAATATCTTCACCAGAAAGACAGCAGTAATTGAACTATTTGGTGGCTCTCCATCACTTTCTCAAAGGTGCCAGTGATGCCCCATTCATGGAAAGTGGTTACAATTCTGTTTCAGTTCAGTTCAGTTTTATTTATTGTCACATGTACCGAGGTACAGTGAAAAGCTTTTTTGTTGCATGCTATTCAGTCAGCAGAAAGACAATGCATGATTACATCAAGCCATTTACAGTGTATAGATACATGATAAGGGAATATCATTTAGTACAAGGTAAAGCAAGTGAAAGATCGTCCGAGGGTCACCAATGAGGTAGATGGTAGTTGATTGCTCTCTAGTTGTGGAGGATGATTCAGTTGCCTGATAACAGCTGGAAATACATTATAAATAAAACAATTAAAAAAGAATATCATTGCAAAAATGTTTCATCCACTAACCTCCCTTGTTTCCAATACCAAGCATCTAAAGGTTGAATGTTGGATTCTAAATATACATTTCAGAACTGAAGGTTTAACTGCAGATTCAGATCTTGTTAATTCCCATTAACTCCTTTAATGATGCCATCCATTTTCCACCAGCTTACAGGTTGTCTTTATATTCAAGTCATTGCAGCGTACCAAGCATAAATCCTTATCAAGCTGATTGTTGAAGCAAAATTAATAATGAATGATACAGAAAAATGCTAATCAAAGCAAAATTTGAAATGTTATTGAACATTTTAATACAGCTAGATATCAAAATATATTGGACTATGAAATGTGAATGTAAATTTTTTCAAATGAGAGAATTGTATTTTTATCATTTTATTATGGGTTTCAATGCAGGTGCATTAAGCAACAGAAGCATTATTTTAAGATTGAATTCAGCACAATCAAAATAAGTTTATCTCTACAAAATGAAATTATCTCCAGGCAAATAATAAATTGTGAGAAGGCCAAATTGACTAAACTGTATAAAGCCATAGTTAAGGTAGACACAAAATGCTGGAGTAACTCAGCAGGACAGGCAGCATCTCTGGAGAGTAGGAATGGGTGAAATATTGGGTCAAGACCCTGCTTCAGCCATAGCAATAGTTAAATTATCTCCTGTTTAACAGCATTAAAAGCTGTTTAATGCTGTGGCTGGCAAGAAAATATCAAAAATGTACATCAATAGTTTCAATGGATTATGGGCCCTTGAGATATAATAGATATATTGTTTTGCTCCCTAGGACACGTGCTATAGAGTTGCTGTATGCAAAGAATGGAGGTTTAGGCTCTGGAAGTCTATGGCAAAATCTGTGTGTTACATAATCACTGAGCAACTCTTTTCTTCACACAATATAAAACTGCAAAGAGAATGTTGTTGTCCAGGATCAGTAAGGACTGAAGGGCATTTAGAGGGGTGGGAATGGGACAGTTGGCAATCAAGAACCCAATCATTATTTCCTAGAGAGAAGAGTAGTAAAGGTTCTGAAAGCTATGACACAGCTCCTAATGCTGGCTGTCTCATCTCCACCCCCTCCCCTCCCCTCCCCTCCCCCTCCCGTCCCCCTCTCCCTTCCCCCTATTTTCCTTGATAAAGGTCCCGATCAAGGAACGAAAGCGTTAGAGTCTGCCATGACAGTTACTGGCAGCTCATGACATCGTGGATTGGGTTCTCAATTTGAAATCTATTGGTTTGGAAATATTGTGGTTCATGTTCATATCTGATAGGAACAGAACTAGGCCATTTGGCCCAACAAGTCTTCTCCGCCATTCAATCATGGCTGATCTATCTTTCTCTCTCAACCCCATTCTTCTACCTTCTCCCCATGACCCCTGACACCCGCACTAATCAAGAATCTATCAACATGTACCTTAATGTATCCATTGACGGGCCTCCACAGCCTTCTGTGGCAATGAATTCCACAGTTTCACCACTCTATGAATGAAGACATTCCTCCTCACTGTGGTGAGCAGGCCACCCTCTGATGAGAACAATCAGGTGTTGGGATGGTCAGGTGAGGCAATCAGAAAATCAGAGCATGGTTTCATTAGGGGTCGGGAGAGATGAGATTGGGGGAGAGATTGGAAAGTTTGGAAATTTTGTGGTGAGAGTTGTCCAAGGAGATAAGATAAATACTGGGACTTGAGTGATTTGGGTCACAATCTCAATTTGCAAAAGCATTTCTAATATCCGTGAACAGGGCAAAATAATCGATTTTTTTTAGACAAATACTATGTCTCCAAAAATAACTTTACATGGGGAATGGCTCATTTGATTTGCACGTGATGTGTAAATGCAGTGGTGATCATTGGGGCTTTGTCAATTTTCTGGTGTGGTGGGATTTGACTTGTAAGTCAGTGCAATCATATTCTACTGTGGAAGAAAATCGATTTTCACATGCCTATATTTCTACGAAAGTATATTTAAAGGACACATGTCTAACAAATTTCCCTTTATCCTGTATCTGTACACCATGGATGGCTCAACAGTAATCATGTATAGTCTTTCTGCTGACTGGATGGCGCACGGCAAAAAGCTTTTCATTGTACCTCGGTACACATGACAATAAACTAAACTAAACCAAACTCAATCTAACTAAATTCACAGGCTGCCATTTATGAAAAAACACAAAAAACAATCCGTCTGAAATATGCATCTTTAACAATCACCAGAGACAACAAATTCAGGTTAAACTTGAAGGACAACACACCACAGAAAGAGACTATTTGGTCCAATATGGCCAGGCTGACATATCTTTGAAATGTAGCACTGTTAGTCATGTTATCTGGTTCTCTCCCTGCAGTCCTGCAGAGATTTATTTTCCTACAAATATCCACTCAATTCCTTTTTCAAAATCATGATTAAATCTCCAGTCAATGTCATTAGAACACGTCCTCAGAAAATGAAGCAGCCCATGCCAGTCCTAGAAGGGAACATTCAGGCAGACGCAATAAGTGGAAAGTTACATTTACATTGCAGATGTATTAAGCAATGATTCTATACAACAAGAGAGAGCCCAGACTCATTGGATAACAGTATCAACATTGAAACCCCATAATCAACATGAGGGTATCACCATTGTCCAAACACTCAATTGGACAAGCCACAAAAAATATTGTCCTGAAGATAGATACAAAATGCTGGAGTAACTCAGCAAGTCAGATAGCATCTCTACAGAAAATTAATAGGTGACGTTGTGGGTCGGGAGGCTTCTCTTCAGACTGAGAGTCAGGGGAGAGGGAAACGAGAAATATCTCATGAGAGCTATCTCGTGATAAACGAGAGAACAAGAAGGGACCCAGCAGGGGGTGGAGGGGGGGGGCTCCAAAAACAAAGAGTGGTCCAGCAGGGGAGTGAGGAGGCCATGCAACGAGAACAAAGAGAGACCCGGGAGGGGGGATGGGGGGTGCTCCAAGAACCAAGCAGCGGCAGCAGCAGCGGCGACCCGACTCGGCCCCGGAGCTGTAGCAGCGGCAGCAGAGACCCGACTCGGCCCCGAAGCTGTGGCGGAGGCAGCGGCAGCGGAGACCCGACTCGGCCCCGGAGCTGTAGCAGCGGCAGTGGCGACCCGACTCGGCCCCGGAACCGTGGCGGCGGCAGCAGCGGCAGCGGAGACCCGACTCGGCCTCGGAGCTGTGGCGGCGGCAGCAGCGACCACCCGCGGAGTTTGAACCGGCCCGTTCGCGGAGCACGGTTGAGCCGCGGGATTTACCACCGCCCGGTGGGATGACAACATCTGGCGCCTGGATCGCCTCGGCGCAGAGGGAGAACAAAGAGGGAAGAGACAGAGACTTTAAGATTTTGCCTTCCACCACAGTGAGGAGGTCTTTGGTGAACTCATTGTGGTGGATGTTAAATTTGTGTTGATTGTGTGTTTTTGTCATTTTTTTATTATATGTATGACTGCAGGGAAACAAAATTTCGTTCAGACCGAAATGTCTGAATGACAATAAACAAATCTAATCTAATCTATTCTAATCTAATCTAACAAAGGAGGCGTGAAAGAGGTGGGGGTAGGGAGTAGGGAGGGGGGGGTGGGTGGAGGTTGGGGGGTGCGCCAAGAACAAGGAGGTTACATCGGGATTATAACAAACAGTTTGTAACTGTCCGCGCCAGTTACATGACGACTCTTTGCGTAAGTGTGTTGGAAGCAAAAACAAAGCATTTCACTGTACCTAGATACATGTGACAATAACGTATCATTGAATTACTAACATTGTTGGAGTAACTTTCTCAGAGAATCCTAGCAATCTGCTGTTGTTTTCTACCTCTGTGGAAATCCCCAATCATTCAGGCAACACATAAATACATTTTAAATCTTCACAAGGAAAGTCAGGGTGACCTGCAGAATGTAGCTCTTTCAAAGCTTGGGTTATGCCACATTTGGAGTATTATGTGCAGCTCTGGTCGCCCCATTACAGTAAGGACGTGGTAGCTTTGGAGAGTATGCAGATAATGAATACCAGAATGGTGTCTGGATTTGGGGGGGTATTAGCTATAGGGAGAGGTTGGACTAATTTGGATTGTTTTCTCTGGAATGCCAGAGGTCAAAGGGAGAAGTATGGAAAATTATAAGAGGCGTAGATAGGAGTAGGCAATCAGAACTTTTTCCCAAGGGTGGAAATGGCAGACTAGAGTACATAGCTTTAAAATGAGAGGGACAAAGTTTAAAAACTTGAAGCCTGACTGAAACCTGAATCCAGGACTAGATGAATAGTTATGTTCTCTTACCTATGGACCTATCTCCTAAGTTGTATTATTGTTAGTTTATCCTACTTTTCTAATTTATTTATTTCTTTACTTTTCCTATCTCTAAATATAAATAAATAATTAGAGGCAATGTTAATATGTAACCGATAAAGGAGGATCCCAGCTACTTTGGTAACTGGGTCCCTGGAATCCTGGATATTCAATATGTAACCGTTAAACAAAGTTTGTATTGGTTTGGACTATGATATGCAGATGCCTCTAATAAAAAATGTATGAAAATTTTTTTTTAAAAAAACAGATATGCAGGGCTAGTTTTTTTAAACATAGTTTGCTGGGTGTGTGGAATGCGTTGCCTGGGGTAGTGGTGGAGGCAGAGATGAAAGTAGCATTTAAAAGGCTTTTAAATAGGCATATGGATATACAGGGAATGGAAGGATATGGATCATGTGTAAGGAGATTAGATTACCTTGGCATTATGTTCGGCACATACATTGTGGGCTGCCGGGCCTATTCATGTACTGTATATTTCTATGTTCTATAAACACTCAGCACAGTATACCCATTCTACAGCCGATATTTGCAACTACAGTATTTATGTAGGCTGGTCCAGTTGTCATGAGCCATTTCAGTAATTGGATTAAGGAATCGTGCACTGATGTGTTATGATCAATATGACATCCTGCAAAGGAGGATACAAGGAATAATTATCTGTTATCTGTGCTCACTTGGCTGATTACTGGTGAACCATGGTGTTATTGATGATTGGAGTGTGGAAAGGAAAATTTTGTTTGAATTATAATTTTGCAATCTCGTAATGAACAATATTTCTCTGACAGCTCATGAAGTCAAGGCCTTCCTCTCCACTGTGTTGGAGGATGAGGCAATTAATGTTCTGCTGGCGACAGACACAAAATGCTGGAGTAAGTCAACGGGTCAGGCGGTATCTCTGGAGAAAAGGAATAGGTGATGTTTCGGGTCGAGACCCTTCTTCAGTCCACATCAGATATATACGGAGATCATGGCCTGGTGATCATCTGTGGGTTCGGTTCAAGGGTAAGTAGGAGGAGGAGATGGCTCCTGGCCTCAGCCACTCGATAGAGGTCATCTCACCATAGATATCAGAGATAATGCAAGATAATGGCCTGGATATATGTCAGTGGACATACAGTATTTAAGGCAAAGATAGATAGATTAGTACGGGTATCAGAGGTTATGGGAAGAAGGCAGGAGAATGGGGTTAGGAGAGAGAGATAGATCAGCCATGATTGAATGGCAGAGTAGACTTGATGAGCCGAATGGCCTAATTCTACTGCTATCACTTATGATCTTATGATTGTCTGCAAGATAACGGTTCTGCTGGGGTGTTTCCCATTGCCCCATGCTACTCTTGCTCTTGTGGCTCCAATCTGCATCTTATATTGCTCAAACTCTGGATCTGCTCTCTGCTCTTTACCAAATACAAGCTTGAGATTGATAGGTTGTGCAATATACAGGACACAGCGATGCTCCATCACTAGTACGGTTTGGTTTTGTTTGGTTTAATATTGTCAGGTGTACAGAGATACGGTGTCAAGTTTGTTCTACATGCTATCCAGTCTAATCATACTATACGTGAGTAGAACAGCATGTTCCATGGGCGTCTTACAGCTTCCAAGTCCCAATCTTGGCCTCAGAAGATTAGTAATTTCTTATTTTCTCACTTTAAGACCTGGTGCTATTTAAAAACTCGGTGTCCTGGTACCACTGGATCGATCAAGTATGGATCAGCCTGGCCTACCGCAATGTTGCCTGCTCCTTCCATTACT
Source organism: Amblyraja radiata (assembly GCF_010909765.2). NCBI lineage: Eukaryota > Metazoa > Chordata > Chondrichthyes > Rajiformes > Rajidae > Amblyraja > Amblyraja radiata. The sequence continues at coordinate 37,240,155 of NC_045960.1, read as the reverse complement.
ACTCCGTGTAGCTGCCATAGGCTGCGCTTGATCCACTCGCTCACCCAGCTACTGCATGGCCTCCTCTGGCTGTCTCCACCAATGCCATGACCCACGAACACTGCAAACATGCCATCCGTCGCTTCACTGGTCCTTAATGACACACTGGTCACCCTGAGGAGTACCTTCAGCAACAGACTGGTTCCACGAAGTTGCAGTACAGAACGCCACTGGAGATCCTTCTTCCCTGTGGCCATCAAACTGTACAACTCCTCCCCTTCTGCTGTGGGGTAGACTGACTCCCCTCCCATCCCCAATCTTTGCACATCCCCAATACTTCCCACTCGCCACTTTAATTTCATGGTTCATGTATCTTGAGCTTTATGACAGTTGGCAGATTAATTTCCCTCTTGGGATGAATAAAGTTCTATTGTATCGTATCGTCTCCAGCACCCGTCCCTCCACTTCTGTGCACCAAGGTTCCCATGTCCCACTTCCTGAACCGAAAATCTCAGGGAGTTTTCCCGGGGCATGAGTGGTGAGTTCATCGCCTGTTCACTTAAAACGATGCCCTCTAGTATTTGGCATTTCTACCCTGGGAGCTGCTGCTGCGATATAACCATGGCTGACGCAGATACCAGAATCTCACTTTCAAAAGACTAATTCTATTTTCCATGAAGTCGCTGGTATAGCTTTCATTGTCGCAGCCCTTGCCAGTTATGGTAGGATGGCAAATTAGTGTGACTAGCAAAAGTAATACAGGGTAGCCTCATTCCTCCAGGCCACAGAAAATGCCTGGCAGTTCGAAATTTCCGAGGAAATGAATGAACATGTTATATATACTTCCTGGATGCATTGAAGGAACTGTTCATGGACACACAAATCCATGTATTGAAAAATTGCACCATAGGAATTTGGTAATGCTGACAAATCCAAGTGCTTGAAATGCCATCTTCCCCTCATTGATGAAATCATCTCAAGGTGAACTCAGAGCTCGGAAGACTTCTGTGCTGCTGCAATGATCAACAAATTGGTAGACACGGCAGAGAGCTGCTGCATCCATGTGAACATGAGGAAGTCAAGGGTCAGAGTGATTTTGATCTCCACATGGAAGAAGTCCAAGCATGAAAATATGTCTGAAGGTCTTCCCACGTGATTTCTTATTTCCGAACAACGATAGCCTTGGAATACCTGAGGCTGTGAATGAGCTTATTAATAGGCCGCAAATGCTTCAGCATTCACGAGAGATATCCAAGAAAAGCCTCCATATCTCTAAATAAACTGTAAGGTTGAGAGTAGGGCAATCCAATTTGAAAGAGAGGATAGAAGAGGAGATGACACAGGGAAGATGATGCCCAGCTCCTAGATCCTGATGGACTATTCCACATATGCAACAGTTTATAGTGCTTAGATTTCCTGGGAGAGTGAAAAAGTCAAAGTGGAGCCTTAAAGTCACCGCAGAAGTGCTCAACTGTATGGTAAGGAAAGTTAGAATGGATGTCATGGCTACTGCTGCTCAGAGTTGTGGTAATGTAGTTGTATGGACTGAGTTTTGGCTATTGTATAGAAAGCGAACACTGGGAACAAGCAGATCAATCTCAAGTTGGCAAGCTGTGACTATTAAGCCCGTGTCCCACTTAGGAAACCTGAACGGAAACCTCTGGAGACTTCGCGCCCCACCCAAGGTTTCCGTGCGGTTCCCGGAGGTTTTTGTCAGTCTCCCTACCTGCTTCCACTACCTGCAACCTCCGGCAACCACCTGCAACCTCCGGGAACCGCACGGAAACATTGGGTGGGGCGCAAAGTCTCCAGAGGTTTCCGTTCAGGTTTCCTAAGTGGGACCGGGGCATTAGGTACAACAGGATCGGAATCGGAATCGGCAAATTACATATTTTAAATGTTATTAATTATTCAAAACTGGGTTAAAATAAAAGTATGTAGAAGGATATAAAGAGGCTTTAAAGGGAAATAGAAGGGCGAGTGAGCGAGTCCATGGCTGATGCAGTGTAATGTGGAAAAATGTTATGAAAAGTGCACAAAGCACGTTTTTTATATAATGAGAGATAGGTAATGTTGATGTCCTAAGGGACCTTGGTATTTTTGTACTGAAATTACTGAAGGTCAACAAGGCAGGTGAGCAAATAATTTGGAAGGCAAATTGTAAGTCAGTCTTTATTACAAGAGGATTTCAATGCAGAAATAAGTAAATCTCACTGGAATTGTACTGGGCCACGATGAGACCACTCTTGTGAGTATCGTGTATAGTTTTGTTCTTATTGCCTGAAAAAGGATATGCTTGCTTTCAGGGAAATGAATGAAGGAATGAAGATTCACCAGACTGGTTCGAGGGATAGCACCTTTTATTTTTAAATCCCTTTGTACAGTTGACTTATCCTATCTTTTAACCCGTCTCTGGAAGTATAAACTAACTTCGATCTTCTTTACCCTCCCTTTGCGCTATCAATAGAAATGATGCCGTAAGGTTTAACAATCTGTCAAATGTTCTTCAATCCTCTTTGTCTATCCTTCTTTAAGACTGTCCTTTAAACTCAATTTAACAAACTTACGGTGCCCCTTTTTCATATCTCCATTGGTTTAGCATCTAAATGTTTTCTTGTGTCTCTCTAGAGCATCTACGTATAAATGCAAGGTTTTCTTTTAGCTTTCCTCATTAAAGTGTAAAAAATAAAGAAATAACATTTGTGCCAAAAATGTCTACGTCTGAGATAAGACATCTGTTGCTCCTACCAATGTCCTATTTGTCATTCAGCACATATGTGGCCTTTCCCCCAAATACATCTCAGCATGTGCCAACCGCTGGAAGTAGCCAAGAGTGAAAATGGCTTTCGAAATTGTTTTAATGCTGAAGTTCTAATACGTTTAAAAATATGTTTTCATAGCCAGTGGCAGTCACATTCTCCTCGCCATGGGATATGATGCACAGTGTCTTATGTTTGATAAAGGTAGTATGCCTTGCAGTCAACTGTTTGTCTCGCTTCTGAAATTTCTTCTGGCAGCTGTGTCACTTCACCATACTTTTAAAGATCCCTTGCAAAATATCTATGTAGAAGCACTTTCAGCATCTCTTCATTGCATTTGATATTTTAGCTGTTTATCCATTAGGCTGGGAATAAAATATAATTCGAAATATATTGAAAATTCTTTAAGAGATTGGTAAATCTTGTATTTGATTTTGGATTGCGATGAACTTATTTTCATTTCCTGACATCCTTTCAAATATTATTGTTTTCCTTGCTATTATATGTTTGTAAGAATCCCTTTTAAGATTTAAAAATTACAATTACTCTATCAGTAAAACCTGGGCAAAAGCTCTGCCGTTGTCACTTTTAGGCAAGATCAATCCTTTATCCAGCTTTAATCATTGTGGAGCCAAACAGAACAGTAATTTTTAATGCTTCTGATTTTGTTGATATTTGGTGAAATGTTATTCTCTTACTTTCCAGTTCTTGGTTCCAGTTGCTTTCAAAGCCGTCTAAAGTTGGCTGCTTCGTACTAAATGCATGTCACCCGTATGCAGTCGCACCGAAGTGAATCTTGATGCTCTCATGCAAAACAAACAGGAGACTGAAGTGCAAACTGACAAACAGCTTTATGCTGTCACAAAGCATTTTACTGAAGCCTGTATGGTCGTCAGTGCCAATACAGGAAAAAATACAATGGCAACAATTTGCTATTTATTTTTAACTAGTCAGTTGTTCTTTGTTTAAATGAAAATGACTTCAAATGTTTCCATATTGTTTTTAAACCAGATGGCAACATTACAAACCCTAATTTTATGCAATGTGTGGGCAAGACAAATCCAGCTATACTACTCCTGCGCAATGATTAAAACTTTTTAATCGGCTAATTAGGCACTTAGCTCATATAAACAATGACACACTTATGATTCCAGCTGTGGGATGCACAGTATTTTCTGAAATGACTGAATAAGAAGGTCAATAAGCCTTTTTCACTGGTTTGGCTCCTAACTGTGTAGGATATTGTGTCATTTATTTTGTCGGTAGAGGAAATCTCCCAATTCGATGAAATAAATTTGAGCATCTTACACTTTTAGGACCTAGTAGAACATTACAGTAGATGCTCCACTTGGCCAAGGTAAAATAAAAATATCAGTTAAAATGGGAATATTAGAAATGGATCGATGTCAAAGAGCACTAATGTTTGCTGACAAGAAACTAGGAAGTGAAAAAGACATGAATTTCAAAACTAGTCAACACCGTGGAGAGTGGAATCTGGCTTCAGTTAAATGGGCAGATGTAGCAAGTGATGCAGGAAAGTATGAAGTGATTCATTTGGTAGAACAATTGAGGAGGAGTTCAGGAAGCTAAGTGGTACAGTTTTAAAAAAGATGCAGATTCAATGACATGAGGATGCACTGCACAAATCTTTTAAATTGGCGGGGCATATAGAGAGAGAAATCAAAAGGCTTTGGCTTTATAAATAGATGCAGACTATAAAGAGAAGGAAGTTATACGAAAGCTTTATAAAAATCCTGAGCACCAACCAGAGAGTATTCTGTTCTATTCAGTATACCATGCTTTTTGAAGGCTGCCTCGCCAACAGTCGGTCTGTCCCTTCCTTCTTTTGTTGTTTTTTTTAGGTGTTAACATGTTTTTAGTGTTCTTTAGCTTGTTTTGTGGGGTGGGGGAGTTGGGAGAAACTTTTTCTAATCTCTTACCTCGATGGAGAAACAATTTTCTTTCCGTATCGTATCTCCGTCCGCACTGTGGCCTAACATCAAGGAGTTGGCGGCCTTTGCTGGAGACCAACTTCGAGAGCTCCACCGTGGGTGCCTGCGGACTTTAGCAGCATGGAGCCCGCGATGCCTTTACCAGGGATCGACCTCTGAGCTCCACCGCAGGAGCCTGCGACTTTAACATCGTGGAGCTCACGGTCTCTGGTAACTCCAAGCCGCAGGAGCTTTGATTGTTCCGACGCAGGAGCTTCGATCGCCCCGACACGGGGGCCTCGACTGCCAGCAGCGGGAGCTTCGATCGCCCCGACTGCGATGGTTCGATTGCCCCGACCGCGGGAGGATAAAGAGGAAGAAGATTGGACTTTATTGCCTTCCATCACAGCGAGGAACGTGGGGAATCCACTGTGGTGGATGTTTATGTTTATTTTAACTTTTTGTAGTTGTATGACTTTTTGCTTTTTTTTTAGCATGGCTGTATGGTAATTCGAATTTCACTGTACTTTAATTGGTACACGTGACAATAAAATGACCTTGAAACCTTGGTGAGGGAAGATGCAGTGGAGAATTACTGGAATGTAAAAGGGATGCAGGATTTCACTTAAATGGAAATACTGGAAACAAGGCTAAGTGGAATTCAGGTGGAGGTGCTTTGATAAAGTAAACAAGGTTTCCAGTGACAGAACCCAGATTTAAGGCACGCAAAAAAACTGAGATGAAATGAATAAAAACAATTTCACACAAAAATAATTATATGGAGCCTAAATGACGATAGAAGTAAATTGTACACCAACTTTCAAAGGATAAATAGAGAAATATTTAAGGAAATAATTTCTGGGGCTATAAGGAAAGGGCAGGATATTGCAGCTAATTGGATAGTTCTATTCAAGAGCTGTTTGTGGCCCCTGGGAGATGGTTACATTTGAAGAGAACTGAATAATTCTGCGGGCAGCCAGTCTAAACATGGCGTTAAACCTACAGATTGAAATCACAATAGGCAAAGTTCAATTGTATGCCAGATTCTAAAGTCTGATAATTAATGCAATGGCCTGCATTTTGTATTCATTTGCCAATCAGAATGCTGCCAGCTGCCCAGAGAATGTTTAAGGCCCTTTGAGTCATGTCTTCCTGTGGTGCCATCTGCAGGGGATTTGGGCATGAGTGAGCAAGTCCTTGTGCCAATCAGATTGAGTAATCCTCACAGAGACATGCTGGGCTGAAATTTAACTTCCAAAAATGGCTGGCTTGAATATGAGTGAAATGTTGAAACTTTAACATCTCTAATTGAAGCCCAGTGAGTGGGTGAGAAGCCAGTACTAATTGTATATACAGGTAAGGATGATATGTGTAAATAAAGGGATAGGGTCCTGCAAAGTCGATATCGTTTAGTTTAGTTTATTGTGAATTGTACCGAGGTACCTGAACAGCTTTTGTTGCGTGTTAACCAGTCAGTGGAAAGACGATACATGATTACAAGGGAGCCATCCACAGTGTACAATATAGGGAGTTTGCTAGGAGATTTAAAAACCAGATGTTAAATGGTTCAAGTACAGAAAACAGAGCAAGTTCACACAGAAGGGGGTGTGTACATGGGATGAGCTGCCAGGAAATGTAGAAGCAGGTACAATGATGATATTGAAAAGGCACATGGACAATTACATGGCTAAGAAAGGTTTGGAGGGATGTGAACCAGGCCAAAGTAAGTGAAATTAACTTGCTTAAGCAACTTGGTTGAGTTGGGTTGAAAGGTCTGTTTCCATGTTGTATAGCTCTACGACTCTATCACTCTATGACCCTATGGCAGGATCAGGCCCCACATTCAAAACCACTCAACGCATGAGGGGCTGTGCACACACATGCATGCACACACATGCATGCACACACATGCACACTGCCCCATATTCCAGCTGTATGCATGAGAGGAAGTTGCAGCCTACTCTGTGATAACTTCAATTTAAGTAGAAGCCCAGCTTTTAAATGGGTAAGAAGGAACTGCAGATGCTGGTTTAAACCGAAGATAAACAAAAAATACTGGGACAGGCAGCATCGCTGGAGAGAAGGAGTGGGTGATGTTTTGGGTCGAGACTGATGAAGGGTCTCAACCCAAAACATCACCCATTCCTTCTCTTAGAGATGCTGCCTGGCCCACTGAGTTACTCCAGCATTTTGTATCCTGCCCAGATTTTAAATCCTGTTAACCTCTGCATAACAGGGTTCCCATTAAGCCTACAGTATTTATGCTGTGGTGATGAAATGCCACTGTACGTGGAAGAACACAAACCTTGTGTTTCCCAAGGGAAACGCCACCTTTCATTCTTAAACCAAGCCATGATTAAACCCAGAGAATATAATTAGGGAATCATTATTTAGAGATAACTAAAATATAGAGGAGCAAAATAAGAATTGGAAAATATGTATTAGGTATAAGCCAGAAGGGATTTATGGGGGAAAAATATAACATTTTAAAGCATAAATTAAATACAAAAGACACTTTTAAAATTGGTACTCATTGAAATAATTTTTCAGCATCAAAGAGGTTGCATGGCAGTGATTGTGACATTACCTTTTAAAAATTAATTTATACTTAAATGAACCAACTATGACGTTTAATGGGGAATTGGTGGATAATTATGGTAAGAAAGTATCCCTTGTATGGATTTCATTGCCACATTCATCAAGGGCGTAATAATACATGGTTAGTCTCACAGATTGATCTCCATTTTGCCACTATATATGTGAGGTCTCAGACAAGAATGCTGGCACCAGGGAATTTAGTAACATATGGATTAGAAGGAGATATGAGGAGAAATATCTTTAGTCAGAGGCTGGTGAATCTGTGGAATTCTTTGCCACAGAAGGCTATGGAGGTTAAACCAATGTTTTGTTATCAAACTATTACAAAGTATTAGGTGAACCATAAAGCATTTATTAAAACCTATGCAGAGAGAATAATATACACTGTTGCACTTGTTGCATCATCTTACAGACTACCGAGCTAAGGGACGAGCAGGTTGTTATCAGTAACTACATTTCTTACTCAAATCCCAGTCTGGATTACATGGTGGAATGCGTATCATGTATAATATATGTGGTGATGGTTATATTGACAGAGATTAATATGGTTGATCTACATCCTTCCTCTTGAAGAAGCAAATCATAATTAAACAAGCATATAGTGGAGTATACAGAAAAACGCCAATATGAGGTGTGTGCATTTTACTTTACACAGTCCTTGTACTTGGATTCGGCCTGCAGACGCGACCTGCACGTGGACGGTATCTACCGTTTTCTCCCTTCACCGAAGATTGAATAGGAGTAGAGTGTGATATCGCAGGTGTGACCGGTCGGTGTTGAGGGTGAGGACGGGGACCTCGGCAGCGGCCGGGGAGGCGAAGTATGAGGTAAAGCATCTGGACCGGGGTCAGCAGGCAACTGGTCTCCAACTGGAGGCATGGGTTCGAATCCCACTTTTGAAACCGTGTTTTGTAATCAAACCATTACAAAGTATTAGGTGAACCATAAAGCATTTATTAAAACCTATGCAGAGTGAATAATACACATTGCTGCACTTGTTGCATCATCTTACAGACTGCGGAACCAAGGGACAAGCAGGTTGTTATCAGTAGCTGCATTCCTTACTCAAATCCCGGACTGGATTACATGGTGGAATGTGTACCATGCATAATATATGTGGTGAAGGTTATATTGACAGAGATTAATATGGTTGATCTACAGTCAATGGATATTTATAATATAGAGATAGATAGATTCTTGATTAGTATGGGCGTCAGCGGTTATGGGGAGAAGGCAGGAGAATGGGGTTAGGTGGGAGAGATAGATCAGCCATGATTGAATGGTGGAGTAGATTTGATGGGCTACATGGCCGAATTCTGCTTCTATCAATTATGACCTTATTACCGTATGAAACCACACAATCTTGTAATCTTTCCTGTTCAAGCTCAGTTGAAAGAAACGTAGCAATAAGTGGGTGAGTTCAGAAAAAAAAGAATAATGTCAGCACTCGCTCTGAAGTCCATTTCTTGCCATAACAAGTCACTTATTTTCCTTTAAGCTGGAAAGGATGTGGAAAAGATTTATGAGGATGGTGTCAGGACACAGAACCAAAGGGAGAGTCCGAAGAAGGGTCTTGATCCAAAACATCACCTATTCGCTTTCTACAGAGATGCTGCCTGAACCACTGTGTTAGTCCAGCATTCGATATCTATCTTTGGTGTAAATCAGCATCTGCAGTTCCTTCCTATCAGGCAAAGGGAGAGGCTAGGACTTTAGTACACGGCCTGCAGTACCTGCATGCTTGCTTTCAGTGACTGATGAACAAGCACACCCAGATCTCATTGTATAACCCCTTTTCCTGACTTGACGCCATTCAGATAATAATCCGCCTTCCTGTTCTTGCCACCAAAGTGGATAACCTCACATTTATCTACACTAAACTGCATCTGCCCACTCACCCTGTACAAGTCACCCTGCATCCTCATAGCATCCTCGTCACAATTCACACTGCCACCCAGCTTTGTGTCATCTGCAAATTTGCTAATGTTACTTTTAATCCCTTCATCTAAATCATTAACGTATATTGTAAACAGCTGCGGTCCCAGCACCGAGCCTTGCGGCACCCCATTAGTCACTGCCTGCCATTCTAAAATGGACCCGTTTATCCCTACTCTTTGTTTCCTGTCTGCCAATCAATTTTCTATCCCTGTCAATACCCTACCCCCAATACTAAGTGCTCTAATTTTTGCCCACAAATCTCCTACAGTATGTGGGACCTTATCAAATGCTTTCTGAAAGTCCAGGTACACTACATCCACTGGCTCTCCCTTGTCCATTTTCCTAGTTACATCCTCAAAATTGTGCTCTATGACTCTATAACATACATTTTCATGATTGTTCTGCCTGTGACCTTCTGCACTGTTACAAAGAGACCAAAGAGTACCTCGAAGAACAACACATTTTTCATCAGGGCATGTTGCAGCTTGCAGGACACAATATTGAATTCTCTAACTTCAGATTGCTTGCTTTTATATTTTTTTGGTATCAGGACTGGCTTGCCATTCCTCTGTTCCTTTCTTTTCTTTCATTTACATATTCTGGCTTGCTGGAACAGAGAGGAGCTTTACCATCCATCTAATGCCTACATTAAAGAATAATATAAATGTCATGGTTGTTGCAATCGATCCACTCTGTTGAAAATGCTTACGTGTTGAAAATGCTTACATGCAGATCAGTTATGGATTTTTAATTGGTATTTTACTATTGGGCCAGTTTTCACACCATTTATAAAACCCTACTCATTGTCTTAAAGACTGAGTGAAAATGGTTGAAGAAAATTTGAACCAGAGGAAAGAAAGATAGATGAAATCACATTTTATTTAAATATCGGTAGAAAGCAAGGTCTGAAAGGCACAAATGAGTGTCAAACCACAATTATTTAAGTATTTTATAAACCATTTTTATTGATTTCAATGCCAAGTCCAAATGATCTAACAAACTTTAGCAAGTGCATTCTTAACAAGGATACTTTTTAATTAAAGTGCTGATACATCTTCTTTGCACAGTACATGCTTTATCCCCACTCTGAAAACCTGACCTGGTGAAATGCACTCAGGATGGAAATCTCACAAAGTTAGAAATAATTTATCCTTGTTAAAATGCAAGGAATAAACTAGTTTGTGCAAGAATATTTTGACTAACCAAATGATAAATTGATGCTAAAAATATTCTTGTAGCACTGGTTAACCTTTGAAATCCATTATAATCCATTATCCAAGCAAGTGTTTAATTATAAGCTTATCTGATGGAGCCTTGTAGTAATGTGTAGCAGCTCACCAGATAATTTGGCTTTTGTTTATCACACTAACCACCTTAACCTATTGGTGACATTGCAAGTCTTCAAACTTTTGATGCATTTGTAAGAGTTTGGCTGATAATCAGTCCATAGAACGTTCATGGATTGTGTTAGCAGCATCTTTACTTCACAGAGGAACAAATAGACAAATCAGGAGCAGGAGTAGACTACTCAGTTGCTTGAGCCAGCATTTCATAATATCATTGCTAATCAGACTATTGACACAACTGTGCATTCCCTCCCTGCTGCTTTCATGTTTGACCCTTTTACTTATCCACTGTCTATTTTCTTCTTTTTGCATTGGTATTGCAGTTATTCATTCATTGAATTTTTGTTTATTATATTTTACCTGTGTATATTGCATTTATGGGCCTTTCATACTACTGCAAGTAAGAATTTTATTGTTCCTTTTTTGGATATAACATCATACTAGACTAAGTGCGACCCGTTTGGTCCCTGTCAAATGGTCCCCCAACGCAACCCGTTCCCCCAATGCAATATTCCACCACTCACCCATAGCCGCCAACTGCGAAGGCGCGGCTCATTTCCCCTCATCCCCAGCACTCATTCCACATCCTCAGCTGAAGCTGGTCGGTTTGAAATTCAAAAACGTCATCATTTGAAGCTTTTAAGAAGGAACTGCAGATGCTGGAAAATCGAAGGTACACAAAAATGCTGGAGAAACTCAGCAGTTGCAGCAGCATCTATGGAGCGAAGGAAATAGGCAACGTTTTGGGCCAAAACCCTTCTTCAGACTGATGGGGGGTGGCGGGGAGAAGAAAGGAAAAAGGAGGAGGAGGAGGCAGAGGGAAGGGAGGAGACAGCCTGAGGGCTGAGGAAGGGGAGGAGACAGCAAGGGCTAACAAAATTGGGAGAATTCAATGTTCCACCCGCAGGATGCAGGCTCCCCAAGCGGAATATAAGGTGCTGTTCCTCCAATTTCCGGTGTTGCTCACTCTGGCCATGGAGGAAACCCAGGACAGAGAGGTCGGACGGGGAATGGGAGGGGGAGTTGAAGTGCTGAGCCACCTGGAGGTCAGGTAGGTTCTTGTGGACCGAGCAGAGGTGTTCGGTGAAACAATCTCCTCCAGCCTCCGCTTGGTCTCACCGATGTAGATCAGCTGACATCTAGAGCAGCGGATGCAATAGATGAGGTTGGAGGAGATACAAGTGAACCTCTGTCGCACCTGGAACGACTGCTTGGGTCCTTGAATGGAGTCGAGGGGGGAGGTAAAGGGACAGGTGTTGCATCTCTTGCGGTTGCAACGGAAAGTGCCCGGGGAGGGGATGGTACAGGAGGGAAGGGAAGAATTGACAAGGGAGTTGCGGAGGGAGCGGTCTTTGCAGAAGGCAGACATGGGGGGAGATGGGAAGATGTGGCGAGTGGTGGGGTCACGTTGGAGGTGGCGGAAATGATGGAGGATTATTTGTTGTATGTGGCGGCCGGTGGAGTGAAAGGTGAGGATTAGGGGGACTCTGCCCCTGTTGTGAGTGCGGGGATGGGGAGAGAGAGCAGTGTTGCGGGGTATGGAAGAGACCCTGGTGCGAGCCTCATCTATGGTGGAGGAGGGGAACCCCCGTTCCCTGAAGAATGAGGACATTTCAGATGCCCTGGTGTGGAACGCCTCATCCTGGGAGCAGATGCGGCATAGACGGAGGAATTGGGAGTAGGGGATGGAGTCCTTACAGGAAGCAGGGTGGGAAGAAGTGTAGTCCAGATAGCCATGGGAGTCAGTAGGTTTATAGTGGATGTTGGTCACAAATATCACCTGCGATGGAGATAGTGAGGTCAAGGAATGGTAGGGAAGTGTCGGAAATGGTCCAGGTGTATTTGAGTGCCAGATGGAAGTTGGTGGTGAAGTGGATGAAGTCAGTCAGTTGTGTGTGGGTGCAGGAGGTGGCACCAAAGCAGTCGTCGATGTAACGGAGGTAGAGGTCAGGGATGGGGCCCTGGTACGTATTGAACAAGGATTGTTCAACGTACCCGACAAAGAGGCAGGCCTAGCTGGGGCCCATGCGTGTGCCCATAGCTACGCCTTTTATTTGGAGGAAATGGGAGGAGTCAAACGTGAAGTTATTGAGGGTAAGGACCAACTCCGCTAGGCGGAGGAGATTGTGAAGCGGGTCTGTTTGAAATTCAAGCTAATTAATCAGTAATAAAGTCGAGAAATAAAGCATAAAATGTTCAATGATAGTGATCTCTGCTTCAAGGTGAAAAATGAGTATGTAAAAATCTTGTGAAAGTTGGCATTTTTAAAGCTTTAATCACGAATAAAGTGCAAATATAGGTTGAAATCTTCACTGAGGATTTTCACTGCTAGCTGAGCCATTGTGGCATCAACATTTGAAGCTGGTGTTTTTAATTTGACTTAATCAGTAATGAGTCGAGAATAAGTCGAGAAATAAAGCATTAAATGTTCAGATAAGGTGAGCCCGGCCACGACGGGAAAAATGTCAACCGGAATATGTAAAAATGTAATCGTTACCGAGTAGTGTTTTCGTGAAGATGTAAAGACAACCACATATACACACACATATACGCACTAACAAGATCAGAGTTTTAATAAGTATATGATGATAGATAGATGCTGTAATTAAACTTTTGCCAGAACCCATCCATGTGTTGCTAGATTTGTTTAAATTAAACTTTAGCATTATAAAGATTGTAATATTATATAGTTTCCTTCTATCCACATTTTGCTGAGCTCCTTTCTGCCAGCACAAGCTTATCTGCGAGCTCAGATACATTGGCCAGCTTATGGCCAGACTCATTGTATATTACTACCTGCTTGATATGATTGTGGCACTGAAAACAATAGAAGGGAGATTTGCTTACAGTACCTAGATTACATTACATTAGATTAGTTTAGTTTTTGTTCCATATACACCAGGGTACAATGAAATTCCTCGTTCACATGAAGCTCACAGAGTAAACAGTATACATACAATATTTACAAAAACAGCAATAAAAATAATGATAAATGCAAAGCAGCAGAATGGTGCCAGATTGTAGTGCAAAATCCAACTAGTGCAAAAGATAATTAACGTCCAATAAACAAATAACTGAATGAGGTAGAGCGCATGACAGCACCTCCGGGAATGGAATGTGAAAGAAGTGAACTGCTCTTACTATTCATTACCCTCTAAGTATGTCAGGGAAAGTTGAAGGTGGTGCATTTCAATGTAAGTTAATGTCTAACCATACACTAAGTCATAATCAATGATAAGGCACCTCTCATAGACCTTAAAAATCTATTACAAATGTATGCAGTATTAATTTATATTATTCATTGTAAGATAGATTCTTATTGCTGTTTTCATAAAAAAATATATCTCTCTTTTAATGCAATATTGTGTTTTAAATCTTTATTTTGCTTTTGTATATTTGCAGATGTGCTCAACACTCATCAGCCCCATCCCTGAAGCTTGCACAAGCACATGAACTTGAGGTTGTTGAAACTTCATTCCTCACACTCAAGACTCCAGCAAAAATCCAGTCTTCCTGGAGGATTCACTAAATTAGGATAACTCCAATTTAGAGATAGAAAGTTATAGCTTGCAAGGCAAAATGGTGTGTTCCCAATATGACAATGAGACAAATACTTCACTATTCCATGTCATAATTTGCATTTTGTTATAAATACACACACACACACACACACACACACACACACACACGCACGCACGCACACACACACACACACACACACACACACACACACACACACACACACACACACACACACACACACACACACACACACACACACACACACACACACACACACACACACATATATATATATATAGCATTTATAAAATATATTGTATGTTGTAATTTTCTCTGTGGCCAAACAATAATAAATGCAACAAACAAATAAATAAATATACAAAATAAAATATATTTGATAAATGCTATATATGTGTATATACACACACATGTATATATATATATATATATGTGTGTGTGTGTGCCTGTGTGTGGCCATAGAGAATTGTTTGGCCATAGAGAAAATTACAAAATACAACATATATCATTAATTTAAATAATAAACATATTTACATCTATGCACACGTTCTGCACCAGCATTCCTAGGAACCAATTTACAAATTTCTAATTTCTAATATATAGAGTTTCTATATATCTATTATACACCACGCAGGCTCCTTGTTTACATTATGGAGAATTTCCTATCCTTCAACAACTCTGTTTCCCTGGTATATATTTATAAATAAAATAAAAATGTAAATGTTGAATTCAGCCATTCAGCATGTCCTGCCATTCAATTCAATTATGGCCGGTCATACCTTAACTCCATCTCCCATTCTTGTTTTCATAACCCACATTATCTTTGCCTGATAAAAATCTATTGATTTAATTTTTAAGATTTTCAGAATTTGGATATTACCTAATATGTTCTGAAATAATCTGACATCATTTGTATTATTCCCTTTCTAAAAGATAATCAAGGGATTTAAGAAAAAGCAAATCACCACACAAGACATGCATGATTAACTCAAACCTGTTTTGGAAAACATTTGAATTCAGCTGCCTTTAAAGGCAATTTCACTTTCAATCTCTGTCGTCATATTTTAAAGATACTAAATTCAATAAAATGTGATGCCAAAAGTACTATAATTGATTAGTTTTCTGACAATGAAGTTGTACATGATTAAATATTCCTACATGTCATTGTTTGGTACATGATCCTTACTTTTGTAGTGACCCACTTTACCTCCATTTCTCATCTCTATTTTCCTAATTCAATGATTTTAGTTCATTTTGCAAGCATCTTTGACATAACGGAAATAATTACTTAATATTATATTATACGCAGGGATAGGAAAATCACAGAGGCTTGCAACAGGAGCAATAGAATACATATGCTAGAGTGTACCGATCGTTGAAATGACCATTAAAATAATAATCAGACTTCTACTTTTGACCATTCGTCAATGCATTGTACTAATCACTCTTCCCTTAGGCTATAAATAACATTACACTGATTTCCTTCCAATTTAAATCATGACATTTCCTGATTTGTGACTCGAAATTCTCCACATGGCTGAAAAGTACTTTCCCCTCATTAGGTGCCCCAAGTTATTTATTTAAATAGACATTAGGGACACTTTGGGTGAACTCTCTGATAACATGTAGGTTCAATCGAGTTGCTTAAAATATAGGTATTTTTTTCTGTTTTGATGAGTGTGTAGATAGGAAATGACATTTGTATTTAGAGATTACTAAATAAAAAAAGGTTGATGTCCATTTTTAACCTGTATACCTGTACAGCAGGAAACAGGCCTTTCGGCCCACCAAATCCGTGCCGACCAGCGATCCCCGTACACTCACACTATCCGACACACTAGGGATAAATTTTACAATTTTGCCGATGGCAATTAAACTACAAACTTGTATGTCTTTGGAGTGTGGGAGAAAACTGGAGCACTCGGAGTAAACCTTCATGGTCATGGGAAGAACGTATAAACTCCATACAGACAGCATCAGTGGTCAGGATCGAAACGGGGTCTCTGGCGCTGTAAGGCAGCAGGGTTAACACTGCGCCTCCGTGCTGGCCGGCGGTTTATGGTGTTGCATGGTGAAACATTCTTCCCTAACTAGTTGTATGGTAGAATTATTGGCTAATTAAGGTGAAATGCTGCATACACAGAATTGAGATGAAGAAAACTGCAGAGACAGAATGCTTGGCAAATCATATTATCAGTGCTTTGTGTTCCTCCTGACCTGGCTATGCTTCTTTATGTCGAGCTGCATCTTAGAACCCAGGCAAGCACCATGACTCATAAGTAAAGCAAGCCTTGCACAAGATCTACCAATCTCTCGGTGTGGACTTCCTTGTTTCCAGTGTGGGTCAATGTTTCGTGTAATTTCAGCAAGATCCTTGGCATCCAGTAGCAGTGATATTGTTAAGTAGACTGAGCAGCCAAACAAAGTGAACAATTCTCACAGACTGCAAACCATGAAATGTTAAACAAAAAAACAATCTTTAAGCAATATTTTAAACATTTTATGGAGTACAAAATTTAGATTGGATTAAATCAAAGTAGAAAATGAGATAAAGTTAACAAATATCTTAAAACTAAAAAGAAATCATACTCTAAAACATTTTTTGGATTAATTACAATCACATATTTATAACTTTAATAAACAGCAATTATGAATCATCAGCCCATTAAAACCTCCATTGCAAGATGCAACAGTTGCATTCAGTATTGAACAGTGAGAATAGTTCATTAAAAACCTTATGTTATCATCGGATCACTAATTACTGAAGATTGCGTAACTTTACGTAATCTGGAGACTGTTTCAACGTAAACTGTGGGGAAGAGCATGGAATTACAGACACTAAATTTTAAACTTTCATCTTTACTACCAATCCAGATTATCCAGATTGCTATAATTTCTTTGTATTGACAAAGAATGATGACTTGGGCATGATTACAATTAGCCTTAAAATGCTCAAATAATATGTTCCAGAATAACATATTTTAATAAAATGTCAGGGACATTTAGAAACATTGAAAGCCTTAACATAGATACATAGAAACATAGAAAATCGGTGCAGGAAAAGGTCATTCAGCCCTTCAAACCAGCACTGCCATTCAATATGATCATGACTGATCATCCATATCAGTACCCCGTTCCGGCTTTTCCCCCATATCCCTTGATTCCCTTGGCCCTAAAAGCTAAATCTACTGCAACTCTTTCTTGAAAACATCCAGTGAATTGGCTTCCACTGCCTTCTGTGGCAGAGAATTCCTCAGATTCACAACTCGCTGGGTGAAAAAGTTTTTCCTCATCTCAGTCCTAAATGGCCTACCCCTTATTCTTAAACTGTGATCCCTGGTTTGGGACTCCCCCAACATCGGGACATTTTTTCCTGCATCTACCCTGTCCAATCCTCTAAGAATTTTATATGTTTCTATAAGATCCCCTCTCATACTTCTAAATTCCTGTGAATACAAGCCCAGTCGACCCATTCTTTCATCATATGTCAGTCCCGCCATCCCGGGAATTAACCTGGTGAACCTACGCTGCACTCCCTCAATAGCAATAATGTCCTTCCTCAAATTAGGAGAACAAAATTGTACACAATACACCAGATGCGGTCTCACCGGGGCCTTGTACATCTGCAGTAGGACCTCTTTGCTCCTAAACTCTAATCCCCTCGCAATGAAGGCCACCATGCCATTAGCTTTCCTCATTGCCTGGTGTACCTGCATGCTTACTTTCAGTGACTAATGTACAAGCACATCCAGGTCTTGTTGCACCTCCTCTTCTCCTAATCTGACACCATTCAGATATTAATCTACCTTCCTGTTCTTGCCACCAAAGTGGATAAGCTCACATGTATCCACATTATACTGCATTTGCCATGCTTCTGCCCACTCACCCAACCTATCCAAGTCAACCTGCAGCCTCAGAGCATCCTCCTCGCAGCTCACACTGCCAACCAGCTTTGTGTCATCCGCAAACTTAGAGATGTTACCCTGGCCACAAACTCTTTGAATCACTTCCCTCTGGAAGGCAACTCCGGACTGTCAAAGCTGCCACAGCCAGACATAAAAACAGCTTTTTTCCACGAGTAGTAACTCTACTCAATAAGCAAAAATCTGTAGCCTCCTTTTGCCCTGGTATTTTATTTAATTCACATGTTTAATCAATAATGTTTTATTATTAATGTTTAATGTTTTATGTATCATTCTTAACTGTCACTGTATGTCATGTTGTCACTTGCAGGCGGAGCACAAAGGCAAATTCCTTGTATGTGAATACTTGGGCAATAAACTTATTCATTCATTAATTAATTAATTAATTCATTCATTAATGCCCTCATCTAAATCGTTAATATATATTGAAAACAACTGGGATCCCAGCACCGAGCCTTGTTGCACCCCACTAGTCATTGCCTGCCATTCTGAAAAGGACCCGTTAATTCCTACTCTTTGCTTCCTGTCTGCCAAACAGTTCTCTATCCATGTCAATACCCTACCCCCAATACCATGTGCTCTAATTTTGCACACTAATCTCGTGTGTGGGACCCTGTCAAAGGCTTTTTGAAAGTCCAGATACACCACATCCACTGGGTCTCCCTTATCCATTCTACTTGTTACATCCTCAAAAAATTCCAAAAGATTAGTCAAGCATGATTTCCCCATCATAAATCCATGCTACTTTGACCGATCACATCAGATTTGATAGACTACAAAGTTATGGGCCTCCTTATGTTGAGCATCAAAAGTCCTCCAGAATGTTCTGGGTATGGTTTATTCCGGGCTGCCCATGAGTCTTTCGTACATGCACAGCCTCTCTCTGCTCAGTTCCAAGACAGACTTATCCAGTAAGTTTACCTTTCTGACGTAGGTAAAGGTAAGGGAACAATATTGGTAATATCACTGCTGTTGTGCAGCAGGTGTTGGGAGTGGATCCTGTTTAACAAACTCGAATGGATAGATGGCATTTCGGGTCAGGACCCTTCTTCAGTATGACCAGTTGATCCTGACCCAAAACGCCACCTACCCATTTTCTCCAGAGATGCTGCCTAACCCTCTTGAGTTACTCCAGAATGTTGTGTCTATCCATTCTCAGTGGGTTGCTTTGAATTTTCTATTCCTTTAAGCACAATATGTTTCCTAGTGTGGACAATGTGAGACTTGCAGGAGAAAGGTACCAGGAGCTGCTTTCATAGCTGCTCTGCTGGGTTGGCAGAAGTAACAATGCGAGAGCCAGAATCACTTCCAGGAAGTCTCCAAGTTATGAAAGGGAGAAATCTTCACAACCCAATTGTAGTGCTCCTGTTTTGGTGGGAGTGGTGCAGGAGAAGGCATGCGGAAATGTCCCGTTCCTAACTGGCAGAAGATGTCTGCAGTCCCACAGCAGCTGGCAGATCCATCCTCATCCATCCCAATGGCCTCACAAGCGCTATTTTGTATGTATGAACCTCTGTGACCTCTGCGACAATCCCAAGGAATCCATAAATTGGCCATTCATAACCCATGGAAGACCAATACATCTACTGTCGTAAACTCTATGTACTGTCAAAGACATACAGTTGAGGACTTTTTAAAATGTAACGTTTGTATCTGGCGTCCATGAATGCAGCTTGGCGTTGAATCTTTTCCTATTTTTTAATTCATCTTTAGTGTAAATTTCCAGCATTCACAATGTTATATTTTATACATTCAGTTTGAAGAACTTTGTAAGGCATGTGAAAAAATGTGTGGCCATGCTTACTGAACAAGGAACAAACTGTTTGGCTGCACAAAAGCTTTGCTTTCAGCTACAATCAGTATCTAACAGATTGAGAAAGGGCCCTTCATGGCATACAAATTATGCCCATCTGTTGGTGTACAGAAATGTTGTATAGTCTTACCTTGCAAATATTTTAATACTATCAAATCTTTTGCAAATCAATGCGCCTTATTCCTGAATGATAACTTTTGCAGTAGTGCTATCCATGGTTTCCGCTCAGACACTATGCATTTTGTCCACTGTTGGCATATTCTTTTCCGATACAGTTTTAGTTCAGAATCAATAAAGCTATGTTCTGTCGCAGTTCCACAGCAAACTTTCAGTCTGTGATGTTTATTTAGACCATTTGCAATAGAGGTTCAGTGCAGAATCAAAAGTATACATAGAAATGGAACTCTGTGATCTTTGTGATAATCCCATCTTCATTGAATTTATAATCACCAGAAGTTGTTATATGAAGATGACATTTGAAATGATTCCCTGCAAACTTCCACATCTGCCTTCATCTTTGACACAGTGGATTATTTGTTTAAAAATGGAAATCAGTTTATTTGTAACACAACCTATATCATTACAGAAAGCATGATGGATTTTCCCAGTGGATGCTGAGCGTACTTGATAGGACACAATTTCTGGTTTATGTTTGGAATAATAAAAGCAGACTCGAATACTTTCAGGAACATTGGCATGAATTATTTTGAAATTACGGCGGCACATTGACAGAGCGGTGGAGTTGCTGTCTTACAGTGCCAGAAACCCGGGCTCGATCCGGACTCCAGATGCTGTCTTCACTGGGTTTGTGCGCTCTTTCTATAACTGCATTGGTTTTCCCCGGGTACTCTGGATTCCTCCCATACTCCAAAGACGTGTGGGTTGTAGGTTAATATGCTTCGTTAAAATTGTAAATTGTCCCTAGTGTTAGTGATTGCCAGTCAGTATGGACTCAGTGGGTCAAATGGCCTTTTTCTACGCTGTATCTCTAAAGTCTAAAGTCTAAAGAATTGGTAGCATTGTGGGACATAATATGTGGTAGCCAGGGCCACAGTCATCACTAAGAAAATACAGCATCTGCAAAACTGGGTCTCAAACTTTGTTGTGGCTTCTTGATTTCCAGTCCACAAAGAACATAATCTCACCAATATCCGAGTCAGGTGAATCTGGGATGTTTGTTTTAGGGCAGGGAAGATTATGGAGATATTTGAGAGAGGTGTTCAAAATTAGAGGATGCTATTGGATATAAGTAGGCAGAAAGAGTTTCATTTGGCAAAAGAGTCAGTAACTAAAGAAAACAGACTTAAAACAATTTGCAAGAGATCTTCACCATGCTGACTTCCCGCAGGGACTCTCAGATGCTGCATCAAGTTAGACTGCTGCAGATCCAGCCATTGATTTCAATATGGATTGTAAGGAAGAGGACAGAGGAAAGGAAATGTAATAACTAGGCTTTTGTTTTTATTGTTTGCGGCTTCACAAGTTCACAAATCATAGGAGTAGAATTACGCCATTCGGTCCATCAAGGCTTCCCTGCCATTCACTCGTAGCTGATCTCTGCCTCCTAATCCCATTTTCCTGCCTTCTCCCCATAGCCCTTGACACCCATTCTAATCAAGAATTTGTCTATCTCTGCCTTAAAAATATCCATTGACTTGGTCTTTTTAAATTATTATTTATAAGCGCTTTTGATTGATTTATTTTAAGTTTACAAATTATTTCCATATTTTTTCATTTTTTGAAGACTCGTGTTTTATTTTTACTTCTGACAATTGAAAAATCCTGACATCATAGAGAGCTGGAAAAAATGGAAGGTAGCTTTGTACTAGATTATGTCTGACTTTGATACCTAGACCCCAGCCCCATCAGAGAAGACTTTTGTGTTCAAGTATCTTTACATGGGTGGCATAGTGGCGCAGCGGTACAATTGTTGCCTTACCACGCCAGAGATCCGGGTTCGATTCTGACGATGGGTGCTGTCTGTACGGAGTTTGTGTGTTCTCCCTGTGATCACGTGGATGCTCCTGCTTCCCCCCACACTCCAAAGACGTAGAGGTTTATAGGTTAATTGGCTTCAATAAAAATTGTAAATTGTCGCTAGTGTCTAGGATGGTGCTAGTGTACAGGGATCGCTGGTCGGCAAGGGCTTGGTAGGCTGTTTCCACACTGTATTTCTAAAAGTCCAAAATTAATTGTCTAAAAATAATTGCATTTGAAGCCACACCTTCAAACTCAGATGCCAAGGTGACAAAAATGATTTTACTGGAACTTTATCTATTGCAGATAGCAGAAAATGGTCTCATGATTAAAGCAACCATATCTGACAATATCCTGCATATCATGGTTTGTAGGTTAATTGGTCTGTAAATTGCTCTTAGCGTGTAGGGAGTGGATGAGAAAGTGTGATAACACAGAACATAAGAACTAGTGTGAATGGGTAATCGATGGTCGCAGGGACTTAGTGCGCCAAAGGGCCTGTTTCCATGCTGTATCTCTAAACTAAACTAAACAACAACTTGGGTGTTCCATTTATTGCCATTCACCTGCAATTCCTGATGCTATCAGGATCTTTCAATAACAAAGAGAGGGAGGATACATTGGGTGCTGTTGACTGTTATTTCCATCAACATTTGCATCAGAAAAGTCATGCAGACATTTCATATCTTGAAAATGTAGCATTGTAGTCATGCAGCGAACAGAGTGCGCAAAACAATATATATTCATTTTCTAGAAATCCATGAATTAATTACATCAAAATCAGTTTTGAGATTACCTCTAATTGTGATTCACAGTTTTACAGTAAAGGGTTAACCAGAAACTAATCTATAATTTCCTCTTCTGTATTTCTTTTTCTTAATGGTGATCATTTTATTAGGGCTCACTTGAAAGTGGCACAGCATGCATATTTATTACAGGAGAATATACTTCTTCGATTGCCTGCCTTCAGTAACTAATTTAACCGAGAAAAAGGCTTCAATGAAATGTATTCAAACATTTTGACATTTTGCTTCACCTCACCTCCAGTGCAGAAATTGTTTCTGACAGTCATTAAATCAGGAGCCCACTGTTTTGCTCTATTGAACCTTGTGCGTACTCAATAAGGATGCACACAGACGTTGCATTATTTTAAAGGGCTTATTTCTACACTCGAAAATATTCTTGTCAACAATGATTCAGAACAGCTTTGACCAAAGTCCTTCTGCTCTGTAGAGTTCTCTCTTCAAGAAGCATATGCTTAAACTAAAAATAGTATGTAGATGAAAACTATGAAAGCTATTTATTTAAACAATTTCCAAATGATTTCACAGGTGAAGATAATGATTATAAATATTAGTTCTTTTATATTAAATTTAGATTATTAAGATATTAAGATATTTAGAAATTTAGATATTAAAGTGACAGCATGCCAAATGATATTCACCATAACGATAGACCTAAATGTTTTTTAATTCATTAATATTTTTTTTTACTTCAACCTTTTGATCCAGAACATGTCTCTGTTAATGCTACTTCCATTGTTGATTCCACTAGTAGCAATAAAGCAGGCCAAGCACAGAAAGGTTGGTGCGGGAGAGATAAAATGACATGCAACTGTACCTGAACCATTGGAGGTATCAACCTGTGTCTTCATCTCCTCTCTCACCATCATCCATGGACCTAAATAGTCTTACAAGTGAGACAGAGGTCACCTGCACCTCTTTGTTCCTGGTGTACCAAATTTGGTGCTCACTATGTGGCCTTTTTTTTCTTGATTTGAATTCTTGCTGTTGTCAGCAGAGTTGGTGCAACTTTAATGGATTTGCAATCTTGAAGATTATTAACAGTCTTTGTGTCTATCTCCTCCAATTACAGTTACACATCTTACTGATATGGTAAACAAAAGCTTATTATTGGAAGTGAAAATCTAATGTGGATTAAAAAAAAAATTCTCAGACTGATCACACACTTATGCTCATTACTTACTATGAACTCTATTTCGTAGAGTCATTTTACACAGAAACAGGCCCTTCGACCCAACTTGCCCATGTCAACCAAGCTGCCCCATCTACACTAGCTGAACCTGCCTGTGTTCAACCCCTATCCCTACAAACCCTCCCTGTCCATGTAGCTGTCCAAATGTATTTTAAATGTTGTTATAGTATCTGCTTCAACTACCTTCTCTTGCCGCACATTCCATATCCCACCACCCTCTGTGTGAAAAAGTTTCCCGTCCGATTCCTATTAAATCCTACTCTCTCACCTTAGACGTATGTCCTCTGGTTCTTGATTCCCCTACTCTGGGTAAAAGACTGTGAATCTACTCTATCTTTATGACCTCATACATTTCATCTTCAAAAGCACTGGAAATTGGTTTATTTTTACTTATCCCTAGGATATGGGCATTTCAATGAACGCCAGCATTTAGTGCAGGGGTTCCCAACCTGGGGTAAATTTACCCCCAGGAGATAAATTTCGCCTACCCAGGGGATAAATTTGTTGATTCCGGATTTTTTCTCATTGACTGACTGTGTTTGGTTCTGTATACGTTATCTGTTCATCATTAGTTCATAAATAAGTGAAATAACATTGTTATGTGCTATTAAAGTTGCCAGGGGTAAACGGGACGAAAAATGTTGGGAACCCCTGATTTAGTGTTCTAATATATTTACAATGTGGATGCAGGTGAAGAGTTACATTAGTATGTTCAGAGATTATGTGAAAATTGGTGATATTGTCGACAGTGAAGCAAGTTATCTTTAGCTAGAGACCAATGTTGGTGAGTAGGTAAGATGGATAGAACAATGACGGAAATAATTTAGTCCTGAAAAACTTGAGGCAGGTATTCTCAAAATTTAAGAAGGATTTAGATGAATATATCAAATGCCATGCCGTAGGAGGCTCTCGACAGAGTGCAGGGAAATGGCATATGTACCTTTGGCCATTAGGGACACAATGCGCCAATGTGTCTGTTTCTGTGCTGTATATATTTATGACTTTCGCCCCCTGTGAGAGGGTGGTGTGAACTAATTTTTTGGACTACAGCAGTCTTTGCAGCGAAGGTATTTTGGTGCTCGCAGTTGATGGGGGATGGGAACTTCCAGTGACTCAGTGACAGTGGGGAAAGAGATATTTATTAACAAGCCATGATAAATTATGACGAAGGGAACTTGCAGGTAGGTGGCGTTCTCATTAGGGCCCTGATCCTTTCCTGAGGTAGAGTATTGTAGTTACGGGAGAAGCTGCCAAAGAATCTTTGACGTATCTTATGGATCGGATTAATTGCAGCCATACAATACAATACAATACAATACCGTTTATTTGTCATTTGAACATCACATGAAGTTCAAACAAAATTTGGTTTCTGCAGTCATACAACAAGAAAAGAACCAAGACACACACCAACACAATTTACACAAACGTCCATCACAGTAAATCTCCTCCTCACTGTGATGGAAGGCAAAGTCTTGTCTCTCCCCTGCTCTCCATCCTTCTCCCGATGTCAAAATCAAAGTCAAAGCCCCCGGCGGGCGCTAGCAAGTCCCGCAGCCATTTAAGGCCCTGCTCCGGGTCTTGATGTTGGAGCCCCCGGCGGGCGCTAGCAAGTCCCACGGCTGTTTAAGCCGCGCCGGGCGCTGTAAGGCCCCGTTCCAGGTCACTTTCAACCCCGCAATTCGGGCGGGAGAAGTTGCTGTTGCTGGTGCTCCGTAAAGCAGTCTCCCACCGGGGACCCGCGAGCTCCCGGTGTCACCATCTACCGGAGTCGGGTCGCAGCAGCGCGCCATCACAGCTCTCCACGCTCCGAAGCCGGCTAGCTCCACGATGGTAGGTCCTCAGCTCCGCCGGCTCCGTGACTTGAGCACCCAGGTCGCTCCGGTTGGAGGCCGCTCCACGGTGCTAGGCCCCAACGGCAACGGAGACCCGACAGGGAAAAGGTCGGGTCTCCGTACAGGGAAGAGATTTAAAAGTTTCCCCCACCCACCCCCCCGCCCCCCACACATACACAGTTAAAAACCCACTACAAACTATACCCTCAACGGGACAACAACAAAAAAAAGACAGACGGACTGCAGAGGCCGCTGCGACGTCGGTCGCGCCGCCCACCAGACAGAGCACTCCTAGAGCACTGTAGAAGGATTGAATGGTTATGGAGGAGATAGGTTCCAATCAAATGGCCCCTTCTTTCTGGTCAAGTTTGTCACATGTTGTTGGAGCGTTGGCCATTTGAGTAAGTAAAGGATATTCCATCACTCTGAAAAAAACAGTGCATTAGAGGTCTTTGTGAAGTCGGCAGATTAATCATTCATCATGAAGTACACAGCCTCTGATCTGCTGTTAATATTTTGGGCAATATTTATTAGGTGGTAAAATTATCCCAATGGTGGTTTCTCTTTAAAACTAAATTTTAATCAGGAATTAAGTATAAATTGTCATTCTTACCATATGCTAGTTTTATCTTCTATATGTTTATCTGGTTTCCTTTCCATTATCTCCATTTCTCGCTTTTTTAAAATTTTATTTAACCTTTATTTAACCAGGATAAGTCTCATTGAGATTAAAAATCTCTTTTACAAGAAAGTCCTGGCCAAGACAGGCAGCAGCACAGTTCCACAGTTACAGACAATAATTTTAAAAAAAAACAACAGAGAACATATAAATAGAGTCACAGTCAGATTCAAATTCAGCAGGGGTATTAAAATTAACAGCAGACTCAGCAGAGCCAGGGACTTGGTTAGGTTGAACATTCCTTGAAATCATATTTGTAAAACAAACAGACACAGTTAGAGACAGGAGGAGACGTGTGCTGCCATCTTGGATTTTTGCCACAGAAGATGTCGAGACGGTGCAGGTTTGGAATTCCTCCCACACCACACAAAAGCCAGACCGGCCCGGTCAGCACCGGCGAGGCAGTAAGGGGGGGGGGGGGGGGGGGGCTGTTCTGGATGCAGGTGTCAAAGTCCAGAAAGATTTTCTCCCCTCTTTTGGTGCGCTAGTTTCATGGCAGGTTGCCAGCAACAGTTGTGGGAGCTCGGCAGTTAGTTGATAAGACTGCTCGCAGTCCCAAAACAAGCAGAAACTTTTAAAATAAATCTCTGCAGCGTCACAGCGATACTCCAAGATGTTAAAGGTTCCGCTGTGCCTCCTCCGAAGCCCAAAAAGATTTTCTCCCCTCTTTTGGTGCGCTAGTTTCATGGCAGGTTGCCAGCAACAGTTGTGGGAGCTCGGCAGTTAGTTGATAAGACTGCTCGCAGTCCCAAAACAAGCAGAAACTTTTAAAATAAATCTCTGCAGCGTCGCAGCGATACTCCAAGTTGTTAAAGGTTCCGCTGTGCCTCCTCCGAAGTCCAAAAAGATGTTTAAATTCCCTCACTTTTG
Source organism: Amblyraja radiata (assembly GCF_010909765.2). Taxonomy (NCBI): domain Eukaryota; kingdom Metazoa; phylum Chordata; class Chondrichthyes; order Rajiformes; family Rajidae; genus Amblyraja; species Amblyraja radiata. Next base: position 37,212,975 of record NC_045960.1, on the reverse strand, counting down.
TGTCTGGACGCTTACATCCATTGGTCTGAAATGGAGCCCTGACATGCACATCATCCTCGTCAGTTAAATGTTTATTATATGTGTGTAAAATTTGGCTACAGAGGGCATTCCATCATATTTAGTCTTATCCTCAGTCAAAGATTTGAGTCTGAAATTCTGACTTGTCCAGATACACTGAGTCCAAATATGGCACAACACTGCTGCTCCATCCATACTCTTTCCAGTTAGTTCAGCAAGGGACAACGTTATTAGCTTTAAAATGTAGAAGGAAAGCATTCCTCTATTCTGCCTCAACTCAATAATATCTCAAAGAAATAAATATTCACTTGCACCAGACTGACGCTCTCTATTTAGTCATAGAGTCATAGAGTGCTACAGTGTGGAAACACGCACTTCAGCCCAACTTACCCACACTGGCCAACATGTCCCACCTACACTAGTCCGCCTGCCTGCATTTGGCCCATATCACTCCAAACCTGTCCTATCCATGTACCTATCTATGTGTTTCTTAAACGTTGTGGTAGTATCTTTACCTTTTAAGGCAGAGATAGATTCCTGATTACTACAGGTGTCAGAGGTTATGGGGAGAAGGCAGGAGAATGGGGTTAGGAGGGAGAGATAGATCAGCCACGATTGAATGGCGGAGCAGACTTGATGACCGAATGGCCTAATCCTACTCCTATGACCTTATGCCCTTATGACATTCCTCACCTGCCTTAACTACCTCCAGCCGGCAGCTCATTTCATATACCCACCACCCTTTGTGTGAGAAAGCTACCTATTACATCTTTCCCCCCTCACCTTAAACCTATGTCGTCTGGTTCTCAATTCCCCTACTCTGGGCAAAAGATTCTGTGTGTCTATCCGATCTATTCCTCAAAATATTTTGTACACCTCTATAAGATCACCCCTCATCCTCCTACGCTTCAAGGAATAGAGTCCTAGTCTGCTCAACCTCTCCCTATTGCTCAGGCCCTCGAGTCCTGGCAACATTCTCGTAAATTATCTCTGCACCCTTACCCCCTTGAGATACGTATAAAATATCTTGGGATTATCCAGACACGTGGCACTGTTGATACCCGAGTTTTGCAGATATGAGTAGTTCGTGTAGTTCATGTAATGCCTCTAGGGATCTGAAATGAGATTTTCCAAACTCATTTCACTTAAGGTCTTTACATTAAGCAAAGATGTATTGTTCTTCAATCTGATTAATGAGACTGCATCGACTGCTTTTTTGGAAACCTTGCACATGAACATTAAATGGGAATAGAAACATAGAATACGCAATTAACAGAAGCAGCGATAGAAGGTGGAAAAAGCTAAACGAAAAGGAAGTTTCAAAGGAAGTATGCAGGAAATGGAAATAAACTGTCGAAAAACATGCCCAAATTCACCAGCCCAGATAACAATTTAAAATACACAATGAATCATTGATGTTTAAATAAAACTGTAAAAAGCACTAGACCTGATTCAGTAACCCAAACAAAATAAAACGCAATGAGCATAAGAAATAGAGGCAGGAGTAGGCCATCTGGCTCCTTGAGCTGCTCCATCATTCATCAAGTTCATGGTTGATTTTCTGCCTCAGCTCGATTTTCCTGCCCTTTCCCAATCTCTCTTGATTACCCTGATAACCAGAAATCTTTTCATCTCTGTTTTGGATAAACTCAATGGCTGAGTCTCACAATCCAAAGTGAATTCGAAAGGCACACTACACTCAGTGCAAAATATGTTATCCTCATTACAGTCCTAAATGGACTATCTCTTAAATATTTTATCCTCATTACAGTCCTAAATGGACTATCTCTTAATCTATTACTGTGCCAATTAGTCCTAAACTCCTCAGACAAGAGAAGCAGCCTTCCTGCATCCAATCTGTGGAGCCCTACAACATCTTGTTGATTTGAATGTGCTCACTTCTCATTCTTTGAGAAGCGAACACAAATTCACCTAATCTGCACAATTGATCATCATATGTCGTATCTGACATCCTGGGAACCAGCATGATAAGCCTTTACTGCATGCCCTCTATGGCAATTATATATTTTTGTCAGTACAAAGAACAAAACTGCACAATGGTTGTTTCACCAAGATCTTCATAAGTCATCGTTACTCATGTGTTTTGTAATGAAGTCCAACATATATTTGATTCCCAACTGCTTGCTGAGCCTGCATTTTGACTAGTAGTAACTTTGCTACAAAGTCATCTTGCTCCCTTTCAACAACATCATTACCCAATTACCCAGGTTTGTAGATTAATTGGCTTTGGTCAAAATTGTTCCTAGTGTGTAGGATAGTGCTGGTGTAGGGGGCGACCACTGGTTGGAACACTCAGTGGGCCGAAGGGCCTGTCTCCGCATTGTCTAAAGTCTGAAGTAAATTATACAAAACATTCATTGGTTTCTCTTTATCCATGCTATCAGTCACATCCTCATGGAATTTCAATAGTTTATTCAAATATGATTTCCCTTTCATAAATCCGTACCAACTCTGCTCAATCTTATTATTCTTTCCCAGGTGAAGAACACAGTTTAACAAAGCCATCTTGTGAAAATGAATTAACAAGTATAATATGATTTTAATCTTAAAATCTCATTCTGTTGCTACCATTCTGTCATTAATGGTCAGACACGCTGCACAGAAAATAATGTGAAGTATATATGTAACGAGCAATAATACATATGCTTAACAACAATTTTCTTATTTTGTCCAACATGATATATGGAAGCATTATTAATCTGCAAAATATTAGCAGAATTAAATACAAGTATTGACACTGCATGCAGTCTTCACTTTGATTTGTAATGAGCTGCCAATTAAACTAAAGCAATTATAATTATTAAATTTACAGCAGCCATAATTTTCTTAGATTCAGCCAAGACTATTGATAATTAAAATATATTGAAACCCCTGTCTCACAGTGCGAGTCGACCCACGAGTGACCCCGAGTTTAAAACAAATTAAACTCGTGGTAATCACGTACAATTAACGTAGCGGGAACGTCGGAACTCGTGGACGCAACTTAGCGACTCGTGGCGCTAACGGCAGGTACCCGGGAAACTTGTTAATTCTTGAAAAATTTTAAACATGTTAAAAGATTTCCACGAGTCAAATTTACTCTTGAAGTTAAAATTTGAAACATTTAAACTCATCGTAAGAACGTAGTAGCCCGTGAGTGACTCTTGAGTCTACCGTGGGTTTCGCCTGAGTGCCAGAAGTGAAATGTTGAAGATTAGTCATCTCCGGAGAATTTGGATAGGTGATGTTTTCTTTTCCACAGGAGACACTTGGGTGCAAATCTTGGGTGCAAAAACAGACTGAGTTCCACGCCTGCTCCATTTTAATTTCTACCGAGATCACCATCAACAACACATAATCACAGGGACACAAGGAACTGCAGATGCTGGAAATTTGAACAAAACACAATGTGCTGGAGAAACTCCGCGGGTCAGGCAGCATCTGCGGAGGGAATAGATCGGCGATGTTTGGGGTTTGAAGACCGGTCCCTACTCGGAATGCCGCCTGTCCATTTCACTCCACAGATGTTGCTTGACCCGCTGAGTTACACCAGTACTTTGTGTTCTTGATGACAGAGAGCCCTTCACAAAAGTTGTCCCACGGTAAAAAATAATCTTGCTTTTGTAATTCAGATCTGTGATTTCTTCCAACATTGCTAATGTCACCGTATTCTTTGTCAACCAGGTAGACGTAAAAGGCGTTTAAAAAAAAAATGGGTAGCAACATGGATACATAGAACATCGAATAGAGAACAGTACAGCAATGGAACGGGCCCTTCGGCCCACAATGTTTGTGCCGAACATGATGCCAAGTCAAACTGATCGCATCTACCTGTACACGACCCATAAATCTTCTTATCTACCTATCTAAAAGCCTATTGAACACAATTATCATCTCTGCCTTCATCACCACCCCTGGCAGTAAATAGGATAGGGGAGGTTTGGAGAAATATGGGTCAAACACAGGCGAATGGGATCAGCTTGGATGGCCATCTATCTTGGCATGGACGAGATGGGCCGAAGGACCTGTTAGCGTCCTGCATGACTATGATTCCACGGCTATTTCCACCACGTTTCACACGTCGTTTTCAGCCGGGACGGGAGCTTACTATCTGGAGAAGATCCCAGTGAAGGCACCGATTCCAGCGGCACCTGTACGATCATACTCCAATACCAGAATTAATGTACGTCCACCATATTTCGATCCGGTTCTCATGGAGATCCCAACAGCAGCAGATTCCCCCACTATTTCCCCAGTGCCACAGCAGGAACCCCTGCAGGAGCCTTCACTTTACCAGCCTGACCAATGGCTCTTTCCCCATCTGTTGCTAGATGGCTAACAGATGGGAATCTTTGCTTGTATAACTTTACACTGCGAGGTTCATTGACAGAATCAAAACACAAGTTTAAGCTGCATGAGCCTGTTCCGTGCGGCCACAAAGTAATCACGTAAACATGTTCACAAAGCTCACCCAAAGAGATATCCAGCGTGCAAAATGCTCGACATTTCTAATATAATAATAAGAGACACGGAGAAGCTGATCATCGGGGCAGTTCTGTCCATGGTCATGAGAGGCTTTTTATAGTGTAAAAAAAAACTGCATGACATCATTTTTATCCATGTGATGATTTTTCCGCACGTCGGTAGTCGTTGTTGGCTCAAGAGGAGCTCGGGAGAGGAACTTGGTACATCGCAGAAATTAAAAGTAAACGGCAAACATAGACATACACGTGGAAACTCGTTGAAACTCGTTAACATAAACTTGGAATCTTGTAGACAACCACGAGTTTGATTTTTTCTTTCACTCGGGATCACTCGTGGGTGGACTCGCACCATGAGACAGGGCCATAACTTTTCCACTACAAATACCAAGAGTCAAGAGTGTTTTATTGTCCCAGATAGAACAATAAAATTCTTATTTGCAGCAGCACAACAGAATATGTAAACATAGTACACTGTCAACAATATAATAAACACGAATAAAAAGTATAGTGTGTGCATATATACATCATAAAGAAGAAAATTATAAAGATTTCATATATGAATTTTTTTCACTGTAATGTATATTGGTGAAAGACATGTCCAGAATTTAATACCTGTGAATATAAGAGCCAGGTCAAAGATTCATTATTGAAGACCCTGCTGTTGGAAAGATTCGATAAACTTTAGATGTTGATTTTGAAACTCATTCATCTATTCTGCATCAACACATTGTGTGGGTTAGAGGTAAAAGGTAACATTCTCTCAGCTAAACCTAAATCATTGTTGTATCAACCCTCACTGCGAGGTTTAGTTTAGTTTATTATTGTCATGTGTTCCAAGGTACAGTGAAAAGCTTTTAATGCATGCTATCCAGTCAAATAAAAGACTATACACGCTTACAAACAGGTTGTCCACAGTGTACAGATAAAGGATAAAGGGCCAGTCCCACTTGGGCAACCTAATCTGCAAGTTCTGGCGAGTTTGTCCTAGACTCATACTCGCAGCATGGTCGACACAAGGTCGTAGGAGGTCTTGGTAACTCTCCTTCAAACTCGAGAGTGGTCTCCGCGTAGTCGAGGCCTCAGCTAAGTCGCGGCGCTTTTTTCAATATCTTAAAAAATGCCCACGAGTATAAAAAGGTCGCCATGGAAAAAATCGATACTTTTTTTACTCGTAGGTTTAGTCGTAGTAGGTCGTAGTAGGTCGGCGTAGGTTGTAGTAGGTCGACATGTTAGTCGTAGGTAATCGAGGGTAGTCGAAGGTAGTCAAAGGTAGTTGTAGATATCATCACATTCATCATAGTCGAAGGGAGGTTGAAGGAGATCGAAGGAGATCGTCTTCACTCTCCACTATTCGGTGTCCAATTTTCCCGAAGTTAGTCGTAGTTAGTCGAAGCTGGTCTTCAACATAGTCGAAGGAGGTCGAAGGAGGTCTTCTACATAGTCAAAGGAGGTCTTCAACATGTCATTTTGTCAAACTCTTCTAAACTCGCCAATAGGTCGCCCTAGTGGGACAGCCCCTAAAGGGCACAATATTTAGAGCAAGATAAAGTCTGATTAAAAATAATTCAATGGTCTCCAAGAAGTAGATGGGAAGTCAGGACTTCACCCTAGCTGGTGAGAGGGTTTAGTTGCCTGATAAAAGCTGGGAAGAAACTATCCATGAATCTGGAGAAATGTGTCTACAAACATCTATACCTCTTGCCTGATGGGAGAGGGAGAAGAGTGAGTGAATGGGGTGAGTGGTCCTTAATTGTGCTGGTTGCCCTGTTGTAGTCCATGGAAGGGATGTTGGCTTGTATGATGATCTAGGCCATGTCCACGTCTCTGCAATTCCTTGCAGTCTTGGATGGATTGTTCGCAAACCATGCTGTGATGCATCCCGATAAAATGCTTTCCAGGGCGCCTCGGTTGAAGTTGGTGAGGGTTGTTGGGGACATGCCGAACATCCTAGGCCTTCTAAGGAAGTAGAGGGGTTGGTGTGCTCTCTTGGCCTGAGCTTCAAGTTGGCTGGTCCAGGACAAATTGCTGGTAATAGTCATTCGTAAGAACTTGAAGCTTTCAACCATATCTCCTTCGGGACCATCACTGTATACCAGGGTGTCTGTGCTGCTTCGCTTCCTGAAGTTGATCACAATCTCCTTTGTTTTGCTGACATTTAGGGATAGGTTGGTGTCTTGGCACCAGGTTTCAAGATTCCCAAATTCCTTCCTTTACTCTGTCTTGTCATTTTTTGATATCCGGCCCACCACTGTCAAACTTCCAAGGCCTTCTACCTGCAAATGTGGAAATTGAGTTGGATTGGTATTTGGCTGCTCAGTCAATGAGCATATAAGGAGTATAGTAGGGAGCTGAGAACACATCCTTGTGGGATATCAATGTTGAGCATTATGGTGGAGGATGATTTGTCACCTTGCCTCTTATATTAACATGATCCATTTACCTGGCGCAGCTGATAATTTATTGTATTATTTTTTATTGTATATTTATTTGTTACGTTATTGCCTTTATGTGTCTGTAAGAATTCCATTGTTCCAGTCATGGTGTATATGACAAATAACTCTTGACTCTTGCAATTATTGATCTATAATCTAAAATTATCTTACTGAGAAATGTGAGGTGTTGCATTTTGGGACAACTAACATCGGTAGAACCTACACAGTGAACATTGGGGAGTGTTGTAGAGCAGAGGGACCTAAGAGCACAAGTACACAGTTCATTGAAAATGGCATTACAGGTAGCCATGGTCAAAAAAGCTTTTTGCACGTTGGCCTTCATCAGTCAGAGCATTTAGTATAGAAGTTGGGAGATCATGTTGCAGTTGTTGAGGCCACATTTAGAGTATTGTGTTCAGTTTTGAGCACCATGTTATAGGAAAAATGGTGTCAAGCTGGAAAGCTGGTGCAGCGAAGATTTATGATGATGTTGCCAGGACTTGCAGGCCTGAGCTATGCGGAGAGGTTGAGCAAGCTGGGACTCTATTCCTGGAAACACTGGAGGATGAGGGGTGATCTTATAGAAGTGTATAAAATCATGAGAGGAATAGATCGGGTAGATGCACAGGGTCTCTTGCCCAGAGTCAGGGAATCAAGAACCAGAGGACATAGGTTTAAGGTGAAGGGGGAAAGATTTAATTAGAATCTTAGGGGTAACTTTTTCATGCAAAGGATGGTAGGTATATGGAACAAGCTGTCAGAGGAGGCTGTTGAGGCAGGGACTATCGCAATGTTTCAGAAACATTTAGACAGGTACATGGAAAGGACAGGTTTAGAGGGATATGGGCCAAATGCAGGTAGGTGGGACTAGTGTAGATGGGACATATTGGCCGGTGTGGGCAAGTTGGGCCAAAGGCCCTGTTTCCGCGCTGTAAAGTCAAAGTCAAAGTCAATTTTATTCGTCACATACACCCGAAGGTGCAGTGAAATGAATTTGCCAGCAGCGATACATTTAAAAAGAACACACAATACACAATAAGATTTAACACAAATATCCACCACAGCATTCTTCACTGTGGTGAAAGGCACAAAGTTCAGCCAGTCCTTCTCCCTTGCTCACCCGTGGTCATCGCTACAGATGGCCAGATGTACAGGCCCTCTTGTCGGGGTGATCTAAACTCCGACGTCGGTACGGTCGAACACACTCCGCGGCTTGGAGTGGCCGAATCGGCACTTTCTTATCGGTGACCGTGACTTCAGGATGTTATATGCCACAGGCCGGGGGTTGGGGCTACTCTCTGGTGATCCCCAGCGAGGGATCGCAGGCTCCGGATGGTAAGTCCATGCCCCACACGTGGCTAGAAGCTCCGCAGACCCCAGCATCAGGATGTTATAGGCCGCAGGACGGAGGTCGTAGCACTCCTCTCAGGAGCCCCCGGCAAGGGTTTGCCCGCTCCGCGATGGAAAAAGTCCACACTGCGCCCGCTGTTGATGCTCCGATCCCGACTTAAGGAAAGGCCGTTCCAATCCAAGCTGTTAGGCCGCGTGAGGGGAGGCAGAGAAGTGACATGGAAAAAGTCGCCTATCCGTCGAGGGTGACTGAAGAACGGTTTCCCCCTTTCCCCTCCCCCCACCACCCCCACACAAGACACACCGAGAAACACCCAAAACAAACACTTAAGGGCCTGTCCCACCAGCATGCGACTGCATGCGGAAGCGCAACCAAACCAGAAGCGGCGCCCGCGCAGGGGCCGCGCGGAGGTCGAGGGTTCCACGTACAGGGCCTGTCCCACCAGCACGCGACTGCATGCGGCGAGCGCGACCAAATCGGAAGAGGGGGCCGCGCGGAGGTCGAATAATCCCGTACGAGTTGACGTGAAGTTCGAGCGAAGTCCGCGGGAAGTTCGCACTAGGCGTACGCCGTCAAGATGCTGCGTACGGAGTCGAGACGCTGCGCACGCCCGTCGAGGCGGTGCGTACAGCCTTAATGCGGCTGCGGGCCGGCAGGCCGTTGCCGTGCGGAATTTTTGGACAGTGTCAGTTTTTCGCAGCCCCGCGCAATATCGGGACCAGCCCCGCACAACTCCATACGGCTCCGGCGATCGAAGTGGGACCGGTCGCGCTTGCCGCATGCAGTCGCATGCTCGTGGAACAGGCCCTTTAGACAAACCAAAAAAAAACAAAAAAGTCGAAATAACGAACACGCTGCTGACAGGGCAGCCGACTCGTAAGACTCGTAAGACTGTAAGACTCTATGACTATGACTATTTACTCAATGAATGGTGATGTTAAGATTAGCATTCAGAAGGACAACCAGGAATTCAATCTTTTCCTTTAGGGAATCAACCAAAACTTATAGCAAAGTCAATATTAAAAAAGAAATAGTTTTAGCATTGCATGCTGTTTGACGGCTCCTGTTGTACATGTATGAGATAGTAACTGTGATTACAAAGCAATGGAAATTGCAGCTAGTGTTGTGGTTGCTGATACTCAAAACTAACTGAGGCGACGCGGAGAATTCTTCAAGAAGTTCAAACATTTATTTGCAAATCAAGGCTGGAACACTCAAAGAATAAATCACTTGAGAGCCCACTTTCGAACAAAGAGTCGTCTCTTTTTTTGGCATGTTTAACTCTATATGTCCCACCTCCACAGCATTTCCATACTCAATCACTTGTAGACGTTCCCTTATCGATAACCAATCACTTGCAAACATTCCCTTAGCAACACCAATCACTTGCATTTACTTTTCTCCTCCTTCCCCAGTATTTTTCCATTCCGTAATCCACCCTTATTTAAACCACATGGCTTCCCCTTTCTTGGCCCTTTATTTCTCTTAGCTGGGGCTTGATACAGAGTTACAAAGATCATATAACTGTCACAACTGATTTACGCTAAATGTTGTGAGAGAATCTTGGGCCTCCCTTATCTCTTACAAAAACAATCAAACCAGAATACAAGGGACAAAGCTTTCACATAGAGCACAAACCATCAGGAGCGGGGTCCCTCGCCGGGGACCCCTGGAGAGGAGCTCTGACCACCGGCACTGTGGTCTGTGGTGCTTCTGGCTGCAGCGCGGCGGGGTCTTTAGATCTTCGACCGCCGGCCTGCGGCCTACACCAACCTGAAGCCGCGGTCTCCGGTGGGGAGGCACCGATTCAGGACTTACCTGGACTTTATCGGGACTTTACCTTGTCTACACATCTGGACGCCCGCAGCGGCGACTGCGGAGGGTTGAGTTCCTGACCACGGGGGGAAATGGAGGAGGACTGGCCAAATTTTGTGCCTTCCATCACAGTGATGAATGCTGTGGTGGATGTTTGTATTCAATTTTTATTGTGTTTTTGTGTGTTCTTTTTTCATTGTACCGATGCTGGCAAATTCATTTAACTTTCACTTTATGTGCAAGTGATGAATAAAACTGATTGATTAATTGATTGATTGAAACATGCAGAGTTTCCAAAGTTTCAAAATATAAGGAATAAAAGTTAAATATCTCAAGTATTACAAACACCAGGAATATAAAAATACAAAGATAGTACACTCCTACACTAGAAAGTAGTTTTATAATTAAGTTTTTAGGACATTCTGAGAATGTGTAAGTTGCTCCATAAATATTATGTTATTCACTGACTATGTTTTTGTCTTCCTGTTTTATAATTTTTTTAACCATCCAGCCATTCCATATACTCTAATATCCATAATGCAATATCTCTGCGATATGTTTTGCCTTATTTGAAACTACTGTCTTTGTGTCCCTTATCAACACATACATATTTCCTAACCTCTGCAGGCACCCAACTTTTGATTTTAGAGATTTTAGATTATAGACTTTTGAGATACAGCACGGAAACAGGCCCTTCGGCCCACTTAGTCCATGCCGAACTGCAATCCCTGTACACCAACACTATCCTACAAACTAGGGACAATTTACAATCTTTATCAAAACAATTAACCTACAAACCTGTGTGTTTTTGAGATGAGGGAGTTTACCAGAGCACCCGGAGAAAACCTATGAGGTTAAAGGTTTCAAAGGTTTCAAAGATTTCAAAGGTCTTTTATTGTCACATGTACCAATTAAGGTACAGTGATACATGAATTATCATACAGCCATACTAAAAAAAGCAACAAGACACACAACTACATAAAGTTAACATAAACATCCACCACAACAGATTCCCCACATTCCTCACTGTGATGTAAGGCAATAAAGTCTAATCTTCTTCCCACTTTACAGGGAAAACGTACAAACTCCATACAGACAGAACCCATAAACAGGACAGAACCCGGGTCTCTGGCGCTGTAAGGGAGCAACTTTACCGCTGCGCTACTGTACTGTTTTATTTACTTATTCATTTTAGGGGACCTTGGTATCGCAAACAAGGCCAGCATATTTTATACATCTCTAATTGCCCTCAATAAGGTGGTGACGAGCTGCAGTCTTGAATTCCTTTTGTCCTTTTGATAAAGTAAAGCGGCCTTTTCACGGGGCGACTTGACGCAAGAGTTAACCAGAGTTTAACATCGTGGGAACCTCGTGCGATAACAGTACGGCATTCGTGGACCACCGTGGACCACCGTAGCGCTAACGGCAGGTAATCGTGTATCTTGGTCACTCGGGAGAAAATTCAAGAAAGTTTGAATTTCTCCAAGAGTGACTTGTACACTTGTGGTTGAGCATTGCAACATTATATGGACGTAGTGGCCAGTGCGATATCCGTAATAACTCTTGCGGGTACCGTGGGAACTCCTGCGAACGGTGAACCCGGAAGCTGGACAGAGGGGACAGAAGGTGAGTAAAAATTGTCTTCTGTGGGATTGAATTTAAAAAATAAATAAAAATAAAGATTTGCATCCGCATATGGACATCAACTTATTCATGAGTTATGTTAATGAGATTCAAGAAAATAACTATAATCTTTAAAAGGGACTTTAAAAGGGACTTTACTGAAAGGTTACGCATTTTTATGGTCCGTGAGAAATTTTTCACATGTACTTCTTTGAGAGATACAGGTCGGAGTCCTCGCCGACTAGCGATCGATGCCTTTCCGAAGCAGGGTCCGGAACGCTACCAATCAATGTTGTACAGAGACCCGTGTAAGGAGTGAACTGCACATGCTGGTTTAAACCGAAGACAGACACAGAAAGCTGGAGTAACTCAGCGAGTCAAGCAGCATCTCTGGAGAAAAATAGCTGATGTTTCGGGACGAGACACATCTTCAGACTCAATTCCGATTAGGATGTCTGAAGAAGGGTTCCGATTCGAATCGCCACCTATTCTTTTTCTCCAGAGATGCTGCCTGACCCGCTGACTTACTCCAGCTTTTTATGTTTTTCTTCCCAGATCTGTCTTACCTGCTGAGTTACACCAACATTTTGTGTCCTTCTGTGCGTATTAACCAGCATTAATCAGCGTCTGCAGTTCCTTTAGACATTACCTAACTTCAGATTTTAGAGATATAGCACGTGGGAACTCCTGCGAACGGTAAACTCGGAAGCTGGACAGAGGGGACAGAAGGTGAGTAAAAAAGGTGGTCTCAATATCGACAAGGGAACATGTGTCCTTCGAGGATGTCCCACCTAATTGTCATTGTTGGATAATCTTTTTAACAGGAACACTTGCAGAGATGGCTCCCAGAAAATCTCAAAGAAAGGGGGTAAAGCGTGTCAGAGATGTTTTTGCATGTTGCTCTATTCAGTTTCTATATTGTTTCAGTTTCTATATCTATATTGTTGCTCTATTCAGTTTCCCAGGGGGTCGGGACGGGACTGGAGTTGGGAGGGAAAGGTGGGGGAGTCGAGGGAGAGGAGGGGGAGACAGATGGGGGTGTCTTCATTTACTGGCGGCGGGTGTCTGTCACTGAAACAAGCAGGTGAGATTTCACATCCACCTTGTGTGTGCCTCTCTCTCTCTCTCCCTCCCTCTTACACAGGCTGAGAGACTCTGCCTCTGTGAGTGTACGTCTCTTTCTCCCCCTCTCCCACACACAGTAAGACCGAGGTACTGTGCTCAGTCCATCTGTGTCTCCCACATACACAGTAAAACATGTCTCCAAATGAGCCAATTCAACCAAGGGAGGATATTTATAGTGTGTGAAAAAAAAAGTTACATCATTTGTGTCACGTGTAGTTCACGATGTTCATTCAAGATTTAACGCGAAAGCTCGGGAGACGGACAAGTCACTCGCACAAATAACAGAAATGCCGAGTACCATGGGAACTCTTTATCTACCCCCCGTTATATCGTGCGAGACTCGTGCTGGACCACGACCACTTCACTCTGGTGACATCTTGCGTCAACTCGCCCCGTGAAAAAGCCCCATAATCAAACAGGGCTGTTGGGGAAGGAGTTGCTAGAATTTGCATCCAGCGATTCTGAAAGATTGGTGATATCATTCCAAGTAAGTTGGAATGGTGTCTTGTAAAGTAGTTGCATCCTGTGACTGATCTTTCTTTCTCACATGACAAGGTTGTATTCATTGGTTTCAGTTTCACTTGGCATTCTCAGGTATACACAACATTTTCTTTTCCAGGCCTCATGTCTTTCTTTTCCATGCTCACCGGCTATGATAAACTCCCAGTGAATTCCAATTCTAATTCTGCCTTTCATGATTACATGGACCTATGATCATGACTGTCCCTATGATGTTCTTCTAACTATTGGAAGGTACAGCTCCTTTTGTACTGATGTAACAGCAACATATGTTATCATGAGAAATGTGTCATTAAACGTTTGAGAGGCAATTACAAACTCCCAAACCTTTCATTGATCCCATTGCCATTATCTACTTATTAACATTTGTTCCCTTTCTTCACAAATTTGAACGTTGATTTATTAGAAATTGCCAGAAACCTTGCCCTTTTCTTTTGTCTTTCACCACTCTTTTGTGAATTGTTGCCATAACTGTGTTCTGAATTGTTATTCCTTGACTTTGTTTCTCATTATATTTTTCACCCAAATACTCGTTTTACACTGCTGTTCGTTTTCACACTGGTCTTGGAAATGTTCCTAATTTTTTCTTTTCTTTTGCCCATTAGATTTAAAAAAATATTTTCTCCAGTATTTCTTCCCACTCACAAAATTAACTGTGTGTCATTTTTAATGCTCTTGTCTATTTTTTTCTGGCTCTTCCCAAGTTCTTCACATAGGAAGTAAAACAAAACAGGGGAAGGGAGAGAAGAAATGCGAAAAGTGATGTCAAATATTTTTGCAAATGTCACTGGTTTCATTTTACATTAATATCTACTTTGATAAACAGTGCAGGGATCATTTTAGTGTAAACAAAGAAACAAAACTTAAGATGACAACAGCCTGGACATATGTAACTTGTTTATTTGGCCAAAGGCTTCTTCAAGCACTGTACAACAGGATTTTACTTCGGAGTCACGTGAGTGACTACGTGAAGAAGGGCCGTCCGTCTGCATGCGCGTCATTACGTCTGAACGCAACACGCACGACGGACTGGCAGGCATTGAGCCTCCCAGGCCATCGGGATGAGCAGGTAAGGAAAGTTGAAATCACTTACCTGCGTTCTTTCGGGCTTGAAGTTTTTTTCAGAGCCCAGATGTCGAGGAGACGGCCCGCGGGGATGTCGGCTGCCGAAGACCGCAGCCTTCCAAATAGCGGGCGACGGTCTTGTTCCCGACATTAGCGCCGACAGCAGAATCGGCAGGAGACTTTGCGCGGGAGCAGGAGCTCCATGGTTGTCCTGCGGGACGTAATGCCACCCGCAAGTCTAAACTAACCCGTTGACTCAGATGAGTCCGGGGAAGAGGGATACCCTCCCTCAACGGAGAGCGTCTGAGGACGACTTCTCCCACATGGAGCAACTTATGGAGAAGTTGCTCCAACAATAATCTGCTCCAAAGGAAGGAGCAGTATCAGCACGGCCTACAGCAGTGCCGGTGCCGGGAGCCTCGCACATGGGGCAGCCCAATGTCTTCCCCATTGAAGGGGGAACTACATGTGGAAGAAACCACTCTGAATCAGAGTACAAAGAGAGGGGGGTAAACCTTCCCAGGGACAAGCAGAAGAAAGGAAGTAAGTAAGTAAGTTTTACTTATATTGCACTGTTTAAGTCAACACCAAAATGCTTTACATAAAAGGAATAATAAGCTTCCATACAAACAAACAGAAAATATGTGCTTCTGCAATCATCCAGGTTCCACTGGGTGCTTCCCTGGATGGAATCTAGCTCTTGACAGCCTGGATATTATGGAGAACCCGCAGGCAGCAGCACCTGTTTTCAGGGCTGCACAAATGTCTCCTGCTCTAAGGAGAGGAGCATTCATGATCCTTTTCAGTCTGACCAAAGCTAGAATCTCATTTAGGTCCACTGGAAGGGCCATGTCAGCACAGGTATCCTCAGGGGCCTGCGGCAGCACTTGTTTTCAGGGCTGCCTACGAACCTCACTCTCAGTGGAGCGGTTCACTGAATCCGGTGGTAGCTTGAAAGCTGGGCACGGAAATACGATCAGAGTCGTCTTTCAAGGCAGACTCAAAATAATGGCCAGAATTGTCCTACAAGGCAGGCTCAGTATGATGAGGTTTCAGACCAGACCCAAGCAGAGGTCGGGAGAAACATGGAATCCACACTCCTTACCAGTCCTACTCCCAATCAAGGAGAGGAAAGGAATCCGCATCAGGGGCCTTTGGGCTTACCACAAGACCACCGGTAGCCATGGAGGTAGGTGGGTCTGGGTTTACTGAAACAAGGGATTGTGGAGCAGTTACATGTTGGTAATTTACTCTTGTGTTCTTGTTCAAAATGACAATAACAAGAAATTTCAGAACGGGGTTTTAAAAACAGATAATTACGTGATAATTTTACTGCACAACATACACAGGTTCCAAGCAGACTTGGAACTCGGACTGGAATTGTCTTCGAGGCAGGCCCAGTATTTTTGGGCAGGATTGCCATTCAGGACATGTGACAGATGGAGGATGTCACTTCATCCAGGTGTAACTCATTTGTGCAGTATAGACTTTAGAAACAGAAATTTTGTTACGGTTTAACTACTGTTTTATAGGAGCTTCCTATAGAATGGTCACATGGCATGCATCGACCTCAAAGATGCATACTATTCGGTGTCTATTCACTAAGAACAGGAGATATTTGAAGTTTAACTGGATGGTATGGATCTGCCAAATGGGTTGACATCAGCTCCTAGACTATTGACAAAACTACGGAAACCAATTCTGGGCCTACAAAGGTCTCAAAACCACATAGTAATGGCATATTTGGAGGACATTTTCATTTTGGAGTCACCAAGAATTGACAGAAGCATGAGTCAAGCAAACCAAAACCCTGTTTGAAAGAATTGGTTACCTCATCCATCCAGTTAAATCAAAATTGACACCTACAAGGGTAATTGATTACCTAGAATTTACTATCAAAAACAGTAAATATGTTGGTGACTTTGCCTAGGGGCAAACGACAATATTAATTAAGCCTGCAATGACCTGATAGTCAAATTCTAGCCATCTATCAGGCAAACAGCGAGTGTAATTGGCAAATAGTAGCTGCATTCCCAGCAGTACGGGCCTTTGCATTACCAGAACTTACAGCAAGCAAAGGAATGAACACTCAAATTATATGCAGGCCGAATTGGCAAACTATGGATTGCCAGCAGAGGCCATTGTTGAATAACTATGGTGGATAACGAATGGGAGACAGCTCAGGGAAATTTTGCTCGAAAGCCATCGAGGGTTCTTCAGACCTATGCAAGCGGCTAAGGATGGGGAGACACCAACGCAGTCTAAAGCTGTGGTGGCAGATGGAATGAGCAGGAGTCCTGTAATTCCCCAATACATGGAATCAATTACCCAGAATTGTTGGGGGCACAATATGGACTCAAGGTTCTATGTAGCGATATGCAACTGGTGCTTGTTCAAATTCAGATTGATAACACCACTGCAGGTGGCATATATCCATTAACAAGGGTGGTGTAAAATCTGTATCTTACGACAGATTGTCGAACCTCATTTGGCACTGGTGTATCGAGAGGAATATTTGGGAAATCTACGAGGTAGATATAACACGGTGACAGATGCTGGATCATGAATGTTTAATAACAACACAGAATGGATGTTGAATCAGACAGTATTTAACAAAATAACTACACGATTTGGCATACCAGATGTTGATCCGTTTGCATCTAGACTAACCATTAGTTACCCAGATATGTGTCCTGCGAGCTGGATCCAGGAGCAAGGCAGTGGATGCTTTCTCCCTCAATTGGGGAGGAATGTTTATGTATGCTTTCCGCCAATTTGTCTCACAAACCGATGCTTGACAAAAATCAAGCAAGACTAAGCCACAGGCATATTGGTAGTGCCAGATTGGCCTACTCAAGCCTGGTCCCCAAAAAATTTGGGAATTATAGTCCAGCCAGTAATGGCTGTACCCAAGAGCAGGGACCTCCTAGTGAACCCAGTTACAGGGAGCAATCATCCACTACATGAACGTATAACTTGTTGGTCTGCAGATTCTGAGGAGGCCATTTCAAGTCATAGGACTGTCCGAACAAATACAACACAGTTCGGATAACGGATGTCTTGGAGTTCCTATCAACTGTACTATAACTATAAACTAAGTTATAGTGCATCTATAGTGCCAGAGGCGCACTCTCCTCCAATCTGATGCCGGAAGCAGGGCACAGTTCGATAGGAACGCACCCCTTTACAACAAAATTCATGAAGGGAATTTACAATTTAAGACCTCCAAGGCCAAGATACACTGACACATGGGATGTGAGCGTGGTACAAGTCCTACTTTGACAGTGGGGACCGCCTATAACTAACCCTGAAGGTGGTATGCTGACAAAGAGTCCAGACACTGCAAAAGTTACAGTTGGACTACATGACCACCAATATGAACAACATAACATTCCTAATCAGGAACCTGATAAACAGAGCAGGCCAGGAATGCCAGGGATGGAGATCCAGTTCTTGGCATATCCAGAGGGCCAACGGTTGTGTGGGTGGTAACATACTAACACCACTATCTGAGAGTTACGGAGAATTTCAGAGGCACAGAACAATCGGTCCTCATCAGCCATAAAAAAACCACACCAAAAGGTGTCAACTCAAACTATCTCCAGATGGTCAAAAGAGGTAATGGCGGTAGCAGGAGTAAACATTTATATGGTTAAATCTCACTCCACCAGGGCTGCATCTACGTCGGCAGCAAGAGCTATGGACGTGCCCCTTGACGACATCCTAGTGGCTGCAGGATGGACGAATGAAATAACGGTCCACCGGTTTTATAACAAACCTATAACCGGACTGGGGGTGTTTGTACGTACCATTTTAAGTTCTGTCCCTTAGTTTCCCCCCCAAGGTTGGGAGGGGTAACTTTTTTTTAAAACTTTTCTTTCATTTAAAGCATCAGTTTCTTTACTTAACTACGTAATGTCTGAATGCTTTAATGATTACACGCATCCATGGTCAATCCATTCAGTGTGTAACGCCTGGATTCGTAACCGGCATAAAATCACAGAGCTTTGAAAACTTCACGTAGTCACCCACGTGACTCCGAAGTAAAATAATAAGGTGTGGGGTGTGTTGCCGCCTACTGCCGCACGGAAATATGATCAGGGTCGTCTTTCAAGGCAGACTCAGAGTTGTGGCCAGAATTGTCTTACAAGGCAGGCTCAGTATGATGAGGTTTCAGACCAAGACCCAAGCAGGGGTCAGGAGAAACATGGAATCCACACTCCCTAC